>NC_092508.1:15488701-16092163 GCF_047511675.1 Marmota flaviventris
GACCCGGGCTTTCTTTCAGAGTTGTGCTCTTTTTCTTTCAATCAAGGTGAACAGTGACAAGTGTGAACTGTAGAGGACATAGAGAGCATTTCTTGCCCCTTGGGCGACGGGAACTTTGGGTTTTGCATTCATTGACATTCATCTTTAGCCTTATCTAGATTCAGGACATAAGGTGACATTTTTGTGTTTACTGTTGGCAGTATGTTAAGAATATGGGAAAACTTGGAAGGAGTGTGGTGGGCAGTACCACACTGAAATGCTAGGTGGCAGCCCAATACCACCTTTGGGAGTCAGGCGCCTGTCTGGTTCTCTCATTTGTACAGAAATTTTTAGACATTTTTTAAAGAACTTCAAGAGGAAGCTTTAGGGAAATAAGTAAACCATAACGTTGACACATTTGTAAACTGCCCTTCCCCCAATCATATTTTTGGTTACAAAGTACACATGCAGCGGAATGAAATATTAAAAACTCAAGACTAACAGAAACATAAGCAAAGGATGTACGTAGATATTTCACAGGAGAAGAAATACATATGGCAACCACCGTATGCAAAATGCTTAACCTCTAATAAGAAGGAAAATTCAAATTAAGTGAGAACATTTTTATTACCTCTCAATTTGACAGAATTATTTCCAGAAGTCTCTTCCTGGAGAAAAATTAGAGATACGGTCAAAGATTTATGCACAAGCATCTTTCGCAATGTTTTATTTATGATAGTCTGAAGACATTAATTCTTAGGAGATGCTATTTCAGAAGATGGAATATTATGCATTCTTAATTGATATGGCTTTATATTTTAGTCAGCCTCTAACAAAATTATATTAATTATAACCACTTAATGTAAAAAATACAGACACATGATTTATAAAAACATACAGAGAAGAGGTACAGGTTAACCCTCACTGGAGGGACAGGATTTGTTGTGCAGATTTTGGGTCTTGAGGAAATTGACTGGATCTCAATGTCCACAATTGGCTCAGTGTTTGAGTTGATGGTCAGGCTGTCAGGTGGTAATCAGATTGATCTCTAGTGGCCTCACCAAGCCATGGATCTGAAGACCAAGAGTTGGAAATCCAAGTCCTCTCCTTGAGACATTTTTCTAGGACCCCGATTGTATGTGTGCCTCAATGCCTCATTCAGGGCTGTTCTCAGCAGGTTGATTTCTGTGGCAGCTAAGGAGGAAAGAATTCAATACACTAGAAAGAACCAAATATCTCTCCTGAGTGATCAGTAAACTAATATCATCTGTAAGTATTTTGCTACATTGACAAATGTTTGAATCTGCTTTTAATTTCTTAGCACGTCCTTTCCTATGTGATTTCTTTTATCAAAAAAAGTAGAAGATTATAACTGCTTAGTTTATTTGGTTTAAACAATGACATGGGATAAAAAAGACTCAGAAAAAAATAGATTTGTCTGCTCCAAGAAGTTGCTTGCTGCCTTTGCTAGAAATATATGGGTCAAATGCTCAATTTATTTATTTACTTAATTTATTGATGCAATTGCTCATTACTTTCATGGTGGAAATAGCAGATAAACATGAAGGGAACCTTTGGCAATATGGTCTGACACTTTGGCAACTGAAAAGTATAAAGAATACATAGATCCAGTCTTGGAATTCAATATCCAGTAAAAACTTTTTTAAAAAGGCCTTAATTTTTAGATGAGCATATTTTAAGATAAGAGCCAGATATGATGTAATTGTAATGTAAATAAAATCAAAGTCCTGATGCTTTCATTTCACATCCTAAAACCCTGATTGAGAGAGAACTTCTGTAATGGTCTTCTGCTTTCAGCAATTTGTGTTTTATTTTTGATGTGGACAACAACAACGAAAAAAGCTACATCAAAATACTCTTTGTGAGAGCATTTTTCTAGATTCTATACTCTGACAAGGAAACAGACTGAGAGACCTCTAAGTTCTTTCTTCAAATTTTATCGTGATTATGAAAACGTGTACCTAACTGATTATGAAGATTTTTCTGCATTTACTGAGATCATTGGTTGTATCCTATTTCTAAGCTTCTAGCCTGTTGAAGAGGTCCTACCCTTTGTGCAAAATGACAGTGCTGTTGACCTATTCTAACATTTCCATGGAGAATCATACAATATTGGGTGGGGGAGCAAACAGTGGCAATTGTCCCCTGAGTCCTCTCATTTCACAGATAAGCTTGAACATTTGAGTGGTTTTTGTAGTATAGGTCAAAACCTACTCCAATGAGCTTGATGAAACAATAGGTTTTATTACAATGGAACACAAAGGAAGCATATAATATCCATTATTTAAAAAATCTGTGTACTTGGAATAAATGTTCAGTGTGCCTCTTATTTGCACAATTAATAAGGTGGAAGAAAGAAGGAAGTATATGGATTTAAGCAAATGAAAATTTGGGGGTAGGCAGAACATTGGGTAAATCAGATTTTTGCATTCCTTTTGGAGTTTCATTTCAGATATATTTGATATTATCCTCAATAAAAATCTCCCTGTTTTGTAAAGTGTTGCAGAAGGAAATAACTCTTTTGTTTGTTGGAACCTACTTTTGTCATCCACGCGTCAGGAATTCCTGGACTGTGAAGGGCGAGGGTTATCTATCTTTCAGGCCCATGATTCTTCTTTTCCAGAAACATGGGAGATGAGCCACATTTATTGTTCTGGTGTCTCAGTAACTTCAGAGTCTATGAGAGCCTGCAGGGACCTCTTACTCTAGCTTTCTAATTTTAAGGGCAAGAAAATGAAACATCCCAAACCTGGGGATGTCCAAGGTCAAGGGCAGAGCTTCAGCAAAGACCAAGGTCTTCATCTGCCTGAGGGTGATGATTTTCTACTCTTCACTGGTCTTGCAGGCATATCAGCAATGAATGTTTTTGCTCCTGAGGTTCTCAAAGACAGAAACTGGATCACCTGCAGGGGATTTGCATTTGGCTATAGGCTCATTATCAATCTCACAGTCCTTTCTTTGGCCACTGAAATCCACCCCAATCCATTTGACTTTACTACCTCCTTCCAGCAGGTGGGACAAGGCATTCTAGCCTCTCATTAGGTTCTGATCAAGAACAGTTGAACTCACTGGCAATTACTAGGAACAGTTAGTTCCTGGCCAACAGCCTTTTCTCAGAAAAAGCTATTAAGGATGTTCCCAAAACTACCTAAATCAGAACCAGGTGGAAAGAGGTGCCTTTGGCACTTCATTGTGAGCATGAGAAAATAGGATCACAGGGCTCAGGATACTTGTTTCAAATCTTGGCTCAACCAGGTAGGCAAACTACTTATCTCTGTGTCTCAGTGTCCTCATCTACAAAATGGGGATTATAGAAATAGCTCCATGATAGAATTGTTGGGAGGATTCAACGAGTTAATACACATAAAATATTTAGAACAATAACCAGGGTAGAGAACAAATGTATACGTGAAAGAATTAATGAATGAAGATGGACCCAATAGAGTTTTCATCCTGATAATTGGGTAAAATATCCATTCCTCAGAGGAGGGCAGGACAGATAGGAGGCTGAAATAAAATGGATACCATCACTGTATTTTGAACAACCTGCCACTGGAAATCAGGCTCCAAATGCAGGTTGATGTCTAAACATATGAAGCCTAAAGTCCTATATATCTCTCTCTCTCCATCTTTTGTAGTAGAGGAAAAACTAATTTTATCATTTTATAACATTTAAAATCTGATAGGCAATTAAATGCATATAAAATTAATGCAATAAGTTTTGATAAATATCCAACCCCTGAGATCAGCACTGGCACCAGTTGAGCCACATCTGTCCATAGCTCCTGCGACCGTCCTTACAGTTTGTGTTTAGTTTTTGCTTCTGTTTAGTTTTTTGTCTTCTTTTAGTTTTTTGTCTTCTGTTCCATTTATATCCCCCCGACCCATTCTCTTCCAGCAACCAGACTGAGCTAATTACTACATGATCTCCATCACTTGGCTCCACTGT
Organism: Marmota flaviventris; assembly: GCF_047511675.1. Taxonomy (NCBI): domain Eukaryota; kingdom Metazoa; phylum Chordata; class Mammalia; order Rodentia; family Sciuridae; genus Marmota; species Marmota flaviventris. Next base: position 15,492,651 of record NC_092508.1, read on the forward strand.
TTGAAAACCTCCAGTGGTTCCCAACTGCAAATAGCATAAGCTTGAATTCCTCCCCATGGCCTAAGAGCTAGCCCTGCTGTGCTCTCCACCTGGTCCCATGTCACTCTCCCCGTTACATTCTGTACTCCTGCAACCCTGATCTTCCTTCAGTTCCTTGAATTTGCCAAATTCTTTCTTATTATATGCTCTGGATGGAAATACTTTTTTTCTATTTCTTATCATTCACATCAGTGATAGGCAGCTGGTGGCCTCCCAAAGAAGTCTAAGCTTTGTCTCAAGGAGCCTGTGCATGTTTTACCTTACATGGCAAAAGGGAATTTGCAGATGTGACTAAGGATCTTGAGATGGGGAGAGACTTCTGACCCGTCCAGGTGGGCCCAACGGAACCACAACAATCCTTAGGAGTGAACGAGGAAGGCAAGAGAGCTAGAATCCAAGGAGGAAATGGGAGGTAAGAGGTGGGCGATATGATTGGCAGCCTTGAAGAGGAATGGGGCCCTAGGCAGAGGAATGGAGGCAGCCTCTAGAAGTTGAAAGAAGTGGGAGATGAAATTTTTTCCTAGAGCCTCTAAAAGGGACACAGCCCTGCCAACATCTTGCTTTCAGCCATCTTGCTTTCAGGACCCACAACAGACTTCCAACTTCCAGAACTGTAGGGTCATACATTTGTGTTGTTTTAAGCTATGGAATTTGTGGTTAGAGCTGCGATTGGAAGCAAATACAAGCTCTCTACTGAAAATGCCATGCTCTCAGACACATTCCTCTCACCACCCCGTTAAAAGCGAACCCCATCTGGCCCCCTGCAACCTGCCCTCTCATTCCCACCCCGTACCCACCCCTTGCTCCTTTCCTTTGTGGTAACACTGCTCATTTGCAATTAACTTTTACTTGTTCTTTGTCATCTTTCCTAGAAGATGTGCTCTCCAGGACAGGGATAATACCTCCTATCTTCAGGAACTCCTGTAGCAACTGCAGCCTTGGTTCTGTGGGCTCAAGAGGTATATGTTAGAGATTAAGGTCTCTGTTGTCTGGTACAATGGCCACTAGTCACATGTGGCTCTGGATCATTTGCAACGTGGTGAGTCCTGTTGAGAGGTACTGTGATCTCAATGTCTTCTTAGGATGACACTACTTATGCCTCATTTGTACCTTTAAAGTTGATTACATGTTGGAATGATTACATTTGCGACTTACTGGATGAAATAAGTATGTTATGGAAATCAATACTAAATTTATTAAGATTAATGTCACTTATTTATTTTTCCTTCTATTCATATGGCTACCAGGACAGTTAAAATGATGGATGTGATATACATTAGTTTTTTATTGGACAGCTTTTATTTACATTGTGGATATCGTGAAGGAAATCCTCATATTTTATTCTTCCTTGAATGATCCTAAATGATTAGCCCATAGTAGCATCTCAATAATATTTGCTGTATAAGCACTTGTTAAATCATTTTATTGACTATGTAACATTGTATCAATGCCTAAAATTGAACCCAAAGAAGATTTCCATTCAACGGTTTTTACCAATTATATAGATAGATAGATAAATAGATAGATAGATATAGATATATGGCTGAATGTGATATTTTTCCCCTAATTGACCTTGTAGTTGCTTTAAAATTAATATTAATATGTGGAATAAATCAGCAATCAGCAAGTGGGACTAGGGCTAGTTGGCAAATGTTACTAGGACGCAGACATTTTTATGCTACTCAGTGCAATGGAATTCTACCTTCAGAGATGGCAGTTTCCTAAGAACACCCACTTCCTTATCAAACATTTAGAGCCATCTCTAAGGAAATCCACTAAGCACTGCTTCTTACACTTTGTTCACAAATTGCTCTGAATGGCCAAGGGAGGGAAATGATACTCAGGAGTTGGGAAGTGGAGCCTCTGAGGATCTAGCCTAGGGTCCTGCCCTCTCCCAGCTTGCTTCAATTTTCTTGAATATTCACGGTTTTTTTTGTCTTAAATAATTCATGAGCATATCACTCTCTCCTCCGTTGTACATCTGCATTTGTCTTAGTCTATAAAATATTACTCTGCAACCCCAAATCCTAAAGTAAAATAGACCCTCGTGGTTTTCTCTGACGCTGTTTGTGCCCCTGATGTGCAGATACAACCTGGGGCCCTGGGACAGCACTCTGGGAAGAACAGAAGTAGAACTGGTGTTCTGAACCTTGAATTTGGCAGAACCATTATATGGCTGCAATGTCATTGGTTAAGAAGTGAGTTGGGCAGCACAGAAGAGGAGAGGAGGTGGTGATTTTCCCAGCTAGTGAGGGGGCAGAGGGTGAGACAAGAAGCCACAGGCAAAAATACAGAAGCAGCCCCAGGCCTGTGTTTATTGCCAAGACAAACAGACAGATCAGCTTCTTCTCTACCCACCCTTTATTTCCTTCTGGCTTCAGGCTGCCTTTGAGATTCTATGTGCACACACGCGTGAGCAAGCTTATGCATGTACCTATTAAAGCAACCCTTGGAATCCACTGGCCTATATCAATGTCAGGGGAAGGAAAGACCAAGGGTCATTTTTCTAAATCATTCTCTCTCTTAGTGATAGCCCCTGGTCTGAATCTATTTAGAGAAAGCCTGGCCGATCCACTTTATTTGAGTAACTGGCAATTTGCTAACACTGTTCCACTCAACCTCCACCGCAGCCCTGTAAGGTAGAGTTTTGTTATTACCGTTTGATAGATGAGCAAACTGAGTGTCACAGGGTTGCAAAGCTTGCCTTTAGTCTATGCATCCTGTGAGACGCAGAGTCAGGATTTGGAGCTTCTGGATGTGGCCGGTCCCATCACACCCTGCTTCCTCTCCGCTGGTTGCAAAGGACATTTCAACTTGATGCTACAATTTCATTTTTAGTGCCTCCTGTGTCCCAGGGGCCACAACAGACTTGAGAGAGTATACAAAGATGAATATGCCATGTTTCCTCTTGGCTCTCAGGCCAGAAACTTTTGCCTCCATAATACTTGGAGCAGCATGTAAGAAAGATGGTAACCATTCAGTTACATTCTTGGGGCAATTCATCCTGAGTAGCCCAGAGTTAAACACTTCTTATTCAACATTAGCAGATGGTGAATGAGGCAACAATATCTGCACTAGAAACAAAATAAAAGTAATAAAAAGAATTGGCACTTGAACAGAAAAGATGAACTGCCATTCCTGCAGGACCTTTTGTCTCAATCATTCAGTAGAACGGAAAAAAATCACTTCATAAATCAGTTGAAGCTGGTCTCATTCTGCCATTCACAGAACAGGGAATTACTTGCTTAGACTGATAAATGGATGTCTTTGCGGGAGTACTGTCACCCAGGCTTGAATAACTTACGGTGCAATTATTACTTATGTCCTAGAAAGGACTTATTTATTTTAGCTTATATCAGCCTTTCGTTCTTGGAACATGTCCTTTATATATTTGCTTTTGAAAAGCAGAATAGATGCCAGGGTAGGAAGAAGCTTTTCCATTACTGAAACTGATATAGAATTTTGAAGATGGGTGATATGAAACAATGTGTTGATTCTTTGCATTTGATCACCAGAGGCCAGTCAAAGCAGTGCATTTTTATAAAATTAGAGCGAATGTGAAATTATGGTTGAATCACAAGAAATGCTAAACCAGGGTGCACAGAATGTAGGAGCTTTAAATCAGTGAGTGCACAGCAGATTGATTCATTACATTTAGTTGTTAGGGTCCAAAGAGGATAGGCACAACTTATTTACATATAAAAATAAACATATATACAATATATGTGTACATAAACACATATAATGCACATGCATATATACACATACATGCTTACCTAAAAAAAATCTACTTTAATTCTCTTAAAATGGTAAAAAGCCAAGTTTCAGTTTTGCTCTATGTATCCTATAATCTCAGTTAATGTCTGTAGGGAAGAGAGCTGAATTTAAGTAACAGTATGTAACCTGGTAATTGGGAACAACTCCAAGTCATTTCCAAGGATCCCCAAGGGCTTTGGTAAAAGTTGAAAATTAATCTATAAATCATTCATTTTTTTATTTCTTGTTCATTGTGAGTGTTTTTCTTCTTCTTAGCTTGTCTAATTTTAAAATTGAAATCATGAACAGTAACTTTCATTGGATAATCATTCCAATTTTGATATGCAACCTGAAATTGTCCAACATATATTTAATTCTCAAAGTCAACAACATTGTTCAAATGAGCAGCAAATATCAATACCCATTTGGCTTGTAACCAAGCAGGGAGATTTACAGCAACTTGAAACGGGAATAATTTTTTCGATGCTTTTGCACACAGCATCAATTACTCCAATTGTCTGAGCCTGCGTTCTAGGCATCATCTAGAATTCGATTGGTTAACAAAAGAAACTTCTAGGTAGGGTGAGGAATGGAAAGATGAAACTGGACAAAGAAATGTGTTTTTAGTACACAGGGTGAAAGGAGCATGGGTCATTGACATGTGACTTTTTGTTTCCATTATATAAAAATGGAGACGATTTTCTTATGTTTCTGTAGACTTCTTTTTCTCCATTCTTGAATATTCTGTCTTATTTCTGTTTCTGGAATTGGAAACTATGATTCTAAATCTCCTAAAGGGGATTGCCTATAGCATTTAAACAGAAACCCTGAATAGTTACATACTGTATAAATGTATAAATCCATACATATAAATGTTTAGAAATTTATACCAGTTATGGATCATGTGGCCAGACCAACCCACAACAGGAAGAAGACACACCCATTGTGTGGGGATAGCCTTGGAGGTAAGCCTTTGAAACCAAGTTATTCTTTTTTATTTTAGCTTCCACATTTGAGTGGTAACATGTAATATTTGTCTTTCTTGGTCTGGCTTACTTCACTTAACATAATTTCATCCAATTCTGTCCATACTAAAATGACAAGATTTTCATTTCTTTTTATGACTGAATAATATTCCATTATGCATATATATCACATTTTCTTTGTCCACTCATCCACTGTTGGATGCCTAGGTTGATTCAATTTCTTGGCTGTTGTGAATAATGCTGCAATAATATTCTATATAACATCTATAGTACATGGTAGCTGTTGTATGGACAATATATAATGAGAGCCATAGCAAAGCCACAGTTTTTTAAGTAATTCAATTAAGGGCCAAATGAAAAAAAATATTTTTCTAAATGTAGGGTTAAAAGTCTTCAAAAATTGAAGCTAATGTCTCCTTTGAGAACTTAAATTTCCTCACATATGTTTAGAGAAAATATAGCCACACACAAAGAAATGAAAATGAGATTTAAATACGTTCCTTGAATATACAAAAAATTCACAAATTTTATAAAATCTGAGACACTGTTGATTGAAAAATGTACCATTACCTTCTCCTTCTCACCCCACCCTGCCCTGCAGGTACACACCCTCAATGCAAAACTTATCAGTTTTTATTTTATATATTTTGAATAATTTTTTGAGACTTCATTATGGATATATTTTTTAGAAACCATATTTCTGTCTTCTCTACACATCAAATGGGAAAAAAAAGTAAAAGTAGATAGGGTGTTTATTAAATTTGTTCATATCTATACTCCGATTCTGTGAAATCACTGTTAACTCAGAGTTGCTTGATGATCATGATTTTGTACATATGCCATCCAGACTATTGATTGATCAGAATTTCTTTTTCTTTCTTTCTTTTTTTTCTTCTCTCTCTCTCTCTCTCTCTCTCTCTCTCTCTCTCTCTCTGTACTGGGGATTGAACCCAGGGCCCTTTATCACTGAGCTACATCCTCATCCCTTTTATTTTCTGAGGCAGGGTCTTGCTAAGTTGCCCAGGCTGGTCTCAAATTTATGACCCGCCTGCCTTGGTCTCCTGAGTAGCTGAGATTATGACATGTATCACAATACCTGGCTAATGATGCAACATTTCTTGAAAAGATTGCTCCAATATTGTCTCTGGGATCTTATTTGAAGCAGCTTTATTATCAATTAAAAAATTTTAATTGATACATAATAATTGTGCATATTCATGGGGCTCACTATGATAATTCAATTCTTATGTACTATGTATAATGATCCAATCAGGGTAAATTAGCATTTCCATCTCCTTAAACATTGGTCATTTGTTTGTGTTCCTAACTTTTGAACTCTTTCTTCTTTTAGTTCCCTGTAAAATATATAGTAAAGTTTTGTAAACTATAATCACCTTGCTCTGCTATAGAACACAAACTTATTCTTCTGATCTAGCTGTATTTTGGAACCCATTTTTTAACCTCCCTTTACTTCTCCTTCCCACTGCTACCTCTAACCTCTGTTAAGCTCTCTATTCTTTTCCCTACTTCTATGCAATCGACTTTTTCAGTTCAGCTTGCATGTTTGAGTGAGAACATGTAATATTTGACTTTCTTGGTTTGGCTTATGTCACTTAACATAATTTCCTCCAGTTCCATCCATATTACTGAAAATGACATGATTTCCTTCCTTTTTATGACTGAATATTACAATATATTCCATTATGTGTATATAACACATTTTCTTTGTCCATTCATCTATTGATGGACACTTTGGTTGATTCCATTTCTTGGCTGGGAATCATTCTGCAGGAGACATGCAAGGGCAAGTGTCTCCTTCATGTACTGATTTCATTTCCTTTGGATGCATGCTCAGTAGAATGATTGCTGGCTCATATAGTAGTTCTATTTTCAGTATCTTCATGCTATTTTCATAATGTCTGTATTAACTTACATTCCCACCAGCAGCATGAGAATTGCACTCTTTTCACATCCTCGCCAACATTTGTTATTTTGCCTTTCTACTAGTTGAAATAATATCTCATTGTGGTTTTAATTTGTATCTCCCTGATGATCCGTGGTACTGAGATTTTTTTTTTAATGTACTTGTTAGCCATTTGTATATCTTCTTTTGAGAAATGTCTATTCAGATCATTTACCAAATTTTAAATGGGATTATTTGTTTTACTGCTGTTATTTTGAGTTTCTTGTATAGTCTGGATATTAATCTCTTGTTGGATGAATAGTTTCTTTTTAAAAAATTCTGCCATGTTTCTTCCTCATCTATGTCCCCAAGAAAAGGAGTCAACCAAATATGGACTGAGACTTCTGAAACTGTGAGCCCCCAATAAACTTTTCCTCCTTAAAAAAATTGTGTTCAATACTCATACATACATACTTACGTAGTAGAGTGTGATAATTTGATAAATGTATGTGATGTGTAATGGTTCAATAAGGGCAACTGGAATTTCCCTGTGTTGGAAACTTTTGAACTCTTTTCATCTTGTTCTTTATAAAATAAGCAGCAAACTGTAGTAAACTCTAGTTGCCTGATGTGTTGCAGAAGTTTTCTTCCTATTTAGCTGCATTTTGGTTATTACATGAAGAATTTCTTATTTGCAGGTTTTGATACCTGTGTTTACTTGATTATACCAGAAGGTGTCAACAGAATATTTTCAGAAAATAGCCAGAACTCATATTCCATTCTCAAGTAGACCTAAATGGGTTTGTTGACTGAAACACTGAAGGATTGTGAAAAACCAACTGAGACTCTAGGAGTCACATCTGAGTTCAAACATGAGCAAGTGATGATAATTAGTCTGTAATTCCCACTGGCTGACAACAGTTGTGAGAGGCACTCCTTTGAGAGGTGTAAACATGAGAAAATGATTATTCAGAATTGATGAAAATGATGGACATTTTATTAGATTACAGACATTACATTAGACTGATTATTCTACAAAGAGAAATTACTAATCAGTTCTTTTATCATTATATATCACTAAACACAGCGGTATTCTAAAGTTTGTGACCATATTTTCATTTTTCTTACATTTTGGTTATTTCCAGAATTTCAGGAAAATTAAGAAGGATTGAAACATTTTGTGGTTAGATTTCAGGTTTGTTCCAATAATAGACAATGCTAAGGTCAGTCCCTGGGAATTGAGCCTTCCTCTTGGAAGGATTTGAAATGGGGGTGACAATTTGAACTGGGGCAACGATATGAACTTTGAAGCCAACAGTTTGGGTCTAACTCTTAACTCTGTAAGCAGTTACTGGAAGACTCTGATAGAGTCTTTTATTTCTCTAAAACCTTCCTTTCCTACATGAAGAAGGATTTTAATATTTATTTGTAGGATCATTTAAAAGATTAAAATTGTTAAAATCTGGTAGTTGTTCAACAAAGGATTAGCTTCTAGTATATGTGGTCTGTTTCTCTCTGGGTATCTGTGATACAATGAAGACTAAAAAAAATTGTAACAGATCAGAGTAAATAGTGCAATGCTTTGAAAAAGACTTATACTCAAATACACATAGGTGCATGAACTTCAAATGGTATTATGCAGCAATTAGGAAGCAGTTCCTTCTCATCAAACTGAATCAGTTCAGCCCTGAGCCAAGATATGACAATGACTGGATTTCACCTTGGGTCCTGCTATGCGTCCCCTTCTTTCAGTATCAGGCTTAGTACCGTCTTCTACTTAGTGTCGTGAATCTATATGGAGCCCTGCCAATCTCTAATGGACTGGTCATTTCTTTCTATCGTTGGTCATGTACTGAAGGCTGAGAGTTTTCAGTCTCTACTATGTAAAGCAAGGGTCTTCAACTTGTCAAGATTTATCCATGTTAATGCTCCTAGGGCCTCACACACAGGTTCCACAAGCACCTCCATAAGATGAATGCAAACTCTCTTCTGTTATTTGGTAATAGAATTTTGTGAGATGATCTCTTTTTGTTGCTTTTTTTTCTCTTTTCTTCTATGTCTGTCTTTCCCCCCTCTCTTACAGATCCCATTGGCCGCAGCAGCTGACTTCACACACAGCTGTCTGCTTGGGGTTTCTCTGAAAGTTTATTTAGTCTTGCTTCACATTTCCAGAGCAGTTCTCTTTGGTGAGTACCAGGTAGCTGCAATACTCATCTCATGAGTCCCAGGGGACAGGATAGTGCCATTACCGATTAATTCCATCAATTTCAATCGTGAAACAGCATTGCATAGTGAAAAGAAGATGCATCTTGGAGTTGGTTTGAATTTTCATTCTGCCAATGACTAGGAGAATGACCTTGGCCATTCCACCTAGTGTCTCTGAACCTCAGTTTTCTCATTGATGAAATGGAGGCAATCTTTCCTTCCTGAGTTCACACAAATGCTAAATAGGCTGACATTTGTAAAGTCATTGGCACAAAGCCTCTCAGTAAATGATTCCCATAATTAAGTGCACTGTTATCTTGCATTCATTGATGGAGTTGGCATCGAGACCTCCTCTTTGGACGAAATTTCACTATCTTTAGACTGATGAACTTTTTGGACTCTCCTTGGAAAGAGCTCAAAGCTGGTGGGGGAGGAAGGGTGGGCTTTAATAGTGTGAATGGTGCGGCAGCCCCAGTACATATATTTTTAAAACAGTAAAACTCTACTAAATCTTAACAATCGCTTTCCACTATGACTTGAAATTAATATTTGCTTTTAGTGAAGAGGACAGTGCTGAAATATTAGTTTGAGTGCCTTATCTAAGTTCCCTGGAAGACCCACATTTTGTAGCCTTGACTGCAAGTTATTGTCATCAGATTCCTCCCTAGTGCTGGGTGTCCTGCTTAATGGAGCTTTCATTGTCACTGCCTCTGCTTAATATAAAGCATGTGGCTGACACGTGTCTCCTTCCTAGTCCCTTACTGTGAAAACCTTACTGTGGTGAAGGCTTTCATTCATGGAACTGTTGATGAGGTTAACAGGAATGGGGGAATCTTTTCATTTTCTCACACTTTCTCCTACAAAGGTGGAAGAAACATGTCAGGAAAATATGCCTTTAAAGGATAGGACAGTCTATCCAATCTGTGAACATGTTGGCACTTGGTTTAGGAATGAACACTGTATTATGGTATCTGCCAAGCATTATTCAACTGTTTATTCCACAAAGTATTCACACCATGCACCTTTCTCCATCCCAACCTGGAAAGGCCTCAGCAACACTGCAGAGTTTATGGTACCAGGAGGTTAATTTTTTTTAGAACTAATTTTGCTGATATATAATCACTGGTATAAATGTTGGCACTTCCTTAACTAAAGTTGTGATAACGAGCGTCGCTATAATGAAAACAAATGAGATTAATGGTCTTTTCCAGGTTTTTATCTGGCAGCAGCTGTAAGATTGAAATTCCTTTTGCTTTGCCTTAGACAGGGCTGTATTTTCCCCCAGTCCAAACGAAGCACTGCACAATTTACCTGCTTGGTCGTTTCTTAGAAAACCCAAAGGGTCTCGGGAGCACCAGAGTGTGTGTTCAGGTTGAGGAGAACTGTGCAAATATATGCTGGCTTTGAAAGAAAGAGTCTGCAAATTTCAATCAAGAAAAGGGTGTAGGTTTCCTTTTGTAAAATAAACATTATTTAGTATAAATAATAAATAGGCAAAAATCAACTCCTTTCTCCAAATATGATATATGTAATAGCCGGAATAATTCAGAGTTTTAATGCCAAAGCACAAAGTCATTTTAGAGATATCTCTTGACTGCCAAGTGCTTTCTTTTTCAGCATCTTGGTTGATAAACTTATGGTGTACAGCTGATGTCATTGTTTTATTAAAGAATTACACTTTGCCTGTTATCCTGTTGCTTATTTGTAGAGTTACTGCAACTAATTCACATATTAAATATTAACTCCCAACTAAAGAGAATGTGTCTACCTAAAGGATTTATTTAACCAGAAATTTAATCCAATGAGAGACCACAATGCAGGATTACGATTCCCCTGTGCTAAGAAATGCACGATCTCTCAGTTTCTTCCAAGAACATACAAGAGATTCCACATATTTTCCTTATTGTGTTCAGTAACAATATTGTTGAGTAAATATTTGCACCAATACATTGCCATTTTAGGATTTCCTGGGTGGACGTAGTCTCACAAGGTAAATAATTAAAGGCTCTGCCTTCTTGGGTAGCACAAAGCCGTGCTTGATATAGGTTTGATTATTTCACTTGTCTCTTTGATAATCCATAACTGTCTTCTGTAATTATTTTCATCGTCCAGCCAAGCAAAGATAAAAGATGGAACACGTCTCTTTTGCCTACTCCCAAGGAAACTCCATTATCCTTGAAAGGTCATGTGACTGCCGCAGGTCCAATCTGGGTTGCAAGAAGCAGTCCACAAGGACCAGCAGAGTGTGAGCCGAAAATGAAGTTGTTACCAGACAGCAAACGGCAGCCCTCGCTTCTTATGAATATTTGAGTGAGTAACTAAAAACAGCTCAGTAAACTCTAAGTAACTGTGACAGCTGAAACTGCCTGGAAACCAGGAGTCTACGAGGACCACGATGAAAAGATCGCCAGTTACCTTGTACCTGGTGCTGCCCTGGGTCTGTGGAGGGGCGTGTCGGATCTCTTCCACTCAAATAGAAGTTATGGAAAATCTGATTAATCTCTGCACTTTCAGAAGTCAGACAGCCTCCAAATCTCCTGTGTTATTTGGAATGCATTAAAATGCAATGGTTTCTAACAATCTTTTCAAGGCAAGAGAATGACCACGTTTTTTTCCAGATCCTGAAATATTGATGGTGCTGTTGTTTTTACTCATAGAAACTTGGCCCTCGTCAATCTTTCATGATGATATTTCTGCTCATTTCGATGAGAAACAGTGTCCCTAAAGCAAGAGACTAATTCTTCCAAAGCCTCTAATAAAAAGTTACCAGGTAACTCACATAAGGTTATTGAATTGTTTTTTTAGAGTCGGATAAATAGCTGGTTTTGTTGAAGCAGGAAATTTGTAACAGATTTTGCCATGTAGAAACATTCTAGAAAACAATTGTAGAGGATAATTTCAAAAGAAAATTGAGAGTGTACGCACTTTTCTTTGGCCTCCCTGAATATGTAGACAAAAGATCACCACTTCAATTATCTTCTCCAATTTGCTGGGAAATAATGTAGTACATAATTTTCAAGTTGGTGCCTTTAACTGGAAGAAGAGAGCCGGTTATTTAGTTCCTTTAAGTGTGTACAATAAATTCCACTTAATCCCACTTAGTTCTGTGCATTTTGATGAATAGTTTAAATAAAATGTGAGCCCTCTTATAATCCATAAATTCCTAACAAAAAGAAACTACACAGTATGTATATCTAATGTGGAAATTGCTGCAGTTCAAATCCAGTTGCTAACGGAAGATAAAAGCCACACTGAAAGGAATCTTGGTGAGGTTACCATTTATTCAGTGGTTATTTTTAATAGCTCTATGAAACATGAAGTTTCAGACAGAAAGCCTTTCCAGAAAGTCCCAGAAGACAGTGACTGTGGCTTTTATTGCTGATGACTTTGAGTAATGCAGTGATAGTGGGGACCACAGAGACTGTCCAAGAGGCCTCTTCTGTAGGACCTCTGTCCTCAGTGCTGGAACTGAGCCGGTTCAACTCCATGGTGAGGCTGCTGCTCCAGCTCCCAGCACTCTCTGGGTAGTGACAGACACACCAAGATCATTTGGTTTCTCCTTTCTCTTTAGCCACGTGTGGCTTTAAGACTGCTGTTAGCTATGGCCTGATTTCTAATTCAGCAGTAAAAATGGAATGAGGTATGCAAAATATGAATCCGATTTATACTCACAGAGAGGAGAGCCTTGCGAGAGGAAGGAGCTAGACAGAATGTCGGTCACGTCCACATTAGAAACCAGCCCCTTAAGGTGGAGAGGGACACGGTGACTCTGAAGTGAAGCAGCATGAGGAGACAGAAATCCATTTTGATATTGAGAGTTAGTCACATTTAATGCCGGCGGCAAAATCTCACTAAACCCAAGATCTCACTCAACCAGATGTTGAAGAGGAGGTTGGAACTATAGCTATGTGGGTTTCAGAAAACCCTTTATACTCACTCTCCTGGCTGGTCTCTCATCTGCATGGTGTAGTGAGACTTGGATCGGTGACCCCAGAGGCAGTTCTGAGAACTGCTGAGGCAGAGATCTCAGAGCTGGGAGATCTGGGTTTGCATTTCTGATCCATCACTTATCAGTCGTGGAAGGTTCCTGAACAACCTTCATTTAGGATGAATCGTGGCTAGCTCCCCCTGGGAGCGCTGTCTGCGGACAGAAGAGGTGACTTCATGGAGAGCCCACCTCTGCGGAAGTTCTGATAAATCCTAGTTTTCTTCCTCTCTTTCTCCACAGTACTAATTGAATAAGATCAAGTTTTCCTGCAATGTATTTGGAAAGAAGTGGGATGAGGTTTGTGCGGGGTTGCTGTCTCAAGGGTATCATGGTGCACATAGCACAGGTAACAGTTTTTAAAACTTAATGTTACTCTCTCCCAGGAAATGCCAAGAGAGAAGGAGGTGAAGAGCAGAGCCCACTGCTATCACCAAATATGACATCTCTGATCCTTTCTCTTTTGTTTCACAGGCTGTGATATAAACTGTTTTATGTCCCTGTGCAATATTTTAATTTTGAAGGTCATAACTAGGTCAGAGTTTGAAGATAAAAAAATCATCTCCAAACACTTGTACTGGGGACCATGAATATTCATTGACATGTGCTCATTTGTCATTCATTGTATGGGTTTTCTAATATAAATGGAAAAAATTCCTATAACCAAGTAATCTGAAAGTGGCCCCAGAAGACCAGAGAATACCCCACCAAAGGTACAATTCAGGATTTAGTCCAAGTAGTTTATTAAAAGTATTACTTGAATGTATGGAAAAAGATCTCCACTCATTAAAAATAACCCTTCCTTTATTATACATCCTCGTAAGATGACTCAACTGTAAAAGCCAGAAAATCCACTTTAGATAGTTCGTTTAAAGAAATCATCACATTGGGGTTCATATGTTTGAGAAAGCTTTCTTCCCAAGGGCAACTAATTGGAAAAGGCCTACTTTCCCCTCAATAGTGTGAATAACAGTAATGCATGTCATGGAATATGATATTGTCCTTAAAAAGAACAAAGCAGCTGGGTCCTGTGATACATACCTGAAATCCCAGTGACTTGGGAGGCTGAGGCAGGAGGATTGCACATTTGAAGCCAGCCTCAGCAATTTAGTTAGACCTTGTCTCAAAACAAAAAGTTAAAAGGGCTGGGAATGATGCTCAATAGTAAAGTGTTCCTGGGTTCAATCCTCAGTACCAAAAAACAAACCAAAAACCAAACCCCAAACAACAATAACAACAACTACAAAACCCAAAGCAGATATGTGCATGCTACTCCAGGAAGGCATCTATGATTCATTATTAGGGAAGAGCAAATTACTGAGCAATGAAACTAGAATGTGCTAATATGCATGTATTCTTGACACACATATTTATAAGTGTATATATCGTACAAACGTGTGTATTAAGCTAATAGAAAACTATTTGAAACAATACATAGGTAGCTGTTTATAGCAACTAATAGGTTAGTGTAAAAAATCACTTCTGCAATGGTGTAACTAGTTAGTCACAAATGCAGTACTTTTGCAATAAAAAATCAAATTTAAATCAAATGAGTCTAGGTCTTGAAATGACTTGGAAAATGAACACATTCCTTCTGGTCCTATTCTCAACTCCCTACCTCCCCAGCTATTTAAAGCCTATATGCTTCAAAAACATCAGGGCTAAATGTCAAGTAAAGTAGTTGCTGGTGTTGGCTCTCTTGATTTTTTTCCCCTGAATGTAATTATGATTCTTCTATTAGCTATTTGTATATTTCTCAGCTTTCTGACCTATAAAAAAAGTATTTGATAAAAACAAAAAGATTGGGTAGAGAAATTTCCTTCTAGCTCCGAGATACTCGGCTTCTGTTGAAACTAAGCGAGGTTCATAGTCCTCTGCAGTATAAGACTTGCCCCCACCAGCTGCATCTTGTACAGTGGCTAAATCATTACTTCATTGGAGCCGTGGCTAATGGTAGTATCATGTATCATTCATCATGCTCTGTTTAGTTCTGATGGTTTTGTTCTGAGCATCTTGAATGTGACTCTGTAGACCTGCAATATCTTTAGACCTGCTCAACCCTGCATAAGGAAAGTTCTGAGGTGCCAACCTTCTATTTGGGAAATGATAGTCAGGTGTACCTCATATCAGTGTTGACAAGCATCCAGGGTGCATTCTGCTCTCCTCCAAACTCCTGGACTGCTTGTATGTGAAGTTAAGTCTTTGTCCCATCTGGCGAGGACTCAGGGTTGGGGTCAGAAGACCATGGAGCTTTGTGTCACAGAGCCCGTTCATCTTATTGTTCAATGGGTCTGTGGATGTATTTGTGGCAAGCTGGCCTTTAGAGCAAATGCATTATGAATAAAGGCCACCACGATTTGTTTGTCACCATTAAAGTTATTTTGCTTTCTCCGACCAGAGTGAGGTCGTGAATTATTCTCCTCTGATGAATCGGGTAAACACGGCTCCAAGGATCACCCACTGAGTGTAGAGGAATGAGAGGAAGATGAGGTGCTGTGCCTGCCTTTGGAAGATGAAATTTGTATTGCAGGAGAAAGAACGAAAACAAAATAGAGCTACAAAAGTAGAACACTATGTGCCATTCCAAAAAAAGCATCAAAGGTAAGGGTCGTGAATGGAGACATACAAAGCTATGCTCCAAGGAAGCACTGAAGTGGGTTCTTGAGGGTGTTAGAAAAGCTCTTACTCAGAAACATACAAGGGAGAAGACTCAGAGATTTTTACGATATCTCTATTGCAGTCTTATAATGATCAGATAGGCCCCATCGGACTGATTCGAACTTAACAAGCTAAAGTAAAGTTATCACTTTTACATTTCCAGTAGATCCAGAAATTGAAGAGGTTTAATTCCTAAGTCCTAGATCCACTATACCAGATGATATCTTGTAAGGAAGAAAGAAAATACTAGCTCTTTTAAAATTGATTTTTACCCCCCATTCTTTAAATTTTTCTACTCTTATATTTGTTTGATAATCTTTGTGAAATATTAGCAAATTTTACACTTAAATAATTTATAGATAAACATTTGTGATTGTGGCTGCACATGTGGGCATGTTAGTTTTTGAAAGATTTATTTGTTAACTTCTTGATTGTATTCTCTTCTTGTATTCTCTGTACATTCTGATGAATCATTTAAATGACACTTACAGGAATGCCTTATCCAAAAGATTTGGAAATCAATACTTCTGGAAATATAACTTCTAAATTATTTTGTGCTATAAATTATTATCTTTTTATAAGGAATCTTACAAAAGGCAAATCCAGAATTACTTCTGAATTTCTTACTTATCAGTAAAATGCTTTGGACTGAAAAGGTTGGTGGAAAGACAGTCTCCCTTCAAATGTGTCTGGCTTTTAAGCTACGCCATTGGGGATTTTCACATGGGTGGCATGTCCTGAAGGTAAGAGTTATCTCTCTTACTCTATGGCTTGGCTGTGTGGTACTTTGGGGGTTTCTGTGATTGATGGGAGGTAAAGTGACTTGGATAGGATGAGCCACTCAAAGCTTCCCTCACCACAGTGCTGTGGGATGGGTTCTGCCTCCAGTGTCCAAACCCTACACCAGGTAGACTGCATTATCTTGTGCCACCAGCTTTGTCTCCCCATTTATTCTCTTGGAATAGTCTGGGATAGGTTGGCTATTCATATCGAAATTCCCACCTAATCCTGTGCAATATCTTGAACACCAATTGATATTTGGTTTGGATTGTCTACTGATTGTGTGACTCATGGAGGGGATGGAGATTTGTGTCTTATTTATTTTTAATTAATTTATTTATTTTAATTAAGTATATATGACAGCAGAATGCATTTTGATTCATTGTACACAATTGCAAAACAACTTTTCATTTCTCTGGTTTACATGATGTAACGTCACACCCTATGTGTAGTCATACACATACCTATGGTAATGATGTCTATCTCATTCCACCATCTTTCCTGCCCCCATACCCTCTCCCCTCTACTCCCTCCCCTTTGCCCAGAGTTCCTCCATCCTCCTCCCCCCATCATGGATTAGCATCCACTTATCAGAGAGAAAATTTGGCCTTTGGTTTTCTGAGATTGGCTTACTTCTCTTAGCATGATATTCTCCAACTCCATCCATTTATGTGGTAATGCCAGAATTTTATTCTGAGTTCTTTATTATGCTGAGTAATATTCCAATGTGTATATATACCACAGTTTCTTTATCCATTTTTTCTATTGAAGGGCATCTAGATTGGTTCCATGGTTTAGTTATTGTAAATTGAGCTACTATGAACATTGATGTGGCTGCATTACTATAATATGCTGATTTTAAGTCCTTTGGATATACACCAAGGAGTGGGATAGATGGGTTAAATTTTGGTTCCATTCCAAGTTTTCTAAGGAATCTCCATACTGCTTTCCAGATTGGTTGCAGTCCTCCTAGTGATGTATGAGTGAACCTTCTTCCCCACATCTTCACCAACATTTATTGCTGTTTGTATTCTTGATAATTGCTTTTCTGACTAGCATGAGATAAAATCTTGTTTTGATTTGTATTTCTCTGATTAATAGAGATGTTGTGCATATTTTGTATATCTTTTTCTGAGAAATATCTGTTTAGCACCTTAGCCCATTTATTGATTGGATTGTTTGTTTTGTTGGTGATAAGTTTTTTGAGTTCTTTATATATCCTGGAGATTAGTGCTGTATTTGATGTGCGTGTGGCAAAAATTTGCTCCCAAAATGTGGGCTCTCTCTTCACCTCATTGATTGTTTCTTTTGCTGAGAAGAAGCTTTTTAGTTTGAATCTATCCCATTTATTGATTCTAGATTTTGATTCTTATGCTATAGGAGTCTTGTTAAGGAAATTGGAGCCTAATTTGACATGATGAAGATTTCGGCCTACTTTTTCTTCTATTAGGCACAGGGTCTCTGGTTTAATTCTTAAGTCCTAGATCCACTTTGAGTTGAGTTTTGTGCATGCTAAAAGATAGGGGCTTAATTTCATTTTGTTGCATATAGATTTCCAGTTTTTTCCGGCACCATTTGTTAGGCTATCCTTTCTCCAATATATGTTTTTGGTGCCTTTGTCTAATATGAGATAACTGTATTTATGTGAGTTTGTCTCTGTGTCCTCTATTCTGTACTATTGGTGTACAAGTCTATTTTGGTGCCAATCCCATGCTGTTTTTGTCACTATTGCTCTATAGTATAGTTTAAGGTCTGGTATAGTGATGCTACCTGCTTCACTCTTCTTGCTAAGAATTGCTTTGGCTATTCTGGGTCTCTTATTTTTCCAAATGAGTTACATGATTGCTTTTTCTATTTCTATAAAACATGATTCTGGGATTTTGACTGGGATTGCATTGAATCTCTATAGAGCTTTTGGTACTATGGCCATTTTGACAATATTAATTTTGCCTACCCAAGAGCATGGGAGATCTTTTCATCTTCTAAGGTGTTCTTCAGTTTCTTTCTTTAGTGTTCTGTAGTTTTCATTGTAGAGGGCTTTCACCTCTTTTGTTAAGTTGATTCCCAAGGGTTTTTTTTTTGAAGCTTTTGTGAATGGGGTAGTTTTCCTAATTTCTCTTTCAGAGGATTCATCACTGACATATAGAAATGCATTTTATTTATGGGTATTGACTTTATATCGTGCTAGAGTTACTTTTTCAAGAAAGAATGAGTAGGTATTCAGAAAAACTTTTGCAACTGTAGATTGGTACTCTCTTTTGATTTATAAAATGGTATTTTCTGAGCTAAATAAAAATGAAAAAATGGAGTTTTATCAGTGAGATAACCATAGTGCAGGACATTCTCTCTCTCTCTTTTTTTTTTTTTGAACCCATGGCCTTGTGCATGTGAGGCAAGCATTCTACCAACTGAGTTATATCCCCAGCCCCAGGACATTTTTAATATCTATATTAGCCAGGGTTCTCCAGAGAAACAGAATTAGGTGTGTGTGTGTGTGTGTGTGTGTGTGAGAGAGAGAGAGAGAGAGAGAGAGAGAGAGAGAGAGAGAGAGAGAGAGAGCACTAAGGAATGAAGGAATTGGCTCATGTGACTTATAGTGGAGGCTGCCAAGTCCAAAAGCTATAAGGTAGGCCAGGTGATTGCTTTACTCAAAGTCTACTCATTTACATGTGAATCTCATAATTAAAACCTTTCCAGAAACATCTAGAATAATGATGGACCATAAATATCAGGGTACCATGGCCTGGGTGAATGACACATAAAATTACCCTCCACAATAAAGTCTTGGGGAACCTCCACTCTCGGACTCGGTGACTACTATGGGGTAGTGCTTCCTCATGAACCCTTCTGTTCAGTGATGTCACTTTCAACAAAAGCATCATGGTATTGGTTATTTAGAGGAGTCAGAATAAGCTTTGACGACTGAAGTCATAAACTCCCTCTCAGAAACCAAATTGTTAACCAGGTCCTATCCAAAGAGACCAAAGGAGGGGTGTCTGATGTGGATTATATGTTAGATACACACTTCTTCCCCATGGAGTTGTGTAAAGCACAGAAGGTGATGTGGGGTAGAGGAAGGCTCTCCCAGTCACCTCCCCAGTGAGGAGAGGAGACATTTTCACTTCCACCAGATTCATGCCTTTTAAAATCAATACATTTTGCAAACATTAGTCCTTTTTTAAATTGGAAAACACTGAACTAGTGTGAGAAGTTAATATCATTAAGTCATGGCCAGCACATACTTCCAAAAATATCTTCGAGTTCAAATCCAAAACTGCATCTCCCAAAGAGTTTGCCCTTCCTTTCCTTGAATGCCAGGGAATGGAAGTGGTGGCTTCCTGTCCCCCCCGAGTCACCTGCTGGCAGCTGTGTACCCCATCTCCTGCTGTATCTCACTGCTCCTGACTCCCAGGGGCCACTTCCCAGATGTGTCCATTGGCTTTCATGGCCCTGATCTCTTGGCAGCAACCCTAGGGCCTGGCAGAGGAAGGCTGTGTAGCAGAACCTACCTCGTTTCTGTCCCCTGCAATGCACTTTGCACAGATGAGTTCTCAGGGACTGATAATCAGAAAGAGTGAACTGCAGGGGGAGAGAGCTCATGAGGGAAACCAAGTCCCTACCAAACCAAAGCCTGCCGTGGCGACACCATCGCACCCAGCTTTCCTTTCTCCTCCTCTATCAGAGCCTCCTTCATCTCCATCTTCATCTATCTTTGGAAAATACCTTTTACCAACCAGGGGTTTGTCTTATCCCATGACTGAGTCCCTCCCTCAGCAGTCTATTTCCTCAAGGTTGAGCTGTGAAGTCTAAAATGAGGTCCCAAAACTTCAGTAGGACACGATTCATGACCTTTGATACCCTGAGCCTCACCCCAGAGTCCAGGTGAGGGTGGACATTTTGAGTCTCCTGTAAGAGCTTTCCAGCTGTGAGTTACAGGTGTATCTCCTAATTCTTCAGGTGTCCCAGTGGGTAACCACTGGCTCATGCACACACACACACACACACACACACACACACATACACTCACACACGTCAAGGGTGAACTTAATTCTTACAGTGAATTCTAACTACATATGGCACTGACATTTTTTCTAGCCCTTGCATACCACACCTCTGCCCACTAATGATGCCAAATGTTTACATCTTATGCAGAATGGTCACAGCTATTCTGAATTTTCAATGTGCCCCTAGGCTTCTTGAGCCAAGAACTGCCCAAGAGATGGAGGCTATGACTGAGCATTTTTCAGTCTGAGGACAGCTCTGAGCACACCAAAGTCCCAGCTCTGAAATTCCCCTAAGCTTGGCCAAATCTAATTTAAAGAAGTGCATGGCCATTCCAGTTTTCCTGGTGAACTGAAGAAATATGATATGAAAATATACGACTATTTGTTATTAAAATGCCACATTGGTGGCGGTAATGATGGTGACAGTGAGACCCACGCTGTTTTCCACTTAAACAGGAAAATGAGAGATTATGTTGAGATGGTTTCAAGATTTTACCCCAAAGAGCTCAGATTTTCCAGTTTCTATCTGTAGGGAAGTTATAAAAGCATTTTACTGACGGTTTTATTTCTTCCCTGGAGGAAAGGAGTCTGATCTGTTTGGGGAAATATCTTGATAAACTGCTTGGAAGTGTAAGGGAAGGAATTTAGGACTATGTTTCAAGGAGGAACTAGGCAAGCTTTTCTTCAAAGAAATAAATAAAAGTAATGGAGCAGACTGAGCAATGGAGAGCAGGGGGCATAAAATAGGAAGGGAAAGTGGGGGGTCCCGGATCAAGTTACCAAAGTGTGGAACCAAATTAAACAATAATTATTAAAGGGTTAGTTAAGAATCTGCCATAACTTTCCTATGTTCATATACGAATACGTGACCAGTGTAACTCCATGTTATATACAATCACAAAATTGGGCTCCTAATTAGAATAGGTTATACTCCATGTATGTATAATATGTCAAAATACGCTCTACTATCGTTTGTATCTGAAAAGACCAAATTAAAAAACAATTTAAAAAGCTGAAAAAAGAACAGAGACTGTCTACTGAAACATCTCATCTTTATAAGTGTTTATCATCAAGAACTGCTTTTTAGGAGCGGCATGGAGGGTGGTTTTTTTTTGTTGTTGTTGTTGATGATGGACCTTTATTATTTAGTTTTTTATATGCAGTGCTGAGAATCGAACCCAGTGCCTCACACATGCCAGGCAAGCGCTCTACCACTGAGCCACAACCCCAGCCCATGGAGGGTGTTTTTATTGAGAGATTGCGAGTGTGGTAAAGAGGCGGTACCAAGCAAAGCATAAAGGCACGACCAAGGGACACAAAACAGAAAGAGGAAATTTAGTGGAAGCTGAAAAGTGGAGCTGGAAGTAACTAACGAATAGTAGGGACCCCAACTTTGGGTTCCCCACAGGATGTAAGATGGTAGCTGTTATGGTGTAGATGTGAGGTGTCCCCCAAAAGCTCATGTGTGAGACAGTGCAAGGCTTAGAGGAGAAATGGTTGGGTTGTGGTAGTCTTAGCCCTATCACTGAGTTAATTCCCTGATGGGATTAATTGGATGTTAACTGCAGCGGGTCGGGTGTGGCTGGAGGGGGTGGGTCACGGGGGACCTGTGAGGTATGTATTTTGTATGTGGCGAGAGGAGCTCTCTCTCTGGTTTCTGATCTCACGACCTGCTTCTGTCTGCCACACTCTTCCACCGTGATGCTCTGCCGAGACGTGGAGTCTGCTTTCTATGGATTGAGACCTCTGAAACTATGAGCTCCGAAATAAACTTTTCCTCCTGTACAGTTGTCCTGGTTGGCTCTTCTAGACACAACAGTGCGAAAGCTAACTCAAACAGTAGCTGAAAGTTATTTTATTCAGATTTTAAGTAGCTGAATAATCCAAAATAAAATACTGGTTAAATTTTTGTAACTTAGAAGGAATAATTTAGGACCACTGATTGAAAAAAAAAAATGGAAAGAGTCAAAGCGATATAAGACAAAAGAGGTGATTTGCAGGCAATTACTTGGACATTTTTTTAAAAATTAACACATTAACTTTATAGAATAACAGGCTTTTTGTGGCATGATTATACATGCATGTAGCAGTCTTGGGTCTGTTACCCTTCCTGACATCTTCCCAGTTTTCTTCCTCCTTCTCTAATAGTTTCCATTCTAATTTCATGCCATTGCTTTTCTTTGATTCAACATATGAAATAAAACATCAAGTAATTCTTTCTAAGACTAACTTATTTCACTTAGCATGATGACATCCAGTTCCATGCATTGCCTGCAAATGACATGATTTTTGTTCCTTTTTATGACTGAATTACTCCACGTGTATCCATACCACCTTTCTTTTTCCATTCACGTGTTGAAGATGCCTTGGCTAATTCTGTAACTTCACTATTGAGAATTTTACCTTGACAAACATGGGTATGCAGGTATCTCTATAGTGTGTTGGCTTTAATTCTTTGGGGTATATACCAGGAGTGGTGTAGCTGAATCATATGATAGCTTTTTTTTTAGTGTTTTGCGAAATTTTCAGTCTTACAGTACATAAGAGTTCCTTTTCCTCTGTATCCTCACAAACATTTGTTGTTGTATTCTTGATGATAACTGTTCTGACTAGAGTAAGATGGAATCTCAATATAGCTCTGATTTGCATTTCCTCATGGTTAACCATGGGGATTACACGCATGGGCCACCATGCCTGGCTCATTTCCCTATGTATTGATTGAGTTATTATTATTAATTTTTTTTGGTGTTGAGTTTATTGAGTTCTTTATGTATTCTGAATATGAATCCTCTGTTGGAAGAGTAGCTGGTAAGGATTTTCTCCCTGTAGACTTTGTATTTACCCTAAAAATGAGTTTTTTTTTTCATGTGCAGAAGCTTTTTAATTTGATACAAAATTGTTATTATTTCCTTAGCTATTTGAGTCCTATTCAGGACGTGGTTCTTGTGCCTGTATCTTGAATTATTTCCCCAGTTTTCTTCTAACAGTTTTATTAAAGTTCCGGTTTTTACATGTAGGTCTTTGATTGATTTTGAGTTTTGTATGGGGTGGGAATAGGGATATAATTTCAGTCTTCTATACCTGGATATCCAGTTTGCCCAACATCATTTATTAAAAAGACTGTCTTTTCTACAACATTTGTTTTTGATACCTTTGTCAAGAATCAGATGGTTGTAGCTTGTGGGTTTATTTTGTGTCCTTTGCTCTATTCCATTGATCTATGTGTCTGTTTTAGGTCAGTCCACCATGCTGGTTTTGCTCCTATGACTCTGTGGAGCATTTTACAGTTGGGTATTGTTGTAACTCTAATATCGCTCTTTTTTTTTTTGCTCAGGGCAGCTTTGGCTCTTCAGGGCCTTTTGTGTTTCCACATGAATTTCTGAATTTTTTTTCTAATTCTGTGAAAAACATTAATTGGTATTTTGATGGGGATTGCATTGAATCTGTAGACCAATATGTAATGTGACCATTTTAACAATATGAAATCTGCTGATCCATGAACATGGGAGGTCTTTTCATCTTCTAGTGTCCTCTTCAGTTTCTTTCTTCAGTGTTCTATGCTTTTCAGTGTCCTATGTAGAGATCTTTGACCGTCTTGATTAGATTTATTGCTGAGTATTTATTACTTTATGAGGCTATTGTGAATGAAATTTTTTCCTTGATTGCTTTCTTAGTGGGTTCATTACTGATGCATTAAAAAGTGATTGATTTTTGTATGTTGGTTTTGTATCTTGCTACTTATTAAGTTTGTTTCTAAGATCTGAAAGTCTTGGTAGAATCTTTAGGGTCTTCTAAGTATAGGATCATATAATCTGCAAGTAGTGATAATTTAAGTCCTTCCTTTTCTATTTGTTTACACTTTCTTTCTCTTGCTTAATTACTCTTCTAAAATCTCAAACACTATATTGAGTTTGAATGGTGAGACTGAACATCCTTATTTCATTCCTGATTTTAGAAGAAATGCTTTCAGTTTTTCCCATTCAGTAGGATGTTGGCTAAGGGTTTGTCATATGTAGTTGTTACTATGTTGAGGGAAGATCCTTCTATCTCTGGTTTTTTCAGGGCTTTATCATGACGGGATGTTGAATTTTGTCGAAGGATTTTTCTGCATCTATTGGGAGGATTATGGGATTTGTATCCTTGATTCTATTTATATGGTGCATTATGTTTATTGATTTGCATATGATGAATAAGCCTCACATCCCTGAAATAAAACCAGCTCTATCACATGCATGATCTCTTTACTGTGTGGTTAATTTGGTTTATTAGAGTGTATGATGTTTTCACTGTGTGTGTGTTTTTCATTTGTTATACATGACAGTAGAATTCACTTGGACACGTCATACATAAATTGAGTATAATTTCTCATTCTTCTGTTTGTAGATGATGTATAATCCCACCAGTAGTTTAGTTATATATGTATATAGGATAATAATGTCAGACTAATTTTATCATGGGTTTAATTTGGTTTTCAAGTATTTTTATTGAGGATCTTTGTGTCCATATTTATCAAGAATATTGGTATATAACTTGCTTTTTAAAAATATTGCTATTGTGTCCTTATCCAGTTTTGGTATCAGGTGAGTTTGGAAGCATTCCTTCCCTTTCTATATTATTAAATAATGCAAGAAGAATTAATGTTAGATTATGCTTAGAGATTAGGCTTAGATTCACTGCAGGTGAAAACCAGCAGGGGATGGATTTATTTATTTTAGGCTTTTTATTATTGCTTCAATTTCATTGTTTTTTTTTTAAATTGAGCTGTTTACTTTTTAAAATATCTTCTTGGTTCAATTTTGGTAGATCATATATGTCTAAAAATTCTTCCATTTCTTTCTTGATTTTGCAATTTATTGGAATATAAATTTTCAAAATATCCCTAATGATCTTCTGGATTTTAGTAGTATCTGTTGTAGTATCTGACTTAGATATACATTTTTTCTTAGGCTTATTTGATTGAACAGATCAAAGATGTATTCAGTCATAATTTTCCCAAAATTCCCATCAAATTGCTATTAATTACAGAGGAGAGTAAATGTGTTCCCTTAGGGTTCTGTACCTCAGTGTCTTGGAGTGTTATAGTTTCCCTATAATCCTCAAGTCTTTGAACTTAAGTTCTTTTTTATTCTGAGTAGTCATTAGATATTTGGTATAACACTGTCCTTTGGTTTTCACATTAAAATTTATACATATCACATTTTTGGGTGAAACCAACACTTTAAGAAAATTCTGCACAACTCCCTGTTCCTGAGCATACTCTAGATCTCCCTTTCCAGATGTATCAGTACATGTTTTTACATAGTTATTTATTGACTATCTCTTCAGTATATTAAATCCAAGAGAATAAGGCGTCTTTGTTTTATTTATTGCTATAACCAGATCAGGAGTTTAATACACATTTACTGAACACTTGAATGTTTTTTAGCTTGCATACCTGTGGCGCACCTTGTATTATATCCCAAAGCATATAAGTAGACTAGTCACAGAAGGTTTTGATAGTGGAAATGGTGGGGGAGAAAAAGAAAACCCTCCTCTTCTGTTGGAGTGTTCAACTACTCTGTTTTCTCTCCTAGGCTGTGGTTGGCTCACAGGAGTCCTGGTCCAAATCAGAAAAAGGTTCACTAAGCAGATAGGGAGCTCTCAATGTGATATCCCGTCATCAGGGTGGTATGGTTCATGCTAGGGCTCATGGTTTGGGGAGTTGAACTTGTTCTGCATGGTGATACCCAATGGTCTGACCCCTCCTGAATTTTCAAGGTGTCTCTGATGGTCTCTGCTTCCTACTTCTAGATTTCTCAAAAGGGGAGGAACTGGATTAATCCACTCAGCCAACATATGATAAGGCATCTCTGAATTGGGCTACTACTGGTTCAGGCTCCAATCCTTGGGCCAGTGAACTAAGGCAGAATTGCCTGTTTTCTCAGAAAAAGATTATAAAGGGCTGCATAATTTACAAGCTCAGTCTGCCATGACTTTTTGAAATAGGAGGGGATATAACTTTTTAAATAGCAAACATGTCCACAGGTAAGAGAAATAATCATAAATTCCATCAAATCTTGCCTATGGAAAAAAAAAAAACCAACAACAATGTCATGGACATTTGTTGGTAAATGGATGGATCTGGAGGCTATCAGGCCAAGTGAAATAAGCCAATCCCCAAACCAAAGGTCAAATGTTTTCTCTGATGTGTGGAAGTTAACCCACAATAAGCAGAGAGGGGAAAATAGAAGTTTGATGGATTAGATAAAGGGGAATGAAAGGAAAGGAAGGGGAATAGGAAAAGGAAAGACAGTGGAATGAATCAGACATAACCTTCCTATGTACATATATGAATACACCATAGTGAATCCTATCATCATGTACATCCATGAGAATGGGGTCCTAATTAAAATAAGACTGTATAATCAGATTAAAATTGATTCTACTACAATGCAGAACTAAAAAGAACCAGACCAAAAAAAAAAAAAAAAATAAGACTGTCCTAGAGATAACATCAAAGGGGGCTATGGAGCTGTAAACATCTGTGGGCTGCTTGAGTGTGATATACTTGAACCATGTCTTCAATGTCATTTTCGTTTTATATCTGCCATCTTTGTGTTGTGCCATCACCTGTATTTCATGGCTGTGGAAATGGAGGTGCAGAAAGATCAGCCCACCTCTAGTCACAAGTGACAGACTTGAGATTCAGAACCCAAATGTCTTGTTTTCTTTTTTTATTCTTTAATTCCTTTTCCCACAGCACTTTGATTTCAGGAACAGCCTCCATGGGTGAGGTTGTTAGAGGAGTGACTTGAGTAATTTAGTACTGTTTTATATACCATCGTGTTTTAATTTTTGAAACACATGAACTACCACCTAAGAGTCTTTAATGCTACAAGCAGGCTTCAAATTTAAGTATTCACTTATTTTTATTTCTGTAGTATTCACCAAATTCCTTGGCTGTGGTAGGTCCACCCTGCTGTCTTCTGCAATCATTGGATTTGGTTTTGAAATTCTCTCTAAAAATGCTAAAAGTGCTTTGATGTATATCCAATATCAATATGTCAAATATCAGTCCTATTGACACCTTTATGTGTATGTCACTGTCATCTCATCTGCCTTTCCAACTCCTAATATCAGAATAACCTCTAGTTAGAAATACAAAATATTGCTCATTCTTAGTTCCCCAGGATCAAAGTGAAGCAAAATGTGGGAGATATATTTTTTAAAAAGATTTGCTCACAAGATAATAGCCCCGTAGGGATAACTTTTTGACCCTGGTGCAAAAAGCCAGCTGTTCATTTAGAGTAACTTGTTCATGAGGTATAAAAAAATCAGATGCAGAAAGTGATCTCAGTCCAACAGTTTTCAATTCTTCAAATAACATGAAGCCATGCGTACTGCATTCATAGTGTGCACATGATATATATTTTTGTTTTTAATAACTAATTCATTCATTGGCTATTTTCATAGTTTCGGTTTGAACTTTTTTTTTTTTTTTGGTTAAAAAATTGTCCCTTTATCCCAGGGACACAGCACCTGACCCAGAGAGACAGCTCTTCACAGTCTGCTCCAGATTCATGTGATCACATTGTTCTGCCCTTTGCTGACTGAAAGAGGGAAAGTGATGATGTTGGAGATGACGATGTCAATGGTGTGCTCCTCGGGAACAATGCTGCTCTAGAAACGTCACTGTGATTAAAAAAATGTTGATAATTCTAGAGAACTCTGATGGAGAGAAGTTGCATTTTCTTGTAAATGGCTGAACTCTGAGTTTTCCTTTGTAGAAAATTAAGGCATCTTTTGACTTGTCGGCCTAACCTACGAACACATTTCATACAACTGCTACAGGGAGTACATTCCTTTCTAGCTTTCTCTGTGGTAAAGGCCGCCATTTTAGAGACTGTTGAATTTAGGTTGCTCAATGACAGTCACTCAGTAAATTGGCCAGTGTCCTTCGTGTTTCTTCAGATGATGATTCCTGTAGTTCCAGGGTCCTTGGTAGCATTGCTTAGAGATGAAATCAGTTTGATGGGGTGAGGGAATTAAGATCTGGTTGAGAATCTGTTACGGATGGCAGGTTTGCATCTCTTAAAACTCCTGTGTTGAAATTCTAACCTGCTACGTGACTGAACTTGGAAATGAGTCTTTTAAAGAAGTAATTAAGGTTAAATGGGGTCCTGTGGGTGGGACCTTGATCTGAGAGGATTAGTGTCCTGCAGGAAGAGGTACCAGAGCCACCGATGCTGTCTGCACTGCCCATGTGCGGCCAGAGGAAAGGCCATGTGGACACTGAGAAGGCACAAGAGAGCCTCGCCAGGAACTGAATCCTGTGGGGAAGCTGCTCTCGGACTTTCCAACTTCCAGGACTCTGAGAAAATGAATTTCAGTCGTATAAGCCATGTAGCCTGTGGTGTTTTGTTAATGACAGTCTCAGCCTACTGCTAGAGTCAGCCAGTGCTGATACTGGGAGTTTAATGCGGAATGTGCTGGGAAACTTGGAAACAGGAGGAGCAGGACTGTGTCTCTGGCTTCAAGGCAGTCACCCTGGACAGAAGCACCATCAGTACCATGGATAGCATAGTTATTCTGTTGACTTAGCACCTGCTATAAACCAGGTACGAGCCATGCCCTTTATAAGCGTTACACAGTTCTCTTAATAAGTATTTTTTTTAAATTGTGCTTTTTTAGAGTTACCCTAGAAGTTTAGAGCTATTAAGTAATGTTCAAGCTTGCTTCCAGAAGAAAGGAGTCAAGCCTAGACTGTCTGAATCCGAATCTCAAGGGCTTAACTAACAGTGTCCACACTGCAGCTGGATGAATGTATTTAATACCCAAGGAAAGAGCTTGTCTAGCAGAAGAGTGGGTAGTCAGCAGAAAAGCCCAGAAAATCAAAATTACAGACACAACAGTGGCCAGAGTTATTCCTGGGACTTCTGAGTGACCAATTCACTCTTGACACTTGCTCTAATCGGCTTCCCAAACTGCAAAGCTGACAGCCAGACGTAGGCTTCTACTCAGGGAGAGCGAGCCGGCCACCCATTCGGCTTCACCCACGCTCATTTGCATCTTCGTCTAGATAAGGAGCTCTTTAAGACCTGGAGCTGGGATTGGATTTGAGCAGCAACAGAATGTCCTCAGCCTGCAGCAATATTGGGTGAACAGTAAGTGCCCAGCGATGCTGGTCGCATCCCATTAATCCAACAGCTCCCAACATCAGGTCTGTTGAAAGGGACCTCGTGCTACAGGATTGCCTTGCTTCCTGCTGCTTGATGCCACCCATCTCTGGTCCATGGCTCATCCCAGTCATGTTGACATTGATCCTTTCATACTGAATAGGTCCTGTGTTTCTGTAGGCAAACTTCAGGTAAGAAATGAGCAATTCCATGTAGCGCCAAAGTATTGCAAACTTTAAAAAATTACAATAAATAGATTTCAGGTTTTTAAAAATGTATGATTCCCCCCAAAATAAAACAAATAGCCCAATCAATAAATGAGCAAAAATCCACAAAGGGCCAACAAATACATGAAAAAATGTTCACCATCTCTAGCAATCAGGGAAATGCAAATCAAAAGTATACTAAGATTCCATCTCACTCTAGTCAGAATGGCAATGATCAATCACAAACAACAATACATTCTGGAGAGGTTGTGGGAAGAAGGGAACACTTATACATTGATGTTGAGACTGCAGACTAGTGCAACCACTCCGGAAAGCAGTTTGGAAGTTCCTCAAAAAACTAGGGATGGAACCTCTATGATTCAGGTATCCCATTCTTGTGTATTTTACCCAAAGATCTAAAATCAGCATATTGCAGGATCCCAGCCACCTCAATGTTTATAGCACAACAATTCACAACAGCTAAATTATAGAATCAACACAGATGTCCCTCAACAGATGAGTGGATTAAGAAATTGTGATACACACACACAATAGAGTTCTACGAAACCATTAAAAAGAATGAAATTATGGCATTTGCCGGTCAATGGATGGAAATGGAGAATCTCATGCTAAGTGACATTAGCCAAACTCAGAAACTCCAAGGTTGATTGTTTTCTCTCATTTGCAGAAGCTCTAGGAAAATAAAGGAAACGGGGAGGGAAGGATAAGATTGCACAAAGAACCAGTCAAATACAAACTAATAGAGCAGGGAAAGGAAGTCTAGAAGGGTAGAGGAAGTGGAAGGGAAAAGGGGAGAACAGGAAGAAAAGGGGGATCATGAACTGAAATTGATTTCCATGCAGGTATTTGTCAGGATGAACCCAACTACTATGTAAAGCATTAGCTGTAAAAAAAAAAAAAAGAGGGAAAAAAGTCTGACCCAGAAAGGTCTTTATTGACATCACGTTTGACCTCCACTTTTATCAGCCCCCACCTCCAAACTGACCCTTCCTCCTCATTTCTTCACTCTCTGCCAGAATACAGGGTCCCATAGGCACCACCTTGTTCAGACTCCCCATTTTAAAAGATCCAATGCACTTATTTCTTTTATTCATTAGGTTCTTAAGTAAATATGCT
Source organism: Marmota flaviventris (assembly GCF_047511675.1). NCBI lineage: Eukaryota > Metazoa > Chordata > Mammalia > Rodentia > Sciuridae > Marmota > Marmota flaviventris. The sequence goes on from NC_092508.1 coordinate 15,523,465, forward strand.
GGTGACTTGATTCTGATAAGTGGAGCAAGTCTGTGCAAGATATGCCAGAAATATGCAAAGCAATCTCCAAAGCAGGAAGTTTATAATGTCAAGAAAGATCCAGGACAGCACCACCTTGTCTTCATGAAAACCTGCAGTGCTTAGAAAAGGAAATGTTCTTCTAAATGCAGATTGTAGTCTAGTCTAGAATGTTCATAGCTCAATGCTTACTGGCTTCATTTTAGAGACTTGGAATTTACGAGGCAAGTATCTGGATAATATTACTCTCCCTCTGACTCCATGATTTCATTGCTCTTCCATTGTAAAGGAGAAAATTCCTATGGGAATAGCCAGTTTTTCTATTTAATGAATTTGTGGGTGGGAGAGATCACACACTGATTTTTGATGCTGTTTTCTGAAACAGTCATCGGCCCAGTCATGTGCAGCTATGGTGGACAGTTCTTATACATACTAACCACTTCCAGAACAACTGGAGTCGCCCAGTCTTTTTGCGGCTGACAACACACATAGGGGAAGGAGCTAGTGTCCCTCAGTGGGAGAATCCTACGATGCAAAATGCATGATCTTCTAGTGAGCCTGGGCATCAAGCCTCAGCTTCCCGCAGCTCTGCCCCACTTGGTAATACACTCTTCACTGGGTTTTCTTGCATGAAGTTGAGATGAATCCATAGAGAATACACCATGTCTGATAGACTGTTGGTTTGTTTGGGAACTCTAGTGGTTGTCTTTTAACCGATGCGACTGCTCACTCTTCTTTTGTCCTTACTGCTTCCATTCTCCTTTGGTAGGTTGGACATCTCCCTTTACACTATACATTCCATGAGGGAAGGAGCCATAGTTGTTTTTGCATCTGTAACTCCAGAAGTAACACAAGACTCGGTACTTGGTAAGCCCCTAATAAGTCTTCCAAATAGAATTCTTCCTATCTATCTATCTATCTATCTATCTATCTATCTATCTATCTATCTAATAAGTCTATCTATCTATCTATCATCTTAACTACTGACCAATTTATTGTGCATTTCAATCAATTTTACCATATTCACAAAATTTTGTAACATCACCACTATCTAATTCCAGAATATTTATATCACACCTAAAAGAAGCTTTATACCACCCGCTTTCTCCCTTTCCCCATTCCTTGACTGTTAATAGTCTATTTTCTGTCTCTATTGGTTTTCTTATTCCAAGATACTTACCATAATGTAATCATATAATATGTGGTCTCTTGTGCCTGGCTTCTTGTAGCATGTAGTAGTACTTCTTTGCTTTTTCGTAGCTGGATAATATTCCTTTGTGTGGTCATACCACACATTATTCATTCTTCAGTTGATGGACAGTTGGATTGCTTCAACTTTTGTCTACTTGAACAATGCTGCTGTGAACATTCATGTGTAAGTAGGTGTAAGCAGACTAACCACTTTACATTTGCAACAGCTGTGTCTGAAAGTTTCAATTTCTCTACATTTTTACCATGTGTGATCACATCTTTCTTTTTATTATAGCTATGCTAGAGTCAGATTGAATTTGATTTGAAGGGCATGGTCTTTGGAGAACATGTTAGCTTTCCTTTTCGTCTAGCAATTTGCTCTCCCTTGAGAATGCTCTCATTGTACAGCAATAAGGAAAGGAAAGTCTACGAAGCTGATAGTGTTGACTTATGTAAAGACTGCAATCATCTCCATCTTCTCTGGTGATCACTTTCTCAAACCCAGTAAAATCAGAGGCAGCTCAGCATAAAATAAAGCACAGCTCTGACCCTATCCAGCTGTGTGGCCACGGAAAAAATCACTTCTCCTCTCTGGACCTCAGGTATCTCATCGATAGCAAGTAAGTCATGCCCAGTGACTTAGTGGGATTCTAGGATAAACTCTTTTAAAGCCTGCTTTTAAAGATGTACTTTCTCTCCCTCCTTCCCTTCATTTCTTTCTTCTTTTCTTTTGTTTTCTTTACTTGCTTTCCTGGTCCATACTCCTTCCTTTTGAGAACTGTTCCTCATCTTTGGCTGCTGATTCTGATAGAGATCTCAGAGTTGATCCTCCTTATTCTAGGAGTACAGCTAACTGACATAACCCATTTTACTGGGTAGAGTGATCATTTCAAACACAGGTATCTAACTCAAACTGGGAAGAGTACAGTTCTTTCTGATATCTCTCCAGCCAGAGTTATCAGGAAGAATGATATCTGCTACTGGGACTACTATGATAAAAAAAAATATAAGAACCTCAAGTCATGATGAGCTGATATTCTCATCACAAAAAGTACTTATCTCAGAAATAGTGAGAGGAATGGCATTGTTCAAAATCCTGGATCCGGCTGAGCCTGAAACAAGATCTATTCCTCCATATTTTGTACCTCTGTTTTGTGCAGAACTCATTTTGAGTATCATTCACTTCTATGAATCAAAAGGTGTCTGACTAATATCCACATGTACCTGTAAATGCATTTGGAAATTTACTGAATGCTTTTGGAATAGACGAAGAAGCCTTAAGTCCTTACTTTCAGAGAGGTTATTGGCTAGTTTAGTGGCCAAGATGCTGAATTAAGAAATAAGGAGACCACCTTCACGGCCACCCTTTACATTCCTGGTTCAGGGACTGTAGCTCACGGTGCAGCCTCTCACAGGCCGTGCTTTCTGACAGCCCAGCAGGCTCTGCACATAGTAACTGCGTGCCTTTGCACATATTTTCTTAGTGATCACAGCATCATTTTGTCATCCATCAAAGGGAGACAATATTTAGTCTGTAAGTTGCTTTGGAGATTAAATAAAAACAATCCAGGCAATACAATGCCTGGTATCTAGTATATCTTGGCTATCTATATCTACTATCCTTTTCTGTCTAGTACCCTCTCCACTCTTGAACAATCAAACAATGTCAGAATCTTTCTTTTAAAACCACATTTAAGAATAAAGCTTTTTTTGAAACAGTGAAATAAAATATGCTTTTACTTGGAATAATTAACTCACAAACACATTTGAACAACATGATTTGAGGGTGAGCCCAGATATTGGCAATTGAGCAAAGCTAATAGATAGAGATGGCTATTTACTGCATGTAACAAACTCACAGAAAGAATCAAGGGAGGACACCTAGAAATTTTAACAACCACCAAAATTTATTTGTTAAACATTATTTTGCCAGAAGGCCTGGATTTTCTAATTATGAATTCAATTATAATAGTCTCTGTGTCACATTGGTAACACAACCAATAAATCCATTTATCATTGACCCCAGGACAGGTTGGACATAAATATGATATTAAAATAATATAGGAACCCAAAGGGCATACTAGTGAATCACTCCCATATTGTTATTCTTGTTTAATGGACACACATAACAAATTAATGTCATGTTAATGGATAATCATTTTATCTTCTATTGGCCCAGGACATGAATAAAGTGTTCATTTGATTCTAGGTTGCGTTTCAAGTCCTTCCAAAGCTAAGTTACTCTTAGGTTTTGTCCATACTTTTATGGGCCTGACCCTAACTGCCAGGTGACTGAGATTTGCTGAACCAGTAAGGAAGCAATTGAAAATATTTAAAAATATTTCCTGAAAATAATTGTTCATGGATAAACTAAAATCTCAAAATGGGAAGAGAATTTGCTATTCTCCTCCAAAACAGAGGCAAGTTTGTTTATTGAACAATCCTCCTATGAATCAATTATTTTCCTGATTAGATTATACTCATAAAGAAATGAATACAGTGCCCTTTAGAAATGCAATATAGTTATGAAAAAAAAAGCCCACCCTCTCCCTGTACATTTTAATGATTAGCAAAGCTATCTCATGGTTTGGATAGAGGCCCAGGAAATGATCCAAATGGGATTATACTTTCCTAATCTATTAGGATAATGTACAACTTGCTTTCTTACTCCACCCTACCCCATCTAGCTTGGCAGGTATTGTGAGCAGACCCTGAAATAGCGATATTCCAGAGACGGACTCCCACACCGTCCATCATCCGCAGACATTGTCATAGCCTGAAATCTCAAGAAGAAGGTATTGCTGACCAGAAGAGAATTTGTGTGTTTTAGAATTTGATTGATTATGGGCACCCAGTTAATAGTCAGTGTGATCAGCAGTATGCAAACATATAAAGGTCATAACCCTAGTTCGATAGAAGTGATTGTCATATACACACACACCCCTTCACCACCAACAACTTAAAAGAAAAAAAAAAAAAGACAGGGAGTATAAGTTTCAAATTCATAATAAAAATGTGGAAACCCAAAGTGATTTGTAGGAGTCATTGCTCTTTAGCACCTGAGCTTCATCTGCATCTCAGGACAAGAATCAACAGCACCAGGGAGGAGGGAGAGGCCCCTGGCAGGCAACTATCTGAACCTCTTCAGTTTTCATGAGCTCAGAACAAAAAACCGAGTCCTGCTCAGAGAGGACATCAGGACAATTTTGCCTGGACATGATGATGACAGGTGAGAAATCCAAGGGTAAGAGCAAAGTCACCAGTCATACCAAAGAAAGGAGATGGCATCGGTTCTTCCTTTTCCCTGCATGTGTCCCACCCAGGAGGTATTGGAGGGCCTTGGGTGCTGGGGGAGGACTGTGAGCCGGGGAGATCTCTGATTGCTGCCTTGGTCAGAACAGCTGCTGAGAAGACCAGGCTGGCTAGGCCAAGAGGGAGCCCTAGCACAGGTTCCCTTCCTGGGGACCAGGCGGAGCCAGTGTGACTGGCAGAGATGCCAGGGATTCCAGCAAGGACAGACTTTTCCGTGGCATTGGGCCATTTCAGATCCTGTGGTCCTCCAGGACAGAGGTACTTTTGGTAACTAACATTGGTTTTCTGACTGTACTTTATGTTAGTCTAAGACTCTTATAAAATTCTTTGCTCAGAGAATTGACTGGTATGAACACGTGACTGACCAGTAGAGAATTTACTATCTGTTTTCTGGCTAGGACTTTAAATGGATGGGAATTTAACACTTCCTTGCTCCTTTATCCCTCAAGAGAGTGGCTGGGTCTTTCATGACATTCACACTGTAGTTGAATTATGCCCCAATAGAATCTTATTTTGCGTGTTAATTGGCTTTCTGTCATTGTGACAATATACTTGAGAGAATCAACTTAAAAGGAAAAAAAGGTTCATTTTGGCTCACAGTTCAAGGTTGCAGTCCACAATGAGCTGGCTTCCTTGTCTTTGGGCCTGTGAGGCAGAACTTTGTGTTGGGGAGAGCATGGTGGATCAGAGCTGTTCACCTCATGGCAGGTAGCCAGGAAGGAAGGGAGGGGTGAGAGAGAGGCTGGATGGGGTCCCCTTCAAGAACATACCCCCAAATTTAACTTCCTGTCACTAGAGCCCAGTTCCTAAAGGTTACAGCGCCTCCCAATAGTGGCACAGGCTAGTGACCAAGCCTTCAACATGGCCTTTGAGGACATTTAAGATGTAAACTCTAACATTTTATCTGCTCACTTTGTGAATATAGATAGTTCCAGAGATTTGGTTGGGGGTATGGACAAAAAGAGTATTTTGCTTTTTATGTTAAATATCTCTGTATTTTATTTACTTAAGATAAACACGTGCTAGCTTGCATGAAGATTTCAAAATGAAGAAATGGAGAAAAATTAACCCCATGGTAGAGTGAGAGTTTTTTTCTTACCTATGATAAAGAAAGTGTAGGCGTAGAAGGCCTGTAAGAGATGACCTCTGGAGAGAGGCCTCATGAAAATTCACTGAAATTATTATTATTATTATTTTTGGAACCACAGATTACACTTGGGAGCTTAACCACTGAGCCACATCCCCAGCCCTATTTTGTATTTTATTTAGAAACAGAGTCTCACTGAGTTGCTTAGGGCCTCGGGATGTAGCTGAGGGTGGCTTTGAACTCGTGATCCTCCTGCCTCAGCTTCCTGAGCTGCTCGGATTACAGGTGTGCACCATTATGCCCCGTTTATGAAAATATACTGAACTTAGTATGTAGGGATTATTTGAATGGACTGAAGGAAAGTGGCCTGGGGATCCATTTGACTCATTGGCTTATTTGTTCTCTAAGTATTTATGGAGCAGCTACTATGTGCCTGACTGTGTTGGCAATGATGTCCCTGAAGCTTATAGTTGGCAGATGAACAGCTGTGGCCTGAGCACAACTCATGTGCACAGCAGGAGATCTGAACCTCATATTCAACACGTTCACACTTCAGCCATGAAAGTTCTATCTAAACATCAATTATGCTCCGGGTGGTGTGTGATTAGGATTAACGTGGAGTCATAGGTCAATGGCTGGAGTGCACAAGGGTTTCTTCTTCTTCTTCTCCTTTTATTTTTTTATCCATTCTTTGTACTAACATTTTTATTTTTGTAGAGCTTTCCTTTGGGAGATGTGGGTTTTATAAATATTAATTCTGTCAAAAATGAGCTACAGAATATAGCGGAGAGAAAACATTGGCTTTGGTGATGGTCTTTCTTAATTGAGGCTTAGCCCCACCGTGTTCCTGCAACACTTCCCTCTCAGTGGGCTTCCCCACGTCTCCTTTTGACTGAGCACATTGAAACAGAGCTGATTGATCTACTTATAGTGCTGGCTTCACATGGTCCAGTGACTGCAGGCTGCTGAGACTCTTTGAGTGGACAAGGCAGTACGGCAGCTCTCGGAGCTCTGAGATTCCTTCATGGCCTCTGGGACTCAAGGTCCACATCCACCTCTTGTGGGCTAATTCTTATCCTGTGTGCCACCCCAACAGTCATGACTAAGTTATCTAGAAATTTCTAGAATGTCACTGGGATGCCATGTCTGGGGCCTATTGGCTTATTTATTGGATTCCTCTACTGTGAAGATGCAGGTTTAAAACTACTCTGGAGGCACCATGCAAAATAGTGAAAGCACTATGGAGCTAAAAGTTTCTGACATCCTTCCCAGTGACATTTTCCATTTGTTGCTCCATTCAACATTGTAGTTTTTCTGGGAATACGTGTAGCTATTGAAACCATCCAGAAGTGGGGATATTTCAATTATTACGCTATGAGGGGTGATTTGTGCTTTCCAATATATGTTTGTCCTTTAGATCCTTAACCTTTAGCCCATTCTCTGTCATGATTTATTTCCTATGTGTTTTTGACCTTCTCTTGGCAGATGGATTCAACATTATCTTCTCTGGGAATGATTCTGACACTGGCTAGAGGGAGACAATTGTATTCTGTTTATGTAATATCGAGAACCTGAGCACTTTTTTTTTTTGTCAGATGTTGTCATACATCACTGTCAGTATTTTGAACCACTAAATTGTTATTAAAAATTCAGGGACAATAATCCATTTTGAGAATACCACCAGAGAAGCAAAGGCTGTAATGACTGACTGACATTTCAGGAGTAACCTCATTCAAGACATGCTAATTTCCCTGCAGCCCATGTCCTTGGATAAGCATCTATTGTATAAATAAGTTTGGTTTCCAGACCTTTCCCAGCATTTGCTTTTGATGATGGAGGCTTGGTTTTCAAAAAGAAAATCAGCTGAAATGAGATTTGCTCAGAAGCTGTATGATTCAATTGCCAAAAAACATTTTTTTTGAATTAAAAAATAGCCTGCTTCCTAGCTCCAGTAAGTGACTTTCTTTACTTGTAAAGGTTCTTTTTGTTTGCTTGTTTCACACGATTTCCACTTTTCATGGAACAAACTGTCATAATCAGCACCTGAAGAGGTTGTGCAATGGTCCAGCTGCACTGAGGACGTACCAGGAGATGGAGACCCCTGGTCCCCCTTCCGCTCTGATGAAGCTGTCAGTGTGACCTTGAATGGGGTTTTGTTTCTTATAATGGAAGTGAGTGTGAAGGTTTTGTTTCCTTGCCATTTCTGAGTTTTGATTAAGCATATTTGGGTATATTCTTGCTCTGGTGGGTTATGATATGATGCCTGGACAGAAATATAAGAAGAAGGCCTCATTGATACCCTGTGTCTATATTCCTTATGGAAGGAAAAATCCCATTATTTTATTTTAATTTTTTAGCTAAGAGAGGGAAATTGACCTTCCCATCTTGCGGTTTTCAAATTTCTTCATCCTATAAACTGTCTAGGCAGGACAAACGGCTCGCAGGCCGTACCCAGAGTACACCTGTCACGACAGAAGAAAGGAAAAAAATGGAAGAGCTCATTAATGGACAGTGTGTTGCTTCTTCCAATCAGACTGATGAGAAGGATCATAAACACATTGTTAATGCGGTTTGTACCAGAGAACATAGATTTCACCATCATAAAAGATTTAATAGCAAAAATTTGCATTTATGTGGTATACCAAGTTTCAAAAAACATCACCTGAATTTTAAAATTTTCACTCTCAAAATCCAGGGTATTGTTTTGTGTGTGATAGATGAAAAAAATTTGAATTATAGGGGTATAGTCAGATCAAGGCTCCCTGCCTTACATTTCATAATTTGGTTTCCTTTGCATTATACCACGTTGCCTCCATAACTTCACAGGGGAGTAGTACCAACTGCTATTTATTGAGTACCCCACCATTATTTGAGGATATCAAGATGACACTTATTCTTTATAGTAAAATGTCCATTTGAGAAAGAACTACTGAGAAAAGATAGTGATAACCCTGGGGGGATTGCTGGGATAATAAAGGGCACCTGATATCTGTATAGAAATGCATGGTTAACCGAGTACTTATTTCACAGGATCCTTAAGGCATCGATTTGTTAGGGGCTCACTACGTTTGGTTACCCATGTGGGAACCTGTGCTGAGAGGCTGAGTACCTTTCCCAGCTGGTACCAGGCAATGTGGGCCCAGCCCTGCTTTCCAGGGCCCAGCCCAGGAACATTTGCACAGTACTGTACTATCATGGCTGAGATCCGGGGACTGTCCTCATGGACTGGAACTTCTCAAAGCACAATTAGTTCTTTCTGCCATTAGTCACTCCTTGATGGAGGGTAGAGAATACATAAGAGGCAAGAAATATAAATCTTTTTTAAACACGTGGGCTCTGGAGTGAGGTGATGTTCTGCTCCTCACTGACTATTAATGTCAGGATGAAGGACAACAGTCCCCACTGTATCCTTTCTGGGATCTCCATAGAATGGCCGTACTTTCTTGTCTTCTACCCAACTGCAATGGAATTAAGTTCTGATCCTAGCAATCCCCTTTTCAATGAAATTGACTTCTCGTTTATAGAGTCACCAAAAGCAAAAGTGACAGCCATTTGTCAATTAAGCAAATGATTTAAACATCAAGATTATATTTATACCAGAAATGATGAAACATCATTTTGGGGGCCCTGCCCCCTCTTCAGCCATTGGACCATCAGAACTAGGACAGAATCCCAGTGCAGCCAACAGGGGACTCCGGGTGGGTTGAATAGACCTCTGCGCATCATGAAGGCTCTTACCACTTTAAATATTTGGGGAAGTTTTGGGTGTTATTTTTATATAACGAAGCTTTCATTCAAAACAACACATGAATTACTCATTGATCAGTCAAAGAAGACGGGACTCTTGTTCCTCCAATTGTGTGGACAACAGAGAAGGTCTGGGATGGGCTGTTCCCTTTGCATTGTGAGAAAATAAGATAAAAGGAAGTCACGGTATGTCCAAAGGGCGTTAGAAGACTGCTGCCAGCCTCTCGCTTGTCACTTTCTAAGGTGTGCTTCATATTCCTTAACTAAAGGGAGAGAGAGGGAGGGAGGGAGAGAGAGAGAGAATTTTAATATTTATTTTTTTAGTTTTTGGCAGACACAACATCTTCGTTTGTATGTGGTGCTGAGGATCGAACCCGGGCCGCACGCATGCCAGGCGAGCGCGCTACTGCTTGAGCCACATCCTCAGCCCTTTATATTCCTTAACTTAAAATCCTGAGTGTTTTCTTATTCTAAACCAACCCACTAGGGTGACGCACAGGAAGTTCTTGCTGGCACAATCCCAGCTGTCACACATGTGAAATGCACTGGCAGACTATACGTGCATTCACATGTGCACAAGGTGTGTGAGAATTAAAGGAAGCATCAACTCTAAGATATTAAATACTGCACACCACTGGAATGTCTCTTTATCACCATGATCTTAACAATAAAAGCGTAATAGTAATAACTATTGTTTAGAAATTGGGACCCTTAGGTCAAAGGTTGAAAAATGCAATGCCCAAGAATGGTTTAAAGTGCAAGGAGGAGAAGGGGTGCTGCTGTCTGCTTTGAATTCTGGCCCCGATTTTGTGTGAGGTCTGGGCTGTCTCCTCGACTGCCACTGTTAGGCTTGGTGATTTAATATTTGTGCATTTTCATGGCCTCACATGAAAACCAGAATAATATCTGCCCTCACTAGATGCCAGAAGGATCTGTTGAATGAGAAGAGCGCAGTGGGGTCAGAGCTGGGGCCCAGTAATACAAATTGTGGTTGCTGGCATTACGAAGACTAAAAATGCAGAACTGAAAATCAGATGCTTTCTTGGGACTGGAATCAAAGGCATTAGCCTTGCCGTTGACCTCCACGACCTCTTTAGCTGGAGACTCAGTGTTTAATACCAGTGGCTTGGAGACAAATATCTTGGTCCTTGGAACCAATGGTCCTTCCCTAATGGGCCATCAATACAAAGGAATGCTTGTCGTTTGGGGTCTGCAGTGAAGGTTCACTGGTAAATGCTTGTTAAGCATTTCATAAAGAGAGAGATGGAGATGGAGCATATTCTTGAAAATATTCTGCCCCTACCAAATAACTATCCCCACCTCCAACTCATTTGTTTTAGGTACAGTAGGTTGGGAGCTTCCTAGTCGATTAATTTAGGTGAGAACAGAAGCTGTTTTTTTCGTAACTCCCCCGACCCCAAGGAAAAATGCTTTTCAAATCACCATCTGCTTCTCTGCCTCTCTGTACTTGCTATGCTGCAACATGATGTCAGCCAAATCCAACAGGAGGGTAGAGGCTCAGAGGTAGGTAGGTGTTTGACAGCTGTCAAGGAGTCAGGACAAATGAAGGTGCTTTCCAAGGCCCGGAGCCAGCATGTTCCCACTGGTTCAATGTAGACCACGTGGAAAGACAGCACCAGTCACCTTCCACCCAAGGTGTCCAAGCATTGATCTCTAGAAGATTATTTTTCTTGCCAAAAATTGAAGCATGCTCAAGAAGAAAACCCTTTTCCTCCCCTTCCTTTTCTCCTAAATACAACTTCATGAATGGGGTGATTTCAGAAGTGCCGAGGAAAACAAATCAATTCTTTTCGGTTTTTAAAAACAAACAAGAAATGCTGACTTGGGGAAGAGGCAAGGAGGCAGCCCTCACTAAATATGCCAGCATCGGGAGGGAGGTCAATTTCAGATTGTGTCCGACTGTGGAGTTGACTAAAAAATTCTAAGTACCCCTTCTGGAGACAAAATATTGCACGTGCATTAGCTCTTGGCTAGAGAGCCAACGCTTGTGCACATGATATAGTTTTTATATACATAAATGGATGCACTGCAGATTGATGCTGTCTGATCACAGCTGTGTTCTTAGTACTACTAGAAACCTGTCAATCATCTATTTCCTAGCGTATGTCCCCTGAAGCCTGGCATGAGCCTTTGCAACTCTGATCACCTCTCCTTTGTTGATGGCCTCTTTCCTCTAGAAATCAGATCCCTCGTGTGGCTTCGGTTTTGTCCCTTTCCATCTTTGTAGGGTCTTAGGACCTGAAGCAGCCCTGTTCAGCCCTCCAGCATTGGGTTTGGAGTCTGCAAGGCGCCTGCTCTCCTTTGTTTCTTCGTTGCAGATTTTTGGCCTGGCTAAAGTTCTTTGCTGAGCTCCACGGACTTCCTTGCAAAGGCCAGAGAGGGGCTCAGGACAAACTTTTGCTCAAGAGACACCCCAGGGCTCGATGACCCCGTGGTAGAATGTGACTCTGCCTCATGCAGGCACATTCCAGAGCGTGGCCTAGCTGCTTGCTGCCACCCACAATCCCCTTTTACATCTTCAGTGACATCATTTTTATGGAATTCTCCTTTTCTAAAACACCTACCCACCAAATACTTTCCCTTGAACCTGCTACTCCCTCCAGCCACCTACCACCTCATCCGTCTTTCACCCTAGACTTCTGAAATATGCATTTTGTATGAATTGTCTCTGCATTTCCACCTTCCATTCATACCTGGAGCCCTCACACACGGGCAAAAAGGAAACTCCTCCTTTGACCTCAGGTCCCGCATTTTTCTGGCTTTTTTTTTCCCTAATGGATTCTTTTCATGCTCTTCACCCATCTCCCATTGCGTAAAGGTAAGAATTTCACATGATTAAGCAGCAGAGAATATTAGAAATCTATTTTATTTCTCTATTACAACTAACGTCCTTATTCCTGTCCCATCCTCTCTGTAGAACTTTTGTCACCTACGCATCATTCTGTTGGTGCTTTCCACAGTGTCTGCTAATCCTCCAACCTCACTTTTCTAACTTTGCACATTACCGTCTATTCAAAACCACTCCTCTTATCTTCCTTAATTTTGTTAAAGATATTATGTCAAAGTCATCAGTAAAATCTTAGTATTGTTTTTCTTTTTCCTGTGCCACCTGTAAATCACCACCAGGCTCCCCAGAGCCCACTTTCCTCCCAGCTCCTACCTGCTCCAGCCTGCCATTCCCAACTCTGGCTGCTACAGCCGGGGCCTTTCCCTTTCTGATCTGAACCACTGAAGTTGTCCTCCCTGGTTGTCTGACTATGGGCATGTCTCCCTGTGATCTGCATTCTGTAGTGCTCTTGGAATTTTCTTTCTCAAACTCAGTTATCATCATGCCATGTTTCTGTATTTAAGAACGTCTGTATTCCTCTGCCCAAAGGGTCAAATTCAGACACGTTTTATATCATTTAGAGGCTTCAACAATATGACCACAGACTTTTGTCATCTATTACCATTTATTTCCTTTTATTCATCTTACAATCAGTGTTTCCCTCCCTGACACATCTATCTGTTGACATCAAACCCCAATTTCAAAGGCTACTTCAAGATTTATGAGACAGTCCTTGTACAAAGCCTTCTCTGGATGTCCTGTTGATAACAGCTTCTCTTTGTGCCTGTAGCTTCCTTGTCTTGGGTGGCCTGTGACCCTTTCTCTGCCTCACGCGACGGTCTAGTGAGTACCTTGAGAGGATCCTCACTGGCAAGTAGCACTCAAGGCTTCACGGGTTAAACCCAAGCCAGACCTGATAATGACGGAACCAAGGCCCTAGTGTTTATTATTTTGGAATAGTTTTAAAGGAGAGACCTTTTCAAAGATTTTATTCAGCAAAATCCAAATGAGGGAACTGATCATTTTTCACGGTTTCAAATGTATTCTATTGGACAGGTGTACAATGGCTGAAGGAAAGCACAGATGCAAATTAATTATCCATTTAACCTCGGACAAAAGAAGATAATCTGACATCTTTTCAAGAACCTTCCTTTTCTCCTCTCAATCAGGGTAAAAATGTCAAATTTTACTGATATCTTTCAAGGAAAGCGTCACGTTTGTGGCTCTTTGTCACAGTCTCCTGGCGGAGCAGACTGCGGGTAGGTGATAAGGAAGGGCCAATGGAACATTTCTCCCAGGGAGGTGCGTTTGTGTGCATGCCTTGTGGTTGAGGGGAAGCTGGTCACGCTCAGTGGGGCTTACATGTGCACTGACGAAAAGGGAGGAGGGCAGGTTAACGATTCTCTCTGAGAAGAATGAGTAGACATAGATCAGCATTGTATTTCTGGAAGCAAAAATGTAAAGCGAAAGCAGCCCCTTCCAAAGAATCTCCTTACTGAACTGGCAGAAGTTTCCATCTGATTGAGGGTCACACCGAGAACGGTGGGAGTTCTCTTTCTTAAGTCTTCAGCTTCTTTGCTAAAAGAGAAAGATGTTCATGTCAATCAGTCATTTTAAAATGGTTTTATCGATATTTAGTATCAAGTACCATGTTCTTCCTGTATCGTAACATTTTTCAGGACACGTTTTTAAAGAATTGACAGGAAGAAGACAGGTGTACTTGTCTCCTAAATGGGCTTTTGAAGCATTACAAAAACATGGCATATTCAGATATCTGTATACAAATTCAAGCACTTAAAAAAGCTGAGAGTGGCTGACTTCAAATTCAGCATCTTGATAAATAGTTCCTGAAAGGAGTAGCTTTCTGCCTAAATTAACTTTTAAGGTGATCATTTATTCAGCAAGCAAACATCTGTGGTTTTTCTTTTTAAAAATAAACAACTATATGTAAATCACCTATTTTTATGGTAGTATTAAACATTTTTAAAAAGGTTATTCTCTTTATTTTTTCTACGGATCTGCAGCAGCCAATGGAGAGACCGGGATACTTGCAAGCTTCCCAAATTCAAGCAACAAACTGAGCGACAGCCTGACATCATGAGAGAAAGGACCCTGGACGTGACAGTCAGGCTGGAATGTGGCACTCACCATTTGTACCCAGGCCTGGGTCCTCCTAAGACACCACCATTACCAGCAGGCTTTCCAGAGGAACATATAAAGGAACAGGGACTAATGCTCCACGAGATAAAGGGTCCAGCTTCCAGGGCCTCCCAGGAGGGACTGGGTCTCAGAAGGAGAGTTGGCCTTAGCAGCCAGGCATAAGCCAAGCAGCCCCCTGGGGGCCTGGGAAGGCTTCCATCCGTCACTCCCTTAGCCTGCTCTGTGGTAGAAGGAACTGCCTTCATCCTTGGCTTCTGTTTCCTCACCACAACATGGACTCAGGCTTCAGACACCACCAATGTGCTGCAGCTGTGTCGTAGACCACCCCCAGCATCCTCCCAGTCACCCCATCCCGGGTCTGCTTCCCTAGTTTTTACCTAGGCCATCTCTCTGAGAATTTGACAAGACTGGGTTAGCAGCAAAGACCTGTTCTAGGTTTCCCCAGTGACGAAAAGATAAGATATAGTAAGTTCTCCAACAAGCCAGACTTCTTTGTGTATTTTTTAAATTAAACAAGCCATTGTATTTATTATAATAGGCATAGTGCATATGAAGGCACATATAGGTATAAATAAATTCATGAAAATATTCAAAATGTCAGAAAACACAGTTAAACAAAAAGTATAGAAAGTGGCTCTAATCTTACTTGCCAACCACTATTTTGAATCGTCTTGGTATGTACACTGCCTGGCTGTTGAAGATGAATGTAGACATACATGTATTTGGGTAAATGGAATCACACACTCTTTCATGGTCTATAACTTTACAAATCCTGATGCATTTGAACACCTGTTGGCACCCTGGCCCTTACCTTGGATATGCTGGCTATTTTCTTGCGGGCACTCAGATCCCCGCCCTGCCTTCTCCTGCTTTTTCCTGAGCAGGGCCAGCCCTCTAAACTCTGTTTTCTTTCCCCATGAGCCTTCATTTAAGTTAGGTTAGTCGGAAGCAGTAAGAAAATTAAAGGTAAGAGAGATGGAGCAACCTGGATATTTCTTTTCGTGTCTTTCTATGCTTTGGTTACAGTCCCTGGTGGGGCTGGCTACATAATTCCTTGGGGACCTGTGCAAAAATGAAAACGAGGACATTCTCACCCCAACTTATTAAACAGTTCACGATGGAGATGGCTGAGCATTCACCCAAGAGGGGCTTGTGACTCTTCTGTGCTCCTTTACTCTGCAGCTTTAGGTGCATTGAACTTAAAGAATTAGCATGTTTTAAAACGTTTTACCAATTCAGCAAAGAACAGTTTTACATGTGTATCTTTGTTTACCTCTCCACCAATCTTTAGGACAAGTTCCTTGAAGTGAAATTTGGAGGTCAAAAGACACGCACATTTTCTATTTTGTTCAGTACTGTCATTTTCAGAATGGTTGCATGAACATTAGACTGTTCAAGTGTGAAGCGTTTCTGTAATAGTCTGAGATCAGTAAGTTTTCTCTTCAGTGTGACTGTGAGTCCTTCCTCTTATTTCAACTAATCACTTTCATAATTCTTGGAAACATTTTTCTCCTGATCCAGTTTTAAAGGTGTTTCAAAGTCAGCTTGTTGTATTCAACTGACAACGTGTTTTAAGATAAAACCAGTATCATTCAACTTAACCATCTACCTCAGTCACCAGACTTGTTTTCATTGGTCTTTGGATTATTTTTTAAAAAAATAAAAATCTATGTTCATGTGTTGGAACATTTTTTGTTATTTTTTGAAGATAGTCTGAACAATGAACTGCCCTCCCTGGGGGCTGAATGGGACAGCTGGAACGCCTTCTAAGGAACTGCGGCGGCCTTGTTTAAGCTTATAGCTTCCCCAGGTAACCCCTTGGGGGAGATAACACTCGCTGAGATGTACGAGGTTGGTATATTTGTTTTAAAGCTCAGTTGTTTTATGTTATCAACATACCTCCACTTCATTAGCAGCAGGTGATCTCCCCCTATAATTCCTTTCATCACAATTTTTTTTTTTTTTTGTGAAAAACACTATAAAACACTCATTCAGCTTGGTTTCATTGATGAAGCAGCAGAAACATCTTCTTTGTAAGTCCCTCATCTTTCACCCAAAACTGTTCCGCCTAAAAACAATGCCCCGCGCCGTAAGTGTACATTAAATTGTGCTGCTGAACTTTAAAAGATAGTTCATCCTTCACAGAACTTTGCGTCATCCCATCTTCCACAATCCGTCGGGAAGAAATGTTTGCATTAAGAGGTAATGTTTTCTCCTTTCCTTACTGAGAATATCATGCAGCTTTCCAATTATCACAGAGGAAACAACACACCCTCCTTTCTCCCCTCCAGTTACAATCTGTGGGTGGAGAGCTCAAGGTCTGGATGTAGTAATATGGAATTCTCTGCTAGCCTTAGAAGTGAGAGATCAATGGCTTATTCTTCTAATCCCTTAACTATTAAACAGTCTACCAGAAGCTGGTTTCAAAAAATAAGACCAGGCTTTGCATTTAGATAGAGACTCAAATGAGTCACAGGGAATGTGTGTGCTCCTTTTGGTACTGTTTTCATCCCGTCAGGCCAATAAATTCTTACAGGTCTCAGCTCTTTAATTCCCTTTAGGGAGGACTGGGATAAAGAATATCAGCCCATTCTAAAAAAATCCTGCTGTTTTTATGACACACAGAAATAGCTACAAGAAATACCTCAATCATTTTTACTTGCGAGGCTGCGTAGCATTTTTTTTTTTTCCTACAAAAGTTAATGATCACTAGAGGCCCGCACACAGGCACACAGGGCCTGGCCCTTGGGTCTACCTAAGTCACCTTTACTGTCCAGCCCCAAAATAAAACTACACTTAGTTCTCTGAATTTGCATTCCGCTATACACTTTGTAGTTTATAGGCTTCCATTTCATTTCCTCCGCTGGCCATGCCATACTCATAATATTTCAGTTCCTAAACAAGGTACTTAGCAGGGCTAGACTAATCCAGCTTAGTTTTTCACTCATGGGGTAAGATTGATGTGGCCGGTTTCCATGTATCAGAAAGAATCCTGTACACTCTTTGGTCTCCTCTTTCCTCCATCTCCACTTTTCTCTCTTCTTATGCCTGGAATGATCTTTGCCAGTCCACCCAATGATGTGCTTCTTAGATCAAGTCCCATGTCCTTCCATGAGACTCGGCCAGTTTTTAAAAATTATTAAGCTACAGAATTCTCTTAGTTGCTGAAATCCTATTATATAAAACAATTTTTGAACTTTTTTTGATTGTTGTTTTCTAAAAGGGACAGCAGAATACCCAAGGACAGCTGGCATTGCCTGTCCCTGGCTACCCTCTTCTCTTAGCACCTCCTGGCGAGGACCAGGGCAAAAGGTAAACTGGGGCCTCATACTCTCATCATCTGGACTAGCAAATCACCAGCGTTCATGAAGCAAATGTGAAAAAGCGTAGATGGTGTTTTCCAATTCAAATTGAGGGCTTAGGGACAGTGGTAGTTTGCTCATTTTTGTTGTTTTCATAAGTAATTACGTAAAATGTACAACATCCATGAATTTTACATGGGTTATGTTGAATACAAATCCACTTTCCTTAACTGCTTTTAGTGTTCAAAAATTTAAACAGTTTCAACCTTTGATTCTTTTCTGAAAGCCACTCTAAGAGTTTCCATTTCTATGGTCCTTTCCATTTGCACTCATTCTCAAGAATCTAAAGGCTTAAAGGAGAAAATATATTTGTATGTGAAGCTTACAACCCTGGAAGAAACTTCCACCTAATATATATATTCCAGTAAATGTGTTCTGCAATTGAAAGTGATGCTTTTTCTTTACAGAAAGTTAAAAGTGTATTATCTTCTAGTTTACTCAAAATTATTTACTAAGGTTAAAAAGAAACTTCAGTTGTAATAAATATGCAATTTTTAAATAACATTGTTAAACATGAATTTTAATGTTATTAAAAATTTCTTCCTTTAAAAACCCTTCTTATAGAGAATTTCAACTCTATGAAATTATACAAAATGGTATGATGAACCTCCATATGTCTATTTTCTAGCTTCAACAAATGATCAGTTCAGGAGCAATCTCATTTATCTCATGTTTCTAGCCCCCCACATTATTTTTGAAACCAATCCTATCCATCGTGTAATTTGATCTGGAAATACATCTGTATGTATCTTTAACAGATAGCCCTGTTATATACATCTGTATATATCTTTAACATAACCACACAATAATTATCACCCCTAACTCATGACAACCATTCCTGATATAAACAAATATCCACTGAATGTCTGCTATTCTAATGGTCTCCAATGTTACATTAAAATGCATGTGTGTGTGCGTGCGCGTGCGCGTGCGCGTGCATACCTGCACATTCAGTTGGTTTGAAAAATCAAGAGCCAAATAAAGCTCTGTATTAGTGTGGTTAGAAGAAAGAATAGAAAGAGAGAGTGTGTGTGTGTTTGTGTAAACACACACACATACAAATATACACATGTATATATATATATATATATATATATATATATATATATATATATATAGAGAGAGAGAGAGAGAGAGAGAGAGAGAGAGAGAGAGAAAATGAGGACTGCCTCACACATGGAGGCTAAGAAGCCTCATATCTGCCATTTTCAAGCTGAAGATCCAAAAATACTGTGGGCCTGAGGAGCAGGGATCCCCAGTGGTGCAAATCCCTGTCAGAAGACAGGAGAAGATGCCATGTCCCATGTCCCAGCTCACACAGCAAAGAAAAAAGAAGGAGTGAGTTTGTCCTTTGTTAGAGTCTGTAAACAAGTCAGGATGGCTCCTGGCATTTTGCCAGAGAAATGTTAGAGTCTGTGAACAAGTCTGGATGGTGCCTGGCAAAATGCCAGAGGGAGTGGTTTGTGAAGTAACACCAGAAAGCCATTAAGTGTGGAGATTCCTTATTGGTTGACTGATGTATCTAGTTTATGCTAATTAGATAAGCTGTGTGGAATGTATAAATACTGCTCCTGTCCTGCAATAAACGGCTTCCACTCCTGCTGTATCAATCTACACAAGTTGTTCGTCACCCCCCGGTTATTTTGCCCAGCCAGCCGGGCTGTGGCAGTCCTTCTTGTCTTTTGGTCTATTCAGAACCTCCATGGATTGGAGGATGCCCGCTCACACTGGAGAGGGAAATCTGTTTTAGTGTGTCCACAGATGCAAATGCTAATCTCACTCTGAAATGCTCTCCCAGACAGACCCAGAAAAAATGTTTCAACTGGTCTCACTGAGAACCATTCAGGTTGACATACAATTAACAATGACAAAATCACACATTCAAGTTGTGGAAATGTCTCTTAGTTTCATTTAGTCTTCAGTTTTCCCTTGTTTCTTTCTTACCTTATCTCTTTCTCTCTGCCTCTTTGCAATTTGTTTGTTGAAGAAACCCCGTCGTTGTCTGTTCTATCAAGTTTTCCCCAGTCTTTTTGTTTATTGAATCCCTATTGTGTTATTTAACACTTGACATTTTAAATATTTATTTAAACCTTATTCAATGTTTTGCCAAATTACAACTATTTGCAATTTTAGCATCCATTGTCCAATGTAAAGAATTGGTGTGTTGTGTGTGTGCGTGTGTACACACACATTTAAGAATAAAATGAGCTGTTTAATATTGCAAAAATTTTTGCAGCTATTTTGTGTACCTTCTTATCCATCAATTCCCTAGTACTCTACAGAACCACAAATTGGAACCTGAAGCAAGGAAAGATTCTTCACCCTACTGGGAAACTATACTTCCTTATGCAAGAAGCTGTTGTATTCACGCTGAGAAGAAGATTTTACAAGTTATTTGATTTATCTCTTAAGCTTCTCCCCTCCCCCTGCTCAAATCCTTGCATGCCCCTGTCTCTTTCTGATATCAGGGGTGGAGCAAGGGACAAAGCCTTGCAGCCCTCAGTTTGGTTTGAAGGAATTGCTGTGGTCTGATTGTGCTCACCCCTCCCCATATTTACATGTTAAAATCCTAAGGCCCACCACCACCAGGTAAGGAAGTGGAGTCTTTGAGAGGGAACCATGTCATGGGGGTAGAGCCCACATCAATGGGATTAGTGCCCTTATAAAAGAGATCCAGAGAGCTCATTTTCTCCTTCTGCCACAATGTTGCAGTGAGAAGATAGCCATCGATGAAGAAGCAGAAAAAATCTGCTGGCACTTTGATCTTGGACTTCTCAGCCTCTAGAACTCTGAAAAATAAAATTACATTGCTCCCAAGTCACCCAGTTTATGGAATTTTGTTACAGCACCCCCAATAGACTAAGAGTAGACACTGGCTGGAAAAAGGGTAGAAGCATGTTCCTGGGACCTGAATGGTGCTGGCCATGACCATGCTGTTCGGACTTCTGATTACCCTGTGCCAGCCCTGAGTACAGGACCCGAGACAGGCCACTTCTTTGGTCATTCTGTGTGTAGGCATTTGTGGGGTTTGATACCCTCTGGGGCTGGGTGAGTTTTTCCTACTCCAGCCATTTGCATTACAAGCTTCCTGCCTTGTGCCTTTGGTCCATAACGCTGTTCTGTTATCTACTCTCCTCATTTTCTATTGTCCTATAACCCACCATCACACATTTAGAGGACTTCAGCTTAGCTAGATTCTCTGCGTAGGGCCTCACAAGGCTGAAATCAAGGTGTCTCATCTAGTGACTTCTTCTCTTCCAAGCACATTCAGGTTGTTGGAAAAATTCATCCCCCCCACCCCCAATCCCTTGGTCTACTCTGACATCCTTGTGTATAAAACTTAATCATGGAAATGATTGACCCATCACATCCAATTTCTTCCCACACCCAAGAGAAATTTTAAGGTCATGCACACCAGAGGTGTGAATTGGGGGGGGGGGGGGGGAATTTGATAATTCTGCCTACCACACTTATTTAATGTTTTTGTGTAAATCGACTCACTTTAAAACTTTATTACATTTGCTAAAATAAAAGTTTATATCATGAATTCAATATTCTAGAGATATTGTGTGTATATATTTACATTTTTTCTCTGTGTATGTATGTGTGTGTATATATATATATATATATATATATATACACACACACACACATTAAAATAAATATATAACCAATAAAATAAAGAATACTTATCAATATAGCTGCTAAAATTACTGACCTCCCTAAGGTTCACAGACCATTCTGGGAAACAATACCTCTGGGGAATAATACTTGACAATCACTTTTGATTTAAATAGGTTTAGTTTCAATGAAATCAAATTAAGTATTAGTATTTCTGAAACTATGTTAAATTTCTTTTTAGAAATCTATGATATCTAGAGATCATATGTGGGTATGCATCATACTCCTCAAAACACAACATTCTAATGACTGTGGAAATGTG
Source organism: Marmota flaviventris (assembly GCF_047511675.1). NCBI lineage: Eukaryota > Metazoa > Chordata > Mammalia > Rodentia > Sciuridae > Marmota > Marmota flaviventris. Next base: position 15,545,133 of record NC_092508.1, read on the forward strand.
GGACTTGGAAGGAACTTGGTGCCCATCAGCACCGGGCAAGTTCTGTCTTTTATGACTTGGGAACCAAAGTGAAAGAGTCCAGTAGACCAGATATGCCTCTATGTGGCTCAGCATTTATTGCAGTGCTCCTTATTTCAAAAAAAGGATAAACCAGTGGAGTTCCGCATTCCCACAGAGAAGCAAAGATAAGAAAATACCACACATTTCTCTTGAAGAGAAAGTAAGACTTGGTGATGATGGGAGTATTGCTGAAGGTTGGACCAGTCTGTTGTGTAATCTTTGTGGCACTGAAACACATCCTATCACAACAGATGATCTACTGGTCTGATCATTTTCATAATCTAACCCTCAGTCATTGCCTGAAGGCTTTGGCTTCACATAAAATTAGCAGATAAGCATGTTGGAAAGAAGCCATATTTCTCTGTTTAGACTGCTCTGTGGATTTATTGGAAACCTCTAGTTCCCTTATCTGATGGCTGATTGGGGGATATTCTTACTTTTAACTGTTTGCCTGGTTTTACCCAACCAGGTGATGACTAGTTAGAGGGGTGCAGTTCTCCATCTCAAATTGAACTGTTGCATTTTTTTCTATCTTTGAACGTTTTCCTACCCAGACATGGATCCTCTTGTCCATGTATTTCCACTCTCTAACTAAAGTGTCACCTTTGATCTAAACTCATAACTATTTGTGTGGTAGGAAGAAGGTCAACATGTCTCAGACTGAAGGAATATGAAGTCATTATTTGAGAGTCATGATGCCTCTGGCGATCTGTTAACTGCTAGTAGATATAACTAGCCCTTCCAATCCATAATAATCCCCACTTTTTCTGAAATAATCTTGCAGAGATGTTGGCCTTTGTTACTTAGCTATTTCTAATAATTATTCTTTATTACTGCACATGCACTCTGATTTCCTGAAATGAAGTGACATTTGCTTATATTTATTTTCCCAGTGTCCCAAACACAACAGATTATTAAATACCTGCTGAGTGAGTAGCTGCTAAGCTTTCTTAGTAGCCAGGGGATGATTGTGGGGGAGAAGGCAGTGCCAGATGGGATACATTCCTAAATAGAGCTTTGGAAATTGTTAATTTTAAAAGGAAGCCTAGCTTCTCTGATCATTGCTTCAATCTTTTTAATGTTGAAGTTCCCCACAATTTGTGTGTATATATGTATGTAATAATATGTATATATACACACACACACATACATTATTTTCTGAATTGTGCTCTAGATAGTACAGCAAAATGCTGTTAATTTAAAGATAAGATATATAGTAGGTTATTCATAATATTATATAAATGTATCGTCTCACTAAGAAGTCCAGAGGGCAGGCTTTGGGCACAGTACAAACCTTGGCTTAGAATGCTACCGAGTTCCCACGTACTTGGTGTCAAGTACCTGCTCATCTTCCACACTCTGCCAGCTCTCTCGGTCCTCTCCTCAGGCTCATCCTGGCCTCTCTCCAGGTCCCAGGATGACTACAGAAGATCCATCATCATATTCAGATCTGACAAGGTCAAGAGGAGCAAAGTCCATCCTTCCCTGGGTGCCCCCAGCACACTCCCTGGTTTTGACCAGCATGTGGGTCACCCATATCTACAGCAAATTCAAGAGGAGGGGGACGCCGTTCCTGACACAGTGTAATCCACTTAGCCCACCATAGCCAGAGCTGGAATGCAGCACCTTTTTTAAAAACTCCTTCCAGGAAGACGCAATGAAGAACACAATTAAATTTCTGCTAAGGAAGGAAGAAGTGGGATGACTTCCATAAGTATCTGCCACAACCATTTGGTGAAATGAGAAAAGAGAGACAAGAAAGGTGAGGTAAACTGCGCAGGGACACAAAGCTGAGATGGGGGATCCAGCTCTAGAATGTAGAACTTCCGGAATATACTTAAAGGTCACATGATTTGCCTCCTCAGTTTACAACTTGGGAATAGGAAGGCCAGAATGCTCGGTCACTTGCTCAGCATCACAGAGATCTAATAAGTAGCAGAGGCAAGACCAAACTCAGTTCTACTAGTTCCAGTCTTGTTTTTTTCCAATTTCACACCCTGGTTCCAATTGTGTTCATTTATTTTTAGCCTATATGTACTTATGCTGCAATGAAAAGCACCTAAAACAGTACCTACAACACAGCAGGTTCTGATATTTATTTAATAAATATTAGAATATTTATTAAATATTCTAATAATCAGCATAATAAATTTGAAGTCGTTTCAAAACACTTGCTGTAACTGTGGTCTATATCCCCATGGTCTATAGATTTTCTTTCCCCATTTGGTTATCATTTTAACGCTAGTAGTACATATGACTTAACCAAGGGAAAAGGACATCTTACATGGAGAAGCACTTTGTAAAGATTATATTTAAACAACATAAACATTAATTATTATGCAAAGTAGAATGCAAGTCTTGTTGAAGGGACATCATAATAGTGGTTTTCCTATTTTCATTGGTATTGTTCAGCAAGAAGTGGAGAGAAGTGAGGTGTTATAGAAATGTTGATCTGCACAAGCTTTTTCAGATAAAAAATCATAGCTATTAGCCTATTGGAAAAACTTTTATACAAATAAAGCAGCAACATTTTACCTGTTTCCCATGAATAATGGAAATTTAATAATAGAAATATTTTGGTAAATTTATCAGTATCTTCTATGTCAAAATAAATGTATTTTATTCTCTTCGTATTTCACTACAGTTTACAAAGCCTTTATTTCCTTAGGCTTTTGTTCTCTGTATTCACATGGCATCTATTTCTGTTAGTACCTTTATCTAACCCTACCAATTTTTTTAAAGTAACTTTTTTTCTGTAACATGGCATACATATATAGGTACCCCAAAATAAAAATATAAAAGGCACAAATCTTAGCATAGAGCTCAAAGAATTTTTACAAAGTATGTATCTACTATCTATCCACCGTATAGATAGTACATATCTATCCACCACCCAGGCCACTATGTGCAAGTGACAGAAACCCACCTGGTGTCCCCCTCCCCTGCCCCACATTATATTCTGGTCAAAGGAAAATCATATTCTTTGGCCTACCACCGTAAATCATTTTTGACTATTTCTGAATTCTGTATGTCTGAAATCATGCAATAATCATTGCTTTGGGCCTGGGCTCTTTTGCTCAATATTATGATTGTAAGGTTTTCCCACGTGGTATTTGCAGCAGTTTGTTTTGATTTTGGTTTTACAGAGCTCCACTGTAGGGAGCCATGGAAGGAGCACCCTGGAGCAGAGTGGTCAGCTGGCAGCCTCCAGGTACAGAGCTTTGGGATCCACTGGAGCATTCAGTCCAGGATACGTTCTGTGGGCAGTGTCCAGCCAGTGGCCAATCACAGCAGGAGAGAGTAAAGGCTGGAGTACTTCTGTTCCATGTGGGACTCCTCTGTGTACAGTGCTGCACTTGGGCCTTCCGCTGGACCAGCTGAGATAAACTCAAGAGCCATACCATATGTGGACTGAGGCTCCTCCCAACCCCAGCCTCATTCCCTCTCCCTCTTTCACAAATGTCAGATTTCCATTGGTTTTTGAAGCCTCATCCTCCCAAATCCTGTGCCATTTATTCCACAGGCTTTACTCTCAATAAATATCTTTCACTCCTAATTTTTTCAATCATTTGCTTATTGGAGGATATGAACTGAGACAAGTTATATAATTGTAACACAGAGTTTTTATCCATTCTATTGCTGATTTTGGATTCAGCCATGGGGCACTGTGAAAATTGCCACTGTGAACATTCTTGAATATGCATTTTGGTGTACATTTGTATGTCTATCAGTTGGAATAGTGTGGACAGTCTGGTCACGGGTCACATGGAGGCTCCGCTTTAGTAGATCCTGTCAAGAGTTTCACTAAATGATTGTGCAAGTCTACATTGCCACCAAGAGGACTTGATAGTTACAATTTTTTCACACACTTTCCCATGTTGGTTGTCAGTTTTAGAAAATTCAGTTTTATCAAAGCTATGATCTTAATCATGTTGAATCTTCCTTCCTTCTTTTCTTCCTTCCTTCCTTCCTTCCTTCCTTCCTTGGTACTGGGAATTGAACTCAGGGATGCCTAATCACTGAGGCACATCCCAACCCTTATTTATTTATTTATTTTTATTTTGAGACAGAATCCCGCTAAGTTGCTTAAGTCTCTAAGTTGCTGAGGATGGCTTGAACTTGCTATCCTCCTGCCTCCTGAGCTGCTGGGATTACAGGCATGTATCACAGCACCTGGGTTTGAGCATACTTTAAGATGTTTATTCCTCATTTGTTCTTTTATTGGGGTGTGTATTCATATGTGGCTATTTTTCTATTTACCTATCTTTATTTTTATTATTTATTTGGAAATAGTTTTTATATATTCTGGTTACAAATCATGAATATCCTTCCTCAATCTGTACTGTGCCTTTATGCTTTCTTAATGATGATATTTGATGCACACAAGTTCTTAATATTAACACAGCATATGTTACCAATCTTTGTCCCCCTTTTAACAGCTCTTTTGACTATTTCAGAAATCTTTGTTCTTGTAAATATCATAATGTCTTTTTCATTTTAGTTTTTTTAGAGTTTTTATTGTTTCACTTTCCACATTTTAGGTTTACAATATATCTGGAATTGATATTTATCTTCATCTCATTGTTTTGTTGACATAAAGTTGCTGGGATAGAGAAAATTTTACTCAGAGTGAATATATTCTTTTTCTCTAAGTAGAGTGTATCTACTTATTCATTCGTTGGTCAACAAATATTTATTGAGCATACTTAATATGCTCATATGAAATGTGAAATATGCTAGATTATAAGGAGATAGAAATAAGCTTAACTATGATTGTTGGATTTGAGGAACTTGAAGCTTAATAGGTACATGAGTGGAAAGATTAGAAAGTAGAAAGATCAGGTTCTGCGGTCAGATGGACCAGGGTTATTTATTGGTTGTGATCTTGAACAAATTATTCAGATAATTCTGAGCTTTAGCTAGGGAAAATATTGAGTGCTATGGAGATTAGATATAAAGTATGTAACTTGCCTATCACCATGCCTGCAACACAGTACGATATAAGTAATTTATATTTCTTACCGTTAGTCTACATGGGAAGACTTACAAAGTGCAAAGTCCCTGAGAGTGCTTATGGAGGATAAGGGAAGATTTTGCAGAGTCTAAAAATATGCGAGGAATATAAGTAAGGTCACCAATCAATTCAGTTGGTACTGGTGTGTGTGTGTGTGTGTGTGTGTGTGTGTGTGTGTTTGTGAGGGAAGGGGAGAGAGAAGTGGGAGAAAGAAAATGGGAGAAAGCTAGGAAGCAGTCACTGATGTGGTGGTAATTATAGAGGCCATTCTTCTATATTACAAATTGACAAATTGAGCATTTTTATGTGACTGACATCATTTCATAGAGGATACAATGGTGATAAAATAGGCATGGTTGGATTGACCTACTTTTAGAAAGCTTACTGATGGTGAGGAATACAGATACACCAGGCAATTACAAATACTATTGTACTGTGCATGTTTGGGTAATGATTCATCCCAGAGTTATTGCTCTCTTCTCTAAAATGGGCCCTTCTTTAGATGCCTAACTTAAATGGAACCAATTAGACCATGGCAAAAAATTTGGAAGTGTCATTTAGGGACACTTTGTTATTTGTGTACAGCTGAAGCTGTGCCCTGTCACATTCTTCCATATGGTTAGGAAGCAGAGAAATCTGGTTTCTAAAGACAGGAAGGAAGTAGATATGCAGAATTGTGCAAGACTATGAAGAAAAAATCCTGTTGGCTTTCAATTCTTGGTTTTCGTCCTTTCCCATGGCCCGATTTCAGTCTGTCCTTCATTTTGTATCTGTTTACTTCTCACAGGTTGGGATTAAGAAGTGTGACTCCACAACTGTACTTACATACCTTCTCTCAGGCTAATTTTTACATCTTGCAATCAGTCTTTACTAATGTATTTATGATAGATGCTAAAATAGGGGTTGCATATTTGCCAGAGACTCACACATGAATGATACAATCCCATTTAATTGTAGGCCAGGGATGAATTTTGAAAGAAGATGACAATGGAAGCATTGGTGGAAGTTCTTGAGGGGGAAGAGGGGATGAGATTGTTCTAAGCAGGAAGAAAGGCATGTGTGAGCAAGAGGTGGGGGGGCATGGTAGTAACTGCACCTGACTGTCTGCTGCAGGTGCTGGGAGGCTGGGAGAGAGGGAACAGAGAGTCTCCAACTGGAGAGGTAAACAGCTCCCATTGCTCAGGGCTTGGTTTAGAGGGAGGAGTGTGATCTGGACCTCCACTCCTCATAGTTCTGTGTGAAGAACCCTCCCTGCAGGTGGGGTCCAGGACCTTTACCTCCTCAATTCTTCACAAAGGAGTTCTGAGCGTCTGCTGGGTGAATGATGACTACTGTCCCATACATCTCCATTGCTTGAACTATGGGACATTGGTCTCATTTCTCCTCTTCTTTTGCAACTTATTCTTCAGAAAATATGGTTTGTGATAATAGAACGGTAGGTGACCACCACTAATGCCAGAAAATATAAATGGGCCACTCATGGGCAGGAAATCCCAACCCTGTGAATGTGTTAGGACTTCAATGAAGGATTCTATCAGGCCCATGATGACATCAAGAATTGATTTTTAGATGCCAAATCAAAGAAGGGAGTTAAAAGCAGTGAAATGTTTGGGTTTATTTGAGTCAACTCTTCTAGTTGGTGTCTTCTTAGTGTGTTTGTAAAGGACTTGAGTTGTAGAAAGATGGTAAATAATTACGCAGTTGCTAAAGACTTCATCGTTGTAGTTGATTACCTCTTGCAGGTTGGAATGAGAGTATGACTGTATTTTAGTCATGTTGGATGTGGGACAAAGCAGGTTTGGATGGTGCATTGTTACCCCAGGGTGCAAAGCAGAACTCTTTCTGGAACAAGAAAGATGGCTGTTGAAGACTGTCCCCCCATTTCCCCTTCCCTTCACCAGGATGTACCATATTTCCCCATCAGTTCCAGACCTCGCTGTCTATGCTGCTTATCAGAGAAGGGATGAGACTCGATCTGGTGTGTTTCTGTCTTATCTTAGAACTGCACATCTGCCTAGACTCAAGGCCAGACGAGCCATCAGTCATTACAGATGGCCTCATTGCTTATCCCAGGCTAATACTCGCCTATCAGAGCAACTACTTGCTCTCCAATCAACATCTAAAATCGAGTGACAGCTAGCCTGAGGAGGATTTAGAGGATGATAAATGAAATGGAAAAATCAATGCTAGGAAATACAGAATCCATTGTGCTCCTTGCAGGTGCCTGGGAATGCTAACAGGTATGTTCAAGAACATCCCAAACAGGTGGGAGCAAGCGCCTTTGGAAACCTAAGCATTTAGAAGTGGTGGTAGAAATCTAAGCTCTTGGCAAGGAGTGGTTATCAGACTGCCCTTCACACACAAAATAATGACTCCTTCCATTTTTAAAGTATTTACTCTATGACAGGCGCTGGGTTAAGCCTTTGACCTGGATTGTTCTATATAATACAGGCAGTCTTCTGAGCTGGTTGCTACGAGTAGCTCCACTTAACAAAGCGACTCAATGTGGAGGAAGACAATCAACCCTGCTCTGTGTGGTTCCAGGTAATACACTGCCACTTCCATGTAGGGTGACCACTTTCTTTGCTTTTTCCTTGAGTGCTGTGACATTTTACCTCTTCTCTATTGATCCGGGCTAAATGGACATTTTTCGCCTTGTGACTTTCTCCAGGTGCCGCCTGCCCACACTTGCTTCCTTGCTGTTTCCTGGGATCATCAGCATCTGCATGTCCACTCTTCCTCTGGGAGGTGGTCAGTAAGAAGAGTCACCCCCAGGAAACAGAGAGCCTGGACTGTTCTTTGCGACACTGCATGGTGGCTGCTCCCGACACTTCCTTCTCTTGATAAAACAGTGTTAATATCACCCACATTTGTTTTTGGCTTTGGCTACCAAGCAGCCTGGCACCTCCCCCTCCCCCCAGAAGCAGACTCTCAGCCAGGCTGTTCCTAATGCCAGCTCTCCCTGCCCCTGTGACTTCCTTCCATACTTGCTTCTGAGTGGGGTTGAGCGATTCAACCTGATTGGCCCTGTGAAGGGCCCTTGTGGTGGGGCGAGCAAGAGCAGGCGAGGAGGGGCAGTGGGGAATGTGTGAACTGTCAATCTTTTGTTCCTTTCTCTGGTTACCATTTCAACATCTTTGCTGAAATAGAATTTGAATTTCAAAAGGTTTAAAGAACATTTCTCAAGCCCACAATTTCCCAGCAGCTTGAAAACCTCTTAAAACATTACCTTCAATCTGCTGCTGGTGATGAGTGGCTGTTGGGTACTTATGTGCACCGTGTCACGCCGGCTAGTCCTGAGCTGTGTCTCCTTGGCTCACCCACAAGTGAGCATTCAAACCAGCTTGGCTTCCTTTAGTTTCTGGGAAGAACAATCCAATTCTCAGCAAGCTGATACCTATGGAGTCTCTGCCGAGGAATAATTCCCTAAATGTATAAATGATGTTCATATAAATAAGGAAATGAAGAGCTGAAGGAGAGGGTGCAGAGAGGGTTTATTCCCCGAGCACAGGGAGGGGTCCCCTCTTACTTCTCCCTCCTCAGGGGTGGCCTCGGAGGTAGCTATCTCAGTTCTGGCCAATCTCTGGCAACATCGTCATTTTTATTTAGTGTGACCCAGGCTGCTGTGAGGGCTTCAGCGGGAATTCCATTGTCAATTCTGCATTAAAGAACCATTAAAATAAAGTGTTACTGTAAGCAGCTCTGTCTGCTAGACAGTTCTCAGAAGAGCTGTGTGCCTTTTCTGAGAGCGGCTTGCTTCTCCTTTCCATTTTCAGGAGGGAGGGAAAAAAATGCCCCTAACAAACTGAACCTTTTTAATTGATTATAAAAACAGCAGCGGGGACTGTTGGCAGGGCTCTACAGCAAGTGGCGAATCGCTGCATATTCATTTGCTTCTCATTGGCCAAGATGAATCCTCTTTTGGTATTAAAGCAAATGTGCTGTGAAGTTGCACAGGACAGGGTTTAGCAACTTTTCCTGGCTGGAGGCCTGAGCAATTTTTTTTTTTTTTTTTTTGGTGGAATGGTGGGAGGACCAGGAAGTGGTGGGGGTGGAGAGCCGAGGGGAGGGCAGTGCAGTGGAGATGTCTTTAGAGAAGGCAGAAGCTGCGCAGCCCCCAGATAGTACCAGAAGTAGCTGAAAAGAATGGTGATATTAGCGTAGGTGGGAAGGGGGGATTGGAATTCAATGTGGAAACCACTACAGGGACAGCTCGTGGCACAGTGGCTGCATTGGCATGTGGAGCCATCCTTTGGCATCTGTGGGGGCCTGGTGCCAGGACCCCCATGGGTATCAAAATCTGCAGAGGCAGACGCTGAAGGCCTGTAGGTAAAATGGCCCTGTGTTTCCATCTAACCCCCACAAACCCTCCTGGAGACGATCATCACTACATTAGATCATCACTACATTTCTCATAATAACTAATATGATGTAAATAGTTGGATTAATTTAATTATTGGTATTGTTTAATTGTTGTATTATTTTCTATTGGTTTTAGGGTTTAAATTTTTTTTTTCCTCGGTTGGTTGATTCCAGGGATGTGGAATCTGCATATAAGGAGAGCTGACTGTGATGTGAATATTTTGTTAGTTCAGGAAATAGGGACACATTGAATTCTTTTGTGACAGAAGAGAGAAAGCAGGTCATTAGGCCTTGGTTTCACTGAGTTCCAAACCAGTTGAAAGTGAATCTGCTGCCACCTTGTAGAAATCAAGGAGCAGAGCCCTCTTCTGCTCTCTCACCCCCCAAGCGCTTCGCAGGGGTCTTGGGAATGCTCTCTTCCATCTCCCCATCTTCGCCTCTCCAAGACTCACCCTCTGCTCCTGTTAATTGGTACTACTCAGTTTCAGGAGCCAGATTCTTCCTGCCACAGGACCTTAGCAATGCTCTTCTTTCCACCTGAGCTGCCCTTTCCCAGCCCCCAGCTTCTCCCACAGGAAACTGGAGGCTCTCTGCACCTTCAAAGCCACCATTGAACGGTGGCCCCTCCAGGGAGCCTTGCAAGAACACGCTGGTCAGTGTGAGCCCTAGGTTAGGGGCTCCCTTCCCTCTGCACGTTTCCACTGGGGCAGGTATCACAGGTATAATCAAATAATTGCCATCTGCACCAGCATGACATTGATATTTCTGATAAATTCTTAATAGTTATTAATGAAAAAATAACGAATTGCACACTTTCATTTATACCTTCCTTCACGAAAAAAATGATTCTATTTTGACGCTAGTTACTTACATGTCTGCAAGCAAGCTCAGCGTTTGCTTGGAGAAGAACCATAACCAGTCGAATCCCAGGGACATGTGCTCTAAGCAGCTATGCGCAGAGGAGACAATCTCATCTGAATAGCTCAGACCAGCAGTCAGCTAAATTAAGTATTTTAAAGCAGTGAATTAGGAGAAAACAAAACATAATAACATTTTTAAGGTAAAACATCTATTCTGCAATCTGTGGTATAGAATGAGTTCTTTTGCTGGAGTTCGGGGTCCGCTGACCAGAATCTTCTATCATCTTTTGTTGTGTCTGTCACATTTTCCATTTTTTAGTAAAGAGAACTAAAAGACATTGGGAGGCAATCTGAAAACAGAATCCTTTATGTTTCATGTCCCCCACCACCAGTCTTTTACAGTTGTCTTGTCCTGAATTTAATGGCCTTTTTAGTAGCATATCTCGATCACATCTTTCAATAACATTCACATGGTTTTCATAGAAATAACTCTTTTTACAGTCACATTTCAGAGATTTGTAAAATGTATATCTAAGTCATTGAATTACAATAAATTGTACAACCACTATCCATGGTTTGCTTAAGAACAGACACACCTGAGTCTTGGAAAGCGTATTATGGGAACAGAGGAGCTAAGGCTTCTGGCAAAAAGTGCTCAGCAGACTATGAGCATCAGCCAGGACATTTCCAGAGTTAACAGAGCATGGTGCTTCCTCCTCCAACTGTCAGGCAGCAGCTAGTTAAAGGCATTTCTTCTGTGTCCAAAGAAGTTCATATTTTATGAACACCAGTTCCTCTTGTCTGATAGAAGGTTCCACAGAGGAAGGAGTAGTTTCTGCAGGAACAGTTCCTACCATTGTCAGGCTCAGCAATAACCTGCTGAGGGAAGGAACGAGTGGTCTCTTTGGTGCTCGCTCTCCAGCTTTTTGCTGGTCATTTCCTTGGGGTCATTTCCTTCCTTCAACAATTTTTTTTTTTAAAAAAACAACTTTATGGTGGATGAGCAGAAAAGTGCGATACATTTCTTCCCTTCTATAAGGGTCACAGCTGACACCCTGAGGACCCAAGGCAGGTTAATAAAAGCACGACAGAGTGACATCATCAAAGATTTACCCAACACTGAAGTCTTGAGAAATGAAAACCCAAAGGCCCAGGGAGAGGTCTCTCTTTTGGTGTTTAGATTTGAGGAAGAATAAGCAACTATGTACAAATGTTATTGAACAACAAGGGACTGACCCAACGGTAAGAGGCCGGAAAGGAAAACCTAGGAAGGTCTGTCTGTTTGGAATCTTCCTCGCCATTCTGTGTAGTGTTTCTCCCTCCCTGGTATAGGACAGCTTGCTCCTGGAATGAGGGTTTATAATTCACTGTCAGACAAAGGAGAAAGGCCAGGGAAGTCTAGAGTGATGTTTCTAATTTCTCTGACTCACGTAGAGGAAGAGGAGTTCCGGTTTTTATGAGTTGCTTTGGAGGAGAAAGATGGGTGGGGACAGGAGGATGGGAGAAGACCAGAGAGCAACTTTGCTTCTTTACTGCAGAGGCTGTGATGGTTTCAGATGAGTAAAGTTCAAATGAGCAACTTCTCCTTTGGTGCAAAGTACTCAGCATGCCAAAGTGCCATACTTTTGGGATATCATTTTCTGAGCCCCAACCACAGTTTGACCGTGTTTGGCCGTGTGGAGGCTGTGATGGTTTCAGATGGTTTCTAATTCATTGATAAGACCAAAAACCACAGGAGCAGCTGCAGCAGTGTGAAGTGAAGGCAAGAAATTTCAACTTTGCTTTCTCTACCAAGTAGACTAACAGATAAAGATGGTCTTCCAACCCAGGGACTTTCACTTTTGAAACAGGGTCAAATAGCCCCTAGTATGAGCAACTATATGATAAAAAAAAGTGACAAATAAAAATGTAATCACACATAAAGCCACAGAAATATTGGAGAGTAAGGTCCATATTTATAACAGAACTAGAAATACCTGAATCATAACTAGAGGGATTTCCTAAGGCTTGGTCTTCTCCCAGCTCTTTTGCAGCTCTAAATAATACCAGAGGTATGATCCTGATGCATATGCCTGGAAATACGTGCAGATATTTTATGAGAACCATTGCTTGCCAAATGTTTGGCCGTGCGGAGGCTGTGATGGTTTCAGATGAGTAAAGTTCGTCTCTTTGAGAAAATTGCCATCCAGTGGACCAGACTGGCTGGAGTATAATGCTTTTTATAATATAGAGTGAACAATGATGCTACCTATGATGAACGAATGAACGAATGTGAGTCAATCTTCCTGGAGAAATTAAAGCCACACAATGGTTCTCAGCTTGAGAACATTGCCTGGAGACATTGTCTCTGGAACAAACTGGAAACTCTCTTTCTCCTCCCATGGAGTCGAATTTCTCTTAGTAAAGAATAATAATAAAATCAAGAAAAGTCACTCTCTGCTCCTGAGGTGCACAGTTTTGTCTGATTAGTAGTAAAGGCTGAAGTGGACAGATGGTGAGTAGGAGACTTTGACACAGAAGCCGGGGTAGTGGCTTCAAACCCTCCCATACCTCATGAGTACAGGCATGAGTTGAGGCCTGTGGGTTTCTCCAGGCCATCTGTGGAAGTGACATTCACTGAGTCTCCATCCTTGGGGTCTAAGGGTGTGTGTGAAGGACAGAGAACACCAGGTTCCACCAGTCTGTGAGGTGACAAATGTATCTTCCAGAAACACATGAGAAATGTCGGAGTGGTGTCTAGGGGAGGGAAATGGATATGACAACAGGTCCTGTTGATGGGAATTTATGCTGGAGGTAAAATGGCGGAAGTTCCCTTTGTGATTTCAGAATGGATGCCAGTTGTATGGAAAAGCCAGGCTTTGTCATTCAAACAGGCAGGAACATTCAGAGGTGAGATAATTAGGTCAGTAGAGCTGAGACTTAACCAGTCCATCCTAGTTTGAATGGATATAGACTGGGTGGTAACCCTAGGTAGGTGGGGTATGGCAGAGGAGGGGTGTCACTAGGAGCCTTCCCTGGTAGGGTTGTTCTTCCCTGGGGCCCCATCCCCATGCCCCTCTTTCTCTGTCTCCTGGTCACCATAAGGTCCTGCCCTTTGGACATGATGTTCTGCCTCACATTGGGCCTAGAGCAATGGAGTTTACGGGCTGAGATCTCTGAAATCTTGAGCCCCAAGTAAACTTTCCCTGTTCTTCATAGTTCTTGTCAGGTATTTTGGTCACAGTGATGCAGAGCTGACTAATTCACTTCACTTACTGTCTGGTTATACACCACCCAGTTACTTACAAAGTCTTGTTGGTAAACAAAGAAAACAACTCAACTTTTAGGGGGCAATAAGCATATTTTCAGGTGCTGATGTAGAATCTCTCCATGGTTATGACAAGGTACTTTGGAATATTTTTCTAGGATCATGGAGGAATCTTTGAGACTGTCAGTGGTGTAAAATCAGTAATAAAAAGAGTCTGTTGCTTTCCTGGGTCAAGGTTTCCTGTAGAAAAAGTGCTGGTTGGGCAACACTAGTTAATTGTCTTGAGGCTACAGACACTGGCCAATTGCCAAGCTTAAAATAGATATATCTATCAAAATTCTCCCAATGAAGTCCCCATAGGTTGGTAAATTGCCAGAACATTCAGGCAAATTTACTTTACCTTTTAAGAGTAATCCAATTTTTATGAAACACCTAGAGGAAAATTTCAAGGAACCACAAACCTCAGGTTTATTAATATTTCACTTCCAGAAAACTCTGCCTATACTTCTGATTAACTAATGGCCATGTGGATCATGCAAAGGCCCCAAAGAAATGGTATCTTTGTGATTAATAGCCCACAAATTATGCATTATTCTAAAGATGGTGGACTATCATGAAGTTGGTGAGTCTCCCCACAGTGCCTACTGCCTCCCCCACTTTTCTTGTTCAAATGTGAAATTCTCTTATCTCGCCTCTGTAGGTTTTCAAATTCTCAGGACTTGTCATATCTGATCTCTCCTGCCTTCGATTCTGCCTCTCAAAGACTGGTTTTATGAAAGGCTCTGCTGTTATGAATGTCGTGGTGAAAATTTAAATCGGGGTGGTACCTGGGACTAACGGACAGGGAACAAGGATGATAGTGAGCAAGTTCTTTACATTTCAAGTAACTGTAGAAAGGAAGAGTATGCTAATTTGATTTTTGGATTAGGTAACACACTCCTAGAGTTTAAAAATCTTCTAAAAATATCATTGGGGAATTTTTAGAAAAGAATAAGTAAAAACAAATACGAATTCTGAGACCCTCTTTGACTCAAAAGGTAGCATATTATCTACTGTCCGCCTATGACTACCTTCTTTCCACATGTTGAAGATCTTCATCGGCACATGGGTAATATATTCTTTCTTTTTTATTTTCATATCCATACAGAATTCCATTTTGTGGATATCCTGAATTATTCACTCAGTTTTCTATTTAGGGACGTTGGAGTTATTGTAATCTGTTTGAAAAAAAAAAGATGTAATGAAAAATACTTTTATAAGGAATTTTGAGCATGAGCCAATTTATCTGTAGGAAATTTCCCCGGAAATGGGACTGCAGGGCCCAAGACTGTACACATTTGTCATTCGAATAGATATATTGCCAATTCAGCCCCCACTCTTTGTACCCTTGGGCCCTCCCACTGGTGGTGTGTAGGAGTGTCCATCTCCCTGCAGCCTCAACAACAAAGTGTGCTGTAAAGGTTTTTAATTCTTACTAAAACAAATTTCTAGGATTAGAAAGCTTTTGAGACAGGAGTTTGTTTTATATCTAAAAACCCCCTGGGCAGGGAGAACAAAGCCACACTTGCAATGTTCCAGGCTCCCGGCCAAGGATTAGGGATACAAAGGTAGGGAGGGGTTTCAAGTTTTAAGCTGGCTTTAGCTCCCTGCCCCTCCCGCCCTCCCAAGCATCCGAGGCCTATGGAATTTGTGTTCCAGGTAGAGAGCTTATTCAGCCGACCCTCTCTTCATCCATCCTTCTGCATGGGACTGCAATGTTGTCCCAACTGTTCTCCTGTGTTTAGTTCCCTTCCTTTCCTTTTCTACCTGTAAAATTCTCTCTTGTTTGTTGAATTTCATTTTAATCACCTCCTTTTTGATGTTTTCTTTCAGGTCCCTGCCCTAACCTTTGCCATGTGGATTGGAGTTAATTTTCACAACTTCCTCGGATATATGTAATATTGTTCCACATTTTTTCCTCCAGTTAACTACGAGTTCACTGCAGAAGAGATAATTTCTTATTCCTCTTCAGAACTGCGTCTGGTCAGAGATGGCAATAACTTTGTTCAAATTATGTAAGAATAAATAGGGGATGAAAGTTCTGATTGGGTTCTAAGATCATATTCTAAAGAGAACTCACCTCAGTTTTCTGCTTGATGGAAATGGAAATGGATAACCTCGGGCTGGATGAGTCTTGTTACTCGGTCTGTTTTGTCACCAGCAGGGGTTTGAGTTCAGATCCACAAATCTACCCAAATCTGGGTGAGACTGCAGATGTTCACTCAGGACAGAGACTGGTTAAACACCCACCACGCCCATTTCTCTTCTTCCTGTGCATGGTTGGACAGCCACTTTCAGTCCCCTTGAAGTTAGAGGAGACCATGGACTGAGGTTAGGCCCATGGAATAGGGTGGAAGCTATGAATGCCACTTCTAGGTCTAACAACTCAGAATCTCCTGTGACATTTTCCATGCTGACTCTTTTCTCTCATCCCTGCCTGGATGCAGAAGGTCTTCTGAAAAGCTCTGAGACCCCAGAAAATGATGGAGTTAAGTATCAGGATCATTACAGGGAAGGCCACTCATTAAATACCCAGTTGGAACATAATAGGATTAGGAAATGAATCCTCTTGCATTCTGCCACTCAGGTAATAAGGTTGTTGTTGGCTACAGTAGTTGGTTTATCCTCAAAACACAAACAGACATTCAGGAATCCATATTATTCAGTGTAATGGCTATTTGGGTCTCTCCCCAGAAGAAAATGGGTTCGAGTCCATTTGCAAGCAGAATCAAATCAGAGTGAAGACATCACCCGTTCCCCTCCAGAGGGGAGCCTGCTGAGCTTCTCATTCATAGCTTGTGGCCAGCAGGTGGCAAGGTGACTGGTAATGCCAGCTCCGGGGGCCAAGATGGCGCCTTGTGAGGATTCATGCCATTCATATCAATGCCTTCTCTCCCAGTTGCTAATGACCGCTCTCTGTGTGCAGAAAACACTTGAATGCTTCGGAATATTGAAGAGGATTTGCCAAGGTATTCTTCCACTCAGCATTTGTCTGCCTTTCTTAGATTAAGTTTATCAGCTTAAACTGACCTTGAATTACTTTTGGAATCTGCATCTTTGGTTTTCACTAGACACCACAGTCACAGTCTATTTTTTCCCTCCTATACATACTTGGAACCTCAAAATCATATCCAGCCTGGTGACTAAAATAATCTGTGTCCTGGTGACTTGAATTCATGTCTCCAGCCCAGTTCTCACTCTTGGGTCCCAGATACACACTCCTGCTGTTCACCTGGCTGCCCAGTATCCTCACTTTGATTGAGTAACTAGTATCTCTAATTTCTAATTGGGTTTCTGATCTTCCTCCTGCTCCCAGAATTTCCCAAGTCAATGGCAGCTCCAACCTTCTGGGTTAGTTCCTCAGGTCAAAAGCCTCTGTGTGTCTTCTCTCCCTCATAACCTGACTCTTAGTCTCATGGCAACCTTATCAGAAGTGGGATTTGATACTACCACCACTGTCACTGTAACAACCTTTGCCCAACATCCTTGTTTTCCACCTGACCCAGCACAATAGACTCCTTTGGGATCTCTCCTTTTTCATTTGCCCTTCTCTACACCATCGTCTGATAGACTACCCATGGCAGCTGGCGAGTCTAATGTCACTCCACTGCTCAAAACTTTTCTGATTGTTCTGCATCTGTATTAGTCAGGCAGGTCAGGCTCTGCTGCTGAAACATGTATACCCTAACAATTTTAGTGGCTTGAGGAAGCACAGTTTTATTTGCCACTCAGGTGAAGTCTGATGTAAGCCAGATGGCTTTTATCCATTTCCACTTGGGACACTTGAATTTGAAAGGATGACAATGGGACAGAAATATAAGGAGGAAGTATAGTTTTTTTTTTTTTAATTGCCTTGGCCTGGAAATGATCCATACTGCTTTTGCTAATGAGCTACTGTCCATGGCTAGGCACACGGCATGAACCCAGCTGCAAAGGTGACTGGGATACGTAGAAGAATGGGTGGCTATTCTGTGGGCAGTAGCTCTCTTGGCTACATCTTTTCTCTTAGAGGAAGAGCCAAAGTCCTGGTCCCTTTATGTCATTCCTTTCTCCTGCCTCTTCTTTTCCTCATCTCTCTCTGCAAATGCATCTCCCTCTGGTCCTGCAACCCAGAATCTTCCCTTCCTCCCACCCCCCCTCCCATGACCTTTGACCTTTCTGCCTACATTCCCACTGCTCCAGGCTCTCTGGTCTCCTTCCTATGTTTTGCTTATGTCAAGGACACTCCTGTGCAGAGCCTTCTCCTGCTGTTCCCTCTGCCTGGAAGGCTCTTCCCGCAGACATCCGCACTCTAGTGCACCCTCACTTTCATCAGATCTTGTTTGAAATACCCCCAAAGCACCTGCCTAACTTTTCACATCCCACTGTCTTGCTGGTACTCTGCCCCTTCATCAGCACAGGAATCATTTAACACATCAGTTTTGCTTCCTTTTGTTGTTCATCCATCAGGTCTTCCACCAGAATATGAGCACTTTGAGATCCGAGCTGGTTCCACATCCAGGAAGAGCCTGGCACAAAGCCGTCATGCAAATATCCTTCCAATGAGTTGACAGACCACTCACTCCTTTGTGAACCATCTCTTCATCTCCATGAACCCTATGCTTTCTCTCAATGGCCCAATCCTTTTGTTTCTTAAACATTAGTAACTATTCAGATTCACCACCACACATTACCATTTTTTAAAAAATTTTTTTCTTAGTTGTAGAGGACATAATACCTTTATTTATTTGTTTGTTTATTTATTTTTATGTGGTGCTGAGGATCAAACCTCGTGGCAAGCCCTCTACCACTGAGCTACAACCCAGCCCCAGTGATCCAGTCCTTCAAGACCTCTAACTTCACTTCCCTCCAATCCAGACACAAGTAAACTCCTGGCAACATATGTGGGTGACAAAAACACTATGAGAAAATCAACTTTACTGACGTTCCTCTGAGTGACCAAGCAGCACGTTATACACAGACCACATCATATTTAATGACTGCTACGTGTCTGTCTCTATGGAGTGTCAAACCTCCCAGCCAACGTATTTCATCCTGTATTTAACCCACGTCTAATTTAAAGATTTTTCTGATTGGCTCCTATGCAGAATAGAATCCGCTCTGTGCGTTGTGTGTGTGTGTGTGTATGTGTGTGTCTGTCTGTCTGCCTGCCTGTCTCTCTCCCTCTTTCTCAGCAGTCACCTAAACCTCTGATGAATGGGAAATCTTTCAACCTTGTAGCTCCATACTATGCTACACACCTCCCCTGACCTTCCTTAGAGGCACAATTTCATGTTCCTAAAATCATTTTTAATCATTTCAGGGGCTTGTTATTGGAGAAGAAAAGCATACATGTGGACAGAGCCGGCTAGAGGTAGGAAGTGAAATCCTGGTCTTGGTTCTTCCCCAGAAAGGATTATTCTGCTGGGAGCTGCCCTCATTTAGTGAGGGACGGTTAGTACCTACCACTGGTTTCCTAGCAACACAAAGCTTTCCTGCTGCTAGGACAGAGGGTCATTTTTGCATGTTCTCTTCATTTTCTCTTGGACTCTGGGAAGAGAAATTACTGTGAAAAATTCCCAGGAGAGAGGATGTATTGAAAAAGGTCTATGAGAGGTGGGAGTGGAGGACAGAGAGGTGTGCATTTGCACAAGGAGATGAGGAAAAGGAGAGGCAGGAAGAAAAATGACATCCAGGGATTAG
This sequence comes from Marmota flaviventris, assembly GCF_047511675.1. NCBI lineage: Eukaryota > Metazoa > Chordata > Mammalia > Rodentia > Sciuridae > Marmota > Marmota flaviventris. The sequence goes on from NC_092508.1 coordinate 15,564,397, forward strand.
AGAAAGGGGTCTCAGTGAGAGTGTCAGAGGGACTGGACGACTTGGAAGACAGTGTATTCCCATTGCAGCCCAAATGACGCTCCTTCTCATAGAGGCCAAGAAAATGATGTCCATTTGCCAACATACAGCCTATTTGGTTTGTCACTTCAATGGAGTACACAGCCCCGGAGACCTCGATTTCCTTTTCCTTTATGAGCTGAACCCACGGACTCTCCCTGTCTAAATCTCATAGGTCTGTTGCGAGATGGCTGTGTTTCAGGGTGTTTTCCTGGCTGTCTCTGATCCCCGCCCAAGCAGCTGTGTTCTGGAGGGGTGCTGCACAGGCGTTGGGACCCAGGCACGTCTGCCTGTGCTCTCCGGCCTCCTCCTGTCATCCTCCTGACGTTTCAGACCTCAAGTCATTCTTCTCAATGGAGGTGGGGACTGGACTGTTGCCGCCAGCCTGCTCTGCAGCTCGACCCCCTAGTAGTGTCCCCATCCTCTCATTCTTGACAGCACCCTGGGCTTGCTTGGAGCAGCGGTGTGCCCAGCTCCTGAATTTCCCCAGGTTTCAGGAGGGCTATTGGATAGTGCTGACAGTTAGATACAAACACAAGCCCTCTTGGTAGGGCTTCCAGGAAAAAGAGTGTTTTTCTGATTAAAATAAAAAAAAATAATTCAATTGGAATGAAATTTCTTTCTATCCCTTGTTAGCTTTCAAAATGGGAACTCAGATGAAATGCTCAGAGGTCTGGCAGTGATTCTGAGACCATGAGGATGAGACCTGTCTATGGAGGCTGGTGGAGTCTAAACTCAGCTAGAGCCCAAATTCTTGAATTCCTCCAGTTGCTGTCTCTAGGTGGGGTTCAACGACAAGAATGAATGAATAAATAAATAAATAAGCAAGCAAGCAAGCTTTTATTTTGATGCCACTGTTTGCTTAGAAACAAAACAAAGCAACAATGCTAAAACCCCACCACTCCGGTGGTTCCCTTCCAAACAGGTAGAAATCTTGCAGAACAAATGATGCATTGATTTAGTGAAATCCGATATGCTTACATTAGGGTTTCTTTAAAATGTCCACCTTCATACTGAGTAATTTGAAAAGAATCTTGTTTTAATAACCATTGTTTAAAAATGTTTTACTTAAAAATTATCAGGAAGAGTTTTTTTTAAATTGTTACATCACCCATGCAAATATGTTCTTTTAAAAATCTCGGGACCTTTTTCTTCTCATGCATTTCTACTGTCTTATTTAATGTCGTGTGTACATTGGATTTAATTCAATACCTTACCTCTATGATTTTTCAGTTCCTTCCTTTTCTTAGCCCACATTAAAGTAAAAATAATGATTTATGATGGCTGGGGGGCTTCCACAAAGGAAGAGAAACAGTTCTCAGTTGTTGCAGAGGGGGCTACTGTAAATAGTTTGAGTCAAACTCAGTTGAAAGAGCAACTCTCAGCTCAGAGTACTTTAGTCTGTTAATTCTTCACTGCTGTTCTTCTCTAACTTGGGGCTTATTTAAAATTTTTTTTAACATCATGATATTTCTGTGTGTGTGCTTGATAACTTATTTAGAGAAATATTCACATAGAAAATTCTCTGTCCATGCCATGTGAGCACATGTTATATTCATATTTGGTTGTATTTCATTTCGTTGCTGCCACTTGCATGTCAGTTTCTCTTAAAAGTAAATGAAACTTAGTAGATAATTGGACTTTTATAAAATAATTCTCTTTTTAGACAATTTTAGATCTGTATTCTTTAAATTAGATACACTTTTATTCCTAAATTGATAATCACAAGCATAATAGAGATTCAGATTTCAGGAGACATTTTTTCAAAAATTGAACAATTTTTTTTAAATAATAAAGTCAAATTCAATGTTAATCAGCACTTCTTCAACAGCTAATGGTGAAGGAAAATGCATATTTAAAACAAACCAACAAACCAAAACTTTAGTTCACCATAAATCCTTCTGCAAGATACAATCAAAATGTATTACCAGATAAAAGAAGTAGAAAATCTAGATGTACTAAATACAAGCCATAATATTTTATTTAGAACTAACAGACAGAAAATTACTATATAAATTGCTTAATTTTTTTTTCTGAATGCTTTCTCTATACTTATCCAATTAAGTGCTTGCAACAAGTTGCAGACCATCTTAATTTGTAGATTACACATTAAATTACATTGATAGAAACTGTAAGGTATTCTCATACCAGTTAAATTGAAGAGAATATTCAGTGAATGAGAACCCCTGATGCACTGATCATACAAGAGTATATTAATTTTCTGCTCAATCCACCTTTCAATGTTTTCTTAGCCTTCAGAGGTAAACGTTGTTGTTTGGTGTGCTCAGCCACAAGTACCCTTTCTACCATTTGAACTTTGACAACTCTTAGTAACTCTTCTCTGGAGCTCATTCTCCTTTATCACGATCCACTTAAGCTCCTCTCACCAACACTGAGATTTTTTATCACTAAGGATTATGTTTTTTCCTTATTCAGAACTCACTTGATCTGCAGTAGACAGAGAGACAGCCAGGTCAGATCCTCCATGTTCCCTAGCAAATTATAGCAAGGAACCCCCTCCCCCCAAATAATAATAATAATAATAATAAGAAGAAGAAGAAGAAGAAGAAGAAGAAGAAGCAGCCATTTCAGGCAAACAAGGGACATTCTTATGGACTATTCTAGCTTCAGAGCATCCTGAGGCTTGGTGGAGAATTTCCTGGGCCTGTGTTCAACTTCTTGCTCTTCTTCGTGTTGCTTGCTCTCTTTCTCTAATAAGCATCTTGTGTCTCAGGGACACGTCAGTTCTGCTTCTGGTGAGCACAACATCCAGCACAGTCTTTTACACAGTCGCTATGCAAGTAACCAAAACTCCTGGGCCAAGCTTCCTTAGTCTGGTTGTTCAGAATTCCCGGGCAGAATGGAGTTGAGAAGGAGAATTGTTGGCATGGAACTGAGGGTGAGAGGGAAGGGAGATCTCACTGACAAGGAGACAATTGATGATGCTGACACTGGCAGCTCTTACTAAAGGATCACCACACTGTGTGGTGACACGGAGACAGGTCCTGTTGTCATCTCAGTGTCAAAGTAAGACAGCTGAACCACAGAGAGACTCAGAAGTGAGTTCCCATCTAGCAGGTGGGAGAGCCAGGATTCACACGCAGACCTGAACCATCGCTTACTTGGCTTCTCCAACATGAATGTTGCATGGGGGTAGGAACTTTTGTCACTTGCATTCACTGCTGAATTCCCCAGAAGCTGGAACAGTGCCATGTATATAGTTAGAGCTTGGTCGATGTTTATTGGATAAATAACCATTAATTGGGGCTTCCTGGTTAAATTGAGAAATTTTTGTTTTGAGGGTAGGGATATGTCTCTCTTTTTCTCTTTTGTTCACCAATATTATATATAACGTAGTGTTTTATAATCTGTAAATGCCCCACTGAAGTTTGTTCAATGGAATTAAATTAAATTAAAATAGTGCTTTCTATTAATTGAGGCCGGTGCTTAAACAGCCCATTGGTGCTTGCCTGTGTGGCGTCTGCAAATTGACCTTCAGGTGTCTCGTGCAGCCTCAGGAGACCTGTGGTTGGTGTGGAGCCTGTAGTTGTTAAACTCCCCTTTTGGAGGTTTCCTGGGACGTGGCAAATTTCCCTCCTCAGAGAGTCGTCACTCCCAGTACTCCACATTGGACTCCTGATGGCTGTACGCGGACTCAGCACCCCTGGGCAAGATGGTGGGACCCAGGGGGTCACTGGGCTCAAGCTTCAACTGACATCTTCTATCCTGAGAAAGTAAATATTGGACAAAGAGATAGCAAGTACGAGAGCCCTTGAATCTTATCACCCTAAATATAGAGTAGCAACTGCAAAGGCTCTGGAGTCCTGCTCTGATGTCCCTGGAGTGACTTTGTTTCTTGCCCTACCCGAGGGCTTCATAATGGGGTCACTAACATTGGCTTCTACAAGTGGCAATAAACAGAAACCAACAGAAACACCCTTTTGTGGGGGTGCCCATGCTCATGTCACTGTGGGACCAGGTATGTCTGTCTGGGTTAATGGAGAGGCTCCCGAGACCTGGGATGGAGGTGGAAAGGGTTCTGGTCATTTGGGATGAAGTTATTTATAACTTCAACTGGTGAATTCCAGAGTGGATTCAGGTAAAGGCCAAGTTTCTTATATCATCATCGACTCAGAGTTTGATGGAGAGTATTTTGAAAGTCCCACTGGATTTTTTATCTTTTGTTTTCTATTCTAGAAAGATCATTAAAGTGAAAACTAACTCTCTCTCTCTCTCTCTCTCTCTCTCTCTCTCTCTCTCTCTCTCTCTGTCTCATGCCATGTTGGCATTCCCAAGGAAGATTCATGGTTGGATTATGTTCCTAGGCATTATAAATCAAACCTGATGGCAGGGATATGTTGATGGCTTGAAGTAAGTAAAAAATAAATTAGGAAACGAGAAAGCCTGGAGTACAAAGACATAAATTTAAAATTTAAATCTCATAAGATGAAAAACTGCAAAAAGTCTTTTTGAAAACCCGGCTTAGACTCTTTTTAAATGAATCAAATGAGGAGTAAAGGGAATGAGGAGGATGTGAATGAATTTTGATTACACATTAAGTCCTTACAACTTTGAAGGAGAAGGTCCACAAGTTGTAAGCAGGAAGGACCTTTTGAAAGGTATTATTATAACCTCAAGAGAAATTACTTAGACTGTTTCAAAATGTTTAAATAATGAGAGGGATTGCTTGTGGCATCCCCAAGGAGAAATCTGTAATGAATGAATGGAGGCATCAGACTAAGTCAAGCCACTACGATTAACTTTTATTCATTGGATTTACTTTTCTTTATTATCTACCTTCACTTCTTCAGGTGGCTAAATGCACCTGATTCAAAGTGTGCATCAGTTATTGGAGCTCATGAAAACAAACGGAGTTGTGCAGAAGGAAGGAATTGGTGGCTGTGGGCTCCAATAGACCTTGAACCTCTTAACTAGCTGTAAGATCTTGGGCAAATTATTTGGCCCCTGCATCTCCATATTCCCAACTCAGTCAATTTTGCAAAAAAATAAAGTGAGATACATAACTAAATGAAGTACCACAGTGCTCAACTCTCAGTCGGTACCTGTTCATTGTTGATTATTAGTAGATACCCCTGTCTTTCCCTCTGAGACTTCATAGTTTTAGCAAGATTTAGTTCATGTAAATTTGTCCTATTGTAGACAGAAACCACTCTTTTGACAGAGATGAGAGGATGATCATAAAGTTCTATTAACCTAACAAGAAGCGTTCACTTTTATTCTACCGAGATTTCATTCTAGCCAATCTTATTCAAGGTTTCTGGAGTGGTTCACTTACCTGACATGCACCAGTGGCTGTTCCTCATGTTCCTTTCCAGCAGGTGAAGTAGGGAGGGTCAGGTAGTGTGCACTGCACAATCAGAAGTGAGATGAATTGTATTTGGAGTGCTTTAGATGTAGGGAATTTAAATATATTTTGAATGAATATTTTTAAATAAACTTTAAGTATCTAAGTTCACTTCTAGTCCCCTTATCTCATTTCCTCTTTCTCAAGTGAACATAGCATGAAGATGAAAATGTTTCCTTCACACAGCTGGGTCAAGTTTTGTATAATTGATTGGCATAAAGTGACAAAAGCAAGGGCCAGGGCCTGATCTGGCTGGGTGTTGCCAGCCACGGAGTGAGGAGAGTGGGTAGATTGCTAAGATGAGTGCCGTTGCTGGGCAGTGGGCACACAGCCGAAGTGCCTTCCTCTCATATCAGGAGGCTGGATTAGGGCTAGGTTTTGTGTTAGGTTTAGAGCTAGTTTTAGTTCTATGGTAATGTAAGGGTTATGTTTACGGTTATGGCTAGGTCTACTGTTAGGTTTAGGTTTCGGTTTGGGTCAGTTTTATAGCTAGGGTTAGTATTAGTGTCAGGGTCTGTGTTTGGATTAGGGTTAGGGTTAGGGCTAGAGCCAGAATTAGGATTGGTTAGGTCTTGAGGTAAAGTTGGTGTTTGGCTTAGGTTAAGGGTTATCATTAGAGCTAGGGCTAGTTTTTTGTTTAGGTCTTGGTTAAAGAGATGGCTAGATTTAGGATTAGATTTAATCTAGGGCTATGTTAGGGTTAGTTTTAGATATAGCCCATATTTGGGTTCATAGATGCCTCCTCCATTTTTTTTCTGTGACCATCTCTGGTGGAAATGGGCAGATGAGCTCCTCGGGACTTCTTTTATGAGCTCACTAATTGCATTCATGAGGCGTGCCCTCTGGATCTCAGCCCCCTTCAAAGTCCCCATCTGTTAGTACTATCACTGGAAGGTAAAGGTTTCACAAAGGAATTTTAAAGGGATAAAAACATACAGACCATAGTAGTTTGCTTTGCATATAAGTTTTTTTTTTTCTTTACAAGACAAGATGCTAATATTGCAGATGATGCTGTATGATTTTTTCTGGAAAGTGGTGGTGCTGATGGTGATGTGTTCTTTCATGTTTTTCTCCTGGACTGGGAACACTTCTGCACCCACTAATGGACTTCTCTGGAGGGGTCATAAATTCAATAAAACAAGAAGCCTTTGCAGAACCACAACCCCTATTGGCCCCAAATCCTGGGTCAGAAGTTGCTAGGAGGATTGTGTCCCATAGAATTATGATCCATTCTATAGATAAGATAATTTAAAAGAACCAAGTTTGAAGCTAAGGGGAATGAAGTTTAAATAAGCCTATTTGTCAAAAATATTATACATTTTTAATTATAGAAAAATAAACCCAGGAATTTAAAAAGTATAAGTCTACTACTCAGAGACAGCCACTAATTTAATAATAAAAATCATTGCAAAAAATTTTTCCCCCAGAACATTTTGCAGGTGTCCCAAGTCACAGTGCCAGCGATGGTGGGAGGAGGAGCACGGGGCTGTTCCAAGCTCCCCCTCTACTCAGGCTGTGCAAGACAGGAAGCCTTTGCAACCCGTCACAGGTTGCAGGGACTCGGCTCCTTCTCTTCCACATTATTCTGGGTCACATTGCTTGTCATCCTGATTCAGTGTGATGAGTGACACTCTTCTCCTTCCCTCTTACCTTATGGCTCTCGTCTCCTGAGCACATGGGTGTCCTGCTTGTCAGCTGGTCCCTGTCAGTTTTGTGTGCCGTGGTGGGAGCCTGCCAGTGCCCTGAGGGCTTGCTAGCTCACACATGGTCCCTGTGGATTCTTGGATACGTCTCCAAAGGCAGGGTACGATGGTGCAGGGCAGAGCTCAGTGGTGCCAGCGCTTCAGGAAACGTTTGCAATCCCTTTCATTAGGTTGGCTGAACTGATGTTTATCTCAGAACATCCCAGGATTTCCCAAGGAGCAGGCCATGCTTCCATGAGAACTGAGGTTTCCCAGGGAAAGTCCCCTCTCACTGTGCCAGGGAGGGCACTGTGCTGGCTCCTTATAATTATAGGAAAGACAAACCACTAAAATTCACTTAAGGGCTGTGGCAAATGGTATAGCCTTTTAAGTAAATTAATTGTGCTGGGTTAGGGGCATGGAAGGATCTTCAAAGTATGTTTTCCCCCACTGAACCTCTTGCCACAGAGGACTCTGGGTAAGAGTGGAGAGAATAAGCACAAGCCAGTAAATTGCAATAAGACTGTGAATAAATATCTTAGAGCTCTTACATCCCTCCTCCTTGATTCAGAATTCCCCCAAGATGTACTCCCAGACAAGCCCAGGAATGTATCTTGAATACCAGCTCAGGAATGAAATAATTGAAAGGAAGGATCTGCTCTGAATAGAGTGTGTGCATCCTTTTTCTCTTCCTGAATTGGAGAGCTGAACAGTGAGTCTCTGAGATCATGGAAGCTCTACAGAGTGAATATTGTGACGGGCAATTTTATGTGATCCCGTCAAATAAAATAATCTATGAAATCAAAGGACAGGGCTGTGGGATGACTGCCGAGCAAGGCGATGGGGAATGAATAAGCCCAAGGCTTGACCCTAAGCTGCTCAAAGACCTTCAGTTCCCCAGATTCCACCAACTTTTAAAATGTCTTCAGCATCCCTGTGAATATCTAACAATTTGGACTCTCAAGGTGTGGATTCCCTCTCTCCTGCGGACCAATACCTTCAATTCTCTTTACTCTTTTACAGAAGGGCCAAAACATGCAGCTTGGTGGTTTTATTTCTCCAGTGCAACTTGCTTATTAAAACCCCATATCTGTAATGCTGTATTACCAGTTCTTATTTCTGGATGGGAGAGATTTGGGAGAGAAATTCCACACAACTCCCAAGATCTGCATCCACATATTCATAATCATAAACTCAGCTTATTGAGAGCCACTGTCAAGGCTAATGACTTGAATTCTGAGATCAAGGGATTCCCAGATTTCAATCCCAGGTCATCGTTCACCAAAAGTGGAACTTGGGGCAAGATACTCAGCATGCTCTTTCTGTGACTTCATTTGCTTTTTTTGTACAATGGAACTACAAAATAATTGCTTCACAATGCGTTGTCATTATTACCTGTCACATGCAGAGAATGGGATCTGGTGTGAACCTTCAAATCCATCAACTTCTGTCTCACGTTCACAAATTATCCTTTCTACTTCCTGAAGAAAAAAGGAGATGTTCAATGAGGAAGTTCCAGAAATAAAATGCCACAGATTCCATGAACTTAAGTGTCAGAATGTGTCCCTTCCTTTTTCCTCCCTGTGCCCACAGAGTTGTTTTGCTTCCTATTTATGAGCCCCTAAATATCTTGCATTATTCACAATGTATCACTGGGCTTGAATGAGCTGCTGGACTCACTTTTTTTCATAGACAAATTCAATCATTCACCTGCCAATTATGCCCCAACCCTCTGCAATATCGCTTTTGGCCCAATCAAAATTATACTTGGTAAAGCCACTGATGAACATTGTGTGGCTAAATCTGATAAGTTTGGATTAGCCACAGAGAGAATTGGTCAGTTTTTCCTCTCCAAATCTCGATTCCCCCATGGTCCCTGAGGAAAGATTGACCCTGACTGCCCAGTAGTTGAAGTGAGAAATTCGGGAGTTAGTTATTCTTGACATGCACCCTCACTGCCACTTAGAGCCAAGTGATCACCAAAGACAGAAGTTACTTCTTAAATACAGGACAAATCAGCTCGCACCTGTGTGTACCTCTTCCCCTGTTTATGAATTTCCTGTAGGAATAACCTCATGGGGTGGCTTCAAGCAACAGAATTTTATTTTTTTGTTGTTTTAAAGTCAGAAGTCCAAAATGAAGTGTTCAACAAGACCATGCTCCCTCTGAAAACTCTGGGGATTATCTACCCTTGCCTTTTTCAGCATGGGGTGGTCCCAAGTATTCCCTGGCTTGTGACAGTGTCATTATTACCTCTGCTATAAGACTTCTGGCAAGTGTGTCTTTGTGTCCTCACATGACTTTGCAAGAACACCAGGCATTGGTTTTAGGACTACCCTAATCCAGCATGGACCTCATTTTAATTTAAATAATTACATACAAAAGACACTATATTCAAGATTTTCTCCTCCTGCCTTCCATACTTTGCTTTGAACCTGGAGCATGCTAGGCAGATGCTCTGTCACTGAGCTATATCCCCAGACTTGACCCTGTATTCAAAGTCACATTATGAAGTTTTGGATCAACATAAATTCTGGGGGGACACACCTCCACCAAGCAGAGTAGGCCAATCCTAATTCATTCTACTACCATCTCTTGCCTAGATTGTTTGAACAGCTCCCTTTCGATCTTTCTGTCTGTGGCCTTGTCTCTATTCTATGCCGTATATTTATTTTTCCTACAGCGAACACAAAGATCTTTCTAGATGAAAATCAGGCCATGTGGCTCCCTGCTCAAAACACATCAACAGTTTCCCTGAGAGCCTCTGCATAAAGTCTGAGCACTGTAACAGGCTCAAACTCCCTTTGACACGGGTGCTCTCACATCCCTTTCCGGCCACACTGGCTCTGGGCTCCTGTCACGCTGAAGTGTGGAGCAGCTCTTCCAGGTGTTTGAGTGGGTCACGTTCTTTCTTTCCTTGATGCCTTCATGTGTGCTTTTTCTTCCACCAGCAATTCTGTCCACACCCATGGCTCTACTCACATGGCTATCTCTTAGTGGGCTCCCAGATCTCCCAATAGACACCCCTCCTTCCAGAGAGCAACCCCTGATCCTCAGCCCCTGCTCAACTTTGTGTCCAGCACTTTCTGCATTGAAGCACTTCTTTTTTTTCCCTAATACAACTCAGATTGTCTGTTTCCGTGTCCTGATTCCCCACTCTTCTCTACTGTCCCTGTGAGGACAGACACCACAGCCAGTATGTTTTGCATGTGTTATCAGCACCTACACAACACACGGCAGCACTGCTCAGTATTCGTGGAACAAATGCGTTAAGAAGATTAAATGCTGTTTCATTAAAGGTACGTGATGTTGAATCTGCCTCACGGTGATATTCTTCAGAGTTGCTTCAAATATTTCTTTTTCTTACAAAGAACTTTAAAAATGAAAATGTGATAGTAATATTCTTTTTAAAAAGGAAGAGGGAGTGGATATTTAATCCTTACTTTTTGTAAGCTCAAGGGAATGGTCTTTACCTTGCTGGGTTTGTAATGACATTAGAGACATCAGAAGAGTCTTGATATTGTTCTTTTCCATATTGGGTGGGCAGGGGATGCTGTGATAGAGAACCTCACCCTCTGACATTAGTATTCCTGTCATTTGCAATGGCAACATTAACTTGACAAATATGTATTGAGTGGATATTTGGTTGCAGACTCATTATTTGATAAAATGAAGAATAAATGGTTACATGGGCTAAGTACCATGAGGGAGAACTGGAATTTTCTTGAGTGTCTAAATCTTGTCAGTGACTTGGCAAAGAACCTCACATGCTTCCTTTCTTTTGCTATCTTGAAAAAAATTATCTTTCATACTTACAGCTCCACGTGAGAGGTTTGCTACTAGGGTATACATTTACTAAACCTAATCAAACGTATCTGGACATGAGATAGAAACCTGCACTCAACTGGACCACCTTCCTAATTTCTTTTTAAAATTTAGAGCTTTAAACCATCAGTATGACATCCATGGGACTAGAACATTTCCACTTGAGAAAACCTCTTGAGCCTCCATATCACTTGAAATGTAAGAGCTAACAGTGGAAAACTCTTAGAAACAAGCCTCGGTGTAAATCTGGACTTTTTCTTTGTCAGTGACTGCTTAGAAATGACAAGCAATGGATTTCATTAACAATACAATAGTTTATGCATCAGAGGATATTATCAAGATAGTAAAAAGCCAGCTCACAGAATGGGGAGAGAATATTTGCAAAATTGGAAACCTGGTAAGGGCCTACTATCTAGAACATATAAATAACTTGTGTATTGAACAACAAAAGTATTTTAAAAATTTGATTTAAAAATGGGCAAAGGACTTGAATAGGTATGTCTCTATAGAAGATAGTCCAATGATGATGATGCTGTAAAGAGATGCTCAGTGTTAGTAGTCATTAGGGCAATGCAGATCCAAATCACAATCAGGTAACGCTGAATACCCATCGAGAAGGCTACAGGAATAATGATTTTGGAGGAAGGACAATAGAAAACATTTTCAAAGATGTAGAGAAATACAAACCTTCATCTAACACTGGTAGGAACATGAAGAAGTGTAGCCACAGTGGCTAGCAGCTCCGTGGTTCCTGAAATGTTAAAAAAAAAAAAATTCCTAGGTCCACATTAAAGACAATTAAAAACACATCTTCAAACAAAACTTCATGCACAAACAATGCTCATGTTCATCCCAACATTATTCATAACAGCAAAAATTGGAATCAACTCAAATGACCCTTAACTGAAGAATAAACAAATTCTGTGGCACCATATGACAGAATATTGTTTAGTCATAAAATGAATGAAGTACTGGTAAATGCTGCAATCCGATTGAATCCTAAAATCATTATGCAAAAGGAATGAAACCAGACACAAAATGCCACATACTGTAATTACACTTATGGTCAGTGATTTCGTCATGGTACAAAAATTCTTTCAGAGGTGAAGAACATAGTCTGGAATTGGATAGTGGTGGTGGTGGTAGAGCATTTGTGAATATACTAGTAACCACTGAAATGTACATTACAAAATGACTAAAATACTGAATGTTGCCTGGGTGCAGTGGCCAGTTTTATTAGAAACTTCTTTTAATGAATTTCCTCCCCTTTGAACCCTTACAGTTTATCTTTGTAATCCCAACAGCTTGGGAGGCTGAGACAGGAGGATTGCAAGTTTAAAAACAACCTCAGCAATGGTGATCCATAGCAACTTGGTGAGTCCCTGTCTCTAAATAAAATACAAAATAGGGCTGAGGATGTGGCTCAGTGTTAGAGTGCCCCTGAGTTCAATCCCCGGTGCCAAAAAACAAAAACAAAAACAAAACAAAACCCAAAAACAACAACAACAACCAAAAAACCCACTGAATGTTATTGGAAATTTATCTCCATAAAGACCAATCAGGAACCACTAAAAAAGGAATTCTTCAAAATAGCAAAAATAAAATAACAGCTTATAAAAGGCCTAAAAACTAAACTCCACTGGACTCTTTCTTTGATTACAGTCATCTCTCCCATCCTCCACACTCTCTCAACAATGCAGTCCTTGCAGTAACAGTGGGCAGATACCTGATCGCGGCTATCATTGGCACAATTTCCTTTGCCATTGCATTTGTGACACTCTAGATGTGTGTGTCAGTTGTCTTGTATTCCTTCCAGATAGCACACCACCACCATGTATTATGCCAGGAATTGCCATAATTTAATCAATATTATAATTAAACTGTCCCACTCTAAGTATATATTTATATACTGTGGTGTTGACAACTGGCTTTAAAGGAGCCTAGAGTTTAATAGTTGGGCACATCATTTACAGTTCCCCTGCACCACTGACATGATTGATCAGCACCACAATTAGAAATTATGTCCTCTGCAGAGCCATCTTGTATTGGGGAAATTGATTATATTTCTCTGGGGAGGTCAAGTCTCATAATGTAAATGTTAATTAATTTTTTATATTAAAAGCTAAATACAAAGATTGAATCACTTTTATTAGGAACTTCTTTTAATGAATTCCCTGCCCTTTGAACCCATACAGTTTATCTTTGGACACATGCATTCAATTAAAGAGCAAAAACAATTGGTTGTGAAACATGGCGTGGAGTCTTCCTGCTAGGTTATGTACGTGTGCAGAGACGACCCCGCTCAGTCGCATCTCAGGCTGTCCACAGGTTCCATTCCATTTGCATTTCTCTTTTCCTCTCTATTTCTCTTTGAAAAATAACTGGAAAAATCATCCGGGAAGTTAAAACAAAGAGCATCATTTTATTTTTTGCTACGAGCAATTAGAGGGGAATGGGATTTATATATGTTGTTTGTTTCAAATATAATGTACTAGAAAAGCATTGTGTCAAAAATCATTATGGCGCCAGGTGAGGTGGTGCACGCCTGTAATCCTAGTGGCTCAGGAAGGAGATTGCAAGTCCAGGAACAGCCACAGAAACTTAGTGAGCCCGAGCAACTTAGCAAGACCCTGTTTCAAAATAAAAAACCAAAAAGGGCTGGGGATGTGACTCAGGGGTTGAGTGTCCCTGGGTTAAATCCCCACTAAGCACCCTCTGGGGAAAAAAAAAAATTGGTTATTATGGCCATGCAAGAACAGTTTGCAAATTAGCTGGAGAAATGCTAGGATGTATTGCATAGGCTTTTATGGGTAGTGAAAGTTCATAACACTATTGGAGTCGTAAACGTATTTTAGTAGAAATTTCACTGGCAATTTAAATTAAAATCTATCCAGTGGTGGTTTGCAGTTGACTAATCTTTGTAATGGTCAGGTCTATTTGCAAAGGTTTCAGAGTTTTGCAACTTTGTTATGATCTAACGTTTCTGTATTAAAGACTTTCTTTATTAATCCAATAAAACATATTTTGGTTACTATCTCAATGAAGACCAGATTTCTGAGACCAAGGGTGTCTTATTCAATTGTTGTTTTTTGTTTTACCATCATTAGTATGTTTTTTTTTTTAATGCTGTTCCTGTCTTTCCAAAGTTTTTTTTTTTTTTTCTTTCTTTTTTTCCCAAAGTTATAGGAAACCTGTAATTAATTTTAAAAATCTCTTCAGGGATCAAGAGAGAAATTTTTTAATGTACTCCACAGCAAAAAACACGGCACACTTTGAAATCTATCCCGCTTGAAGTGTGTCACTTCTGAGCCCCGTGCTAACTAGTTTGCAACATGCGGGCCATTAAAAGCGATTTCATCAAAGGATCATCTCATTTCTAAAGATAAGTGGTCTTGGGCTCATTTGTGTACATTGATAGCAATAAATATTTTGGACTCTCAATTTTGGATTAATTATCTCTAGGCAGTTTTCCTGGACTGCATTAATTATTCACAGCTCATAGATCTTCTTCTCTGATACCTCATGCCAGAGCCTGCCTGGAGTGAAGTGGTGACTTGGATAAGTTATCTTTAGTTATTCTTTCCGCCTACCAAGATCTTCTCTTCAGGCATCTGCTCTGACTTCGTATCATGGTGCCTAACACCACCCGTTTCTTTGCAACTAACAGAATTCTTCAATACAGTGTCCTACTCAGACACCTTCCATCTACAGGGTACACGATTCAAGAGAACAAGGAGGTCTATAGCACCTGGCCCCTTCAATCTCACAATGCTTAAAAGGAGGGGAGGATCCCAATCTTCCAAAACATGCGAATGACTAAAATCTTCCTCATGAATTGTGAAATATAAGTCATGTTTTCTTTGCATAATTGCTTTGATACTTATAATGAATTTCAAATCCGTTCTACCTCAATCAAAATTCTGTTTAGTATATTTGTTTCCACCTGCTTTTCCTTTTTTGTTATTGAAATTTGTTTTCCTTTTTATTTACTAGTTAGACTATTTAATTAAAGTCAAAGAAACAATCAAACATATGGTCAAAATATTTGCTAACCGTGGTATTTTGCTAAGCATTGGGATCATAGTAGAATATGCACAAGGACGGGGCTCCTCTCCTCAGGTAATTTGCAGTCAACTCAGAGTGGCAAGCAATAGTCAAATAACCACCCAGGGAAAGGTGTACTCCTATACTAGGTCAAGTGCAATGAAGAACAGGGTGAGGATGCTCTAAGAACATGTAATAGGAGACTTTTCCTAGGGCTGAATCAAGGAAGACCTCGCTGAGGAGGGGGTCAGGGAGAAAAGAAGGGAGAGGATCACTCCCAAGTTTCCGGCTTCTGTAGCCAGATGGAAAGTGAGGCCATCCTCTAATGTTGTCAACAACAGGAAAGATTAGACTGGGAAGGCAGAGGGGCCCAGATGGGGCGAGATCATAACCGTCTCCATTTGGGCTAGAGCTTGACCGTCTTTGAGATACTCAAGAGGCCGTTACGCATCCTTAAGGTGAGGCTGATAATACATGATGGACAGAGTGGCTCTGTGGGTTACAGGAGACAGTGTCCCCAAAGTGCCTTTCCTCCCCATAGAAGACCTTCAGCATCTTCTGAGAAGTGTCTGTTCAGTCCCTTGGCCCATGTATTGACTGGATGATTGTTTTGGGGGGTTAAGATTTTTGAGTGCTTTATATATCCCAGAGATTAGTGCTCTATCTGATGTGCTTGTGGTAAAAGTTTGCTCCCATTCTGTAGGCTCTCTATTCACCTCACTGATTATTTCTTTTGTTGAGAAGAAGCTTTTGAGTTTGAATCCTTCCCATTTATTGATTCTTGATTATAATTCTTGCGCTATAGGAGTCTTATTAAGGAAGTTGTGGGGGCCTAATCCAACATGATGGAGATTTGGGCCTAGTAGTTTATCTTCTTTTAGGTGCAGGGTCTCTGGTTTAATTTCTAGATCTTTGATCCACTTTGAGGAGTTTTGTGCATGGTGAGAGTTTTAATTTAATTTAAGGGATTAATTTCATTTTGTTGTGTATGGATTTCCAGTTTTCCCAGCACCATTTGTTGAAGAGGCTATTTTTTCTCCAATATATGTTTTTGGTGCCTTTGTCTAATACAAGATAACTGTATTTATGTGGGTTTGTCTCTGTGTCCTCTATTCTGTACCATTGTTCTACAAGTTTATTTTGGTGCCGATACCATGTTGTTTTTGTTATATATGACCAATCAACAAATAAATGAAAAAATGTTCAACATCTCTAGCAATTAGAGAAATGCAAACTCCTCTAAGATTTCATCTCATTCTAGTCAGAATGGCAGCTATTAAGAATATAAACAATAAGTGTTGGTGAGGATGTGGGGGGAAATGCACACTCATACATTGCTAGTGGGACTGCAAAATGTTGCAACCAATATGGAAAACAGTATGGAGTTTCTTTGAAAAACTGGGAATGGAACCACCATTTGACCCAGCTATCCCACTCCTCAATCTATACCCAAAGGACTTAAAATCAGCATACTACAGGGACACAGCCACATCAATGTTTATAGCAGCACAATTCACAATAGCTAAACTGTGGATCCAATGTAGATAGATGAATGGATAAAGAAAATGTGGTATATATACCCAATGGAATATTTCTCAGCATTAAAAGAGAATAAAATCATGGCATTTGTAGGTAAAGGGATGAAGTTGGAGAAGATAATGCTAAGTGAAGTCAGCCAATGCCCAAAACTAAATGCTGAATGTCTTCTCTGATATAAGAATGCTGATTCATAATGGGAATGGGGGTGAGCATGGAATGAATAGATGTACTTTAAATAGGGAAAAGGGGAAGAATGGGAAGGGAGGGGGCATGGGGGTAGGAAAGAGGGTGGAATGAGACGAACATCATTACCCTAAGTACATGTATGAGACACAAATGGTGTGACTCTACTTTGTGTTCAGAGACATGAAAAGTTGTGCTCTATTTGTGTTATATGAATTGAATTGCATTATGCTGTCATATATAATTAATTAGAATAAATAAAATTTTAAAAATTAAAAAAATAAAAATAGACCTTCAGCCAAGGTGAGGAGACCACCCTGCGCATGTGTGCACACATCAGCTTCAGTGTCTGTGCAAATAAGCAAGTTAATCCTGCTCTGTTTGTATTTAAATTCTTCAGCGTAAAGCTGCTGTTATACAGAGGATAGTTCTTGTGTTTCCCATTAACCTCTGAACTCCTAAGTAATTCAATTCCAAATACAAGATAGACAAGATAATATATAGCCAACTTGTGTTATGCTATTTTATCTCCGCATTCATCTGAGCCTATAAGTTCACAGGCAGTTAAAAAAAATGGATGCTGGTTCTAAATAATTACAGTATTTTAACTTTAATTTAATTATGGTGCATTGAAGAGTAGACCTTTTAAAACAATGTCGTGATTTGCCTCCGTGAGTTAGACTCATCAGTATAGCTCATTATACTTGGCACATAAAAGGAATATATGTCTTCCACTTTATAACATTCCTTAAATGTGCTCCCACAGTTGCCATCAAAACGGACGCCCCAGCCTTTGCAGAGCTGCTAGTTTTCCTTTTAAAATAAAAATACTCAAGGATGAAGTTTTTCAGGAAAGGGCTGTGGGGAAAGAAAGTAGGAAAATCCAGAAACCAGAAACTACGTTGGCACCTCCAGACCGTAGGAGCCATGAAGCACTGGTGACTTAATATTTTTCTGACAGGTGACATAAAGATGATCTACGGAGTCATCAGTGTCTCTACGTGGATGGAAAGAGAGCATATTTGGAACCTCCAAAGGAAATGAGCATTGCACAGGTCTACATAAAAGATTTCTGCATGGAGGGGTTACTGGGTGTATCACCTTTGAAAAGACCTGGATCAAGTTTGTGTGATGGGAAGAGTGAGACAGCATTAATCAACTAAGCTGCCATTTAAAAAATGGAACAAAGAGCATTCTCCCAAAGAAAAACTGTTACCAAAAATAAAAAGCGGTTTTTGACCTACTCCTCAAATTCTCCATCACTCTAACTAATTGTACAAATGCAGAGTGGGAAATAGGCTAAGCAGATGGGGGAGGGAGGCTAGAGAAGTTTGAAGAAGATAAATTAGGTTAAGTAATTGGACAGTGGGAACGGTCATATAATTCTCATCTTTATTGACTTGACTTAATCACGGGTACAGAGGATGAAATATTTGGGGCAGGGAAAATATAAGCTGTGACTTGAAAGGAGGCCAAGCTGAGAAGGCTTTAGGCCCCAATGGCCCCAGCCCGCCCACAAGATGGTATGGAATAAGTCTGCAGTGTTTAAACGGGTGACGTCTCAGAGTAACTGGGTCATGGGGATCAAATAACGGTCCTCTAATCCCTGGAATATTAACCAGCACTATGACTTTATTTATTTACCATTGAATTGCAGGAGGTGGTTGGGCATCTGTGGTTTGGATGAAAATACATGGTTTCTTTTTCCCATCCTGCTTCTAACATCCCACATCATTAGACTTTGGTTTGAGCTTGCAGTAGCTAGAGGCTTCCAAAGTTGCTGAAATGAAAGAAAAAGAAAATCCTGTTCTCCAGTCCGAGGTGGGATGGTGGTGGAAGAGGCCCAGATACCCCACAAGGAAGGCTCCCCAGCTTTTGCTGCTGGGTTTTATACAAGACCACCCCTCGAGGACTCTTCTGTAACCAGATCTTGGAAACATTTTTCAGAAATATGAGAAGTTGCAAAGGAGTCGACTTCATCTTTCTCTTTTTCTTTTACCCAGCCTCTGATGACCCCAGAATGTCTAAACATGGAGAAGATCTGGATTTCTCCAGAATCAGACAATAACGTTAGATCTAAGTATGACTGCCATCCATTAATTCAACTCGCCTCGGTTTTCAAAGTTTTACTCCCTGTCTTCTTCCTGGATGTGTCCCCAAGCCAGGAGCAGACCCTTCTCCAAAACCTCCTCTCTCGCTCTCTCTGAGCGCTTGTTCTCTGTCAGCTTTCTGGATTCCTTTCATTCTCTTGGTGAGAAGCCAAACAAGATCCTTTCTATCGGGGTCCTCCAGCCTTTCCTTGCTTCAGCTTGTATTGTCTTTTGAGTAGAATTCTGACTGACCACAGGACCATGGTACTCCTAACAGCTCTCTGAAGGTCTCACTTTCTTTGGACACTTTCTGTCGACCTGGAACATTTCCCTGTACGGACATTCTCTGACTTATACTGGTCCCGCATACGAGTCTTCAGCTTGATGATTGTGTGAGAGCAATATGCATTCCTGAGAAGCTGTATTTTGAATGTTCACCTTTTTCCCCAGCTGATGGCATGTGATATGATTTTTTTCCCCCCACTGCTGGACAGTAGCAGAGAGCCACAGCTCTCAGAAGCTAGAAGATCACAAGGGGAAAAACCAAAACCAACACTCCGCAGTGTGCTGTGCTGCCAGCGTTTCTTGGACACAGTGACCTGAAAAATTGCAGGAGACATTCCACAACACTTCATTGTAAAATAAGCTCTGTGTGAGATGATTTCTCCTAATCATAAGCTAATGTGTGTTCTGAGCACACTGAAGGTTGGCTGTCTAAACTAGAATGTCTGGTTAAAATGTACAAAATGTAATCTCAACTTGTTTCCAATTTGTTGTGGATGCTTCAGGACGTGGCTTCATGGTAGGTGCAGGAGTATCTGTATTTTAGTCTTTCTTGCTGACTTTCTCGTAAGCCTATTGACCAGTTAAAACACTCCTGGTTGTTCTTTCGGCTTTTCAAAGTAGATCAGCTCTAATTTCTTTATCTGTAGACAGTTTTCCCTTTGTTTTTCAGTTTCACCAATATCTCTTCATTTCTCCTACACACACAACACACACACACACATACACACACACACACACACACTCACAGTGATCCACATCCCTGCCCTCTGCTGACACTTTAAAATTCCTGAGTCCAGGCTTTTGTTACCTGATTCCTTTGCTCTTTTTTTCTGCCCAGGTGATTCTAAAACGACTTGGCAATTGATCATTTCTTACACACACAATGGAACACGAGAAGCATGTGAACGAGAGAGTGGGGTCCCCCTGCCACAAGCCGGGTGTGATTTGCTTTCTACCCTGGACATGTGCTGGGTGCACCAGGTACAGCTAGAGGCACAAACAGCAGGTGTGAGTGAACTCACTCCAAGCAGCAGGGCACCTGTCAGAGATATAAATATTATAAAAACCTAGTTCCTTGATTTTTATGATTATTTTGAGTGCGTTTGTGGCTGTCTCTCTCAAGTCAGAGTAGCAATGACTTGTTAACACTGCGTGAATATGACTAGATAAGGAAGCTAAAATGAAATTTGTCATCCTGTGCAGAGACAATGACACTTTCATACCAAAGTGATGACTGTTTTTTAAAACACCTACACAAATAGAGACAGAAGTCATTTTCTCTTTTATTTTTTTTCTATTCCTCACCTTAAAAATGTTCAGGTTTATGTGACAGAGAGAGAGAGAGTTATTTCTCTTCCAAATTTAGAAATCAAAGCTCAGAGGATAAGTTTATAGAACCGAAAAGTGAATTCTGCTTTTAAAACTTCTGCTAAAGAAATAATGTTATTTTTTTTCTGCTTCCAAAATAAAAATGTTCAAACATCGTTCAGTCATATTACGTGTTTTGAGTGCTTGCCTTGCTAGATTTTATGTCTTATTCTAGATACAGATTTTTTTCCCCTTACTATCCTCAGAGTTGATATAGAAACATTCCATTTGAAAAATGGTGCATTCAAGTCCCAGGGAAAACCTTCTGGGCAAAACAGCTCTGACCCCTGAGACCCGTGAACTGCAGTGGTCTCAGGTTAAACAGGCCTGCTTTTGCCCCGAGCCGCAAGCAGACCAGAACATAGGTGTGCGGGGACAGAAGAGGAGCCAGGAGGCTGGACCCGGGGTGGGTGGGACAAGGAAAAGGAATCTGGTCCCTCAAACTTGCATCTTCATTGATGTCACCCTGTCCCTCAAACACTGAGTGCCACATAGTGATCTCTCCACAAGGAACACACCCCCCCCCCCCCCGTTGTCTGATTGTGCATGCAGAGTGCCAAGGAATATCCAGATGGCCCCCTCCCCCTCCCACTTTGGTCTCCCTTCCCTCCAGAGTTGATTTTCACACAGGGAGGCCTTGAAATTCCCTCTGTCCTGATCTCCCTGCTACCCTTCATTTTCTATCCCCCAGTTTCATGTCTGCTAATACCCTCAATCCCACCTTCCAGAAGTTATTAGATCAGAGAAAACATTTTAATGTGCATATCTCATAACTCTTACATCTGTAAGACTGACAAACTACCTTTCACTAGGCCTGACTTTTCACATGACATAAGCAACCCTTTCTGCCAAGCATGAGAATAAGAAGGAAGTGAGAAGGTCACTTCAGGCATTGACTTTCTTTCTAAGGTCCAAGAGTTTGGTCTGTTACATTTAAAAGTAAAAGTAATTAAAACGGATCTATTTGGGCATTGTCTTAGTCCATTTTCTGTTGCTATAACAGAGTACCTGAGATGAGATAGTTTACAAAGAAGAGGGGTTTATTTGCCTCATGATTGTGAAGGCTGGGAAATCCAAGATTGAGAGGCTGTATCTGGCTGCACGCTGCTTCAACTCATGGTGCAAAACAAAAGAACAGCCAGGCGCATGTGGAATAGTCAAAACACAAAGGACATCCTTGCTTTATGACAATTCCTTACCTCACTAGCTAATCCAGTCCCTGTGAGGGAGATCTCACTCACTACTGTGAGGGTTAACCCCGTCACTTGAGAAAGGCATTAGACTCTTCACAATCCCATCACCTCTTAATGATACCCCGCCAATCAAAAACACATTTGAACCACAACAGCATTCTTGGGCTTCTTGTTTCAGGGAAAGGGCTTTCTCTCAGTCTGTTCGATTTTCACTTTTGGATACCAGCTTTGTCACTGGAAAGCCACAGTGGAAGAAGCAGCAGAGTTAAAAGAGATTGAACCATTACTTAAATCCCTATCACAAAGCACTTGCAGAATAGGGTTAGGTTTTGGAATCCCTGGTGTGTGCTCGGCATTAGCCCAAGCAACCCTAATTTCAGAAAGATCCCTTCAAGTATAGCTAAATTTTTTGCTAATTCTCATGGCATCTATTTTGTGAACAGCCCAAGAAGATGAGGAAAAGTCCTTGACCCACTTACGAAGCCCAAGTAGCTCATACGATTAGCAGTGGCCCTAAGCTCTGTCTTGTGTGGAACTGAACGATTACTAAGGTGAGTGGCCAAATTCAACTCGACCACAGCTCCCAAGATTGAGTGTGATCCAGCACTTGGGCCCCCTGGCTTTGGGCAAGACGGGTACCTGAAGGGTCATGGAAGCAACTCTGGGTAGAGCAGGTGGATCTCAGAACCCAGTTTGTAGGGTTCTGTGGGTCTCACAGTCTGTAGCAGACTGGCAGTTTCAAAAGCAATGCAGATTTCTGCTAAATTTCAAAGATATGATAAATGATTACATCCCGGAAGACCCTACTTATTCTATGAGGGGCATGGCCCTCTGCCCCCTGACAATCCTTTCAATGAACAGGAGGTGGTTTACCTCAACTTCCACATTCTGGCCTCATTTGCATACTCAGGTTTACATGGTTAGATTTCTACATTTCATTGTTACTTTTCTAAGGTGCTATGTTCTTGATTCACAGAAATGAATCCATGGCACGGAAGTTGTTAACTAAAGCATAAGAGTAGTGATGGAAATAGTGAAGCAAATACACAACTCTGAATAACATTGCAAATAACAACGGTGACTGCAGATTGGATGTGAACCTAGGCTGTGATTCTGCAAATGCTGATATAACTGAATTTCGGAAGGGGATGCATTTTCACGAGCTGAAAAGAAAAGTGCAAATAAGAACAAAGGGTGTCTGGAAATCTGATTTTGTTGTATCAAACTTTCATTTTCCCTTCAGATTTCAGTGACTCGATAGGGAACTCGGCGAAATCGTGCCACCGAACCACCAATTTTCAGATCATTCTGAAGCATGATTCCCCATGCCAGAGACTTAATCGATAATTTTTTTTTTCAGAATGACAATCAAACAATGCTTTCTAGCATTCCATGGATAAACTTTGTTTCTGTGGGCTGAGAAAAGGCTATTCGGAGTTGCCCTGCTGATAGGAAGGAAAAAGCAAATCAAAATAAAGAACAAAACCCTGCTCCACTCACAGTATACTGGAGTTGACAAGCTTAGAAAATTTAGTGGCAAATATTGTGCTTGGAAAGGAAAAAATATTAGCTATTAGAGAAATCTTTTTATCAAAGGAAACTGTTGGATAGCTATGGAACGGAAGCAGTTAGTTTGCTGCGTGGTTACTTGACACCATTCATGGGCAGCGTGTCTGATTCAGCTAATGCCAAGTAAGCAAAAGATATGCCAGCATTAACTGAGAGCCCCCTTTGACCTCTGCACATGAGGTGCTCTATCTCATTTAACTCACACTCCAAATCCTATGAAGTAGTCACTATTCTTATATTTACTTGACAGCTGAAAAATCAGGGACTGGTGGAGAAGTTTAGAGGTATAGCCGAAAAGCTTGGCCCCTAGGGACCCATCTCCAGCCCTCTACCCTCACACTCTATTGCCTACGTGGGAGGAAAACTTGATGACTTTTTCTTTTATTATCACCAAAGGAAAAAAAAGTGTGCTAAAGGAACAGCATTATTTATGCAAACAAAATGGCTTGGAAAAGTGCATTGGGATCAGAACAGATGAAAAGGAATTTCAGAACCAATCTCAGTTTGAAAGTGCATTTTCCAGCTTGGGTTCCCTGGGAAGCAATCTCTGAGAGGGTAAAGAAAATTCAGGATATCTACTAGTACGCTTTCTTGGGACTGGTACCTGGGACATGGAATGGAAGGAGGTAGCTTGGGAAAGAGGGAGACATTGAGCAGCACCATTGAAGATCTTGGCCAACTTCCTGCAATGCTCTGCCACAGGAGAGGTCCTAAATTTGAGCAAAGAGATTGGGCCCTTAAAGCCCCATGGAAATCATGCACTGGATGTGGGTTGCCCTAGAAAGGAGGGGTTTCCTGTAGCAATGCCTGACAGGTGAGAGCCATCTTCCATCAGTGCTCCAAGCAGGTGTGTGAGAAAGCCTTCCTCCCCAGGGCATCTCAGAGTCTCCACCACAGCACTCTT
This sequence comes from Marmota flaviventris, assembly GCF_047511675.1. NCBI lineage: Eukaryota > Metazoa > Chordata > Mammalia > Rodentia > Sciuridae > Marmota > Marmota flaviventris. The sequence continues at coordinate 15,588,501 of NC_092508.1, forward strand.
CAAAATGATGGACAGTGACTTGCACAGCTTGCTTTTATACTATGGAGTCTGCTGATAGTTGAGGAAAAGGCACAGAACCTTTCAAGAAAATGTATACTGTCAGTCGAGCCAGTTGATGTGCTAGTTCTCTAGCTGGATGTGATGATGCTTGCCAGTAATCCAAGCTACTCGGGAGGCTGAGACTGGAGGATCATAAATTCCAGGCCAGCCTAGGCAACTTAGAGAGACTCTAAATAAAAATACAAAGGTAACGGTAGAGCTTCCCTGGACTCAGTCCCTAGGACCCTCATCCCAACTTCTCTTCCTCTTCCTGTGAGTTGTGCAAGTTGAGCACCTCAGCCATATTCAATACCTAGAATAGTGCTACCTTCAGGGGTAATATGCCATCCATTTTAGTTCTATCATACATATTGGGATTTGTTCAAAATCTGAAGTTGTAGTAGAAAGGGGGGCATAGTTACTGACATCTTGCCTCGTTTATGATGTTTTTTAGAAGAAAAGTCAGTTGAAATCATGAAATGAATACTCTTCCCCCCCCCCCTTTGGTACCAGGGATTGAACCCAGTAGTTCTTTTTTTTTGTTTGTTTGGTTTTTTTTTTAATTTTTTATTGTTGGTTATTCAAAACATTACATAGTTCTTGATATATCATATTTCACCCTTTGATTCAAGTGGGTTATGAGCTCCCATTTTTACCCCATATACAGATTGCAGAATCACATCAGTTACACATCCATTGATTTACATATTGCCATACTAGTGTCTGTTGTGTTCTGCTGCCTTTCCTATCCTCTACTATCCCCCCTCCCCTCCCCTCCCCTCCCCTCCCCTCTTCTCTCTCTGCCCCCTCTACTGTCATTCATTTGTCCCCCTTATATTATTTTTCCCTTTCCCCTCACTTCCTCTTGTATGTACTTTTGTATAACCCTGAGGGTCTCCTTCCATTTCCATGCAATTTCCCTTCTCCCTTTCCCTCCCACCTCTCATCCCTGTTTAATGTTAATCTTCTTCTCATGCTCTTCAACCCTACTCTGTTCTTAGTTACTCTCCTTATATCAAAGAAGACATTTGGCATTTGTTTTTTAGGGATAGGCTAGCTTCACTTAGCATAATCTGCTCTAATGCCATCCATTTCCCTGCAAATTCTATGATTTTGTCATTTTTTAATGCAGAGTAATACTCCATTGTGTATAAATGCCACATTTTTTTTTTATCCATTCGTCTATTGAAGGGCATCTAGGTTGGTTCCACAGTTTTGCTATTGTGAATTGTGCTGCTATGAACATCGATGTAGCAGTGTCCCTGTAGCATGCTCTTTTTAGGTCTTTAGGGAATAGACCGAGAAGGGGAATAGCTGGGTCAAATGGTGGCTCCATTCCCAGCTTTCCAAGAAATCTCCATACTGCTTTCCAAATTGGCTGCACCAATTTGCAGTCCCACCAGCAATGTACAAGTGTACCCTTTTCCCCACATCCTCGCCAGCACTTGTTGTTGTTTGACTTCATAATGGCTGCCAATCTTCCCAGTAGTTCTTAACCACTGGGCTACATCCCCAGTCCTTTTAAAATATTTTATTCAGAGACAGAGTCTTGCTTAGTTGCTTAGTGCCTTGCTAAATTGCTGAGGCTAGCTTCGAACTTGATATCCGCCTGCTTTTTTGGATAAGGAAAATGTGGTATCTCTACCAAACAGAATGTTATTCAGCCATAAAGAAGAAGTCAATTATGGCATTTGCCAGTAAATGGATGGATCTGAAGACTTACATATTAAGGAAATAAACCAATCCCTCCAAAAGCCAAAGGTCAAATGTTCTCTCTGATATGCGGATGCTAACACACAACAAGGGGAGGGAGGGGAAGAATAGAAGTTCAGTGGATTAGAAAAAGAGGAATGAAAGGAAGGGAGGGGAAGGGATATAGGAGAGACAGTAGAATGAGCTGGATACACAACTCCCCCATCTCTCTCTATATATATGAATATGTCACAATGAATCTCCACATTATGTACCACCATAAGACTGGGATCCCAATTAGAATAAAATATATTCCATGTTTGTATGTCATATATAACTAAAAAGAACAAATTAAGAAAAAGAGAAAACTCAGTCCCTAAATGCCCAGTGGGGTGCAGCTGGTTGCTTTGCATATGCTACAGTAGGTCACAGAAAATGCAGTCAAAGATGGGACTCCAAACCCATTTGCCATTCTTTCCCAACTTGAAATATTGAACCTTCCTGTCCTTGAGAGTAACACGCTTTTGGAGAAAAGAGTCCATTGTACAAATATAGTTCTATTATTTTTGCCTTCATGTTTAACCTGAACAGACAGAACCATCTGATAATTTACACAGCCCATAGTTATGAAGTTGGATTTTTCTAGATGAATAAAATAAAATGTAAGGAGAGAAGCTCACTGAGAATGGAAAAGCAGGTCAAAGGCTTTCGATCTCTGTCACTGGGTTGAACACACACACATTGGAAGAAGGTCCCAGGAGTCTGTTCATGCACTGATAAGAAATGATTACCATCATTATTCTTCATTTTGAAATACTATACTTTTAGCAAAAGTTTCTAATTGTGGAAAACATTTAAAGATGTCCTTAAATGAGTGGCCTGCCTATGTTCAAATGTTAATTGATGAATATGTAGCTACAAATGATTGAGAAGAAAGAAATGTGGGTTCTGGATTCTGCTTATGAGTTTTGTACTGTAAAGCTCTCAGAAGGCTTATTGCTCACCTCTCTGGGTATAGGTACTTTCATCATTAAAATATAGGGGTTTGTTTAAATCAGAGTTACTCAACTTTAGCAATATTACCATTTATGGCCTGATAATTCTTTGTTGCGGGGCGGGGGAGGGATCATCCTCTACTTTGCAGGATATTAAGTAGTACCTCTGGCCTCTCTACTTCCTAGAAATCAGAAGCACCAACCTCTCTCTGCAAAAAGGAGAGCTAGAAATGTATTTAGACATTACCAAATACCTCCTGTAGGCAAAATTGCCCACAGTTGATAATCACTGATTTTCGTATTTTTCCAAAGCCAAACAAGCATTAAATTTTTATGAATTTTATGAAGTCCCCCTTACAGAAAGAGTTTGTAATTTTAGGAATCAGGTCTTGATGATTTGGGAAAACTCATTTTTTCCAGAGAGCAAATGATGCTAAAATTAAAGAAATTGCTTCTGATAGCATGACATGGAGGAAAAGTTCAAGGGCACGGCTGTATTTTACTGAAACCTCTTACGGAAACTCTGAAAAATCAAAAGGTCAGATCACTCAGTAACAGGAAATTAAGGGTCACAGATGATCTCAGTCAAACCAGAGGCCCTCATGAAGTTCAAGGACCATGTCTCTTGCCTCTCCCAGCAGAAGCCAAAAGTAGAAGACAGACTGTGAGCAGATCTAATGGACTGAACAACCCTGCAATCCACAGCCAGAAGGTTCTGGAGAATTTCACATTAGCAGAAATGCTGCCTGGTCAGGCTGAGAAAGCATAAGGAGGTTCCAAAGGCCAGTACCTCTCAACTGGACACAGGCAGACAGAAATACTCAGCTGAAATTACAGGGTACCATTTTAAGGAAAAAGAAGGAACGAGTCTGAGGGCAACAGCAAGAACGTGTAGGGTGGAGGGCTGAGCTCAGAGGGCGAGGCTGAAAAGCAGAGAAAACCTAAAATGTTTGCCCTGCTGGAGTCCAAATTTGCTTTGTATAGATGATTGAAAATTTTTTTAAAAAAATATTTTTTACTTGTTGATGGACCTTTATTTTATTTATTTGTATGTGGTGCTGAGAATCGAACCCTGTGCCTCACACATGGTAGGCAAGTGCGCTACCACTGAGCCCCAGCCCCAGCCCCTATATAGATGATTTGACTCAACCAGTGTAGCCCTGTGTGAATCTGAATGTCTGTAACTACTACCCCCCACCTGCCCTGTCATCCTGTGTTGGGAATAGAAAACTGTCTCACTGATTCCATGGATCTGCAGATGAAGAGCAATTGAGGTCGGGAGGCTCAGTTGTATGGGTGGCTCACAACTTAACGTGGTTTGATTTAAGAATTTTGGACTTTGCGATGGTGCAGCAATAGTACACATTCAGTAGAAACTGTGCTTCAGATTTTGAATTCTAAGCCTTTTCTGGGCTAGTGACAGACAGGATGACAGTCTCTCCATGCTGGACAAGTACGGGAGACACATGATCACTAGGGTGAGTGACCACTACTCCACTATCTACATACGTGTTGCTGGTACTATCTGAATATTGGGTTTTGTGATTTTTGCATCCCATCATATCTACCAAACACCTCTCTGTTAGTATATATGAGAAATTCAATACTTTCTTATAAAATAAGCTCTGTCTTAAATGGTTTTGTCCAACGCTAGGCTGATATATATGTTCCAAGCACACTGGAGTGAGGGTAGGTGAGCTATGATGTTTGATAGGTTAAGTGTGTCTAATGCATTTTAAATTTATGATATTTTCGGTTTAGGGTAGTTTCATCAGGCTGTAACTCTATCTTAAGTTCAAAACCACCTGTACTTGATTTATATCATGGAGGTATGCGATTTTGGACTACTGAGATCTAGAGGAGATTTTGAACTTTGAGTTGATACTATAATGGAATAAGATGGTTGGAAACCTTGAGAAGCTGTAAATATGTATTTTTCATTTAAGATCTATGTGAGTCTTTGGGAGTTAGAGGACGGACTACGGTAGACAGAATTTCTAAAATGTCACCTCTTCTAGTACATCCTATGCAATACCTGCAACCTGTGGATGGTACGAAATGTCACTTTCATGATGATGTTTTCATGTGGTACCGTTGTCTTTAAGAGAGAGAACTGATCCAAGGGGGTCTTAGCTAAGCCCATGAGGCCTTAAAGCAGAAGAGGAAGTCAGAGATGTCCAAAGCACAATAAGGACTCAGTGTGGTTTGGCTGAAGGTGAAGAAGGTCACACGAGAAAGAACAGGGGTGCACTGCAGAGCTGTGAGGGGCCCCGACCAGGGGAGCCGTGAAGATCTCAACCTGACAACTCATAGAAGGGAATTCTGCCAGCTTGAATGAATTTGGAAGTGGATTATTTACTTGAGTGTTAAGATAACAAACAGCTCATCCTGGCTCACAGCTTGATTTGCTGTAGTAATAAATCCCTGAGCATAGAACTCAGTTGAGCCCTCCTGAAGTTCTAACTTACAGGACAGTGAACTAGTACCTGGGTACCATTTGTTTATTTATTTATCTTTTGGTGGTGAGACTCAAACCCAAGGCCTTGTCTGTGCTAAGCATACATTCTACCATGGAGAATGCAGTCCCATGTGCTGTTTAAGATATCATCTCACTCCAGTCAGAATGGCAGCTACTATGAAGACAAACAACACTAAGTGTTGGTGAGGATGTGGGGAAAAAGGCACACTCATACATTGCTGGTGGGACTGCAAATTGGTGCAGCCAATATGGAAAGCAGTATGGAGAATCCTTGGAAAACTGGGAATAGAATCACCATTTGACTCAGCTATCCCACTCCCCGGTCTATACCCAAAGTACTTAAAAACAGCATATTACAGGGACACAGCCACATCAATGTTTATAGCAGCACAATTCACAATAGCTAAACTGTGGAACCAACCTAGATGCTCCTCAGTAGATGAATGGATTAAAAAATGTGGCATATATACACAATGAAATATTACTCAGCAATAAAAGAAAATAAAATCATGACATTTGTAGGTAAATGGATGGCACTGGAGAAAATAATGCTAAGTGAAGTTAGTCAATCCCCAAAAGACAAATGCCGAATGTTTTCTCTGATATAAGGTGACTGACCCATAATGAAGTAGAGAGGGAGAGTATAGGAGGAATAGATGAACTCTAGATAGGGCAGAGGGGTGGGAAGAGAAGGAAGGGGTCAGGGGGTTAGCAATGATGGTGGAATGTGATGGACACCATTATCTAAAGTACATGTATGAAGACACGAATTGGTGTGAACATACTATATATACAGAGATAAGAAAAATTGTGCTGCATATGTGTGCTAAGAATTGTAATGCATCCCACTGTCATGTATTTAAAAAATAAAATAAAATAAACATTTAAAAAGGAAAATTTGTGGTAATGTTAATGGGGCAATAGAAAATGAATACATATGCTAAAAAACAAAAAGGTGTGAAAGATACCATTAAACAGAATCATAATAATAAAATATTAGAAGATAACAATAGGTGACAAGGTACACACACACACACACACACACACACACTTTCTGGAGTTTATAACCTGAGCTCCCAAATAAACTATTGAGAGTTGAGTTCTAATAGAAGATGGTCATTGTTCAAATATAAAAGAGTAGACTAGAATATTGAAAAGAATAAATATCCTTAGGTAAGTATAATTGAGTAAAAATAGAAAAGCAAATGTAGACACAAAAACAAAGGTTTGCAATCTATATACAAAACTAGATGGTCATAGGACATAAAGCACTAAATTTAAAACATTTAAAATACAAAATTCAACAATACATGATAAATATATGGTGATTTTTAATTCTATGCACTAAAAATATCAGAAACCCTTGTAGTGAGAAAATGCAGGAGATGAAAAGAGAAATATAAAATCCACAAAGAATAGGAACTTTAAATGTGACTCTCAGATCTAGGGAGATCAATGGGGCAAAAATTAGTAAGGACCTGAAGAAATAAACAACACAATCAATGAAATAGAACTTACATAGACTGAAATTTTATCCAAATAATAAAGAATATAATTTTTTAAAACATGGACACAAAACATATTTGTGAACATTTTCCATCTTTTTTGACTGAGACCCCCAAATAAACAAAGAAGTTCAATAACTGGAATTATCTGATCACAATTCAACAAAATGACATCATAAAATCTCCCCTGCAATTTGTCTTTAGGAGAGGAAACAAGTCTAGCATCAAAGAGAAATGTACAATTAAATTATAAAATTTCTAGAAAACAATGTTAATGAAAACACATATCAGAATTCTTTGAACAGAGTTAAAGTGGTTAGAAGGAATCTCATAGCATTAAATAACTATATCACAAATAAAAAACAAGTGAAGTGAAAAATGTCTAAAGAACTTGGAAATAACAGCAGAGTAAACTGGACAGCAGTGGAAGGGAGACACTAATAGTAGGTGTAGCTGCAGCCATTGAGGAGTCTGAAGGGAAATCAGTGAAAACAAAATTGCCTGATTCATTGGGAAAAAAAAAATTAAGGCAGTGAACCATTAGATAACCTGATCCATACAAGGAAACAACAACAAAAATTCCAGAAAGAACAAAACACAAAATAAGAAATGACAAGGAAACAGAAGTTATGATATCAGTAGAAACAGAAAGAAAGAGAGAGGAAGGAGGGAGAGGAAGAAGGGAGGAAAGCAGAGAGGGAGGAGAGGAAGGCACCGAGGAACTGTGTGTAGGAGTCTAGGCCAACAAATTTAAAACCCAGATGGACAGAGTAAGTTTGTAGTAAAATATAGTCTGCCCCAAATGATTCTGTGAAGACAGAAAGTCTAAACTAAACAATTTTCTGCAGGTAAAAAACAGGTACAAAAGTTTAAATGGTCTCCACCATGAAAAAGCAGCAGTCTCCAGATAATGCTCCAGAAACACTCTGCCCTGTTCCTGTCACGGCAGCGATTGACCTGGGACTACTTAAAATGTCAAATACACAGGAAGGAGGAAATTTTCCCAGTTGTTGTTGTTGTTGTTGTTATTTGGTGTCTGTTTTTGGTACCAAGCATTGAACTCAGGGGTGCTTAACCTCTGAGCCACATAGCCAGACCTTTTTTATTTTGAGACAGGGTCTCACTAAGTAGCTTAGGGCTTTGCTGAATTACTGAAGCTGGTTTTGAACTTGCCATCCTCCTGAGCTTCTGGGGTTCTAGGGGTGCCTGCAGCTATCCCCGGCTTCCCAGTTGTTTTTTAAGAGACATGTGCACATATATTAACACTTGATGCAGGTGTACAAGAAAGAAAACCATAATTTCATATATGAGTGTTAATGTAGAATTTAAAAAAAAAAAAAAACATGATTAGATTGCTTCCAGCAACACATTTAGAAAGGCATACGTCATTGCAAAGTGGAGTTTATTCCAGAGTACAAGGATGCAGATTAGAGAAGGGAAGAAGAGATCTAATTAAAATGGCTACAAACACAATGGGAGATCAAGTTATAAACTCCAGAAATGTGCCGAAGCTACATGAGAAAAACTTGAAATATCCCTGAAAGACCTCAAATTAGATTTAAGCAAGGTAAAAACCTACACTATTCTTGGATAAGAAGACTCAATATCATAAAGTTATTAAATCTTCTTAATTTCTTTCTTGGGAGGAGAGTACCAGAGATTGAACTGAGGGGCACTCGACCACTGAGCCACATCCCCAGCGATATTTTTAAATTTTATTTTAGAGGCAGGGTCTCACTGAGTTGCTTAGTGCTTTGCTCTTGCTGAGGCTGTCTTTGAACTCATGATCCTCCTGCCTCAGCCTCCTGAGCCCTTGGGATTACAGGCATGTACCACCGCAGATTTAATTCATTTTCTAAATTTAATATAATACAAATAAAAATACCAAGAAAGTTTCCTATCAAAAAAGTTACTGTTACTACAAATAGCTACTAAAATTGAGAGGGGGAAAAAGACCCATTACCCAACGAAAAAGTGAGCAAACTATACAACCAAGAAATTCTAAGAAAAAAAAAAAAGATATTAGTGATATTTAAACATATGAGAAGATTCACAATCTCTCATAAAAAGATAAATACATTTTTCAAGTGTCAGTTTGATGAAAATCTAAAGATTTGGAAGGGAAGAATTTTGGCAAGACTCAGGGGAAACTGTCACTCTTACATTTTCGGTGGGATTGAAATGTTGTACAAACCCAATGGAGAGGTATTTGTTAATATCTAGAAGAATTATATATTCATGTACCCTTTCACAGTAATCTCATTTCTAGGAATCAAGCCTAAAATTACACTAGAAAAAACATAAAATGACTTATGTTCAAGATTATTCACTGTGACATTTTTTAGAATAGTAGAAGATTGAAATCAACCTCAGTGTTCATCAATTGGGAAGGAGTTGAGTGACATATGCTGCATTCATTTAATATAGCATTGTGTAGCTGTAAAAATATGATGAGGAAGTTCTTTACACACTCATGAGGATTGATAACTAAGATGTATATGTTAAATGAAAAGAGCTGAGAACAATAGTGTATACATAGAATGGTACCTTATGTAAGAAAAAGGGTCAAAAGTATATGTGCAATTAAATCTACTTGAAAAAGAGATTGAGATAAACTAAAAAATGAATAAAAGTTATTATGTATAGGAGAAGAAGCAGCAGTACTGGGCATTGGTGGCAATGCACCTTCTTTGAATACAAGTGGTTATCTAGCTTGATTCATGTAAATGTTTTACATATTTAAAAATGTAAGTTGATGCAGAAAAAGAAGAAAGCAATTCCTAAAGATTGAAAAAAAAAAAAAAAAGCAGAAACATCTGCTACTGACAGGGATACAGAAAGAATATTTTCTCACACATTGGTGGTGTGAATTAAAACATATTTTTGAAAGCAACCTGCCTGGCAGCATCTATTAAAATGGAATATGTATGTGTGTACATGTGCGTGTGCATGTGTGTGTATTGACCTAACGATTCTGATTCTGGGAATTTCAAACAGGAAAGTAAAAATATCTAAGAACATAAATACATTAATATTTGATGCAGCAAAAGCCTGTAGATGAATTTCTAGGTTTGGTGCAGCAAAAGCCTATAGATGAAATTCTAGGTTTTGATAGTAATGAGTGAAACAATTATCGTATGTCCACACTATGGAATATTACACCGTCATGAAAAGAATGGGTAGGAATTTTACTAGTAAACTTAGAGAAAATGCAACCAACTACTTTCAAATGAGAAAGACAAGATACAGAAAAATGTACATACTATGATTTTATGTTTGCAAAACGTGTGATGACAAAATAACCACATTAATGTACGTGCATATCATTTCTCAAGCTAAATGGACAAGGAGGGAATCCAAGTCTCCTTTCTCTAAGGCCACTCTGCTGCCGTGAAAGGAATTCCTAAGTGACAGTGTGGAGATCCTCTGTGAAAGTTCTGAAACACTTATTTGCAATAGTCCAAAAGAGAGGAGGTGCTCTCCTAAGAAGTAAAGAATGGAAGCATGTATGGGGGTGTGCAGGGGCAAGTAGTTGAGACCAGCTTCCCTTCAGTTTGTGAGTGCAGCTGAGCAGGTCAAGGCAAACTGACACAGAAGAAGAAAACCATCCATCCTCCCGCTTGGCAAACTCAGACTAGGAAAAGGGACTCCAGTGGACCCTCTTGGTTATGGCATCTGCAAGCCCAGGAATATTGAGTGAAGGCAATCTTGAGAGAAAGGCAATCTCTTTAACACTAGGGCCTCAAGAGATGCCCGGTGCTGTGGGTGGCCTCCACTTTCAATGAAGGAAGACCTGGGCTCTGGGGTGCTCCCCTTGGGCTCTCCATCTTTAACTTTGCTTGCTTTCCCCCTTCTTTGGCTAAATCACACCTCTATGTTACACATCCTCTCTCTTTCAAAGTAAGATCACACACCTAGCATTGTGCAAAAGCGTTTCCATCATGCTATTTTATTCTGCACATTCCTTATTGAAACCACCAGCTTGGGGGCTTAAATTGCCTATGTCTGGTTTTAATTCATTTTAAAAATACTAAATCTATTCAACAGTTTTGAGTTATAGGAGCAGGGTGATAAACTGTGTGCCTTTCCATTTCAGGGATCTATGTGCATAAATATCTCTAAGCAATAAAATATTATAGTTGGTTCTCTTCAAATGGCAAGACCCCTCTGTGAGGTTGAAAGTCTAAGAAAATGTTATGTTTTAATAATGCAGGATTGCTTAACCATTTCAATCACTTCACCCACAGATTATTATGGGGTATGGATTTCTTTCCTGCATATTTCTTTTCTTAGACATGTGGTTTTAAAAACAGGAAGAAATCTCCAATACTAAAAGCAGAATAATGAAGATGGTCCTGTGCAAGAACTGTCTTGGAATAAACCACACAAACCAGCACATACTTTTTTGAAATATATCCTTTGCAGTCATGGCTGGACCATTAAAGTTACTTGATTTCCCCTAAATAATATGGAAGAGCCTCTTCTCAGCAAAAGAAACAATCAGTGAGGTGAATAGAGAGCCTACAGAATGGGAGCAAATTTTTACCACTCACACATCAGATAGAGCACTAATCTCTAGGGATATATAAAGAATTCAAAAATCTTAACACCAAAAAACAAACAAACAAATAATCCAATCAATAAATGGGCCAAGGAACTGAACAGACACTTCTCAGAAGATGATATACAATCAATCAACAAATATATGAAAAAATGTTCAACAACTCTAGCAATTAGAGAAATATAAATCAAAACCACTCTAATATTTCATCTCATTCCAATCAGAATGGCAGCTGTTATGCATACAAACAACAAGTGTTAGCAAGGATGTGGGATGACTTCAGGGATGGGACTGCAAATTGGTGCAACGAATTTGTATGGAGATTCTTTGGGAAACTGGGAATGGAACCACCATTTGACCCAGCTATCCCACTCCTCAATTTATATCCAAAGGGCTTAAAAACAGCGTACTACAGGAACCCAGCCACATCAATGTTTATAGCAGCAAAATTCACAATAACTAAATTGTGGATCCAACCTCGATACCCTTCTGTAGATGAATGGATAAAGAAAATGTGGTATATATACACAATGCAATATTACTTATCATTAAAAGAGAATAAAATCATGGCATTTGCAGGTAAATAGATGGTGTTGAAGAATATAATACTAAGTGAAGTCAGCCAATGCCAAAAAAACAAATGCTGAATGTCTTCTCTTATATAAGGATGCTGATTCATAATGGGGATTGGGGGCAGAGCATGAGAGGAATAGATGACCTTTAGATAGGGCAAAGGGGAAGGGAGGGGGCATGGGGATAGGAAAAATGGTGGAATGCAATGGTCATCATTATCCTAAGTACTTGTATGAAGACAAGAATGGTGTGACTCTATTTTGTGTTCAAACAGAGACATGAAAAATTGTGCCTTATTTGTGTAATATGAATTGAATTGTATTCTGCTCTTATATATAACTAATAAAAATAAATAAAATTTAAAAAAATAATATGGAAGATATAAGGACCTACAAATATGGACTGACAAGCCATAACTTGGCCCCAAATTGTCATGCACAACCAATTTTGCTTATTAAAAGTACAATTTCTGTCATCTATTGTTTGGATTGGAGCTCAATATTAATCTGAATTTGGCACCATTTTGGTGGATTCCCAATCTCTATTATTAGATAGATCAATGTCTCTTATTTGGAAATGTTTTATGTAACAATTTTCCAAAATAGTTTTTAATAAATTATCTGTCTGACAGGTTTTTTTTTCTCACCAAGATAATTAATTTTATATTTTCTTCCCGTCATTAAATATTTTAAATATGCAAAGTCTGCTGGCGTTTAGTTCTGTCTATCATAGCAGTGCCAAAAAAGCCTGCGGAATCTTGTTTTCAGAGATTTTGTTCACAAGCTTCCTTAATAAGGGTATAATTTGCATAAAATACACTTAAATTGATTACATATTTCTGATAAGACTTTCTATTTCAAAAGAGTCTGGGATTGGGAGAAGCCATACCTGTCACCATTGGCTGGCTCTCTTCCCTCTGGTAAAATGGCTGTCTGCCTCCTTGAGCCCAGAGAACTCATGTCAATGTTCTCTTTAACACTGCAGCTACACATTCCGTGATCATAAACTTGTGCGTTCTGGATTAGCAAGCTCCAACCAACGAGATGATAAGTGGAAGGAAAAAAGAGAAGAAAGAAAGAAAAAGCTTTAAATAATTAATTTTATACCCCGAATTTCACAGTAAAGGCACTAGAAGTGCATAATATATGAGACTGAAAAATATTTGAATTGGAGGAGGGGGGCAAGTTACAATAGACCTTATCCACTCAGCAACTGAGAGTAAGTTCAAAGTTCTAAAGCCCATAAAAGCTTAAATCTATTTCCCCTGCCTACTCAGAAAAATCATTCCTTCAACAATGTTCATTCAAATAATATTAATGGCATGTTGACTAGTAACAGTACTTGATGCTTGACTAGGGAGGCACAGGAGAGACAAGATGTTAGCTGCACTGTCCTCCTGGATCCTACCTTATTCTAAGGGGGCACGTTGTCTATTGCAGATGAGGGTAGGCTCCAATAATTACAGTTGGAGAGGTCTGCAGCTCTCTCCACTCACCTTCTCTCAACCTGGTGTCAGTTACAGTGACAGTAAGTCTCTCAGAGGGAGTTCTGCCACAAAATGCTTATCAACAGACTGATATTCAAATGAAAAAAAAAAAGTACTCATACAACATATCTGTGAGCTGGATGAAATCCCAGCCTTCGGCCATTAAATACACTGTGCTTCTCAAAAGTCCATGTGCCTAGAAATCACCAAAGGTCTTGTCAAAATGTGGTGGGTCTGTGGAAGGACCTGAGATTCAGCATTTCCAGCCAGCACCTGGGTATCATGGATGCCACTGTCTCCACTCCACCCTCTAAGCTTTTACATGCTCTGACAAAGCACGAGTCAGAAAAGGTTCCCTTGAGATTAATGTGACAATATTCCAGCAGCAGGATTCAGGCATCAGCATTCTGCAAACCCATCTGGATCCAGAACCAGAGGCCCTCCTGAACAAAAGGCATCCTTCCAAAGAACGTAAGGGGCTGCCTAGCACAATTCCTTACCTCATCTCTGTGGTTTCCAGCTAGTCCATATTTTTTAAATGCCACTCATTAAACAAATGAAAACTCACTTAAAAATACAATTTTCTGATTGTTAAACCCTCCAGTGGATTAGAGAGAGGTAGTTGAAGCCTTTGTGTGGCTGCCTGTGGAGCATAGATTTTTTTACTAGATTTTGAATGCTAACTAATCACACTTCCAATGTGAGTTTTAGATTAAGGTCCTTCAGCTGTGGATAAGGCACTCCCAAAATGTAATACTCAGGACCAACAAGCACACTGTGTATGCTGAAGTATTTACAGGTGGTTTATAGACATAAGTTGTCTATAACCTGAGTTCTGTGCTTGTGTGGATGAAAATGCCTCAGACTGGGGGCATTTCCCCGGGGAAGCTGAAGTCTCCAGAATGAGGAGGAGTTTGTATTGGAGATGAGGACATTTTAGGTAAAGTCCTTCCCATTGCAGGAGAGAGCCCATGTTCTGCAGTGGACAGAGCTTTCCCATGATTATGCAGAAAAGCAGCCCTGGTCCTTCCCCTTGGGGAACAGAATTGATTAACCTAAAAAACCAGCTTCCTCATCATTGAATTATGTTTTTAGTGTAATGGATTATTCCCCAGTTAGCACCTGGGCAGATGGACATTCCTGCCCCTCTGGCTGCCAAAGAGACCCCTGTGACTTCAAGGAGAGAAATCCATTGAGTGACCTAAAATCATAAAGTACCATTCAAGGAGAAGCAACCCTAAGTGCTAAGAAGCTTTGACTTTGGTTCAAGGGGTGCTTTCACATCTCATTCAAATTCACATGGTTCAAGACTAAACCTGTTGATGGATGACAGTTATTTTGATATTCACAAAAGCAGTACTGTTAAGTGGTAAAGCAAGAACATTGATAATAATGAATACATTTTCAGTTTGTAGGCATTTGTATTAGATCAGATGTGTCCTTAGAGCAAGACTCTATTAGTATTTTATACTTTTTCTAACTAATATGATTTAAGTTAGTTCAAAATGTGATTACACAGAATACACAAGTGTTTGTTGTTTTTATGTGACGTGTCATAGAATCCATTGTCCATTGGTATTTTCTTTGAATTTTTTAATTGGGTACAGATTTTTCTGCATGGCACCCATAGTCACCCAGTTTTATCTCCTTACTGTCCTCTCTCCACTTCCCACCCTACAAAGATAAGTGCATGATGTATTAGGAAAAGGAAAGATAAGCAAAGGGGTGTGGTAGGTCCTGTGGCAGTGTTAAAGGTGTTGTTTATTTGCAAACTTACAGGAGTATTTGGAAATACAAATTCATCACCTTCAGAATTATAGTTAACCTGAAGAAGCAATAATAACTACACACACACACACACACACAATTCATCTTTTCCTTAATAAAGATAAATGTCCAGAAAAAGGCTATTGGAGATAAGGACAGAAATATTTATTTTTTTAAAAAAAATACATATATATTAGTTGTAGATGGACACAATACCTTTATTTTGTTTATTTTTATGGGGTGCTGAGGATCGAACCCAGTGCCTCATATGTGCAAGGCAAGCGCTCTACCGCTGAGCCCCAGCCCCAGCCCCAGGGAGATCTCTTATACACACACCCTATCTCCACAAGTTGAGATTGCATTATGGGTTATAAAATACCTTACAGTAACTTTAGGATTTTAGAAGTGTGCTCGCCTTGGTATGATGATGTATTGATTTAGGTGATCAGCTCTTTACTAATGAAGGAAACCTTGGACTGGTTGAACTGCTCACTCACCTACTGCATATTGGAGTCCATTTAACCAGAGTCATCTGGGGGTGTTCCAGGCTCGTGTGGGCTCCACTGTCTGCCCACCACCTCCTGATGCTGCTCTCTTATCTCATTGGTCTCTATCAGGCTTGTTCAGAACTGGCACAGTCTAGGAATAGAAACAGCCTCCAGAAATGTTTAGATTAAGTCATGGAGGGACCCTGTAATTAATGATTAAGGGAGGCTGTGTGGTTTGTGTTACCTCGTTGGCCTTTTTGTGGCTCTGTAATAATCACGTTCCCCTGCCAAACTGCTATCAGAGACAAAAAAGGGGGTCCGCATGCACTGACCTGAAGAATGAACACTTTATGACCTTTAAATAAACTTCTATTTTTAAGAAAGGGAGCAAACACATAATATCTTGAATAGATTTGCTTAAGCAATTTAGACTAAGTCGGCTAAGAGGGAGGGAGCATCATTGCCGAGCCAGGCAGGATGTGGTTTTGAAAGGCAGTGCTGCCAGAACTGCCAAGTTGCAGACACAGCTTTAGTTGAAAATGCAATTGTGCGGCATTGAAGTGATTTCCTGGTTATGCAACCATTTTTTAGTAATAAACTTAAAAAAAATAACTGAAACTATACGATGGGTATCTGTTAGCTCATTATCCCATTCTACTTTTACATACTTTTGACATTCCTGTAATTTAAAAAAATTAAGTAATTGTTAACAATGGCATAATTGAATAAAAGAAACCATAACAGTCCATGTTGGTCTTACCGATTGGTAGCTAAACGTAGTATCATTTATTTGTATTTACCACTTGACTACTCAGTGGGTCAAGAGCCAACAAGAGATTGAAACGTAGGCATTAGAGTTCCAGGGCTGTTGTGGCCCGGCCAAGTAGGGTGGCATAGAGCAGTTTGCCCAGGGTGGGTTACTGGCAAGACCAGGGGAATCTTGAGAGGCAAAAGAAGTTCTCTGGCCATCCAGTATGGTCCCTGCTAGGGCTCAGCATGGAGGCTGAGAGTCTGGTTGGAATGAAAGGATAGGGGAGAGAAAAAAAAAAAAAAGAATCGCTAGAGAGGCCAAAGATTAGATCAAAACCCACAGATGGCACAACCAAGCTCCACCTCTCACTCGCACACTCCAGTTCAGAACATTATACTGAGATTTCTTTGTTATATGGAAGTTGGACAAGCCTGCAAGGAACCCAGTGCTACCCGCCTGACTCCCCCGTCTTAGAGGAGCTAGATCCTGGTGGAATCGTAGAGCTTGGACAAACTTTAATTCTGCCCAGTTCTCCCATTCTTAACATCACTGGGGATTTTGCACACATGATCAAGTCAGGAAGCACAACACATTTTTTGAATGATTAAGTAAAGAAATCCAAGTCATTGAGTTTCAGCGATGTCAGATGCAAAAGGGACATTTCCGCCTTTTGCTATTGTCTCTCCCATTTCCAACTTTAGCTTGTCTCTCTGGTGTGGAAAATAAACATTTATTTCAGAATTTGGCTGACAAGAGCTGAAGATGCCGGCTCCTGATCAATTCTAAGGCTGTTTAGAATGTGACTCTTATTATACGCAGCCTTTCATTCATGTGCACTGCCTACATGGACTGTTCATCGGTTTTAGGTGAAGTAATTGTCTCCAGGAATAAAATTCTGGATAAAATATAATTCTTGCTTCCAAGTGCTTAAAAGTTCTTCCTAATGATATCTTTCGGGCAGTTTCGACATCATGAAAATAGAGGATGCCTCTTTGCTAAAAGGGTACCTCTGTGGTTTGCACCACAGGGCTTCTCATTGCAAATCCTCGGCTTTCCATTACCTTCATCAGGTAACAAAACAGAGGGAGGTAACCAGGAATAAGCAGGGCCCAACATTTTGCTATCCCTAATCACCTCTATCAGATTTTCTAGTATCCTGTGACTCAAGTTGCTGAATGAATTTCAGAACTTCATCCGGCTGAGACTGAAGGTGGCACGGATTCATCTGTAGAGGAAAGTACAATAATTTGCAGCAAAGAAAGAAGCTTCACTAAGCTCTCCAGACTTTAAACAGATGTTTTCTGGTTCCAGAACCTTCACTCTGGGCCTGTATGAAATTCCTTCATTGTATGGACTTAAGTTTCTCCATGCCAGTATTGTGCCCCCTCTAGAGTGAGTTGTATCCTTCATGACCCCCCCCCCAAAAAAAATGTGTCTGGCAAGCTGCAAATTGAAGCAGAGACAATTTTATCTAGAGTACTGAATATACTCCCAGGGTGGTATTTATCCAGAATTGCCTTTCTGCTTTCACTGCCAATCTTTCCCAGCTGTGGCAATAGCCTCGTCTGCAGCAAATAGAGACACTGGGTGTCACATAGATTTAGAAGGCTAGAACCATTCATTGGGACAATTTTCCTCTTTATGGCAATTTTATTGGCTTCCCTTTCAAATAAGAACCAGAAATGGAATGATATCTACCCTAATTTGACAAAACCACTCAAACATTTCACTTTCTAAGTCAGTGAGTATTTTGTGCTTTTCCATTTTTTTTCTCCTTTTAAAAGAAAAAAAAACCCATTATCCTCCTTGGTCCAGCTTTCAGTGAATTCTTGGTTTGTGGAGAAAGTGTCCAATCGATAACGGGAAATAACAAACACCTTTGTGTAGTTTGGATCTCTCCTTTTAGGAAATAATAAAGGCAAGGTGTTTTCATTTCACAATCACAGTAATTTATCACAGTTGGTGACCCTAGATTTATTTTTGCCTTTGATAATCACCTCTTTGTATTCACCTGGAGCATTAGGTTATAACAATAATAATAGTAATAATAATAATCACAACCATTTGCTTGTTTCATGCTGTAAGCTGGGCACTATGCGAGATGCATGATGCACATTCCTCTTCTCTATCCTTGCCGTCAGCCTGGCAAGGTGAATGTCGCTACCATGATGTTACAAACCAGGAAACTGAGGCACAGAGAAATGACGAGTGCTGCTCAGACCTTATATGATGGCTTTATGTGTCTAAGGTTCATAATGATCAAAATCATGGGTAGTCTGCCAATTAAAATGTCCTCTTTATTCATTGTGTACCCACGACTCTGGAGAAGCATGAATGAGGATGGAGACAGGATACCAAAAGAGCAGAAGTCTGGACCAACTGCCTAGCTTTTCTTAATTTCCCTCCTTTTCCTCATTCAAAAATGCAAATTAATCAGACCAATCTTTTGGGACTTTTTATAAATGATGATATCGCTGGCCACATGGGAGAAGCTCATTAGGCATTGGGTCCCTTGTCCTCCCATATGACTGTGTCTTGGGACAGTCTTCAGTTACTCACTGTGTGTGTGTGTGGGGGGGGGGGCTTGACCTCATTGTTTGGTCCATGGAAGGGCACATAACTCCAGCTGGACCTGTCAGAGTCCTCCGTGGCATCATTCAGATCAAAGTTGGTAAAGATGAGTGTCTCTTTCCTTCACGATCCAGGACTTATTGGTAGGCAAGTGTAGAGATGGCCTCTGCAGGCTGGGTTCTCTCTGGATGAAAGTCAATATGTTGGAGGTCTGACTACTTCAGGAAGAAAATGCAGGGATAAGAAGTAGAAAGAAAACAAGAGCAAGAAGAAAATTCCAGACTTCTTTCTGGTCCCCAGAGCTCGCCTTTGCTTGGGCTGTCATTAGACAGTCCCCTTCAGAGCTGGGCCCTGTGGTTAACCTGTTTAATCCCTCAGGCCACCCTCTGTAAGTGGATAATAGTATTAAGTGTTTTCTGCTCCCCTCCCTCTTCGAGGCATTTGGTGTTTATTCACCCATTTTTTTCTGTCATTGATTCAAGGTATAACTGAAAATATTTGATGTTGGGGATTTACTTCAAAATTAGGTGAATGAGGAGATAGATGTGGTTATGGATGGAGCAGGATTGACCTGGAGTTGCTGGTGTTTGGAGATGAGTGACGGCTGTATGGAGATTTATAACACCATGTTTACTTTCTGTATGTTCTAAAGTCATCATAATACAAAGTTTAAACCAAACAACAACAACAAAACAAAACAAAAACACACACACAAAAAAACAACAACTATGAGAAACACAGACCAGGTCGAGACAGAGTTTTGGAGTCTTGAGTCCCTAAGAAGATGAGTAGTGGCCTGAGAACAGCCCCTGGGGGGTGGCGAGGGGATAGCCCTTCTTTGGTCTGCAGGAGGAGATTGCCAGAGATAGAGGGAAAGGGAAGACTCAGCTGAAGACAACCAGCTCCGTTTCTGTGTTGAAATCTGGAAGAGATAGCAAGGGATATGTTAAGTACTTGGTAGATGTGCAGACATCCAACACCATCATAGGGACTTCCAAAGACCCCTTTCTAAATCAGTACTGTTCTGTTCTTTTCAATTTTCCCCTTTGCATTCACCACCCCAAGTGGGCTCTGGAGCCATGGAGTGATGTGGCTGTGGGGGTCATGTCCACTCCTCACTCCCTCATCCATGTGTCATTCACTCATTCATTCATGGAGTATCATCTGATTCAAGAAACAGGAGAGCCTTGCTAATGCAGTGTCTGGCAAATAGGTGGTGCTCAATAAATATTTCTAGAACTAATGAATGGATGGAGGGAGCGACTATAAAAAAACACCTTTAATTATGGAACTCCGTTGACATGACATCAATATTCAATCTGCTACATTTAGAAGCTGCCAGGGTCTTTGCTGCAAATTTCTATTTTGAAGGCCGCAACAACTTGGCCAGGAAAACATCACCACTGAAATTTTGCATAGACATCCACAGCTTGAAATTTGTTCTAAGTGACAAGGTTTGAAACCCCTAAATCAAGTTTTCTGGCTTTGAGTGACAAGGATGTCAAAAAGATGGAAATTAATCTTTCAAAATATGACTTTTGCCTGTTAAATTGAAAACCTATTTTTTTTTTCTGGATGGAGAAGCTTTCTCAAAATGATGAACTCATGATGTAGACTTCATTGCCTTAATAATTTTAGTAACAGTTAATTTTAAGAACCTGTACCAAATATTTGTTAAGGGCCTAATAGTTGGCTGTTGTATATTTTCTCATATTAGACATACAGACTGCCCTGTGTTCATCAATACCTCTATATAATAGAATTTATTCAAATTACAGCTATTTGTTGAGGATGTACCAAGCACAAGGTATTGTGGGCTACAAAAGGGACCAAGAAGTTATGGCTTATACTTTTAAGGAATTAATAAGCTAATAGGAGACAGAAGCCATATAATTCTGGCTCCTTTATATGCAAGTCGATTGCTTTAAAAAATAAACAAGGAAATCATCATAAATTATGTGCTGCCTTCTGGCATGTGTCCTGCTGCTCTGCCACATTCTTTTCACCGAGCTGCTTTCCTGCAGGGCAACACACCACAGTCATCCTTCATCCCACTGTTTCTATTTGTCTTCACACATGTGAAGGTATTCATTACCAAAGCAAAGAAAAATCGAGAAGCCAGTGATGTTTGTGCAACACAGACAGTGTCCGTCTTCCAATGCCACTGTTCCTTCAAAAATCAAAACAAAACAAAACTCTATCTTTAAAACAGTTTTAGATTTGTAAAAAAATGCTAAGAGGGTATGGCATGTTTGTACAATTAATAAACCGATGGTGATCATTATTAACTGAAGTCCATACTTTTTCCTTGATGTTAGCATTCTTTCTTTTTATGCAAATAATCTGAAATCGAGAGAACACAGACAAGGGATAATAAGGAAACATAAACTGATAACAGTTGAATGGGCTACTGGGTGACTAGAATCTACCCAGCGAGACTTTCCACAGGACCAGTATGGGATCAATTTGTCCTTGGCCCCTGCCCCTGGCTCCATTTGAAGCAGGCTGTTTGACTCCTTTTCAAGATTCAGCTTGAAATAATCAAAAGAACTCATTAAGATGGTTTTCTTGAAACAGATGAGCATTTTTTTCTCAAAGTTGGATTCAAGTCTAACCCTCAAGAGAAACAGAAATGCTACTTCAAAATGATTTCACTGATCCACCCCATTTCCAGCCATCCTGTTAAAACAAATACAGACTACATCTACTTTCATTACTCTTGGCACCTCTTTGAGATCTTTCCTCCACTCTGTGCTGACTCAGATATGCTCTCAGATATCCAGTCTGGATATTCCATTTTCCAAAGTCTTCCTCCAAGTCCCCAGAATTTAGGAGACTTATATCAGGGAAGGAAGTAAAGACAGCCTCTGTGGAAGACACTCGCCACATCAAGAACCGGGTCTCCTCTGGCTGGCAAAGCTCTATTGGTCCTTCTGGACGCCATCTGTTGAACAGATGCTTCTGTCTCCACCTACTGAGGAAGGACCAAGTGGAGGTAAGAGGTGGCCACCAGAGGACACCAGAATTGGCATCTGTGCTTGGAAACATCAGTTCCAGTGTCCTCTGTCTGACTTTGAGTGCCTGGTCAGTAACTACACGTCAATCTTCATGTCCTCGATGGGGTCTTAGTGTGATCTTTGAATCTGTCTTATTAATCTGGGAATCCACAGACCCCCAGTTGGAACCCATGTTATCCATCCTGTTTCCTGAACCCAGATGTGGTTTCTATTCTATTTTTTTTTCCTTAACACCCTTAGGAATGTGTGTGGTTTGCTGGATCATTTGTTTTTATTTTAGTTAAGACTTATTAATATGTTCACTCTCTTTCTGATGTTTCCTTCCTTTACCATCTGAATTATGTTTCGGTTTGAAAATGGACGTTTGAACCAAGCTGAATGTGTTGAAAATCGGGAGATTCTATTGAAATTCAGGGAAGAAAATACTACTGCAAAGAAGAATAAAAGTCACTTAATAAAAAGCCTACTAAAGTTCGAGCAGACATCGAAGATATATGAATGGCAAATAAGCATATGAAAAAAATGTGCAATAACATTAGTCAGTAAGAAAATGCAAATTAAAACCACAAAGAGATATCACTAGACACCCTCTAGAATTGCTAAGCCCCCAAAGCCCAAAGACACCAAGCATAGCAAGTATATGGAACAACTCCTAGATATTTACCCAAGAGAAACAGAAACATATGTTCACACCAAGACTTACACATAAAAGTGGTTTTATTGATAAAAGTAAAAAATTGGGAAAAAAGTTAACTGGTGAATGGATAAACACATCATGATTAACTTCTGCAATGAACTACTACTCAGCAGTAAGAAGAAATGAGCTACTGATGTAGAAAACAACATAATCAAATCTCAAAAAGCATCAAGGGAAAGAAACCAGATATAAGACTGTATGTTGCATGATTCTAGTTACGTGAAATTATACAGAATGCAAAAAAAAAAAAAAAAAGAGTGGCTGTCAGCAAAGCTGTTTCCAGGACTGATATTAGGGGAGGAGATTGATGGGGCTTTTGGAAATGAGGGATTTGGGGATGGTGGGATGTTGTATGGACTATGGTAGTGGTTACCTAACTAACTACATATGTTTGTCAAAATTCACATTTTAAATAACTAAATTTATGGCTTCATGCCTTGAAGCATTGGTAGATATTTTTTCTCTAAATAACAAGAATACATCTTATCCCTGTGCTTATCCTAGTTTTGAGGAAGTTAATAGTTAAATATAATGCTCAATCATAGTGACAAAGAATGCCCTTTGGATGAGCAATTCACTTTCTATAGGTGTAATTGACATTTTCTGCTTAATTTTTAATAAATCTACTTTCTGCATGTCTTTTAGTATAAAACACTTGAGAACCATTTTTAGAAACTGGCAGAACATGAAGTCTATAACACATACAATCATAAGAAGATAGAAGCCTAATTGAGAAGAGCAATTGAGAAGATAGGACAATATCATGTGCCCTTGTCAAAAAAACTCTGTCAGGGATTGTTACTGATTCACTTTGCCTCTCTCTGCTTCCAGACAGGTCCAAGGTAGGGTGAGCCACTGTATGATGAGGCTAGGGATGGCCAGACTGCTCAAGAATTGAGCTCCAATAGAAACCTGTTTATAAAGGAAGGCTGCTTGACCATGAATACTGTTGAAATTATGGCTTAATAAAGAACAATGCTTCCTGGGGTCAGTTATTTTAAATGTGCTAGGATCTATTTTTAGAGGGTTGAATGATATCATTTCTAAGACGTGGCTCACACATTCGGAAAGATGCTTCAAAGCAGTGCTGTTCACAGGTCTTGCCCCCTTGGAGAACTAGAATCTTGTATTTTCTTCACCTTGGTCCCAGTATGCACTGACTCCCGGAAGGTCCCTCCTTTGGGACGTAAGATGCCTACAGGTTTATTGTAAATAACCTGAATGTGCACTGTGAGAGGAGAAGCAACCCACAGTAATGCGTGGAAGAAATGATTGCCAGAACTGGGAGGGGTGTAAGAGAGTCTCTTGAATCCGCTTCTGCGTCCTTCTCACAGAAACATTTACTCGTTGTGCCAGTGACGTTAGGGAAGGGCATCTCTTCTGGTCTTCTGCAAAGTTCTTTCTTCCCAGACTTCAGAGTTCTCCTTTTCCTTCCAGCCTGGCCTGGTCCCATGCAATCTGGGAGGACATGATAGCATCTCAGAATTAGAATTCTCATTATGATTTTCAGATTATTCTCTCTGTTTACATGATTGCATAAAGATTAAACACAGATATTATCCAATGACTTTGGGGAGGCTTTGCTTTGGCTCATATGCTGTGTAGGAGGCGGCTGTCCCTTCCTCAGTTACCTAGTTGCTGCATTCCTCTGGCTGTCACTCCACTCTGAAGGCTTCTCTTCTGCCACTGTGCCTGCCATTCTGCTCTCATGGGAAGGGTTATCATCTCCTCCTGGGCCGGGGAGGTTGTCAGGATTTGATCGGGGTCTGTCTCACATACCAATTTATGATTAAACGCTATAATGACACCTACATGTCACACTATTATACCCCTAAGCAGTAGGACAGGGGACTCCTGGTATTAACCACTTCCTTCCCAGTGCCTTGGCAACTCTCAACAAAATGGTAGCGATTTTGCAGAGTTCTCTATATGTAAACTATCAAGTATCAGAAGACAAATGGCGGCCTGGAGATCAGTCCATCTCAGTACTGTTCATTCTTTGAGAGGTTATTGACTTAGGCAGGGTGAGACATACATCTTTGTCTTCTAGGACAGACTGTAACTGCAGGGAGGATATGCAGGGAACGCTTTCATTATTTATATATTTATTTTTGCTACACCTATATTAAACACTCCTTGCCCCCAAAAAAGTGGTTTTTAAATTTTAGCATATAAAAGAATCTCGGTTGTTTGTTAAACTGCAGATGTGATTGTATTACCCTTATTAATTTGATCTTGTTGGATTTCAAGTGAAACCTGGGAATCTGGATTTTTGCAATATACCCCTAGAAAATTCTAATTCCTTTGATCAAACTTTGAAAAACCCTAACTATAAGAAATGGGCATAATATATTGGACATGCTCAAGGATCTTGAAAGACCAAAGGCCAAATCATAAGATTCAGTGCTTGGTGTTAGAGCTCCTTGATAAGGGTGATACTGATATCTTAGGTATTGATGAGAACAAAAATGAAATAAAATCCAAAATAGGTTATTGGACTCCATTCAGATTTATTAGGAGCAGGACCCAGGAATTTTCACTCAGGTAAACAGAGATCTCTTAGATATGAGGAAGTGTTAAGACCACAGAGACAGAGAGAGATCTTGTGTTCACCCAATTTCACTCACTCACCAGGCGTATCCATGGGAGGCAGGTGGACTAGTCAAGGACCGTGGATTGGGAGTTGCCTGCAAAACTTGATAATGAGCTTCAATGTCTTCAGAAATTTACATCTCATCCCATTCCAAAAATCCAATTCCACTGTAGTGGCAAAGGTCACCCCTGCATAAGGAGAAGGGACCGCTGAGCTGCACTTGAGTTTGTGATCTGACTGCCGTGGTTTTCCTTGACTGTTCTGGGTAGTGTGAATGATGCCCAGTGTATTAACCTCACCAGTTGCTCTGTGGCTGAGAGCACAGAGCCAAGAATGCCCTGTTTTCTTTCACTTCGATATCTTAATGGAATGAATGTGATATTATTTATCAACTGTAAGCTTGATGGAATATATCATATAAATCATCTCAAATGTTATTTGCCACCTGCCTGCCTGTTCTGAAATGCATGCTGGCTTAATTAATCTAATTAGTCAATGCACAGATCAGGAGCACATTTACAGCTCCTCTGTCATCATAAATAAACTAGTTTTGTTTTCATAGCCTAAACAATTCATTTTAAAGATGGATACTAGGAAGAAACCAGGAGAGCTGACCTCTATCACAGTAAAACATGGAATAACGACGACAGGGTTTTCTTTCTGTTCCGTGCGCCCTCCATTAACCTTCTATTAAAATACTCCTCTGTGGGGGAGTGAAGGGGGGCTGAGGTGGCACGTGGCAGAAATGTCATGCCCTCCCACCTGGAGAGGCATATCTGCCATTTCCCTAAGAATGAGCTTCCCCGTTTTAAACCTCGTGATTGAAAGACACACGGATGCTCAAGTACACGCATGTGCACCGACCATAGATGCTGTGAGCAGCCCCCACTGCTGGCTAAGGACAAACCCAAAAGGAGAAAATGGTCCAGGTGGCTAATGATGAATGAGGCAGCTGAGCACGCTGAACGAGTGGGATGCCATGGATGACCACCTGTTTGTTTCCATAGCTGTGCCTGCCTGGTGCGGCCATGCTGATTGTACAGCCCGGATCTCTAGGGTACACATTCACCTGAGGGCAATGGAGTCACGCAACTGGTGGCCCTGCCACATGCAGGGTGCTGTAATGTAGGGGTTAAAACCCTAAGTCTAGAGTTAAATAAATCTGGGTTTGCACCCCATGCTGTATCTCCTTAGAGGATCTCCTTACCCTCTCTGTGCCCTATTGCTCCTCAGTAAAATGTAGACAGCCCATAGGACTGTTTTATGGATTAAATGAGATATTTCAAGCATGCAGCACATGATACACTCTGATATCTTTGTATGACTCAGGGCAAGGGTCTGAATGGACTCCCCTCTCTCCAGCCTGCTGCTTGGTTCCCATCTTTCCCCTATCCTACATCATGGCCTTTCTTAGGGCACCTTTCAGACTCAGGAGGAGGAACCTAGGAAAGAGATCCATGCTGACCTTGGGTGCTGGCGTCAGGCTTTGGGCAAAGAATTCCTAGGTCCTGGTACCCAGAGGGGGAGCAGGAAGGCCAGGGTGTAGTGGTATCAGGGTGGGGGTCGGTGCAGGCTCTGATAAAGCCTGTCCTACCTCACAGATGATCTGCCTCACAAGGGTGCCCAGGTGTAAGGGTAGTACTGTTAGCACAGTATGTGGTATACAATAAGTGCTCAACAAATGCGGCAATTATCACTACCATAGTTAAATATCATTGTTCTTTATTTCAGTGAGCCAGCATATGGTCCCAATTCAATATATATTTGGAGGGATTTCTATGAAAACTTGAAATCCCAAATCATCCCTTCAAGAAGTTGATGCTGAATTTGGCCAGGTGATGTCTGAATAGGGTTTTGAGAGATGAGGCAATCTGGGGGTTCTTCAGGCAGGGGCTTGGTCTTCCCAGGACAGGGGTGTGTGTGACAGCATAGTAAGAAAATGAAAGAGCCAAGAGGAGACAAAGTGGAGGATTAGGCCCACCTGGAGGAGGGGTCAGCCTACCATCCAACTGGAACTGCATAGGGGAGGCAAATGTGGCCAACCTCCAGTATGTGGGCTCCGTAGATGCCCCCTGAGGAAGCTGCCTAGTTGCTCTCTGTCCTCTGTGCCCCTTGCCTTGGCAAAATGTCCTTACACCGTAAGGACCATAATGCTCTTCTAGAATTCTACCTCAGCCCCTACCCTTTGTTTAGTGTTTTCCCTAGTACTCTTTCTTTTCCCTCTTGGGTGGTAAACCAGCTCCAACTACACTTTCATAGTACTCCTGGATTGGAGGTTGAGTCTGAGTTCTCCTGGTACCAGGGATGGAGGGTGGACCTCCAACCAAGAAGGATAGTCTTCAAAACCCACTCCTGTTACACTGGCTCATTTTAGAAACTTGGATCTATGTTTTGTTGTTGTTGTTTTTTAAGCGATTGTCTCAGATCAATAGGAATGTAGATATAGCCCAAACAGTGAGCTTTGATGTATGTAAGCTAAACAAAAACAACAACAAAACATCACATACCATGCAAACTATGACATAGGATCGGATTCATTGCAAACATAAGAAACAAACTATTGTTGGTTGTTCAAAACATTACAAATTTCTTGACATATCATATTCCTCACTTTGATTCAAGTGGGTTATGAACTCCCACCTTCACCCCATACACAGATTGCAGAATCACATCAGTTACACATCCATTGATTTACATATTGCCATCCTAGGGTCTGTTGTGCCACTATTACTTCTAGAGTGTGAAATTAAATTGACTAAAGATTGGGAAACAATATATTCCAGAGAGTCATTAATATTGACTAAATAAATATACTATGTTTAAATAAAAAAAAAGCTTTTTTTTTTAGTGGAATAGATGAATTTGGCCTCAGATTCATCGAATGGCAAAATTATTTCATTTCTTCAGGAAAAATAAACTTATTTGAATCTTATTATGACCAAACACAGTAAATATCTGCTAATATAATTATGTTACATTGAAAATATATTTACAAATAAAAAAATTCTCATATCTGAAAAAAAAAAAAGAAACAAACAAACTTACAGAAGAGGGTGGAGGGTAAAGAAGCTGCCCTAAATAACTAAGGGAAACTGTGTTTAACTGGGAGCTGTGAGGATAAACACTGGATTCTAGTTAGTAACTTGCCTCTTGTGAGAGTATGGATTAACAATCCTGGTACTGCTTGATATGTGTCCTGGAAGTGGACACATAAAAGGTGGTTGATGGATGATGGGAATCAAGCATCTCATCACTGCAGTGGGAAGTGACAGATAAGCAAGAAGTGAGGCTCAGAAGGGAACATGTGGTACTGGACTCAAGGCTCAGACGTCAGAGTGAACTCATGTTTAGCTTCACAGATACACAGATGGCTACGCGTCTAAATAGCTATGTATAAACACACTTATCTGTAATTGTGTGGCTGTGTAGTTGTGTATCTTAGCTTATACACAGATAGCACCTAGTGCTGTTAGCTGAGAGGGCCTGGAAACAGGGACACCCCAATAGCCCTGAGCACAACTAGCATCCACATCTTGATTTAAAAATACTGTTCTCTAAATAAAAGAACCAAAATTCCTTGGAGAAATGGCTGAATTTAGGCTGGGGAAGGGAAAATATGAGGTGAACTTGGCACATCTTGCAATACCAGAAAGGAAGTACTCAAAAAATTAAAGGAAGGGAGAATGTCAAAGGGACACAGTGGCCAACTGAAAGAGCTCTGGGTGGCAGAGCTGGAATTTGAGCAACAAAATAAATAACATTGTATTGAATTATAACCCATAGTACAAAATAAATATACATGAGTCAAACTATAAACCAATATATAAAATAAATATACATGAGTCCATAGTGACATAGATAAATAATTGAATAAATAAATAAATAAAGGAGGAAAGACAAATATTGCTCACAGAGGAATTTAAAATACCATCCATAGATAAGCCCACTCAAAGAGTAGAGTTCAGTCACTCTTTACTAGCCTCCCCCTATCACTTACAGCTGGATTTAGAGACCAGTTTTATGATACGGAAATACTGAGACTGTCACAGACCAGAGACAATGAAGCTGAGAGGACCAATAAATACAACAGAATATCTTGGATGGGAGTCTGGAATGGAAAAAAAGGACATTAGTAAAAAAATCCAAATAAATCTGGAGTCTAGTTAATAGTAACAAACAAGTATTCCTTCAGATAAAGGCAAGGTGATAATGTAAAATTAAATGGGTGCAGAGTACACAGGAATTCTGTATTAAATTTGACAACTTTTCTATAAGTCCAGTTTTTTGAAATTAAAAAAAAAAAAACTTAGTTAACAATTGAACATTGTACATCACATTTTTTGGAACAGCCTGCCTGTTATTGTCATCTCATTCATATTCCAAGCAGATGGGAACCTATCTCAGGAAAGACTTCAAACCCCTGAATTAAAGTAGAAGGTAGGTGGACTACTTTCCTCTCCTGCCACAAACCAGGCCTTGTCTTTATGGAAAGGAGCAAGGTCTCCTGAGAACTTGGGGGTTTGGTATAGCATTGTTAATGGCAGGCTGGGCCAATCTCCTGATTTATGATCCCCCAGTAGTCACTATATCTGTTACATTTAATCTGGATTTTCAAATATCTGTTCAATAGGAAAATCGCCATTACCCACAGGACAGGATAAAGATCTCTAAACTCTAGAGAGTTCTAGAGAGTTGTTCTATAATGAAACTCTAAATGGGTGGCCCATAAAGTCTGCCAACATCATTCTGTCTAGCGGGCAGCTATTTATGATTCTCATAGCTAAACCCCAAAACCAATAAAAAGAAAGAAGCACTGTGAAAAATGTTTAAATGTGGATCATTGACCTTTGGAAAATTAGATTATGTCAAGTGGCCACTCTGGCCCCTGATGGTGTCTTACGCCTCTCGAATGACACCACGTAATCTTCAGTTGCTGTGAGTCTAGTTCTTTACAAAAGGACAGCGATGTTGAGTTTCTAGTCCTCTCCTTCATAAATCCTGAAGTTGTTCTGCATCTTCGACGTCCTCAGGTCCCCATGCCTCTTCTGATACATACATCATGGGCAAAAGTAAATTAGAATATTTTCAAGCATTAATTAATCTGGGACTGGGGTATTTCTTTCCAATTGGCATCTTTCATTTGACTCCCAGTCAACACAATGACATATTTACATTCTGTGTTAAGCAAAGAGTAAACTCTGGGGGATGCAGCGAGGAATCAACTTTTCTCCATCCCACTATGCAGATTTACAACAGAGCTGTCTGCCAAATTAAGGTTGCAGCAGAAACAAACTGTTTAATTGGCACGTTGCAGTCACAGGGGCCATTTATTGTGAATAGCTTCGGAGACAACAGGAGTCCTCTGGTTATGTTCCAAGGATTCTGGCTGTATTTAAACATCTCCCTTGTAGAGCAACACTGATAATTTTGTATGCTACATTTATTTTCAGTTTAACCTGTTTCGCACTCTCAATTATTTATAAAGACCCTCATGCAATCCCGAAATAATCCTCCCCCTGCCCCCATTGCTGCTGTTGTCTTTTCGATTTCATTCTTCACATTTCTTCTGGTGATAATAATCACAGAGGGGTTCCCTGTGGTTTCCTTGTTTGTGCAGCGATCCTAATGGTGAGGCCAGAGAAAAGGTTAAATTAAAAAACAGATTTATAGCAGTTTGGCAGCCGGCCACTTGCCCTGGTGGCCCTGAGCGGGAGACAGAGACTCTGCATTCTTTTGGAGGCACTTTGACGGAGCAGGAGCTAGGAACGCAAGGCTGCTCTTGTCAGTCTCTGTCAATATCTCCCATCATGATCCCCTCTAGCTGTTTTGTCTCCTTCCGGTGATTCTAGCAAGCAATTGAGATATCAAACTGGTATAGATTTTTTTTTCTTTGACTGCCTTGCTAAAACGGTTAATGCAGCTTCCAGACCTTGGGGTGAAGGTACACGTCTTTCATTTCATCCTTTATTCATTTACCTCATTAAGATGCAGGGTTCATGTTTGCTCACAGCAGGGGAAAAGCCACCGAGTATCAAGTGGGACAGGCTGGGGTTCAGTCAGGGTTCCACTGTGTTCTTGCTGTGTTGCTCTGGGCAAGCGGCTTGACCTTGAGAAAACTCAGTTTTCTTCTCAATAAAATGGAGATTCTACTACATACAAGACTGTGGAAATTAAAGAAATCATTTTATTTCAGCAGCTAATACAATGCAAAGACTTCCTGGCAGGTGCTGAGGACCCACAATCATTGCCAGATGCTATTCAAAAACCTATCAGAAGAATACTGGAAATTGTCTCAGGCAAAAACATGTAGGTTAAAAAAATTCAATAAGCTAGATAATAAGAGGTCAGAGTGATTATATTAATGTTCTAAAAATAAAGGGAAATCTTGACCTTATTTAAAAGATTATTTTTAGGTGGCCCCACTGTGCAATGGATAGCATATTGGAGTCCTTAATATAATTTTTCATATTATGTGAGCCGAGCATCTGGACTCAAGTTCTAACTGAGCATTAGGTATTGAACCCTGAACAAATCACTGGTACCCTTTATGTGTCACCATCCCCTCAGCATGAAATGCCATGGTTTGAGCAGATCCCTGTTAGTTCTTCTCTATAGTTAGCGTTCCGTAGACTTAGGATCTTGACTCTCTTCATCAATGGAATCTGTAATTATAACAAAAAAAAAAAAAAAACATGTGTTAAATACTTCCTCACGAAGGAGTGTTTCTTTCTCTTCAGGCCAAACCCCCCGAGGAACCACTGTGAGGACGTTGACCTTGGAACGAATTGAGATAGGACACATCAAACTTTTGGAATAAGCAGACTTGCATTGACTGTGATTACAAGCTGTCACATGAATGCAACTTTGGAAAACACACTTGGATTCTGCATGCGTCATAATTTTGGTTCGGAATGTACACACTTAATCAGAGTATTTGAAATCTCAATTCCATCTTTTATGTAATTAGTAATTAGCCTTACTAAAGAATTTTTTTATGTTAAGTAAACAGTGACTTGAACTAGAACCGTGTCAAAAAAGAATCAATTACTAAAGCAAGGAGGATTCACTGTGAGGGAATATATCAGTGCCTTTCCTTCTGGGTGTCCTCGGAACTCCCCTCTCTCCTGCATCCCTCCTTCCTGCCCTCTTAGGCCTCTCCGGACCCTCCCAGCCTTCCTCATTTTTATGGAGCCATAGAAAACACCCTCTCTTTGCCTTTCTGGATGGCGAGGAGAACTGGCTTCCCACCTTAGGCACATAGATTTCCTTCCAAGGGTCTCATTTTCTTCACCTGAAAGTGGTGCAATCAGTAAGATGATCTGCCGGAAGGTTCTGTAGAGTCGGAGGAGATGAAGCCTAGGCCCTGCGAGCCACACAGAGTGCTGACCTCCTGGCCGACCTCTGTGGAGCAGGACTCGGGCTTCCTCCCCTTCACCCTTCTTCTCATCAGTACTAGAAACCTCTTTCCTTCCTCCCTTCACACCCCATTGCGAAGCACACATCCATCTGGAAAACTACAGGAACGTCCCCTTTTCCTATTTTGGGGGCCTCATTTTTGTCTGGTATAAGGACAGGAACTCCAGGAACCATGTCAGAAGGGAGGGTCAAAGGTGTGGATGCTGCTATGTGAAACCACCTGCTGTTCCTGGGGAAGAGGAAAGTGATGGTGTGGGTGCCATTGATTGGGTAGCCTCGTCCTCCATATCAGTGGATCAGACCTGCTCCGAGGACTCTGGGTAGGCTGTGATCTTTTCACCTCCACCTCTTATGTCATTGATGGCTCTTGAACCAAATTACTTACAACTAACTGCCCAGGAATTTTACTTCAGCACATTCTTGGAGCAAGGGAGTGGCATCAGTGTTTCTCTCTGCCCCTTGCGGACTACAGCTGACAATTTCCACACATTCTCTCCACCTGATGGCTGTGAGTTTGCCCCCCTTAAGGAGCCTAAAATAGTCCTTAATAGTCTGTACAGCGTGTCCCACACCATGACGTGCCTGCGGTGAATCTTCTGTAAGCCTGGCTCAGCAGCTTTGGGGCGGAGCCTAAGATTCCCCATTTCTCAGAGCTCTTAGGTGGCGCCCATAACACTGGTCTGTCAATCACACTTTGAGCACCTGGGACCTGGGAGAAATGGGAACCAGGATAAATAGCCCCCAACATGGCTGGCTTCTGGTTTGGTGGAAAGCTGTGGAGAACATGGGGAATGTGAGTCCACCATATTTCTTAGATGTATCTGGACAAGTGCAGACTGACCTGATGCCCACACCCTCTACCTGGAGCCTCTGTGAATGGAGGTGCTCCTGGAGACCTGTGCTCCCCAGGTCTCACTGGCATGTTTCTTGCTGCATGCCCAGAGAAGTCACATAACAAATCAAAGGTACATGCATCTTTCTGAAATCACCACCTTTTAGTTCTTTCCCAGGTTCTCAGGAAGGAGTCAAGGGAACCGATCTTACCCTCCAGCTCCAGATCTATTACCTGGACACCAAGGAACAAAGTCTCTTTAGCTCCTTCAAGTCACAATTCTGCTCCCTCCTGTGTATCAAATGAAAGTCCCATGTGGAGAGGAGGATCCACTGAGGAGAAGCCAAGTACCCAGTGAGGTGGTTCACAGAGAGCCCATCTCAGCAGGCTCCGTCCTTCCAGCTCCCACAGCCACTCTCCCCTCCAGGTGGGCCAGGGGTGGGCATTGGAGTGTGAGTGAGCGTGATTTGGTGGTTTGCTTTTCCCTGAGGCTGTTTTTTGGGAAGGAGGGAGATGGAATGAAGGCAGGGAGGGAAGAGTGAATGTCAGATGTGCCTCCCCTTGGTTTATGGCGGCTGCTCCCCTCAGTGTGGTTCCGAGTCTGGGCTGCAGAGCGTGTCCTCAATCCCTGTGCTCCTGAAAGACCCAGAGAAGGCTGTCCCCTTCCTGGTAATGAAGTTTATGGATCTCTCTGTGATCCTCATTCTTTCCCAATCGATACATCGAGCAGGGAGTGTGAAATAGACAAAGATGTGACTTGTTCACTTATTAGCTCGAGCTCTTGGGCTAGTTACATGAGCCTTGTCCTCTCATCTGTAATATGAGGATAACAACGTCTCTCACTGGTTCATGGCTTCATTAAACTAGGTAAAAGGAGATTGCACATGTAAAGAGGCTAGCGCATACAGTCAACATTAAATGTGTTTAATAGACTTTACTATCACTATTCTAAGTAATTTTTAAAAAATCAGAATGGTATCTAAGGACTAGGGCATTATTGGATCCCTGGAGAATTTGTATGCCAGGCCAAGTATGTGTGTGTGTGTGTGTGTGTGTATGCTGAACTGCTTATCTCTGGAATGACAGGACTCAGTACACAGAGTCTGCACTGTTCTCATATACCTCTGTTTAATCTGTGTTCTTAACTAATCCAGGTGTGACTCCTGCCCACCTTGGTACAGTGTTTGGGTTTTGATCTAAGTCTGACCAGCTTTGGATTTTTACCAATTATAACAAGGATGATAATGATAATAATAACAGCAATTACAGTATCAACTCAACACTTACATGAGTCTCACTGTATACCTGGCAGTGTTCCAAGCCCCCTGTGTGCCAATTCTTATGATAACATTTTGTGCTAGGTCCTGTTATTATCCTCTTGCTGCAGAGGTGGAAACCAAGACACCTGTGTCATCAAAGGGACTCAGAACAAACTTGGGTGTCTTACTCCATCTTGTGATGCTGCAACAAAATGTTTGAGACTTGGATAAGTTGTAAAAAAAAAAAAGTTTATTCAGCTCACAGCTCTGGGAGGTCAAGAGGTACTGGCAGGGTACTGGCATCTTCTTGGTAAGGGCATCATGACTTCATGTGTCAACCTGTGGTGGCAAAGCAGAAAGGATGTGTGTTGGGGGTGATCATGTGATTGCAAAGAGCAAATGGAGGTGTGAAGGTGTCAGTCTTGCTCTGAACAGCTCACACTTGTGGTCAGTAACCCAGTCCTTTGAGACCTAACTCCATCCTATAAATTAAGCACTAATGCCTCTTCAAGGCCCCTGCACCTCTCAACACAGTTTTCCTGGGACTAAGCCTCCACATACATGCATTTTAGCTGAGGTTAACCATACTGAAACCATAGTAACAGACATTTTGATTCCCCCATCACAACCTTATTTTTGTTTTCTTTTTAAAAAAATCTTCAAAGGATTTTTTTAATTTGTTCTTTTAGACATACATGACACTAGAGTGTGTTTTGACATAGTATGCATACATGCAGTACTTTTGTTTTCTTCAGTTCACACACAATGGCTACAGATCCTTCTAGGCCAGAGTCAGGATCCACTTATCCATTCTGTTTATGTACACTTGCAAAAGAAGAAACTAATCTTTGTTTTTCAGATTTGAAGATAAGTATAAGATCAAAGTGTTGTTTCTGTCAGTGCTCTCTCTAGACTGCATCCTAAATCTAACAACCTCTGACTAAGGAATTTGCACCAGCCACAGTTTAGCACACCATCATCTCTTGCCTGGACCCTTGTAGTGCCACCCGGTCTGGTCTCCATTCTTTCACGTTCGCCTCCTGCAATCCATCTTGCACACAGCAACCCGAGCAAGCCAAATGGAGTAGAAACCTCCTGACTGTGCTCTAAGCCCACCCACCCACCATAGCTTCTGTCCACTGCTTCATTTTCCTTCTCTGTATTTATCAGAGCTCTTCAGACAAATAACCAAGAGGATTTGTGTGCTTTTGTGGGTGTGTATGTGTGGGAGTGCACACAATTACAGAGGTTGTTAAGTCAAAAATCTGTCATGTAACCTGACATAATTATTCCTAAGTACATACATGAAAAAAAACCTAAGTGACTCCCACCATTGTGTACATCCACAAGAATGGGGTCATATTTAGAATAAACTATAAACCATGCACATATAATTGTATCAAAACAGATTCTATTGTCACATATAACTAAGAAGAATCAATGAAAATTTTAAAAAGAAAATAAGTTAAATAATAATAATAATAATGTTTCATATGGGCTAGAAGACTTAAGAACCAAGGAACATTTGAGGTTGCAGTTTGAGTGCAAAGGCTATCAGTGTTGAAACCGGGAAAAGCCAATGTTGCAGGTGAATTGCAAAGGCCATCTGCTGGAGAACTCTTTTTGGCTTGGAGAGGCTGATCATTTATTCTACTTAGGCCTTCAACTGATTGGAAGAAGACCACTTACCTTATATATAGTGATCTGCTTTACTCAAAGACCACCCAACAATTTAAATGATAATCTTAGCCAGAAATACCTTTGCAGAAATACCCAGAATAATCTTTGGCCAAATGTCTGGATACCCTGAAGCTCAGTCAAGTTGAACATAAAATCCACCATCTCACTATCCTTATTCAAAAACTATAGCCAAGTGGATCTCTGTCTCCAAGTCTCTATACTGCTTTTTCTCCTTTTTAAATGTTGTCTTACTGCAGAATATAAATTCCTTCTGGGAAGAGATTTTATTCTGTCTTGTTCACTGAATCAGTTCAGTGCCTGGAAGCATGCCTGCCTCCTGGGTATGCCCCCCAAACATTACATTTACAAAGGAGATGATTAAAGTAATTAATCTGTTCAAATAAGATAGTGCATCTAGACCTGAAAACTCAAGAGCTCACTTTTGTTGTGTGATATTAGAAGCTCAATGAAATTCAGATTTATTCAAAATATCTCCTCCTGAACCATCAGAGAAACATTCTTATCTGTTGCCCCAAATATCTACCCTACAAGTCACTCCTGATTAACCAACACAGATTTGGACATTATATCCCAGTGATCTCATTGAATGTATGCTACCTGGCACCTTCTCCTCCTTATCTTTCACATAATTGTATCGATTCAGATTAATTTGCCAGGCGATACTGTGAGCTACTATCTTGAAAGACCCTGAAACCCTGATCCCAAAGCAATAATTTGGAGAATTTCAGAGGTGGAAGAGACCCTCAGGATCACAAGATCCACATCTTCTTCTTACAGATGAAAAAAGCGAAAAGCCAGCCTACCAATTATCGAAAGTGTTCAATTCAGAAATGAAGCCTTTTTGGTGTAAAGCTCTGCTTCATAGAACAGGCAATTTCATTAGCAGAAAAAATGCCCTCGAGTTCAAGGGGCTAGGTCTGAGCAGAGTGGAGTTTCAAGGGTTTGAGGAAAGGAGAAATCTGTGCAACTGTGCATGTGTATATGGAGAGAGGG
The DNA here is from genome assembly GCF_047511675.1 of Marmota flaviventris. Lineage (NCBI taxonomy): Eukaryota > Metazoa > Chordata > Mammalia > Rodentia > Sciuridae > Marmota > Marmota flaviventris. The sequence goes on from NC_092508.1 coordinate 15,625,916, forward strand.
GGTTGTTGTTGAGCTATTGGGAGGGGGAAAAAACCATATTGTTTCTTCCTCTCAAGTCCAAAGGAAATTCACAAGTAAATCATGAGACCAAGTAATAAAGATCTCAAAATTGCTTTATTATTTACACTGATTACAAAATACTACTTTGTATGTGCAGCCAGAAGATTTGCAAGCATCCTATTCCCCAACAGTAAACCTCAAGAAAAAGTCTAGTTTTAGTCTGAAGAGTGGGGATAAATACCCACAGTCACTTCTTACCACTGGTCCAGAGCAGGCATGGAACCCAGAGGGAATCTCCTGTTTTTACAAAGTTTTGACAAATTAACTCCACCCAGCCCACAAATGTGAAATGATGTTTGCATATCCTTGCCACCCACCAATCCAATGAGTTTTTTTTTTTTTTTTTTCCCATTTTTGGGCAAGACAAGGGGCTTTGGGACCTGGCGGGAGTGACATGGCTATCTGAGTCTTTCCAGAGGAAGGAAATGGGACAGTAGCACTTCCATGAACTTACTATGCTATTGTCTAGACAGGGAGAGAAGTTCTGGGTGATGAAATGGTTGATTGTTGATGTGATCATACCCTGTGTAGCAGAATTACCAGACTAGGTGCATTTTCTGAGTGATCAACATATCATTCTCCTGTTAGATCCCCCATGCTATATCTCACATGCCTAAAAAGCTAAAATCCTTCTATAGGGAGTATTTCTGTGAGGATTCTGATAAGGTGGGAGGAGAAAAGAGATTCATATGCAGATCAAAAAATACATGGGTTTTCCCAGGGAAATTTGAGACTGTTTAAATTTAGCCTGTTAAATTTAGCTTGTTTGTTATGTTTAAGGATTGTCCAGAAAGAGGCTAAAAATTCTTTTCTAAGAGACCAATCGAGAACAAAATACTGAAAAAAAAAATTGATGTAATACTCTGGAAGTCCCTGACTGAAATATTTATGTAACTCTTTTTTTTTTTAAATAGAAAATAATATATAACTTATTCAAACAGGTGGAAAAATAATTTCTATAACAGTGCATTTGTTTGTTCAGAACTTGAAGATTAACTTAAAGTATATCCACTCCTTATGAAACAGAGAAGCAATCTAAAAAAATCTAAAAATTTTAGATATTAGTCTTTATAAACTCTTGTCAATTACTAATTGAGCATGTCTCTCTCCAGCTGCATTGAGGACTCCACCTGCCAGGGAGTAGTTTTTCCACATGTTTCATGTTCCTCTGGCTGCCTCAGAACAGCCCCACACCTTCATGCTCCTTCTTCATCATCCAGGACAGGCATCATTCATCCCTGAAACCTTTAAAGTAAACCACCCTGGCCACTGGTCCTATGGCCTGGTTTCTATACACCCCTGCATTATTCTAACCATTTCTTCTAAATAGGTTCTAGTTTTTTAATATGCTTCTTAAAATGTGAACTTTAAACAATCTTTAGATATGTAGTCGGATGAGGTCAAAATTAAGTGGCTATCAAATTTCCACTCCTGCAGCCTTCCATCACAACTGTTTTACCTGAGGGCCATCTTGCCATCTTGTCACATGACCATCAACACCTAAGGACAGGATGTCTTTCATGAATTCAAAAATGGGCTTCATGAGTCCTGTGAGCTTTGGGCTGTGTGCATATGTACTTTAAGGGAAGAGAGGATCAATAGTTTTTGCTGGGTTCTCAAAGAGTTCCTGGTCTGAAAACTTGGAAAAGCTTTAAATTAAAATGACAATAGAAGTGACTTGAAAAAAAAAGGGATTTTGTGAAAAATAGCTTTTTGAAGACAAAGTAAAGAAAAAAATATTTTAAAATGACGTATAAATACTTTAAACGCTTTCTAGACTTTAAAAACATATGCATATGTAAATTTTGCCATTTTGGGAAGGAGGGTTAATGTTTTTTTCTCTCTGCTTGGGAAAGCTAATTGGAATTTTGTATTTATCTTTAACAAATAATCATCATATAAGACATTCAGTTTCAGTTTGCTTCAAATGAAGGGAGAATTTTAAGACAGTGGAGAAATAATATGTATGTAGCATTCTAGATTTTTATCAGGTCCTGATGAAAGTTTAAAATTGTGATGCTCACAATAACATTTGTGTGTATGTGTGTGTGTGTGTGTGTGTGTGTGTGTGTGTGTGTTGCTGGGAATTAAACCCAAGGCCTTGTGCATGGGAGGCAATCATTCTACCAACTAACAATAGCATTTATTAAATGATTTCTCTTTTCAAGTATTTAAGAAGACTTAAACTTAGTCAAATCAACAACTCATCTTTCATCAATTTAAGCAATAGTGGATCAAATAATGCAATTCATGTTGTTGGACTCTATCATAAAGGGGAAGTCCACAAATAGCATACCCCTTTTGAAAATGAAACAAGAGTAAATATTGAGGTCAAAATGTCATTTTCATAATTACAGGAACCAAATTGAAGGACTTGACTTTAATTCTTTAGCCTAGTTGTTAATGTAGCTAGGAATTAAGCCAAAGACTTAACCACCCAGTCCCAAGAGGCCTTGGATTTGGGATTTGAGGGAGCAGAACTTGACATATTCATCCAAGAGAGAAAAACAAAGCTGAGAAAACTATCCCATGTATTTTCTCCAACATTGCCATTCATAAATCACTCCATTTCCCCAGGATTGGAAGGAGTGAAGGAGAACAAAGTGTTTGGAGAATACTTGGGGAAAATCCCTTATTATACATTCAAGGGGTTGAGGACAAGGAATTCCCCTTTATTGGGAACAGCAATATTGGCTTCAGTGGGCTCAGGAGAAAACCTGCTTGGCCCTGGGTAGGTAAGTGACTATTGCATACCAACAGGCCTAGCAGAGCCTGGTGCTGGAGAATTGCCCACAGCCGCCCTGGCTGGGGGTGTGCTTTTCAGAATCAGTGACAAATGTCAGTTATTCCTTCTGTTTCATAGAAGTCAATTAAGAGGGTTTCATAGTCAATTAATATTCTCTATTATGCCCAAAATAGCTCTATCCCACTCAAAAGAAATTGATGCAGAAATTAAGTGTTTAATCTTTTACTGTTCTTCTCATTTATTTCAAAATATAATTTTAACACATCACTCAATTTTGGTGAAAATTAGGAAGCACCTTTCCTACTGGCAAAATTGAAAACTTACTTTTCTAAAATCTCTAGGACTTTAAAGATGCTTTATAACAAAGCCAACCTATAAATACTGAAGTGTAATAAATCAGGTACAAGGCTGTTAGTATCAACTTTATACCCATCAAGCTCTACAGTCAAACGATGACATATGACTTATGCAAAGATTAAAAACTGAGAAAATGTGATGACTCTCCAAAAAAATCTTTGCCAAAATTTTATCTTAAGTAAACTTAATCAAACATAAATATTTGCTTAAAATACTTTTCTCCACACGGAGCACTAAAAAGGTCTTAAATATGACCTGGTTTTGCAACTGCTTAAAAAAAAAAGATCTAATTGTCTTTGTTTGCAAAGTTCTTAAAAGGGAGCAGAGTTATTATTTTAAAATGTCATTTTTGCTTTAAACATTTCAACTCTCAAGATAGAAAACATGTATATGCATCACAAAAATTTTATTAAATATGTTCTGATTCTCTCATTAGGTGATCCAGTGGGGAATATTTCTCATATTCTCTAAACTCCATTCTTTTCAAGAAGGAAGAGAATCCCTCATGATCTTTTTTTTTTTTGAAAGTAGGAATTGTTTTGTTTTTCTTTATTTAAAGTGAAGTTTTCCGATTTGGACCTTTCTTGTTGCCCTCCTTACCTCCATAATCACACAAAAATCTTTGTGACTGCAGAGTGCTCCTGTTCTTTTAAAGACAGGTAGTTTCAGAAAGCAATTTACAACTCCCAGTATGAATGATTTTTAAAACATTTTTGAGAAAGGTCTGGGGGTCTGAAGTAGAGACTAGAATGAAAACAATTCTTGCTTTAACATATTTACAAGTGCAAGAGTTAAAGTCTTCCCTTTACAAAATCAAATTTAGTTCACTGGATGTATAAAACCAGATGTACACAACAAAAGAATTGCTATCCTTTGCTGCAGGAGAATCAGCACTGAAGTTGCATTGTGATCTAAGATCTAAGACAGCCGATTTCAAATTATTGGTCACCAATCCGTACTTGGACTTGAAATCAATTTAGTGTCTTAAGAATTTAAAAATAAATAAATAGTATAGAGAAGAAAGAAAAACAACAGAGCACTTTGTACGTGGTAATAATATATATTGTTTTGTGGCAATTTTGTTCTATTCATATACTGTGTGAATATGGGGTTGCTAAGCGTAATGGACTTCTTCATGTGGAATCTTGAAAATAGTTGGAAAATAAAGAAAAAGAAAAACAACCAAAAATAAACAAATAAATAAAACAAGGAACCAAGATAAAGAGGAAACCAAGGTTACTTTTGTGGTTGGAATCTTAAATGTCTCTCAGAAGCCCATGTGTTAATGGGGTGGTCACATTCTATGGTGACGTTGAGAGGTGGTGGAACCTTTAAGAGGTGGAGCCTAGTGGAGGAAGTTAGATCATTGGGGGTGGGCTCTTAAAGGGGATGTTGGGACCTGGCTCTTTCCTCTCCTTCTCTTTGATTCCTGGATACCATGAGGTTAGCCACTTCTGCCCTGCCCTGTGTGCTCTTTCCATCATGCTCTGCCTCACCACAGGCTCAAAAGCAGTGGGACCAATGGACCAGAGACTGAAGCCTCTCAAGGCGTGAGCCAAGACAAACCTTTCCTGCCTTAAAGTTGATTCAGTTATTTTGTTGCAGTGATGAGAAGCTAACGTAATCTTTGACCTTTTAACTGCCCAAATGACCTTTATATTTATTAGTATTGTGTTTGACCACGTTGAGCATTGGATAAGTCTCTGGAAGTCAGCTCTTCTTTCACTTCTCCCACTTTAATTCCCTGTCATGATCACTCTTTTGGCTCGTCCTTACCCAAACACACATTCCTTAACTGAGTAGTATATCTTTTGTCACTGCCTCCTGCCTGTCCCTCCACTTATCTCCTACCTCTTCTTTGTTTACCCTATCCTGGAGCCAGACCAAATTGCTTGCAGTTCCGTGCCTCGTTGGCCCATTTCATGCTTCCTGCCTTTGTCTACGTTGCTCCTCTTTCCTGGCCCTCACCAAATTTCCTTCTAGGTAAATAACTGCTCAAAATGCTTTGGTTCTCACTAACGTTGCAACAACTACCTGTCCATAATATCTATCTAACTTAATATATGTATATGTGTGTGTGTAAAATTTAGATAGATACACACACATATGCATAAATGTTTAGAAAAAGAAGATATACTTTTATTACCTTGGGTACATGCAAATTCCCTTCCCTTCCGTCTCCTTTTCTCCTTTCCCCTTCCTTTCTCTTCCTTTCCATTTTAGAAAGTGCCAAGGGGTCAAGAGTAAAAGATTATTGCCCAAACAAAGCCAAGTGTAGAGTCTATTCCATAGTTTTTTAAGTACCATCTTGATTAAGTTTTTAAAACTCCTCACCATTCCCTGACCCAAGTAGATTATAGTCTTCTTCAGTAGAGACATGTTCATATCTTATTTTCTGGCGTACTGTCTCAAACTTGAGCAATATGGAGTTTCAATAAATATTTTATTGATTAATAGGTTGGTGTCTAGTGTTAATGAGATCTGCTTTTTAAAATGTGAATCTAAAAATTAAAGAAGCAATTGTTGGGTATCTAGAATGCAGAGGAGGCTCCTGGATGTTAGTGTTAATTCTAATGTTAATTCAGATCATGGATGTTTGTGTCAATAGATAAAAAATATTTCTCACTTCACCGTATTCACCTATGGTTAATTGAAATAATATACTTGAAAGTAACAAAATTCATTATTGCTTTTTGAGATTACCTTTATCAGCATGTAATACCCATCCTATTTTAAGATAATTACATGAGATAGTCACAGCTAATTAAAACTGTTTCCTTAAATAAAGATTAAGTGGAGGGAATTTATCAGTGACTTTAAAATCAGATTGTTTTCTCAGTTGGTGATGCCTGGGCAGATTTGCTGCTCTTCCTGAGCCCGGCTTTCTCCTCCCCTGTGGCTGCCTTCAGACAGAGACAGTGGGTACAGCTCCTGTTGGCTCCATGTCTCCAGCTAGATTGTTTGATTTTTAAAGCTTTTGGCTACTGAATGGAACGTAGGGACAGAACAAAACACCCAGCTGGCCCTGTTCTTCCTGCAGGTCCTCATGGTCACCATGGTTACTCAGCCATGTTGGAGGAAGATCAGGAAAGAACCCAGGGAGAACAGTCCCCTCCTTCAGCGCCTGGACCTCACATACCAAAGCAGAGGAGGTTATAAAAGTCCCAAAAGACAGAGTGAGCCTGCAGATTCTCTTCCTTACCAAGCCACCAAGCCCCAGCAGGACCCACCAGACAAAGGGTCTGTTCTCGTGGAACTCAACTTGTCGACTTTGCACCATGCGGGGTTTACATTGTAGTTTAAGCTTCACATCACTGGAAACTAACAGTTTCCCACTCTTTGCACCCCTGTTGATGGAGATCCGGGAGAGAGTGGTTCATGGATAATCCGGCACAATCTAAGGGTGGAATAAGCTTGTGCTCCCATGCAACTCTGAGAAGATTCGTGCTTGGAGCTCTTTCACTGATGTCACAACAAAAACAGATGTTTCTTCTCTTTTTCAGTTAGCATTGTAGTATCATCAAATATTTTTCAAATTCTCTGGGAAAGTTTTCAAACACCTCACAGAAGGTAAAGGAGTTGGAAGACTTTCCGTTGTGAAGCAGTTGGTGGCTCTGGCCTTAGCCACATAAGCAGATTCAGATGAGGCAACTGTGTTTATAAACCAACTGTCAAATGTGAATTTCTCAGCAGAAAAAAGGTGACTGGGGTTATCAGATGTCCATTCAGTCTCTTTCTCTTCCTCAATTTGAATGTATAGCTAGAACCATCACAAGAAGTTTAATTTCCTCAAAAGTAATGGAGGAAGGGAAAGAGGTAGCCAAGTACAGTGGGAAAGACATGCTTTAGACAAATAGCACATTTAAATTTGGAGTAGGCACCAAATTATTTTTCTTTAATAGATATAAAAACAAGCCAGGTGGACATTGATAGAAATCCTGATTCTGATCTTGCTGTGTGACCTGCACAGGTTATATACCTTCTCTGAACCTCAATTTATCATCTTCAAAGTGAGGATGATTGCCATTGCAATAGAGTTGGGATGAAGATTAAACACAATAAGATGGTATATGGAAGATGCCAGGTCCTTACAGAAAACTTGGCCCTGTCAGTAAATGGTTGCTATCATTTTTTTTAAATCTATCCTATTTCTTCTTTTTCTCTAAAGGCTTCACTGTGAGCTTCCTGAAGCCAAGGCTCTGCCTCCTTTATTCAACTGAGCATTCAGAGGCACTCAGAGAAGTGCCCAATCAGTGCCCTTCAGACAGCATTCTACAATTTTCCTGCCTTCTTTTGTCCCCAAGGAGGACAAGTGTGCCTCTGCTTTAAGTTGAACTCCATAAATCATCTCACAGAGTTTGTTCCTCTTCTTTGATCAACTGAGCTGGGAGGCAGTTACAAGTACTCTGGCAAAATGGTGCTCTACATTGCTAGAGTAGCACCCAAGCCTTCTCTGTTTGGGCTCAGGTTTCTGGAAGTTTCTTTCCTACTGCCTCTGTTGTGCACAGTTGAATGTGACAATTGCGGGTCCGTCCCAGGTCCCACACATCCTGCTTACTTGTGCCACTCTGCAACCTACCACTTGGTACATATTTAAGTGCCAGGCTAGGGATATAGTGATGAGCCACCCTATGCTCTGGAGGAGCTTGGAGTGCACTGGAGGAAAGATGAACCCATGCCATCAGGACAGGCTTCCCAGTTCCAGGGACAGGAAACAAGTGCACAGGCCAGTATTACTCAGAAATGATGGATTCAGGTAGACTGTGGTTATCCATTACTTTCTACTTAGTAGCTACTATGATTTGAGTGTGTTCCCCAAAATTCATGTGTTCAACCCAAATTCCTCAAAGTAGCAGTGTTGGGAGGCAGGGCCTCGTAGTCGGTGTTTGGGTCATGGAGGCAGAGCCTGCCCATTCCAAGGAGTTCTCTCTCTTGTGAGACTTGTTAAGTTACTGTGAGACTCGGCTGTTATAAGCAAGGCCACCTCTGGGTTTTTGTCTCTGCCCAACTGAACCCTTCCCCCTTTGACTTTCCTCCACAAGCCTATGAGCTGATGCAGCATAAGGCCCTCACCAGAAGCCCACAGATGCTGATGCCATCCTCCTGGACTTCTGGGCTACCAGAACTCTAGCTAGATAAACTTTTTTCTTGTATAAATCACACAATCTTGGGTGCTCTATCATAGCAACAGACGAAGGACCAATACAGTAGGTATGGAGGGGTGACTGGGTCTGCAGCATCTGCACCCTGCGTGCTTGTTAGAGATACAGAGCCTCAGGCCCCCCACTCTGTTCTACTGAACTGCAGTCTGCATTTTAACCAACTCCTCAGCTGACTTTTATGCACACTGTTTATTGGGCTTTGATCTCTCAAGGTTTGGGGTAAATAAATGAGACATCAAAGATAGTAGGTGGGCACATCACAGGTAACCTCATAGCCTTCATTTCCTTCCTTTCTTAGGATCATTTCGAGTGATAACTTAGGTGTCATTAAAGTCATAGCACAGTCCACAAAACAATAGTAGGAGAAATGGTGGTAGAGCCACTCTTCAGAGGCACCCATAATGATGCTGATCAGAAGGGGACACAGTTTTAGGTTGGATTCCAACTAGAAAGTCAGTCCTCAGACCAAAGAAAACAGGCTCCTCAGCTTTGCTCATGGGCACAGAGAGAAAGCCCACACTCATGAGCAGAAAGCTCCAATGTATAAGCAAATGAAAGACATTAATAATGGGAAACTATCTTTACCAGAGAAATAAACACAAGAATGGTGATGGTCATCTGGACACAAATATCAGAAAGAGAACTGTAGTCCTGAAAAGGGTCACCAGCAACCAGAGAGAGCCTGGAGGTCAGCTGGCTTCCCAGACACCAGCCAACATGAGAAAAGGCATTCACGTTCAGCAACTCCTAGCAACACACAAACTGGAGCATCAGTGAGGCTTCCCTTTACCCTCAGATGAGCAAGAACTAAAGACTGTGGCACCAGTTTCTGGAGTAGAGGAGGGGAAAGGGAACCATATAGTGTGTTAATGTCAGAGTTTGGGGGAAAGCAATTTGGTGAAGCATTTTAGGATTAAAACTATATATTTTAAAATACCAGTATGCATATGTACACATGCACACCTACATATGTGCGTGCAAATATACATATTTATACACACACACGTGTTTACCTACATACATATTCCAACACTGTTCAACAACAAAATGAATTTAAAAATATTGGAAACTTCCCACACTATGGACTCTCGTGCAGCCATTAAAAAGAATAAATGAAAACTACATCCATTAATGTGGAAGGAGACCTACCAAGGATTGTGGAGTCAAGCATACATAGCAAAGCATTTTAAAATAACAATTTTAGAAAATGAATAACAAGAATAACAAAAATCCAGAACGGGTGTCTTTGTTCCTCTGCTAGAGATTACTTTCTGCTCTCCCCACCCTGCTCTGTGACCAGGGAAAGTCACCTGTAGGGGGCCCACCAACAAGTTCTCCTAAGCCTCTGACCACGGGTGAGGCGGACCATTCAGAGCCCTGGTCAACAACTGGAGAGAGATGGCAGAGCGGCTGGGACCTGCTGCGTCTCTGAAAATCATGGCTTCCCTCAAGGTGACCCTTGCTCTGCAGCTCTCCTTCGGGTCCTGACAGCCATTCCTTTCTTCCTTCCTTCAGCCTTAGGGATGTTAACAGCCCTGGGGTACATTTCTCATCCTTCTAGTTTTTGATGCCTCCTCTACACTTTTATAAATAATCCCAATATTAGACTCCACTTGGAAGATCTTCATTGGAGGTTGCCAAGCGCTTCCTGCTGGGACCCTGGCTAACATCCTCTCTGTGTATATTTATATACCATATTCACATTTGCATATGGTCACATGAACACGGAGAAACATAAGGACCCTCACACATACACCCACCTAGACTATGTGGTTAAAATGGGACACACAGATGTTGGGTAAAAGGGGATAACGTGGTGGGAACATTGATGGGTAGAAAAAAGGAAGAGAGAGAGAGAGAAGCAGAAAAGAAAATGAAGAAAAAATGAACAAGAAAATGAACCAAAGCCTAACACACAGAGAGACACACATACACGATATGACACTGAACATTATGTAACTTAAAAATTCACGGCAATATGGCAAAAGGGACTCACAATACAGATTTCCTGGCTCACAGGACTACAGGGAAAGCTGATGGAGATGCTGAACATCTGGATGTGTAATGCAGACTGAAATACTCAGAATGAGAAGCAAGATGTCCCAGAGGAAGATTAAGTAAATGGATGGGCTTAGAATAAGAATTCTTCTCTTAGTGATGGAGTATGTTCTAAGTGAACAAAAATCCACACATCTCAAAAAAGTCACTTTCTTAGAATCTATCTTAGCTGTAGAAAAGTGAGAAGAAACAAAATCATAGTTGGGAAAACAGCCCAGGCTTCTTCTGTTGGGAGAGGTTCGTATTTGTAGGACAGAACAAAGAAACACAGCATATTGGTAAAACCGTACTGTGCTTTATTCAGTGATAAAAGGAAGACATGATGAGATGGGACACCCAGGATTTGAGAGAATGGCTGACTTGGCATACGACCAATTTTATTAGCCAACAATGACAAGACATATGGAACAAAGGTGTCACAACTGTGACAAGGACATGAAGCACAAGTCCAGAGCAGAGAGGGATGCCAGGCTAACGAAGGCCATGCTGGGCACTTAGCTTCTGCCCCTGGAATAGGGCTCGGTGAGAATCAGAAATACTTCCTAATAAGTCAAAGTAGTCACATCACAGTGGCCAAGAAAGAGGCTGGTACCTTATGGAACCATTTTATAAGCCATTCTAGGTTTCGCTAAGGGTCCTGGGTGATCAGAGGGTCATTTTTGAATCTGAGTTAGTCGGAGAACTGAGGAAGAGGATTGAATTCTAGAAGGACACAGCCCATTCCAGGGGAAACTTTAGAAAGAGATCTGACGCACACTCTCAACAGACATGTTTATGCCCCAGGCGAAGGAGATTGGAGAGAGCATGTGAGAGCCTTTGTCCATGACCTCAGCTCTCTCTTTAGCAGAAGTTATTTATCACTTGTTAGGGTTTGAATCTTTAATGTCCCACAAAAGCTTATGTTTTGAAGGCATGATCTGCAATGCAGCAAAGTTTGGAGGTGGGAATTTTAACCAGTGATTGGAACAATGACCTCATCAGTGGATTAATTCATTTGATGGATTAATAACTGAATTGGCTACCTGGTGGTAAGTGTAGGCAGGTGGGGTGTGGTTAGAGAAGTAGGTTACTGGGGGTGTGTCCTTGGATGACATCTGTCTCTTGTGCCTTCTTTTTCCTCTCTGCTTTCTGCATGCCATGAGCAGCTTCTCTCCACCGGGCCCTTCTGCCATCACGTTCCGAGGCCCCTCAGCCCAGAGCAGTGGAGTTGGTGACTATGGACTGAACGACTGAAACCATAACCCAAAATAGACTTTCCTCCTGTGAGGCATTCTTGTTGGGTATTTTGGTCATGGTGACAAAATGCAGACTGACTGACGCAGTACCTTAGACTTGACCAACAACCTTCACTGCCAATTGCTTTGGCGTTAGATGACAGTCAAAGAAACAGATCAGCAACCAATAAGCAAAACGATACTTCCTTCTTTCTACCCCTGGAGAGGGTCATTTCTAAACAAATTAGTCCTTGGGGTCAAATAGATTACAAATGGAAGGAATCTAACACACGAGAATGAACAACACCTCAAGTATTTGCTGACCCTCTCACATTCTAGAATTACAAAGATATAAGACACAGGAAAGATGATTTGTTGTAAGCTCGTTGTTTCCCAGATGAGGAAGTTGGTGGACTAAAGGGGATAGGATATTTGCCCAAGAACCCTCAGGAAGCTTCATAAGCAACAGAGTGTCCAAAACGGACCCACCATGCATAAGCACACAGGAGTCTGTCCAGCATCAAGAAGGAGGAGTGATTATAAATATACAGTTTCCAATTTAAAGCATTTATTAATTACAGACATCTGCAGTCTCCTTCAAACACAGCACAAGCACACATCTACTCCCAACCTGGCATCCATCAGCCAAACCATCCACGGAGGCACAGCCACCCCATACCTGTAACCAGGGAAATGACCTTGTTTCTCCAACTACTAAAGGGACCTTGGGGACAACTGCCAGCACATGATTAAAACAGGAAAGGATTGCTCCCCAACCTCACTCTCTACTTTCTGTGATCTGAATTCTGGCCTCACATCTCTGTTCACAGTGTCAACTGATGTCACAAGCACAGAAACCAATCCCCGAAAGTCCCTGTTGCTAGTAGTCCTGCCAAGAATGATTTTACTGCTCTGGACTTACCTGATAGCAATTGTGTGACAAGTTTGGACTGACCACCAAAAGAGTGATCACTTGGAGTGACAGCCTTTTGGTTCTGTAGCAACTACAGAAATGACACCAAAAAAAAAAAAAAAAAAGAGCATGAATCCCTAGAGTCTGGATCCATTGACTGTCTGACCTCTGTCTCAGCCTGTCCCTGGTGGGGTGATGCAGAGGTGTCTGTGATAGTGTGGCAAAGGCTCAAAAAGATGAGTGTGTGGAGACCCCAATGGTCACCATCCATATCACAGGATGGACACTGAGCTTTGCTGATGTCATTGTATTCTAGTTCAAATAGTTAACTCAGTTGAAAATAATATAAACTTTCCAGTGGGAATGGCTGGGATTGCTAATTATGCTTTTGGAAAATCCATGAAAGTATAGTTACTTTACATGGGCTGTTGTTGATGGATCTGCTCAAATATTAAGATGTGGACCTCATCTATTAAGCAAATGGTAAATATTTTAAATGGAGTGTGCTCATTCAGATGTGACCACAAACATCAAATAATATTAATAAATACCCAATGCAAAGGTGACTGTCTCCTTATAGATGAAGAGGGTTTCAACTCTAGGAAACTTATTTTTCTGGATTTCCCATCCATTCTTTTTTTCTGCACTTTCTTCTTCTTTTCTTGGCTTATCACTACCTGGCCCCATCTCATGATAGAGCACAGCTTTCAACAGTGCTGCATGTATTTAGAGGAGCATGGAAGTTATATAACGTCTGGGTACTTTGGATTTCTCCTCTTTCAAAGAGGAAAAATAGTAGTACCTATTATAGAATTTTGGTCAAGAGCATAGTTCCTATATATATGCCTGGAACATAGTAAGCATTATTTAAGCATTTTCTATTATTACAATTTAGAAGAGACATAAAAGGCCTTGAAGACTCCATACCCCCATATTGTCTATGCTTTTAATGATTTTAGTATTCCTGCTTAGTCTAAGGTCATTCATTGATTTAACTATAGTTCCTAAGTCCTCTCTCTCTCCTTTTTAAGCCATGTGTGTGTGCAACACAAACACATACACACACACACACAACATGCACGTGTAAATGCATATACATATATAAATAATAGGGAATTTCCACTGTGCCCTGGAATTTGTATTAATTTTCCCCTTACTTCAGTTAGTCCCAGAGGCTTCACAATGGAGGTCTCTAATGAGATTGCCTATGCAACAGGTGCCAAGGAGACTGTTCAGAATATGAAGAAAAATAACCTAGGTCCTTGTCTTCAGGAGGCTGATGGTCTAGTACTAAGTGGACATAATGACAAATGATGGCCAAACATTGAGATGTGTGCCAAATAAATTCTCAGTGATGCTATGGAGACCCAGAAGATGAAACAAATCAGAGAAAGAGTGGTGTTGAGGAAGGAGATCCTGGAATGGGTTTTTGAGGTGTGAACAGGAGTTGAGTGAGCCAACAAGGAAAGAAAGGGTGTTGAAGGCGGAGGAATTGGTGAACACGAAGAAAGAAATGTGTGACAGCTTATAACACATTTAGATCTCCATAGATCACATGATTATATTCATCATAGGTATAAAAAGAAAAAAAAAATGACAAGGGCCATTTTTGCAAAGGGATCTGCTAGAGATGTCATGGGAGGCCTTGGAAACCATGAAAAGCAACTGGTCACGATTCCAAAGGTATAGATGATGACCAGTCCAGGAAAGGATTTTAAAGAGGAGCATGTATGCCCAGATTTCTGTCTCCAAGTCATGTTGGGTTCAGAGTGGATGATGGACTGGGAAGGAGCATGTGGCGTGGACAGAGGGAGCCATCACAGCTAGCTTCTGGCAGTTCTCTAAGCAGTGAAAATCAGAGGTTTCTCTCCTCTTCCTTACATGATGGTGGACTCAGGAACCAAAGGAACATCACCTAGTGTTCAGCTCCTCTGGCCTGGTGGGTGGACATGTGACCCAAATAGCCGGAGTCTTCATCTTATTAAAGTGGCCTTCAGAGTCATAGCCAGGATTGAGTAGCATCAGACTCAAACCCTAAGTGGATTAGCTGAATCCAAAGTGAGGAACCATTCTAGACAGGAAATTACTGAATTCATGGACCCAAACTGGGTGAAAACAGGTAAAAGAAGTTATAAACTAGTGAGTTAAGAATTCAGCCTCAAGAAAGCATTCTCAGTTCAGCTAAATGCACCCCATCTGTAGAACACGGGCTCATCATCTCTTGCATACAAATTGATCAAAAAGAGCTTATAGTGTCTTAGAGTCTAGTAAGAGCTATGAAGCGAAGTTGTTTACTTCCTGTGCTCCTGCATCTGTGTCTACATGCAGGTTTAATGAGAAACACCTAACAGCTAGAAAGTATTCCAATTTTCTGGGAATGATAAAACTGGGACCTTATATGGTGTTTTCCAACCTTGGAAGGTTTTAGAATTAACCAGAGAAATGATGAAATAAACAAATCCTACAACTTCTAACATTTCTGTGTTGAACTTAAGATAGTCCCTGTATGTCTGGTAATTAAAGTGTTTGTAAAGTGTTTTTAATGTTTAAGAGATTCTGGCAGAGTCGACTTTATAATTAGCCATGTGATTCTAGTTTAATTCTCTAATTAAGTGGTTGATTTGAGGGTAAAGCTTTAGAGTTTAAAGTTCCAAGAGAAGCTGGCTGAGTTTGTAAACAGTACTGAAAGATTTAAGAGGACTTAAAGGTCACAATATTTTAAAGTTTAATTTATTAGATTTATAAGAACTGCTTGGGTACTTGGGAAAGTTTTGCTTGTTAGTCAAGTATTTAAAGTACTTAAAAAGAAAATCGTCTATATTACATTTATAAATGTGGTTTAGACTGTTTAGGGGAATTTAATTGCCAAAATTGTAAAGTGCCTCTTAAAATTTTATTAGATTTATAGATAGAATAATAAGATTTGTAGTTTGAACTTAAAAGCTTAAAGAAAAAAAAAAACTTCATTACTTCAGTATATTGAATATTTATCTTAGAAACCAAGTAGCTGCAAACAGTTTTTTATGTACAAAGGCTGGCCTCAATGACCCCAGAAAACGACTACTGATTTTTTTTCCTGGGATCTTTTAGCACTGAGGCAGGGTAACACCCATGCCTCTCCTTCTGTGTGCTTGAGCTGAGGCCTGTGCCCATGCGCTATGTGTGAAGCAGCCTTACAGCACTGAGAATGAAGTGACAGGCCAGTATGTTCTAAAGGGATTTTGAACCTGGGTTCCAGTCCACCCTACAGCTAGCTCCAATCCCTCCTTTATCAAGGGTGTCTTATGCGAACCAAATTATTTCCTTCTTTTGCTTTAGTTGGTGCACTTGCGTCTAACACGTCCATCTGGAGAGTCTTAACTGTTATTGAGGCCATGGAGAAAGGAAGTCCTGCTTAGTGGCCTCTCTGTAGAGGGTTAGGATGTGTGTTCAAAAACAAGCATGTAATGGGCTGGTCTTACATAGCTCCTCCCTGGAAGTTTTCCTACAGTCTTTTTGCCTTTGAAGGGTCCTAGTTGCTTGACCCTGTCCTGCCCTTTCCACAGTTCCCTTATTTCTCAAGGCAAAGGTGCTGAGCAGAGCCAGGAGAAGCCCATCACTGGGCTTGGGACTTCTGTCCACTTCTCTTTTGTCCTTGCATCTGAAAATACGGAGGAGCAAGGATGTGAGAGAATCACAAACCACTCTGCATTGTTTTCCTTCGTTCATCATGGGACCAGGCTCCAGATTTAAAAGGAAGGAGAAGCAAAAATAAAACAACAAAGGCTCAGGTACAGAGAAAGGTGTGGATCTCCAGTTAGGACTCTGATCCAGCCCAACAGGGCACCATTGGATGCAGCCTGTGCCTGACTTCAGCAATTAGGGACTCCAGGGCTATTAATTAAAATAGGAACACAAAGAAACAGATTCAGGGGGAAAAAGAAAAAGAGAGGTCCAGCTTGGTACAGGAAGAGCCCATGCTGTGGGTCTGCCTGTTGGGAATGCCCGTCAGGCAGTGGGATGCGTATCTCTAAAATGCAGGTAGGAGACTGATCCAAGCAGTGGGGTTTTAGAGTAATTGCTGCCAAAATGGTCACGGAAGCCTGGTTTCCTAGGTGTCCCCCTCTGCCTTGCTGGTTGAAAGCCTTTTTACTAAGCAACAGCTAGGGTATTTTGTCAGTTGGAAATACATTGGGTTCAAATGTCGGAAAATCCTGTCATAGCCAGGTGCGGTGGCACATGCCTGTAATCCCAGCAGCTCAGGAGGCTGAGGCGGGAGGATCGCGAGTTCAAAGCCAGCCTCAGCAAAAGCAAGGCACTAAGCAACTCAGTGAGACCCTGTCCCTAAATAAAATACAAAACACTGGGGATGTGGCTCAGTGGTCGAGAGTACCCCTGAGTTCAATCCCTGGTTACCACCCCCCGCATCCACATCCCCCCAAAAAAACCCCTGTCATAGAGTAGTTCAAAAAGACAGGGATTCTGGCCATTATTTTCTAGTGGAGTCCTTGGAAGGAGGCAACTGTTTGTGTGGTTTTTTGGCTGAGATCCAAGGTCTCTGCCATTCTCTTTGAATTTCCTCATGGTCTCCAGATGGCTGTTGCATCTCTCTGGACGGACTCTGCATTCAAGGCAGGGCCAAAGACAGATGCAAGATTTATTGGTTCCTTTAATAAAGAAAGACCTTCTTCCTGTGCTCCTGATTCTGCTTTGGCTCCACTGCCTAATATGGTGTCACAGGACTACCTATAGCTGCAAGAAAGGAGATGCAGGGCAGTGAATGAGAAGAGAATTCAGAATAGAGTCATCCTGCGAACGGTGACCCCCACTATGAGGAGATTATAGTTCCATGATGGTTATTCCCTGATCTAAGAATCCAGAGCCCAGAGCAAGGCATAGAAAATACTTCCATTATGTTCACGGTTTGCCAGTTGCTTGAACTTCTGGGTTGTATTTTCTTTCTTTATTAAAATTTTCTCTACATTTTGGAACTTAATTGCTCAACTTCCAAAATCTACAGAAGAAAAAAAAAAGTCAATATCTGACCATTCTGGGTCTTTCCAATGTGCGGAGTCTACAAAGTCAAAATTCTCCAAATTCTCCCTCTAAAAGTGGAAAAAATTTCAATGGGACCGAGAATCTATTGCAAATGACAGAGGACCTGTGGCTTTTGCAAACCACACTCATAACAGTCCTTTGGAGGTTTCTTCAGGGAATTTGTAGGTAGGTAGGTCAACTGGCCATAGAGGGCTTGTTTAAGATAAGTGATGCTCAAGAGTGGAAAACCGAATGCATGATTTTGAATTTGCCAGAAGTTTTGGGCTTGGTCATGGCTTACTTGATCCACCAGGTACTGCAGCAATGAAGTCTCTTTGCACAGACAGAAAGAATAAAAGCAAAGGCCCCGCGAGCAAACCACCTTCTGGGGTTTCTTTGACCAGCATTGCCATTTTCTACATAGGACAGTATGTAGAAAATGTTATGTGATAGTTATGTACGTTTGTTTTTGTGGAGCACATAAAATGGGAACCCTTTCAAGAAGAACTTTGGTTTTATGTTCAAACCTGTCTATTGTTTTGGATGTGTCAGTCAGTGGTGCTGAATTCACAAAAAGACTTGATTCCACTAATTGACCCTGATTTCTGTTCATGTCCCCCACAACCTATCAGCCACTGGAGAAAAAAAGAACTGTTGTCACTAAATATTAACTTAATGGTCTATTCCTTGATTTCCCAAATCCTTTCCTGTTTTGCTGTATATTACCCAAACCTGCTATTTACTTTCTCAAAGGAAACTTTCATACATATTCAGTTTTAAATATACTTTCTTTTAGGAAGCAACATTTTCTTCCCCAAATTTGCTCCCCCATATCAGACATGTAGAAATCATATTTTCCATCCACTTTTAATAATACATTTAACATTTCTTTGTTTTAATTTTTGATTGATGTTCAATTGGCAAAGGCTCTTAATGCTCTGAGCATAAGATACCCTCGGCCCACAACTTCTGGGTCACATCATTAATATTTCATAGGGTCTGAACATGCTCTAGGAGCTTATTAACCTATATAATGAGATGGAGAATTTTATTCACTAAAATTCCAGCGCCTGTTCCCTATGAGATTAATAGCAGTCGCAGACTTCCCCGGGGGTCTGTGTGAAGCAGAGGATCAGGAGTTGGGAGTGGTGTACGTGAGTGGAATGGTGGCACAGGACAGAAGGAGGGACAAATGGCATGCAGGGTTCAGGAAAAGCAGGGGAAGAACAGACATGGAGTGAAGCACCCACATGGAGAAACTGAGATAGAGAAACCCACACATGAAAGAATAGGTGAGGGAGAGAGCAAAGAGCACGGCAATTATGCAGCCTTTGGGCAGGAGACACATTGTCAGGAATGGAAGGGTATTTCACTGTGTAATATGCTACTCAGAGTTAAACTTTTGTGCAACCTTCTCAAGAAAACAACATACAAGGATTTCCACTGTTACAGAACAATATCATTAACGGCAATCCTCATGCTGTACCTTAGATCTCTGGACTTACTCATCCCAAATCACTCCCACTTCCTACCCTTTGACCAACCTCTCTCCCTTCCTCCTGCTTCCTGCTCCTGCTAACTAACCACCAACCTACCTTCTGTTTCTAGGTCTTTTACTTTTTAAATTCCACATGTGAGATCATATGGTTACTGGAAATTTGCTAGGAAAGTAGATTTTACCTTCCTTTACCACACAAAGGGAGTCACTGCACAAAATTTAAAAATCTACCTGTTGTTTAGGTATACATATCTAGTTTTTTTTAATGAAAAAGAAAATAGAAAATAATTAATCCAGTAATCATATAGTGCTTAACTCAAAGGGGCAAAGAAGAAAATCTGAGGAGCTTTACAGTTCCTGGTGGTATTCTAATTCTTTAATGAGATATGCTTATGTAGGTTGATTAAAAATAAATTCAGAAGTAAAAGACTCACTTAAGAAGGATTTCCCTTATTCACCTAGACCTGTGAGGTTGGATGTGTGTCTGGAAAATGCATCAATGGGCAGGGACTGGCCTGAAGTTTGCTGAGATATATTTGGGTTACACTTGGGATTTAAGCCTCTTTCCTTCCTGTCTGTCCTCCAGTTGCTGGGAAAATTGCTTTCTTAAAGTGGAGCGTCCCCTAAGGAGCTGCCATTTGTCCTGGATGGTATGTCTATAGTAGAAAGTGTGTCTTGAGCAGGGAGTGAGAAGGCTTGGTTTCCCGTCCCAGCTGTGATTCGCTAACTCCTCACTTAAGCTTTCCTACCTATAAATGAGGCTAGAGCACAAGGTTTTGAGAATTAAATGAAATAATGTCTGTAAATGGTCCTTCCACAGTGTCTGGCACATAACGAGTTTAATGGATCATGCATTTGGATCAATGGAGAATACCTAAATTACACCATCAGACTATTTTTACCCTGATCTGCCCATATGGAGTAGAAGTAAGGAGTCCTTTCTATTACTAATATAATTTTCCAATCAAGAGCTACCTCTGGGATCATCAATAAAAAATTTTAAATTAGTATCAACATACTCATTATTCCCCCTTTAAAAAAATATAAAACCTGTTCAATATTGCTGAATTTTATACCACAAGGAAAGTAAGAGAAAAAAATTAAAGGATAAAATCCTTGTGATCTCTGCTCCACACACACCTCCCAGCTGGTCCATTATGAAAGGTTTTTTTTTTTTTTTTTTTTAATTAATTGGGCCAAAAGCAACACTTGTGCCCTCAGTCACTGGAGTTCTGACAGCAAAGAGCTGGGTGCACATTACCCACCCAGCAGTTGTATTTGAAAGCAGGTGACATCTGACCCATGGGGCTGAGTGTAGAGAGCGAGAGATGAGAGGGGCACATTGGAGCACCTTGGGCTCAATTCACAGAACAGGGCAGATCCCGGCTCTCACCATCAAGAGTCCTTGTGAAACACTGATTTCTGAGGAGCCCTCCCTCACTGCTGCCCAGGTACACTTCAATTCAGCATCCTTGTCCTGCCTGAGGAACATCAGGATGGAATCTCCCTGCACTCTCCATAATGAATTCCAAAAAGGTACCCAGAGGGCTTTCTTGGTCTTCATCCAAAGCAACATCATCTTGCTGTTAATTAAAGCTGCGTATCACTGCAGGGTTCCCACCAGGGACAGAACCAACTCAAGCCTTTTCCAGTGTCATTTCTTAAATTGATGATGATTCCAAAAATAACCTTGGGCACTCAAAGAGCACTGTTGAGTACAGGCAGTGCCCAGAAGGTCCAAAAGGACAGTATCTTCTAATCTCTATACTATCAACCTTTGGGCATTTTTTCTGTGGAGGGGGTACTGGGTATTGACTCAGGGGTGCTTAACCACTGAGCCACATACCCAGCCCTTTTTATTTATTTTTTTAAATTTTGAGACAGGGTCTCACTGAGTTGCTTGGGGCCTCACTAAATTACTGAGGCTGGCTTTGAACTCACAATCCTCCTGCCTCAGACTCCTGAGCTGCTGGGATTACAGGAAAGAGCCACTAGGGCCAGCTCAACCCTGGGCACTATCTTCTGTGAGTGAGCCAGAGGACTGCAGGACTTCTGTCCACTCTTACATTCTACAGATCAGGAAACTGAGGCCCAACAACCTGGCCGAGACCACACTTTACTAGAATAAAACTGAGGCCTCCTAGTTGCAACACTAGTGTTCTTTCTTGTACCCTATTTAATCAGATGATGTATGCCCTCAGGAGCACAAAGGCAAGCAGATAAAATGTTTTTGACCAAAACAATCTGAAACATTTTCATCGGGGAAAGATTTGAAGTTGCAATACTTAGCACTTATGACTTCTGAAAATTGCCACATTAAAAAAAAATCTCTCCAAAACTGAGCTGCATGAATATATATTTTGAAAAAAAGGTGGCTAAGACTATTTATCCCTAAATTTCAAGTTTTCCTTTAAAGTCAGAGACCTTCGATTATCCCAGTGGGCAATGGTGGCCCATGCCTTCAGGCAAAAGTCACGTTCATTTCCTGATGTGAATAAAGAGTGCTCATTTCCAGCCGTTGCCCCTCACCACGAAGCCCACATAGGCCATTTCTGTGTGATTGTCAAATAAGAGGTGCAGGCTAGCAAACACCACACGTTTGCATTTCTTTTCCATGATGTATATGACTTGCATTAATATGGAAATAGATGCAGCTCTAAGGCACTTTTGAAGTTGTCAGGGCTGTTCTCATGTGACAAAGTTTTCATGTCTCCGTGCATTGTACAGCGCTCCCTTGATTTTAAAATCTGTGCTTACCTGATGTATTGTAATTATGGGATCAAAAATGACAGGATGATGCTATTCCAAAGTTAAAATGAATGATAATAATACCTTAGGTTTATATAGTGTCTTTCTTCTGAAAAAGTAAGAGAGTTTTTGCATATATTATCTCATGTATCCTCTCAACACCTCTGTGAAGTATTATTAGCCCCATTTTACAGATGGAGACCAGAACAGGTAAGTTGGTTGGTTGGCCCAAGGTCAGTAGTACTGTCTGGCTGCTGCACCACTCCTAGGAAACATTAAAGGACACATTTACTGCTGAAATGCCTAAATGGGTAGCGTGCTTCAGTTAAAGAAGGCATTGCTTGGTCTCTCCAAGTATGGCAGCACTGACTATCTGGTCTCTGCTACTGGGGCTCTAATTATCACATTAATCATTACTTTACTTCCTTCCTTCCCTACCTTCCCTTGTTTTTCCCCATAAACATTTTTGAAAATATACCCACTAGCTTGCCATTCTTCAGAATCCACAGGGTCCAAGACGGCATACCTTTTTAGAAGCTCATAGGCTGATGTGATGCCAGAACTAGGTGGCCATCATCACGTGGTGGGATTCCTATGCTCAGGGAGTTTCCTAGAGAAGGAGGCTAAACCCTGACAGATGGGACAGAGGACTGACCCAGGAACACTCTTAAAGATAAGTACCCTATGCTAATCCTAGTTGTCTGCTTGCCACACCTACCTAGTAAAACGCATACACTACTAATATCCGAATTTATATTATTAATTAGGCTAAAAAAAACTGCTAAGAAAATTAGCTCTATATCCTAGCTTGGCATATATACCTTTATAATGACCTAGAAGACTGTGACTGAATTAGAATTCTGACTCCACCGTTTCTAAGCTGAGAGTGTGGGTGACTGAGCCCTACTCCAGTCTATGACACTTAACCAACATCCCGTCCTTCTCCCCTCGGGCTCCCACTGTACCTTGAGAGACCTCCTGGGTGCTGCGTGGACTTCCCAGCCTGCATGTATAAGCTCTATCCAAACACCATGCCAACTGCTCCCCGATACCTTAGGGGCACTTACAGGGTATAGTCAACCTAAAGAGGGTTGAGCCAGTGAAGAAGCCCACATGAGCCTGGAGAGTGGGTTGGCAGCCATTGGCCAGGAATCTGGAGCTCTGGTTACTGGGAGAATGTTCTAGAAGGAGAGTGGACTCTTAGTGCACATATTCTCTTGGTCTCATGGATTCTTCATTCCATGGGAAGGGATAAGCAAAAGGAGAATCAGAGGAGAGCCTCCACTGGGGACCTTTCTTCCAGAGTCAAAGAACACTACTGCTGAACGGATCCTTCAGAGGGTCTGAGAGTGCCACTCCATGTATGTCATCCCAGGCTGGAAATACCTCAAAGACGTTAGTTTCAGTTTAAGAAGGCATACAAAATTTGTTTCTCCCCAGTCCATCTTAATACATGGCAGATTCAGACTTTAATTGCTTATCACAAAGCCCTTATAGTCATGCTTAACTGTCTAGCTAACACCCACATTCACCAGGAAATGTGATAAATACATTCAAACTGTTTCTTAACACTGACTGCCATTGTCTAGTCTATCATCATCTCTCGCTTAGGATTTCATGAGAGCCTTCTAATTGGTTTCTATACCCCACCCGCCTTGTCCCGGCCCTTTTACCTTCTACTGTCCACCACAACATAACAGCTAGGATGGGCCTCTGGATATCCAAGTCTTTCTGCTTCATATCCTCCAGCGACCTTCTGACCCACTCAAAGCAAAAGCCAAATTCTGTACTTGCCACCTCCCACATCAGCTCCTATTACTTTTCCTCCAGTCACCCAACTCCTGCCATACTGTACCCTTGATTGTTCCTTAGACTCATGAAACACACCCCACCCTCACTTCCAGGACTCCTTTCTTGCTATTCCCCCTTGGAACAATCTTCTAAAGATATGTGATCATGCCTGTTCTCATTCAGAGACCTGAAGACAATCATGACCAATGCCCAGCATCACGACAGTTCCCTTATCCTGCCTGCTTCATATCTTCCACCCTAACCCAATAAGTATGTATCATACATATACATTTGCTTCTATGTATGTCTCCCCACAAACACAGCAGAATATAGGCTCCATAATGGTAGACATGTAACACAAAACCATGGAAGCACATAGTAGGCATTGAATAAAATATCTATGAATTAATCAATCCCCAGAATTTAGTTCTGAAATTTATTTCATTATTTTAGAAATTTTTCTTTGTTTCTTTTTTAAAAAATTTTAATTATTTAAAGTAAAATAGAAATTTTAGGAGGATAAATCCGCGATGTTGGCATTGGTTGGCATATTGCCTGAAATCTCCAGATAAAAAGCAATCAAAGAAGATGCTCAGTAAAGGTTCATTTTGTGGAGGAAAAAATTCACATTCGTGTGATTCTTGGCATATGCTATGGTTCTTTTGGGTGATGCTTCAAGTCTGCTACAGTGGATTGATCCTCTTAAAACTGACTTAGTAGTACAGTGGGGCCCTTTAAGGTAGGATATGACTTCCATGATCTCTCTTACTCCTCGTTGTATTATATTTATATGCCCTGGTTTATTTGTTACTCTGAAACGCTGTCTAATTATGCCCTCCTAATATAACCAAGTTCCATAAACCACACATACTATTCAAACCATTATTGCAGACACATCTTTCTTTCCTCAGCAAATTGTAACCTCCTCAAGGTCAAGAACTTTACCTGCTTTTCTTTGTAGCTCTCACCCCATATACTCCCATTAGTTCTCTACCAACATGACACCAAATGAATCATGTATGTGACCAGCTACACAAGAAGTTAAAGTTAAATGAAAAGGAAACTGTCTTTATTATTATTTGAGAATTCAAGGGATGTTTAACTCTAAGGCAAGTAGACAAAGGTCATTGGTACTCTCAAAGCATAAGCTTTCTATAATCTCATAGTAAGTGTTCATTATTTTTAAAATTTATCAAGATTGAAGAACTTGGGTCACACAAAGCAAAGGAATGTAGAGTATTCATCCCTGTATGACAAAACTGATTTATGTTCATTTGTTTAGGAAAATTGTGAAAACATAAGCAAGAGGAGAGAGAAGATAAAAGCATTTATGGTCTATTATTTAAGGATATCGATTGTCCACATTTTGGCTTGTTCATTTTCTGTCTTTGTCTGATCATAATATATTGCATTGCTCCTGATTTTAATTTTTTAATTTTTATTTGCACAAGTTTTAAATTATTCTCCTTTTAGAAAATATAAATACAAAGAATCACAAAAGACAGATCATTTATAATCTCAGTATCCAGAGATGGCCACTATTAATATTTTAGTAAATATCTTTTCACAATTTCACCGAGGCATATACTCATTCATGGATATTATAGGGTATGTATTTTGTTTCTACCAAGATACTGTAAAATTATATATGACACTTTAAAATATACTTTCATCACTTACTAAGTCTTATCATTAAATATCTTTTTATAGCATCATAATTTTGTGACTACATATTATCTCACTAGATGGATGCATCAAAACTTATTTTCTCATCTCAG
This sequence comes from Marmota flaviventris, assembly GCF_047511675.1. Lineage (NCBI taxonomy): Eukaryota > Metazoa > Chordata > Mammalia > Rodentia > Sciuridae > Marmota > Marmota flaviventris. The sequence continues at coordinate 15,651,257 of NC_092508.1, forward strand.
TTGAACGTGTCTGTTTTTTCCTCTTTTTTGTTTTCCTACTTGAAGTGAACATCATATACCAGAAAGCATTTTTCTACATTCATAAAATTCATAGATGTGGAATAACTGAGGCATAGAATTACTGGAGCTTTGCTTCAAAGTGGACTCTTCCCTGGTCTTCTCTTTTCTTTAATTTTTTCATAACATCTTCCAGGCATTGTCTCTGTTTTAGTAAACTTGCTGTTGCTGTTGCTGTGATCAAAAGACCTGACAAGAACAACATAGAGGAGGAAAAGTTTATTTGGCTCAGAGTTTCAAAGGTCTCAGTCCCTAGATGGCCAACTCCATTGCTCTGCCCCTGAGGTGAGGCAGAACATCATGGCAGAAGGGCATGGTGGAGGGAGGAAGCTCAGTACATGGCAATCAGAAAGCAAAGAGAGCTCCACTCATTAGGACAAAATATAACCCCCAAAGCCATGCCCCTAGTGACTTCCTTCCTTCAACCACACCATATTTGCCTACAGTTACCACCCAGTTAATTCACATCAGTGGATTAATCCACTGATTAGATCATAACTCTCAAAATCCGATCATTTCACCTCTGAATATTCTTGAATTGTCTCATACCTGAGCTTTCTGGGGACACCTCAGATCTAAACCATAGCAGTTTCTATGCAGGACATGGACACTTCTCATTATATCTTTTTCCTTACTGAGTTTTCATCACATCCCAGGCACTTACACTGATTGATCTTTGCTATTTATCATGCAAATATAACATTACTTTAAACATGGTTTCAATTTGATGGATGCTTTGGTTGTTCGACACATAAGGGTGCTGAATCAAACAACTTCACTGAATTACCCCATTCCTGGCACCTTGACATGATCTTGTGTTAACTCTTAGACTGAAAGTTAAATACTTCCTATAGAATAAGATAACTTTATGGGAAATGTTTCCTACTGGTCTTGCATGTTCCATGTTTTCTTGCATCGATATTGGTGGAGCCCTGCAGCTATTATTGCCAGGTGTTAGCTCTTTACTCACAGTACGGCAGACCTACCAAATCTCACAGAAGGAGCAATGGCTATTATGGCTTCACCTTTCATCTCTCCTTACTCTTTATTACAACGCAACAGAAATTTCATGCAAAGAAACCGAAAACAATCGAGTTCCTTCCAAACTCATTGGAACAAGAGGGAGAAAAATCAGTCAGAGCTCATATTGCCTTCTACCTGTGTGCAGGTGAGATGTGTTTAGATTGATATATGTGGTGTCATTTTCTGGACCATTAAAAATCCTGTCGCCTCTGGAATGAAATGCTGCAGTGATTTACCAGCCAATGACATTACATCGCACCATCATTTAGAAAGAGAAATGAGAAGCACAAGTATTGAACCGAACATATTTTTAAGTTTATCACCTTAAAAAATAAGATATTCTGTGCAGGAGAAAACCTGTAAATTTATTTTCACCGATCAAGTTCTTCATCTAAATCATTTTGATTTAAATGACAAACTAAGCTTTGGAGGAATAAACAAGTGAATGAGAGAAAAGCTTTTAACAACAGGGCCAAGAGAAAGCCTGGTAACAAATTGCAAGCTCTTTGAGGTAGGTTTTCAAGGCCTTTTAGGCAATTTATTTTTTTTCTGTTCTTAAGACTTCATTCACCTCTAAACTGAGCCAGAGGAAGATGATACCAAAACAATTCATTTTTTTTTCTATTTCACATAAGCTTCTTTACATGACCTAGAAGTTACAAAGCCTCAGAAATAACAGGCATCTACCTCTGACCCATCAAACAAGTTAAAACAAACTGTTTATCATAAATCTTTCTCTTGAAATCTTTATGTGATAATACAAATGTGATCTATGCAAGAGGGAATACGTATTGAAAATTTTTTTTTGTATTGTAAAGGTTTCATTTATCATTTTTTTCTAATGAACCAGAAGTAATTTATTACGAATGTGTATGGATGTTGTCAATACCCAGAAAACATTTTGTAGAACAAAAGCTTTTCATGATCAGAATACCATAGTCAGATGCATTTTGTCATAACTGAAGATGCTCTGTTTAGGGTTAAAACTGGATTTTTGTATCTGTGATGAATTCTTTCTGCGGCACTGACAAATTGGATAGTAACTCGTACTGACTGTGTTGTATGAAAGATATCTGAGGTTCCTAGAGCAAAAATACCTCCGGAGGAAAAGGATAGTGTAAGATTTGTTAGGTATCAAGAGAGCAAGCTCATTCTATGTTGCTCCCTCGGGGGCAAAGAAAAAAAGAATGTTATGGACAAAGTAAAGCCCCTCAAAGAATTTCTGGCACAATGAGTGAAAATATTATTTTAGGGGTATAACCAGTCTCCATCCGTAGATACACGGACGAGATACACTCCTGTGGAATGATGTTACCTCAGGGGCCATGCCTATGTAGGGTGACCCTGCCCTTTTGGCTCCCGTGGCACTAGGAACCACATGTTTCAGGTTCCCTTTCTCAAAAACAGAAAGAAAGAATTTTTAGTCAGATGGCTAGGGACAGTGGAGCTGGCTACAAGACCAGAATTGGCCCAATGGCAAGTCCGTGCTGCTGGAACCTGTCAGATGAAATAAGTAAGAAGCAGATGTTCAGGGAGGAGATGAGATAAGAGACTACAAAAGCCCAGAGAAGTGATGGAGAAAAAATATCTGATGACATTCCAGATTCTGAAAGTCCAGGGCTAGGTCAGCTGAGGGGTCCTTTTGTCCTTGAATTAACCGTGGTTCATCCCCACCTTTCCTGTAAGCTTCGTTGGGAAGCTTCTTTAGCCCTTGAAATCAACAATCCTAAGGAAACCAAATGACTGAATTACCTCCTTCCTTCTCCCTATCCCCAGATACTAAAATCAGAACCTTTGAGTTAAGCTACAGGAAGCAGATCTCCTTCACTATTGAACCTGTTCAGACCCGGAAGGGCCCGTGACTGCAGTGGCTCTGTAATGCCCCATCCTTGCTGTCACAAATCATCAGGTGGGAGTTGCTTGTGTTTATTTTGCTTCATTTATAATCTTTGATCAAAGTCAGAGCAATATTTAAGGTTTGGAATACAAAAATAATTTTCAGTTTTGCTCACACAACCCTAGCCTTCATCGATTGCCCCCAGGTCCCACCAATAATCACTTGGTCTACCTGAAGAGTGTTGGGGCAATGAGTCTACTTGAAAGTGGTATTTTTAAACTTCTCAAGAACCTCAACCTTGTCATCTGTAATTGAGTCCTTAATCTCTTCTCTGAAATCCTTGGACCAGAAAAATTTTAGATTTTAGACTTTTAAAATTTTAGATAACTCATGTGGTTTTAGGCTATAATTTATGTAAAATCCACACTGAAGTTTGTGCAAATACACTATAATTACATCATGTCTGCAGTGAAACATTTAGTTTCTCATGCCAGCTAGGATACATAAAGATCATAAGTAGGTCTCACATCAATTCAGGTCAGAATTTGCTATAAGTTTATCACAGTCCCAATAAAACTATTTGTGTTTCAGAAATTCAGAGCTCATAACCTATACAAAATTTACCTTTTAAGAGGATTACAAATATATTTTTTTAAATTTTACAGTTTCCACAACTTTTATAATTGTATTTATAATACCCTTTGAACTACTTACCTTTTAGAGTGATAGAAAGATGAATCGTGATCACGTCCATAAAGCAGTTGAATTGGACTCTCGGTCTGTCTTCCCCACCCTTGCCTTGGATGCACCTTCAAGCATGACCTCAGGACTTGGCCTGTGCCTCTCTTGCCACCATTTGGTTCTGACCCTCTTCCTTCCTTCCAGTCTTGACAACAGACTCAGCTCAGCTGAGCCTCCACTGACAGTGCTCACCAGCTGTACTTCTTGCTCAGCTGCGTGGGTAGCATGGCATTAATGTCCCATATTGGCCCACCATCACAACCATTTCTGCAACTACTGAGGGTGCCATTACTGTCTTCCTGCCCTCGGTGCCTATTCTTTGCCATCATTCCTTTTCTGAGGAGAAATTTAATCTTGAGCGACATTTTGTGGTCCCCTCAAAAAAGCACAACAAATAAAAACTGTGGGAACAGAAAATGAAAGAGCCTCTTCTGGAGATGAAAGTCAAAGAAAAAGGAAACACACATCCAAGTGGCATTTGAGGTCATCCTCACCCTGGTGACCACCACACCACTGGGTTCTGATGAATTGTGGGAAGAGCAACGGAAAGGTAGCCCTATGGGTCACAGCTTTCGTTCGTTAACTGAGCCACACACAGGCACACACTTGAAAGAGTTACTTGAGCTTTTTAGCCCCTGTGCCACTACTCCTCAAATGCTGTAAGACTGAAAACCAATTACTCTTTCAGAAAAGAACTCTCCTTTCTTCCTTCTCTTAGTAGTTTCTTGTACCTTAAAAAAATCCTGCATGTGAAAGTTCCAAGCTCCCCAAGTGTCCTGGAGGTGAAAAGTACAATCAGCACAAAAGTATTGAAGACTTTGGTCTTCCCATCCTTCTTGAGATGACCCCAAGGTCTGGAAGTTTCCCTGGGCCACATTTGAACCTTTTTAAGTAACTGGAATTCTTTAATTTTTTTTTTTCCTCCTGCTCCCTCTCCTGGAACTGATACCTAACTTTGTTTCTTCGTCAATCACAGCTACACCCAAATCTAAACTCTGTGAGTATAGGGGAGACTAGCAGAAGATAGTTATGGAGTTTTTAAAAGAAGGAAGCAGAGAGAGATGGAGATGCTTCATAAACACTCATCAGACTTACTAGGAGCATTCAAGATTGGTAGCGTTTCAAGAACACCATTGCTAATGATAGTCTATTTATGTGAGGCCAAGCCCTCTTACACCAGTAAGGCTCAATTTGTTCCAGACCAACAAGAAAAACATGTAAAGGTCAATTGATTTAATCTCATTAATGGTAAGCCCCCCAAAGCACTGACATGATAAGTTTTCCACAATTTGCTTCTAAATAAAAAAGAAAAATAATCAAATTTAGAATCAACCAAATTGCTTTAGTTTGCCATTTATAAAACAGCACATGTAATCTAATTAGCTAAATTTATTAGGAGTAAATATGAATGAACTCAGAAATTGAATTTGGGGACCAAGCCTAGTGAAGTCTCAACATGAGAACAAAGCTAAACAAAAATGATTTTCATTTCCAAATCCTGAAAATTATAAAAATAAAACAGGGGTTGATGTCCACATACAAAGAGATTGGACTTGTTCCTCCGACTTCTTACAACAGAGTCAGTGACATCTAACCAGACAAGCCCATCTTTACAGGACCTGAGTGTCTCCTTACATCCTCTAATCACTGATGTAGTTTTAAGCCCTGTCAATGGATCTCATTGGCACTTATGAAGCATTTTGAACTTTTCAAAAATTTTCTCATCTTCTGCTAGTCCACCCTTGTGGCCAAGAGGTTTAGACTTTGTTTCAGTGTGATTGTGCAGATAAGAATTAGCATTTAGCTGGGGGAGGGGACAAGTTGAAGAAGGAAGATGACATCTCAGGGGCTGGAAGGGACAACCATTGCTGCTCCTTTCATATTTGAAAAATGCTTGTGCCATGTATTCCTGTATTATTGGCATTGTGCTTTGTGCCTGCACCATTGTCATTTAGGTCACAAGTCAAGGAAACTGTGCTTGATACATGTGATTGCACAGAATCCCCACAGCTCTATGGTGGTGGTGGTGCTATTATTGCCCCAATTCACAGATGGGGAAGTTGAGGCTCAGCAATCCTAGGTTACCTTCCCAGCATCATTCAGAGAGTATGTGACAGAATTCATATGCACGTACACATATCTTCCTGAGTTGGAAAACTGCCTATAACTAAAGGTTTCTTAATAAATACTTACTCAAATTGTTACCTTTTACTTAAAGAAAATAATTTTCACTCTGAATAAATAGGTAATGACTTTCTACTTTCAAATTGAGTTTTCGAATGCCGCTTCTACATTTATGACAATCTTGGGAGCTGGTAGTGAGGACAGTGATCTTTATCATTTTACAAATGAAGACTCAGACAATCAATGATTTTAAGTAACATACCTAAAATCATATATATATATATATATATTTAAATCACACTTTTAAAGTAATTTTCTAAATTACCAAACTCTGTATTACCCTCGTGCACCTTCCATAGCCAAAGAAAATGCAACCTGAGAATAGAGAAGCAAAGTCCTTCTTCTGACCTCTGATATTAGACCTGGGCTCCCAGAGTGTTCATTTAGAGAAAGAAGAAAAATAATTATGTGACAAAAGTTGATTACTTAATTAAGTTAGTATTAAGAAATCCACTGTTTGGTGATATAACTGCTCATTTGACCCCAAAAATATAATTGATACAATCTTCTTGCAGGGCATGTAGGAATAATTCTCCTAATATCTAACAACGATGCTATTATAAATAATTCTTTTGGTTTATTCCATAAGACCTTTCGGTTACAATTTAATCCCACATTTTGCTTGGTCCCTGAGGAACACTGGCTCACTTTCTTTATTTACAAGAAAAGTGTTAAGCCTCATTTTTTTTTCTTAAGCTAAAAGACTAAATAAAGCGGTGAGAAGCAGACACACAGGGATCTGACAGGGCCATGAGATAATTGCGCGTCCCTCTCCTATGTACCTGCCTGAGTGTTTATGTGAGACCGGAAAAGGACAAGGCGCCCTTCCTCTTTGAAGTCTCTCCTGATCACAGAAGCAGATTTCAAATAATCTCCTCTGTTTTGCTCCTGTGGGCTGCCTGGCTTTTAAACTGTCAGCAAAGCCGTCAAAGGGGTAGGCCAGATACTGGCATCTCTCTGGGCCATGCTGTCCCAACTGTGCCTGTGAGATGGCAGACTCAGGGGCTGGAGCCAACAGTGTCATTGCAGTAAACCTGAATCCCCCGGGCTAATTGGGCCTTCACATTCTTCCATAACAGTGAAGAAAACAGTTAGTCAGAGATTTCACTAGAAACCGAGTACTTTCAAGGTCTGTGAACCTGCCCAAGCAGTGTTGCTGGTGAAAGGACAGCGTTAGCTCTTGCTTTCAGATCATCAGTGAGCTGCTTTCCAGCTCTCCATCTCCTACCTGAGACCCCAGGGAAGACCTGCATCAGCCCCTGGATAGCATTATTTGCCACAATTGTTGATACTCTGTGTCAGGAGAGTGAGGCTTTGGGGGCAGAGAAAATGATAGGGACAAGTGACGTGAGGACCACTTCTCTGGGAAGCCCTTCTGCTATGCCCAGCAGAGGCCAAAGGCCCCAGAGACCCCATTTTCTTTTCATCTTTCTAATAACCGTGTGGGATAGAAATGACAATTTCCCCAGTTTTACACGTGGCAGAAACTGAATCTGTATATCATCAGAGTGAATGCTGAAAAAACATTGGATGTTTTTACCAAGAGTCAGGTATAAGGTAACCTGCAGGAATGGAAATTGATTATTTATTATGATGGCTCTTTATTTATTTATTTATTTTTTTAAATTTTTTATTGTTGGCTGTTCAAAACATTACATAGTTCTTGATATATCATATTTCACACTTTGATTCAAGTGGGTTATGAGCTCCCATTTTTACCCCATATACAGATTGCAGAATTACATCAGTTACACATCCATTGATTTACATATTGCCATACTAGTGTCTGTTGTGTTCTGCTGCCTTTCCTATCCTCTACTACCCGCCTCCCCTCCCCTACCCTCCCCTCTTCTCTCTCTGCCCCCTCTACTGACATTCATTTGTCCCCCTTGTATTATTTTTCCCTTTCCCCTCACTTCCTCTTGTATGTACTTTTGTATAACTCTGAGGGTCTCCTTCCATTTCCATGCAATTTCCCTTCTCTCTCCCTTTCCCTCCCACCTCTCATCCCTGTTTAATATTAAAATTCTTCTCATGCTCTTCGACCCTACTCTGTTCTTAGTTACTCTCCTTATATCAAAGAAGACATTTGGCATTTGTTTTTTAGGGATTGGCTAGCTTCACTTAGCATAATCTGCTCTAATGCCATCCATTTCCCTGTAAATTCTATGATTTTGTCATTTTTTAATGCAGAGTAATACTCCATTGTGTATAAATGCCACATTTTTTTTTATCCATTCATCTATTGAAGGGCATCTAGGTTGGTTCCACAGTCTTGCTATTGTGAATCGTGCTGCTATGAACATCGATGTAGCAGTGTCCCTGTAGCATGCTCTTTTTAGGTCTTTAGGGAATAGACCGAGAAGGGGAATAGCTGGGTCAAATGGTGGCTCCATTCCCAGCTTTCCAAGAAATCTCCATACTGCTTTCCAAATTGGCTGCACCAATCTGCAGTCCCACCAGCAATGTACAAGTGTACCCTTTTCCCCACATCCTCACCAGCACTTGTTGTTGTTTGACTTCATAATGGCTGCCAATCTAACTGGAGTGAGATGGTATCTTAGGGTGGTTTTGATTTGCATTTCTCTGACTGCTAGAGATGGTGAGCATTTTTTCATGTACTTGTTGATTGATTGTATGTCCTCCTCTGAGAAGTGTCTGTTCAGGTCCTTGGCCCATTTGTTGATTGGGTTGTTTGTTCTCTTATTGTCTACTTTTTTGAGTTCTTTGTATACTCTGGATATTAGGGCTCTATCTGAAGTGTGAGGGGTAAAGATTTGTTCCCAGGATGTAGGCTCTCTATTTACCTCTCTTATTGTTTCTTTTGCTGAGAAAAAACTTTTTAGTTTGAGTAAGTCCCATTTGTTGATTCTAGTTATTAACTTTTGTGCTATGGGTGTCCTATTGAGGAATTTGGAGCCCGACCCCACCGTATGTAGATCGTAGCCAACTTTTTCTTCTATCAGACGGCGTGTCTCTGATTTGATATCAAGCTCCTTGATCCTTTTTGAATTAACTTTTGTGCATGGCGAGAGAAAGGGATTCAGTTTCATTTTTTTGCATATGGATTTCCAGTTTTCCCAGCACCATTTGTTGAAGATGCTATCCTTCCTCCATTGCATGCTTTTAGCCCCTTTATCAAATATAAGGTAGTTGTAGTTTTGTGGATTGGTTTCTGTGTCCTCTATTCTGTACCATTGGTCCACCTGCCTGTTTTGGTACCAGTACCATGCTGTTTTTGTTACTATTGCTCTGTAGTATAGTTTGAAGTCTGGTATCGCTATACCGCCTGATTCACACTTCCTGCTTAGCATTGTTTTTGCTATTCTGGGTCTTTTATTTTTCCATATGAATTTCATGATTGCTTTCTCTATTTCTACAAGAAATGCCGATGGGATTTTGATTGGCATTGCATTAAACCTATAGAGAACTTTTGGTAATATCGCCATTTTGATGATGTTAGTTCTGCCTATCCATGAACAGGGTATATTTTTCCATCTTCTAAGATCTTCTTCTATTTCTCTCTTTAGGGTTCTGTAGTTTTCATTGTATAAGTCTTTCACCTCTTTTGTTAGGTTGATTCCCAAGTATTTTATTTTTTTTGAAGATATTGTGAATGGAGTGGTTGTCCTCATTTCCATTTCAGAGGATTTGTCGCTGATATACAGGAATGATGATGGCTCATTTTTAAAGTGGCAACACATCATCAAGGAAAGTCCTTTTTTTGTGTGTGTGTGTTTCCTTCGCAATGTTTTAGGTAGTATCACTTTATTTGCCTAGATTAGCCTTTCTTTATCTAAAAATTCCTATTCACTGGCACAAATGTATAAATGAAAATTATTTAAAATTTCTATTGATAAGCACAGTGTGGTGGTGCACACCTATAATCCCAGCAACTTGGGAGACTGAGGCAGGGGGATCACAAGTTTGAGACCAGCCTCAGCAACTTAAAGAAGATGCAACCATGTAGACACTGTCTCAAAATAAGAAATTAAAAGGGCTCTGGATGTGGCTCAGTATGAAGCAACCAGGGTTCCATCTGATCTCCAGCACCAGAAAAATAAAGGCATTAACTATCCCAGATGGTATAATATCATATATAAATATATGACTGGTCAAGGTAGTCATAAAATAGCGAATTTGTATCTATATATTTGAGTGGCTGCTAAGTGCCAAGCCCATTTTATTTATTTATTTTTTATTTCTATTTTTAATATTTTTTTAGTTGTAGATGGACACAATACCTTTATTTTATTTATTTATTTTTATGTGGTGCTGCGGATGGAACCCAGAGCCTCACACATGCTAAGCAAGCGCTCCACCACTGAGCCACAACTCCAGCCCTCCAGGCCTATTTTAGATGGTAGAAATTTGTTGATGAAAACAACAAAGCCTTCCCCTTCTTTTTCCTGAAGCTTATAAATAAAAGACTATCGAAGATGTATCATCATATAGCAGTAAGTTCGTGTTTCTAAAGTTGAATCGTTAAGTGAAAAACAAAGATGTATTACAAATTTTCATGTAAAAGAGCACAAATTGAGAATTACATGAGACAATTACATTACACAGGAACAACTTCAATAGAGAAAAAAAGTAATTGGTTACCGTGACCCTTGAGAAGTCCTTATTAAGATGAATTAGTGAAAAAAAATAAAAATAGAAAAGAAAGTAAGCTATAATGTGCTGAGCAATAATGAATAAATAACATCCAATCATTTTTTGACATTCTTAATAACCGTTTGTCATACCTTCACTCTTGCTGCTTGATAAAATTCAAAACAATATTCAGAACAAACAACAACCTCTGTGTGTGTGTGTGTGTGTGTGTGCGTGCGCGCTCGCGCGCACATATGGTGGATGTACATTTGACTATGTCTGCAGAAAACGCCTTTGGACAGGTGTTCTTCTAATTAATGATTTGAATTCAGCAGTGTTAAGCTTAGTTCTTATTTCCTAATTTTGAAGGGGAAAGGTCGGACAAAGAAATATCAGCTAGGTGATTTCTGTTCCCCACAAAGATAAACCTAAAGCATGGCCATACTGTGGCTTCAGTGGCTGAGTGGGCATGGCTTCCCCTGAATCATTTTACAAAGACCTTGCTGAGTTTACCTCAGTGTAGAAGAATGGCCATGAGACCTTCAATTAGATCTATAATTAAATGGCATTTGGGGACTAATAATCAGGCTTGCGATATTATCAGGGCTGATGAAAATGAGGAAGGAGGAGGTTTCACGGTTCAGCTTCCGGTCAGAAATGCCAGTGGTTATTATACTCCAGTAAATTTCATGCACCAGTATATTTATTGCTACTATAAACTGAAAATACAAAAGGAAGAAAAAGTAGAGCTATATTGATTGCAGGATGAGCCCTAGAGGTTCAGTTTGATCTCCACGGGATTTGTTCTTTGATAATGAATGTGCCTTTTGGTTTCACCCACTGGAAATAGTTTTCCTCTGTTTAAACCTTATATGAAGATGATCATAAAACAAAAGAATGCTTAAAATGCTTACAAAAACAATTCAGATCCACTTTGAAAAGCATTTTCCTTTTTTTTTTTTTTTTTTTTTTGGCCCTGACATCGTGGTCAGGCCCCAGACCTGTCTGTCTTATCAAGGAGACCTGGGGGCATCTAGGGCTTGGGATCTGGATCTGGAGGTGTTTTGAGTATTTCATTGTCCTGATTTCCATAGTGTTTGGTTGTTTTTTTTTTTTTTTTTGAATGATCATGTTCCACCCAAATTCATATTTAGAAATCTTAACCTCCATGCTGAAACTATTAGAAGGTGGGGTGCAGCCTGCATGTGGTACACATCTGCAATTCCAATGGCCCAGGAGGTTGAGGCAGGAGGATCACAAGTTCAAGGCCAGTTTGAACAATACAGAGAGGCCCTGTCTCAAAATAAAATTAATTTAATTAATTAAAAGGGCTGTGGGGTGTAGCTGAATGGTAGAAAAACTCTTGAGTTCAATCCCTGGTACCGAAAACTACATAAATAAATAAAAATGGTGGGGCCTTTGGAAAGTGATGAAGTCGTGAGGGTCATGAGGGATTAGTGCCCTCCTAAAAAAGGTCCAAGAGAGACCCGCTGCCATTCTACCACTTGAGGGCATAGTGAGAAGATACCGTCTAGGAACCAGAAAGTTGGCTGTCACCAGCACTGAATCTGATGGCACCTTGTTCTTGAACCTCCCAGCCTCTAAAGTGTGAGCAATAAATTTCTGTTATTTATAAATCATCCAGTTTATGATATTTTGTTATGGCAGCCTGAATGGATTAAGGCAGTCATAAAAGTTGGGAATTCTCAACAAGCTCTTGTGATAACAAATTATCAATGTATTTGTTTAGCTACACTAGATCTAGAAATACTTCTTTGGGGGAACAAAATTTTGAGATAGCTTTGCAATTCCTTTGTGTTCTAAGAATCTAATAGCAAAACAAACACACAGAAAATCAAAACTTGCCTTTAATAGCTTTTCTCTTGGGCTAAAATCTTTGTCTGTACATATTGGGTACAATAGGTTAAACCAGAATCAATAATCAATTGCTTCACCATTGATCTGTTCAAAATCTGGAATGGCAATGCATGGTAGGAAAATTACTTTAGAAACTGGAATAAACTTGAGCCGGGAAAACTATTTGAGAACATCATAAAAAAAGAAGAAAAAAGTCACTGTTTATTTCCAGATAAATAAATAAAACAAGCATACGTGCATTTATGCTGTTGTAAAACCAGAGAAGAAAGTGACTTCTCTGTAGGTAGGGAAAATTTAGGAAGTCAGAACAGAAAAGAAGTGGCTATTTCGTGGCTTTATAGAACTTAGTTTGGCAAACCTGTCAGATGTGGTCATGTGTCGGGATGACTTCATGGGGAGTCCTATATTTACCAGGTAAATGACCAGATGTCTTTGGCAATGTGTGATGATTTCTGGGGAAGGGACTTGAAAATTCAGACCATACCACCCAAAATAGGAAACCAGCTCTTCTGGCTTTAAAGGAAATTTATGGATAATTCAAGATAAGCCATCTGTGCAGTAAGAAATACACATCCTACATATGGTATGGATTATAGGACCTATAATACTGTTAATAATAGCATCATTTCAGATATATTGTATGACAAATGTATGGATATGTGTTCCCTGGGTCTGCTAGAGTGGTATTTTATATTTATATATCACAGTCAGACTCCATCTGTGATACTGTGCTAGACACAGAGTAGGATAGCAGCAGGTCTGGCAGGCTGGAGGGAGGAGGGAGTGGAGCAGGAAGGGGTTTAGGTTATCTTGGGTGGAATACCCCTGTGCGTATTAACTGGAATAGAATGTAATAGACCATAAGACGGAGGCCAATTTTAGGCCGAGTACAGTTTGAAGAAGAAAAGGAGGTAGAGTAGATTGGTTTTTATAGCTAAGCCCTCTCCTCCATGCCCTGCATGACCCTGTGGCATCCACTTGTGCTCTCAGTACCCAGGAACCAGAGGTAGGTGGAGACAGGGCTGCAGATCCAGGCTTTCCAAGGTGGTGGGGGTCAGAAACCAGGAGCCATCCTGCACCTCGTGACTTCAACCAGCAGGTCTCATTGAGAAAAAGATGCCAATTCCCTCCTCCCTTGTGGCTCCCTCAGTGAGATAGTTTGGATTCATTTTACATTATACTTTGACTGATTTTGTTTTGTGTGCTAGTGTCAGCTTATATGTCCACATATTAAATTTTCGGGAAATTTACCTGTGACTCAGTCCTTAAACACAATCATTATTAAAAATTAAGTGACATAAATTTTTAATTAAATAAATTTAAAACAAAAGTAATAAATATACAAATGCACTACCTCCCTGTACTACCCCTTACTATTATCTCTTCCCTTGGTGTTACCTACTTCTCCCTATCCCGATGGTGGGAACTGCAGATTTCTCACTCTGGATTCAGTGATTTCATGCCGGCCATTATCAAAGTATTCACTTTAGGGGAAAGGGCCAATACAACAAGTTGGGGCTTTCTCTTCTTCTCCTTTTCTCCTCCTGCTCCTCCTCTGTCCTCCTCCTCCTCCTCTTCCTCCTTTTTCCCTCTCCTCCTCCTCCTCATCCTTCTTCTTTTTCGAAGGAGAGACATGATATTTAAATATTTTCTCTGTTTCACTTTTTAGCATGTGCTACCATCTGTAACCATGTCCTGCGTCTAAAGATAAACACCCTTTCTTTCCTTTAGGGATCAGATGAGGATTCCAATTATTCTACCCTCCCCTTGATCACAGATGCAGAAATATGGCATAGGTTGGGCCCATCCAAACGGCCCTGCCCACTAACTAGAGCGAGAAGCCTAGGTACGAGCATCTTACACCAAATCAGGATCCTTTTCTAAATGAATGCTGTGACAATTAAAGCTTTTCTATCCCCTCTTAGGTAGCTAAGATGGAACAATGAGAGGCTACGGTGGGCTACGGCCACCTTCCTCTACTATCCACATTACACACAGGGCCAGTCCCATCACGAGATGTGAGGCCAGAGAGAGCTAGAGGCAGAGCCTGGAGACGGGGCAGCCTGGGGACCCTATTATGTGCAGACATGCTTGTTCATCCATTCTCCTGCTGGTTGCTTGGTCCATAAACTCCAGCTTTTATCAGATCTGTTTTTGAGTTTGGTTTCTATCATTTACTTCTAAGATTCCTGACTGATATAGTTGACTGGGGATTATCTACATCTTCTCTCTCATTGCCCCTGTTCCTTGGTTCTTAAATTGTACATATGCATGAACGTTATATTGTAACTTTGAAACTAGTTTGGAGAAAAAATCATTCTGGAAAACCAGATGCTATGATTTTCGAAATTCACAAAACTCTTAGCCAGGACTTCCCTGGTTTTTCTGCCACATGGGGATTGGGGAAATATAGCACAAAGTTTTATCACCTTCAAACCCAGACTCTACCAAGAAGAAACAGGATCTGAACCCTGCAATTGGTGAGCATTGCTCCAGCAGGTTTGCTGTCCTTGTGAGTTACAGAAGCTGAAGCCTGCACATCACTTATCATTTGAACTGTGATTAATTGGCACAAGAAAGGAAGGGATATAGAATAAAGGAGAGAGAAAGAAAAAGACAAAGAAAAGAAAAATGGGGAAAAAAATACCAGAAACCCTTTTAACTCCCCATGCTTCACTTTTCTTATCTGAATAACGGGGAAAATGATAAAAATGTCTTATAAACTTATTCTAAAGATTAACATATATCCTAGCTCATATTAAAGACAACGTAAATTGTAGTTATTGTTTTGGTCAATGTTCTGAAAGGAAGCCAACTGTATGCTCAAATAATTTGATACAAGAGTTTAATAAAAGAACTATTTCAGAGTTTATAAAAATCCCCAAAGGATCATGAAGTCTTCTGGAGCTAGTAAGAGAGTGGTAATTAGTTTCCATTACTGGAACTGAATAAGCGGTAGAAAAAGCAGTTACCAATGCTGGCAGTCAGGAGGAGGAGCGGCTGCCTGGTAGGAGCTATGGCTTTTAGTGGGGAGACACAGACAACCAGAGGCAGCTGCTTATGGGAGCAGATGGGGGAAAATGTGCTGACCTTATATTATTTGTTTTACTGGAAGGGCTGCCCACTAGCCAAAGTCAGCCTGAAGCCTGCGAGCAAGAGTCCACTGACACAGTCCAAGAAGGGGAGCCTCCCCATGAACAGAGCAGGGTGGAGAGGGTGAAGAACAGGTCAAATGAGGAGGACACTTGACCTCTCAGTTTCTCCTCTTGCCCTTCATCTGGGTAAAATCACCTCCTTAATACAGAGAACTCAAAATCCTGTATCCTTCCATATCTTCATAGGTTGATGCCAAATCGGCTAGAGCCTCACCTGAAGTAGGGATGTTAGCCACTGTTGCTGTTCCCCATGTCCATAACCAAACAGCTACCAGAGGTCTTCTGTAGCTGGACACTGAGGCTAGAAATCAATGCCCTTCTTACACCATCTCTACTATAGTCCCCTTGCCTCTGCCAGCACATGGATTGGACAATCTTCTTGCCTCCTGGAGGTGACCCAAAACTTCATTCATATAAATAACATTGAATTCTTGGTAGTCTTTTCTTTATTTGACTGTAGACTTTCACTAACCAGGACTGTTTCATCTACATAGACCTTTAAAAGAAACTCTGGTGTCCAGTACTGAGTATGCTACTAATGCAAGCAGTGGCACCTGCTGCTTAATGAGAACGGCAGAGCGTGTCTTCATAAGACTAGTTTTGCAGCATGATTTTAGATGTTAGGCATAATCTCAATGGGTGCAGACCTCCCAGATACTCTGTGAGCTAATCAAGATGCTTTTGATAATTTTGTGAATAATATTTTTCTCTCCTGAAATCATCCAGAGTAATTTTTGTTGTTTATACTTTAGCATCTGGGGTGACACAATCCTCAGATCATGACTGGAAATCAGCATTAAACATGAAGTCAAAGTGAGGTGCGTTTGAAAATGGAATGTTAGGTAAAGAACTGAAGTCAGTGTAAGATGTCGGTATGGTCTGTGCAGAAGGCCAGAGGTCAGGCAGAAGGCCATGAGCACCCATAGAAATTCTGCATGTCCTAGGAAGTGGGTCCAAGGCACAGAACCCTGAGCCCTACTGGAAACACAGGCACATCGACCTTTCCAGACTTTAGAGATTAGAGAGTGGGAAGGTTTCACCATGAATATGGTAATTTTTCCCAGAATTGGTATTTTAGCTGGAAATATTTAATTGTGGTAATACATCTGTTGAACTTCAAACGAGGAAGATAATAGAGTATAAAAGGTCATATTATTCATCATATACAATCTCTGTTCCAAAAATCATTGCTTAGAGTAAAACTGTTCTGGAAGATATTAGTGTATGACTCTTATCTTAGAAGGAGGTAGAAAACATAAATAATTTGCATTTCTGTTAAATGAATATTTCCGTGGAAAGCATCTACTCATTATCATCTTTTATTGAGTCATCTAAATTTGGGTGAATTACCATCATAAAAAGTTGGAAATCATTTACCTAGTTTTTTTTTCTTATTAATATTTAGCATTTAATAGTACTTCTTTATCAGATAATGCTCTTCTGGCCACATTTTTAATTAGTTATTTCAGTTCACCCAACACTTGTATCTGATTGCTTTCCATCTTTTTCGTTATGAGTTGCATTTTTCCTAAACAATCATCATGAGGTGTCACTATTTTGTCTCTAACTAGAGGACCCTTAATGGACTATGGTCATCTTTTTTTGTGTTTGGTGGGGTGGGAGATGATGAAGCTGATGCAAACAGAACTGAGTCACTGGTGTTGGGTGCCTCAGGAGGTGGCACACACAGACAGAGAGGCATTTTCTCCTGGAAGGGGAGTGACAGTTTACCTTGATGGTTTCTGTTCTGTCTGGGCATTACAGGGATTATGTGGGTTGGAAAGATGAAGTCATGAGTAACATATTCCATCCTCGGAATTAGCGGACATTCCCTGGTTGTGTGCATCAGCACTGATCCTTTTTGCTTTCTTCCTTGTCAGAAAGACAAGTTTAAGAGTGATGAAACTCGCACTGACTCTAGAGTACCTGTGGGTCAAAACTGAAGATTGAGAAAGAAAAAAGACTAGGGATGCTGGCTGTGAGATAAGAATTTGACTGGAGAGTAATTAGGGCATTCTTTGAGAATAATCAAGAAAAGTAAATTGCTTTGTAAGTGCTATGGTTTAGATACACGAGGTGCCCCCCCCAAATGCTAATGTGTTAGATAATGCAAGAATTTTCAAAGGTGAAATGATTGGGTTATAAAACCTTTAATTTTAATCAGTAGATTAATCCACTTATATGGATTAACTGGGTGGTAACTCTAGGAAGGTAGGGTGTGGCTGGAGGAGGTGGGTTGCTGGAGGTGTGCCTTTGTCAATTATATATTGTCCATTTTGAGCACAACCCTTTGTCTGCTTCCTAGTAGCCCTGTCCTAAGCTGCTTTCCTCCACCACACTCTTCCTCCATGATGTTCTGCCTCACTTTGGGCCCAGAGCAATGGAGTCTGTCATCTATGGACTGAGACCTCTGAAGCTATGAACTCCAAATCAACTTGTTTTTCCTTAAGTTGTTCCTGTCAGGTCTTTTGGTCACAGCAGTGAGAAAGCCGACTGAAATAAGCTTTTTTGATTTGAGCAAGCAAGGAAATGTTTGATCTTCTCCTCTTTTTCATCCTTTCCATTTTACACTCTTCAATTGTGTGTTTCTTTCTCAAAATGGCAGAGAGTCAGGAGAGAACAATTGTCCAGCTACACTGTGTTTCTTCTGATTCAAACTCCTGCCCCTAAATTCCCATTTCTGGCTGGGGGGCACATGAGCCCCACGTCTGGGGTGATGTACAAGGCAGCACTTTTGATGATCAACTCACCACCAGGCTGTAAACTGAGTGGTTGTTGCCCCTCAGCCGCAGTTGAATGAGGTTGGCCATGATGAAGTATTATTTAATATGTGAGCTCAAGGATTTTCTTCCCTACTTCTCATGTTCTGAGTCTACTAAATAATTGATGTTCACAACCAAGTGCACAAAGGACCCATGGATATTAATGTGGCTGAGCCGAAGGGCTGGGAACAGACCTTCCAACCATGTGACAATGTATAATTTGGAGCCATCTGACTTTTATGTAATACTGAAAAGGCAAATAATGTTTTGCTGAGAATGTGGACCTCAAATTTACTGGTGTACTTCTAAATCACAGACTGAGTGTAGAAATAGCCTTAGGTCTCTGCTTTCTCTGACTGCATTTCCAACACTATTTACTGTACGATCTATTACTAGCCTCCCCTTATCTGCATCTATTCCTAGATTTAAGACAAGGGACCGTGTATCACATAGTTGGGGCTGCAGGAGGAGTTGAAGGCAATGCTGAACAAGTTATTTTTTGAGTCCTAATATTACTCATGTCAAAAAAGAAGAAGAAGAAGAAGAAAATCTATGCTTTTACCCATTCATTTACTCAAATTACATTACCAGACAGTGTCAGGAAAAGAAATAAAAAGATGGATTACAAATGATCATTTCAAATGATAGATGATAGATCCACTATCATTTCCACTAGACAAATGATAGATAGGTAGACAGATAGATAGATGGTAGATAGATAGATAGACACATAGATAGATAATAAGCAATCAAGTGGATGAGTTAGGCAAGGGCCATCATGGACCTCTATGTTCTCAGTACAACTGGACATGGAGGTCCGTCCAGGCTCCTGTAAAGGCTACATGAGGTGGTGGTTAAGCGTCTGGATTTCAGTTCACTTCCTGGCTTGGCTACCTCCTTACTGTAACATTAGACAGTTTTTCTGACCACTCTGGGCATTAATTTCTTCATTTACTTTATAGCATCTTTTTGAGGATAAATTAAAACAATTATTCTCAAAATGTGGGCTTGTAACATCTGGGCTTCCTGGGATTCTTTCAGAGGTCCTACAGGATCAAAAGTATTTAATAATGCAAAGAAACAGTTCATCCTTTTTACTGTCTTTTTATTTTCATGCTAAGATATTGTGTCTTTTCTCCAGTGGAGTTCTGCAGAAGCCACTTGACATGTGGCGTCTCAACAAATTCAGTGCAGAAGATGGGAGAATCTAGATTTCTTCCATTAAACCAGACATGAAGGAAATTTACATAAATCTAAAACAAAATCATATTTCTAACACTTTTGTTTTAAAAATACATTATTTTCATTAACCATATTTGTGCTACTAGGTTTATCATTATTTTACCTGAATTTTTTTGTCTGATTGATCTGAACCTTTGTTTTTAAATGAAATAATTAAAGAATGTATTAAACTTTTCTTGGCTTTATTTTCTCCTGTTGTAAAGAGGGATAGACACAAAGTTGCATAAACAGAAGTTCTTTGATGTCCTCAAGAAAGAATGTAAGAGGGACCAATCTAAGGAGCTAAAGAGAAAACTGTTGATTCATCTAGGGAACATCTAAAAGTGGACCATTACTATTTTTGCTATTATGAGACATCAGAAGTAGACTGTGATGGGGAATTCTGTTGGAGACTTGGGAGCAAGCAGGACCAAGGAAGCCTGATGGATTTAATACCTACTTTGAGATTTAAAGAAGATGATACATCTACACACTGGCCTTAAGTTAGCAGCCTAGACATGGGCTACAATTGCACTCATGGTAGGTTACATACTGATGGACAGGCCAAGGATCTTCACATGAGGTTGCCCATCATCTACTTGGAAAGACAAAATAGGCACACAGCAAGATAACTCAGGGAGTAGGGCCAGAAACCAAGGGCTAGCTAGCATCAGCAGGTGGATGGTAAGAGGCACGTGAGCCAGGAGTGCTGTAAGATCCATGGAAGGCCACTGGGGAAAGGACACGCGGTTGTCATCTCAGCAATCCTTCTATTTTATCTCATAAATAAACAAGCAACTCATGAATTCATTTTGTGCATAAATATTTCAGTGACTCTAAAATCCTCAGTTACTTTTTTCTTTATGGCAAGAAGTGAAATTGAATCTTTAGTTCTTCACCCAATCATACTTCCCTGTCCTGAGATAATTGCCATAAAGAGTTTGATAAACATCTGTCCAAGCCCTTTTCTATGATTTCAAAAGAGAGAAAAATATAGAAGTTCATAGAACTTTTCAAATGACTGACACTATTCTAAAAGCTTCACCTAGATCAACTCATAATCTTCACAAAATTCAACAACAATTTATCATCATTGCCCAGCTCTTACTATGGAGGTGGGAGAGCCTGGGACGCAGAGAAGCTAGGCAACTTTTCCAATGTCATAAAGCTAGTGGGTGTCATGGTGTGTTTAACTTGTATGGACAGAGGGACACATATCTAGACAGAAAAATAATTCTTAAAAATTGCTTTTATACAAGCAGATTTTATCAAACATGTTGTTGTATGACATGTTTTTCCACTTCTCAGTAGACCTTTATTAGATTCAACATTCTGCAATATTTTTAAAGAGCTGTGTCATCATTTTAATGAACATCCTGGACCGTGATACATGACAACATTTCAGTTTGCTCCAACCACACTCCATTTCTTCATTGATTCTAAATGCTTAAAAAAAAATCACCATTGAGTGGCTTAAAAACAAAAAATAATTATTTCTCACACCTCTGGAAGTGGAATCCAAGACCAAGGCAGATTTGGTGCCTGGTGAGTGGCTGCTTCATGGTTGTGGATGACAATTCCTTGCAGTGTTCTAACATGGTAGGAGGGGACTCCTACCCCTAGTCCTGATCATGCCTAGTGTGTCCCAAACTCTCCATTTCCTAATACCATCACCTTGGAGGCAAATTGTAAGGGGACACAAGCATTCAGACCACATCACTCAACTTGCGTGTAGGTTCTTCACTGCCTTCAAGACCTTTCAAGTGAGAGGCAGGTGGCCAAGGTTGAGAACTGCCATGAAGCTGGAATTCATGAAGACCTTCTAAAGGTCAGTACTAAAGGGCACAACCTCATTGTCTTTCAGGCTTTTAGTGGAAAGAAAAAGATCTGCTGGGAGAAACTGAAACCTCTCTGCTCTGAGTGTTATGGGAAATGAATTTACATGATCCATGTGGTATGGGATCCCCAAACAAGAATGAATTAACATAGATATGAGTCCAGAGCCCCGGGAGGCCCAGACAAGACAGATGCAAAAACTCCGTCTAGATCTGCTTCCATAAGCCAGGGCACAGTCCTGTCAAAGAGGAGCTTACACTAAAAAATGACAAACCATAAGAAAAAAGAAACCACCCTGAGAGAAGAAGAGAGGGCCTGCACCCAGGACACCTGGACAACAGCCCCCCGAGAATGCAGCGCACTCGAACAACATGAAAGAACTCTAAGACAAACATTTAAAAAAAACACAAAAACTCAGAAATGTAAAACATTAAAAAAAAAAAAACCAATGCAAGAATAGAAAAAGTTAACTCAAAAAACATATTTTCTTTATGTTTCTAAATCATTCTTGGAATCTTTATAGAGCAAACCCTTCAATCTACCTACAATTTATTTATGCAGTTGGTGTAGGGATCTAGTCTCCCCCCCCCCATGAAAAACTATTACCCCTGATTGCCCTGTGAATAATTCCTCTTTTGTTAACTGATTGTGAAATGCCAAGAAAATTGACTTAAATGAATTCCTATATCTTCCATATATATGTGAATCTATTTTAAGTTATGCTGTATTGTATATTACTGCACCAGTGACACATTCTTGTGATTAATTCAATTTTTGTCCAGTTTTGATGTTAAGATTGGGAAAGTGGCTTTTCATCATTCATGTTCTGTACTTTCTAAATAGTTTAAATTCTAGATCATGAGTTTTTAAAGTGGAGATGATATCTTCTTGGGGGTGACATCACCTCTAAGAAAGTGAAAATTAGTTCTTGGGGGTGTGTGAAAAAATTTTACATTTTTATACATAAGCACCAACACACACATTGTATACCTGTGGTATTAATGTTTCATGGGATGATTAGAAAAAATACTAAAGGGCTCCCAAGGGTGATGATCATATTAATAATAATAATGATGATGACAAAAGGGTAAGAAGACATTGTTCTAGATGAATTTTAGAATTAGCTTGTCAATTCCTAGTGCTGATTTTTTTTGCAAATGAAGACCCTGGAGACTAGAAAGATGATGTGATTTGACCTAGGTTGCATTGCTAATTAGGAGCAGATCTGGGATGAACACCCACTCTTGACTTTTAGTTCTAGATTCTTTTCACTGCTTTGCCTATTCTGATCTCTGTCAGCACCTTGAATATGAAATCTCTCTCAGGTCTTTTAGCAACTTCTGAACTTGGACAAGCCTGGGCACAAGTTGCCTGTAACACCTTCTCCTTAGTCCAAGGAGTCTGTTTCTGAATATGCCTGTTTCTGCTCCATGGCATCAACTGGGTCCATGTGGACAAAAGCAGAGGGAAGCACCCCATCCTGGAGCCCTGGGGTTTGGGCACTTGGCTCTCCTGAAACTCATCATAGGAGCAGAAGCCCTCTCTGCTACGTAGGCCAGGAGAGGCTAAAGGATGATAGGATTGAGAGAATGTGGAGGCAAGGGGGAAGAAGGAACAGAGGAGGGGAAACCAGTGGGATGATTGCTGTGGCCCAGTCCTTACACGTTCCCTCTACTCTTGCATATGAATATGACCCTTTATGATAAAAAGTAAGAATGACAAACCAAGGCTTCAGTTTCTCATCAAAGTCACAGAATCTACTTTCCATGAACTCTCACATCTTTATTATTTTTGCTGACTAGAAGTAAAGCAAGGAGTATTATCAGTCTTTTTTTTTCTTTCTTTCTTTTTTAAAAATTGCATTCTCTTTACTACCTTTGTGGCTTCTGACTCCTTCACAGAGGGATGATGATGGTAACAGGAAATAAAGGGAAAAAAGGGATTATTGTTCTTTTACTTTGCAGGTACCAGCTGTAATAATTCCTTTGATGTTAAATGCCTTTTGTTATATTAGGTACCATCAAATTCTCCTTCTCTTTTTTGATGCCTTCAGAGTTTTTAGGAAATATACCCTGTGGCCACCACCACCCCAGGTTACCTCCTGAACTACATTAGTTCTTGATGGCTGTTATGCATACCCTCTCTGGCTTCTTCCCAGTTCACCTGTGCTAGCCAGCTAGGTAGACCCCAATGATTCCCACCTGCTGATATTCAGTGCTGTGTGATCAGCCCCACCTTGTACCAGGGATGATACTGAATGCAACAGAAATGGTAGTAAATAATTTATGAGATTGGATTATAAAACAGATTGCAACCTCCCCACCCTCCTTGGTTCAGGGAAGCAACTGTTGTGGCTGTGATGAACTCAACACTTCTTAGAGACCAATATGATCAGTCATCTTCTAAAAGCCACATGGGTGAGCTTGAATACAGAATTTCATCCCCGGTCAAGCCTTCAGATGAGTGTAGCCACAGCTGACCACTTGAGTGCAACCTCAGAAGACACTAAACCAGAACCACCTAGCTGAGCTACTCCCAGATTCCTGACCCTTAGAAACTGTGTGAAATCTTAGTTTTTTTTTAATGTTGTTTTGTATTGGAATGACTTTGAGACACAGAAGTAAATGGCTAATACACTTCTTTGGATCTGACCCTAGGAGAACATTCTGGTAGTTCCTGAAATCAGTGCTCTTGAGAATGATCCTTTCATTAGGGACCCAACCTGGTTTCCCTCAGAAAAGTGCATTTAATCCCAAGAAAAAATGTATGCTTGCCCTGCTCTCCAGGAAATGCAAATAGGGATCTGATTGCAGCATTCTTTCCTCAGAAGCAGTAGGAGGCCCTACAACCCCAAACTCTCAGGAACAATAACATTCCAAGAATTCTTGTGCTCCCTTGTGGTATAGGTCTGTGTATTAGTTTTCTGGGGCTGCCACAACAAGTGACCACAAACCCAGGAGCTTAAAACAGCAGCAATTTATTCTCTGAGATTTATTTATTCTCTTAAATTCTATAGGCAGAAGCCTAAAATCAAGCACCAGCAGCATCAAGATCCCGTCAAAGACCCTAGAGGAGAAGACTTCCTTTATTCTTGTAGCTTCTGGTGGCTCTAGGCCATGACAGCATGACCTCAGGGTCTGCCTGTGTCTCCACACATATTTCTCCTCTCTTCTTCTGTCTCTCAAGAGGATCTTGTCATAAGAAGTAGCACCTAACTGGGTAACCCAAAATGATCTCATCTCAAGATCCTTAATCACATCTGCAAAGACCCTTTTTCCAAATGAGATCACATTCACCAGTTCTGGGAATTAGGATGCAGGCATATCTTTGGGGGAGCTACATCCCAACTACTGTTCCTTTATCCAAGAGTCATCTAGGTGACAAGGAAAAAAATTATTCGGTCACACATAGGGTCCCCCTCATGTAGATTAAAGGGGCTAACAACACTCCTCTGCCTCTCATTTTGGCTACAGATGGATGTTGAGATTAAGAGTTAGTTGAATGTATTTCTGGTTTGCATCTCTTGACATTTTGTAATTACTAACAGTAACCCCTTTCACTCTCAAAATTGTCTTAGTTGGTATAAGTTACATAGAGTATTCTAATCAAGGATTTAACCAACATTTTAGCAAGTCTTGCAAGTTAGGTGTCTAGTATGTTTCTTTATAATTTTTGGACACTTGGTACCAAATATCTAAGAGATGACAGAAAAAGTTTCATTTAACATGCGATTACAGTTATTATTAATATTCATTTTCTTAGAAGTGAGCGTCTCAGAGTTTTAGAGTAATATAATCATGTAATGAGTATGTGTCATGAGAAAGAAGAAAGGGAGAATGAGAGAATATTTCAATGACTGCCTTTTTTTTTTAAAGAAAGGTTCAAAAGATCTGATCTGGAAATTTGTCAATAAGCATGAGCAAGAACTGTGACCTCAGAAGTCCTTTAGAATTTGGGGTTATAAAAGTAATATTTCCTCACACAGAGAAAGTACAGATTATTTGAGTCCTGAAGGAGGGGGTCACTTAGTTCTCTACCCCTTGACCCAAAGTGTGTGGGTTCAGAGTAGGCCTGCATGTAGACAGAAAAGAACCAAACCAAGCCCAGCCAAAACCACAATCCAGGAAAGGTTGACTTTATGAGATTGATTAATAGATTCCATTCATGATGCTGCCATATTGCACTCTTGTGATTCTGAATGGTTGGATAAGCCTCAGGTGAGAAGAAAATGAACACTGTCAATTTTCTGCAACAGAATTCTCTTTGTTTTCATTTTTGTATGGTAAAATTTCTTCAATACCTGCTCCATCCAAATCACTGAAGAAAGATTTATTGGGTCTTTGGGTTTCAGTTTCTATGTTAATTAAGAGCTGTATATATTCTGTAGTTCTTAACTATTTGGGGGAGATATGAACCTCTTCAATTAGCCAATTACTACTCATGCTCCAAACTGAACCTTCAATGTCACTCCTTCCAGTGACCCAAGACCTCACCCTGCATTTCCCAGGCTAGGGAAGGCACTCAAGTTGACTTTCCCAACCCCTTGTGTTTCTTTATCACAGGATAAGCATGCTTTGTTATTGTTGCTCATTTACTTTTCTGCCTTCTCTTTAGACATTAGGCACTTCTAAGATAGATAATGCTGTCAATTTATTGACACTTTTAATTACCCATAGAATATTTACTCTTATTAATCTGGACTATAGCCAGTAATCAATAAATCCTTATCAAAAGCCTGGAAAAGCCCAGTATATTGGTGTTTCCTTTCTTTTTAATTGATTTTATTCTTAAAAAAACATGACAGTGGAATGCATTACAATTCTTATTACACATATAGACCACAATTTTTCATATCTCTGTACATAAAGTATGTTCACAATAATTCATGTCTTCATACCTGTACTTTGGATAATGACATCCATCACATTCCACCATCATTGCTCACCCCCTGCCCCCTCTCTTCCCCTCCTACCCCTCTGCCCTAGAGTTCATCTATTCTTCCAATGCCCCCCACTACCCGACTATGAGTCAGTCATCTTATATCAGAGAAAACATTTGGCATTTGTTTTGGGGGGATTGGCTAACTTCACTTAGCATTGTCTTCCCCAACTCCATCCATTTACTTGCAAATGCCATGATTTTATTCTCTTTTATTGCTGAGTAATATCTCATTGTGTATATATGCCACATTTTTAGCTATAGTAACAAAAAAGCATGGTATTAACACCAAAATAGACTTGTAGAAGAATGGTACAGAATAGAGGACACAGAGACTAACCCACAAAATTACAATTATCTTATATTAGACAAAGGCGCCAAAAACACACATTGGAGAAAAGACAGCCTCTTCAACAAATGGTGCTGGGAAAACTGGAAATCCATATGCAACAAAATGAAATTAAACCCCTATCTCTCAACATGCACAAAACTCAACTCAAAGTAGTTCAAGGACCTAAGAATTAATCCAGAGACTCTGTGTCTAATAGAAGAAAAAATCTTCATTATGTGGGATTAGGCCCCAACTTCCTTAATAAGACTCCTATAGCACAAGAATTAAAACCAAGAATCAATAAATGGAGTCGTATATTGGTGTTTCTCACCCATCTTTAGATCACAGACATTTCGATAGCAGGTGAAATCTATGGATCTTTTTCACTGGGTTCACAACCACCATCCTGGCTTGGTCATGGACTTGAACACCCTGAGGCTGGTTGATCTATCAGGCCTCTCTTAGCACTGACCTTGTATGATTCTATGAAGTCAGAAGCCTCCAAATTTTATAGAATGCAACTCTCAATGTGCCTTACTTCAGTGATGAAGTGGCTATGGATGATTATTGACCTAAAATAATGACATTTTATTTTTATTGATTATTTTAATTGTACAATATTATGGGTTACAGCATGATGCTTTGATATATATATATATATATATATATATATATATATATATATATATATATATATATTCAGTGTGTAATGTATAAAATCAGGATAGTTAACTTTCCATTTTATTGAACATTTCAAAATATTTTGATTAACATCATAATTATTTATATTTGCAGGGTCCAGTGTGATATTTTCGTAAATGTATATAATATGTACTGATCAAATTATGGCCATTAACTTTTCTATCTCCTTATCATTACTTTGTGTTAGGACACTTCAAGCTCCTCTCTTCTAATCATTCATAAAATATATAATTGGTTACCGTGAACTATGGCTGCTTCACTGTTCTGCAGGACACTGGAGCATATTAGTTCTATCTTACTATGTTTGGTTACCTTTTAGTCACTATTGCCTTTTCCAGCCTCTAGAATTCACCATTATATTCATCATTTTGATCAACTTTTTTTTTTTTTTTTTTTTTAACCAGGGATTGAACCCAGGGGCACTTAATCACTAAGCCACACCCACAGCCCTTTTTATGTTTTGAGACAGGGTCTCAATAAGCTGCTTAGAGCCTTGCTAGGTTGCTGAGGCTGGCTTTGAACTTGTAATCCTCCTGTCTCAGCCTCCTGAGCTGCTGGAATTACAAGAATGCACCACCATGCCCAGCTCTGATTGACTTTTTTAAAACATCTGACATTTCTTTTATCATAATGTCCTCTGATTTTGTTCATTTTGCTGCAAAGATAGGATACAATTCATTTTCATGGCCGAATAATATTCTACTGTGTGTGTGTATATATATAATATTTTTACATTATATGTACGTAAATATGTAACATTTTATTTATCCATTCATCCCTAGATGGGCATCCAATTTGATTCCATATCTGAACTAATGTGAGTAGTGAACCAACGAATATGAGTATGGATGTATCTCTTTGATAGGCTGGCATGTCTTTGACTATATCCCTAGAAGTGGGAGAACTGCATCATAGAGTAGATCTACTTCAGTTTCTTAGAGAACCTCCACACTGTTCTCCACAGTGGCTGTACTTGTTTAGGTTCCCACCAATAGGGCATGGAACACCCAAATCATTAAAGTTGAACCAAAACTTTACTTTTTTGAAATTTCTACATTTATTTCCAGATCTTTCCTCTGTATCAATGCATAAATCAAGACATTCCACATCCTTGACAGCACCCCTGCAGGCATTCTAACTGGGGTGAGATGACATTTCACTGGGGTTTTGACTTTCAGTTCCCGATGGCTAAAGAGTTTCAGCATCTTTTCATAAATTTGTTGGTCGTTTAAATTTCTTCTTTTGAAAAATGTCTATTTATACCCTTTAGGTATTTTAAAGAAACAAAACATAGAATCATAAATCATACTCTTTTTTTTTTTTTTTTTTAGTAGAAAGACCCTAATCATCATCCGGCTAATTCTCCTTTCAAAGAAAGGGTCCCCTTACATCATGCTCAATAAGAAGACACTCATCCTCTGCTTGATAAAAGCAAAAGGAATTCACATTTTTTTTTTTTTTTTTTTTTAGCAAGAGTTAAAACTGCTGGCCCACAGCTTGTAATCAGAGCACCACCTCTCTAACGATGTTTCCAAACTTAGAGAATTTCACACTTAAAAATCCACTTATCTTTGTTTCCCCCATAAAACTGAGTTTGAAAAGCACTGAGTCTCCTTTCCCACAAAAACATGGCTATAGATGAGCATAGTCCCTTACTCGGGGCTCTCCGTTAGCCTCAGGCTGGACCATGCTCTGTTCTTGGGTCCGTGGTCTGATTCGGTCGAGTACACTACTCTCTGTACCCTGTGGCTGTAAGTGCTGGAGGTGGGGTGGGGAGCCCTGGTTGTAGCATTTTCTGACATCCAGGTTGTAAATTTTCCCACATCTTCAATTCCAAGCTACCAATCTCGCTGTCGGTCTGCTTGCTGGATTCCTTCAAATTTAACAATCCTCTCTCAAGAACTTGTACAAGTTCATTCCAACATTCCATGGTTATTTATGATCTTAAAATGTTAGAACACCCAAATCATTGCAGTTGAACAAAAACTTTACTTTTTGGAATTTCTACATATATTCCCAGATCTTTCCTTTGTATCAATACATAAAATATTTTTAAGTTGTTTTTGTTTTCCCATAAGACAGCCTTGTTATTGTTTTCATAGAAAAATTTTTTGGTATATGTTTAAGGTATAAACATAAAGTTATGATGTAATATAAATGTGAATTGGTTACTCAGTGGAAAAAAACATGTCCATCATCTCACATTTTTGCCCATTTATTCTCTTGTATTAAGAGCATCTATAATCTCATTTAGCATAAATCCTGAATGTAATACAATATTAACTGTAGAATCCTTTTTGTACGCCACAACCTCAGACTTGTTCATCTTACACATGTGGTACTCTTTGACCTGCATCTCCGTATTTCTTCCCTTCCCATTCCCATGTCTGACAACAGCTGTTTTTACTCTCTATTTCTGAATATTTGGCTTTTAAAAAATTCTACATATAAGTGAGATCATGCAATATTTTTCTTTCAGTGTCTGGCTTATTTCACTTAGGATAATATCCTCCAGGTTTATTCGCATGGGTCAGATGGCACAATCTCATTTTTTAAAGGCTGAACATTATTCACCACGGCTTCTTTTTTTCTGTCAGTGGACATGGGATGTCTCCACACCTTAGCTATTGTAAATGACACTACAATGGACTGTGGGAGTGCAGAGAGCTTCACAAGGAGGGGATTTCAGTTCCCTTGGCTATGGACCCAGGAGAGAGGTTGCTAGGTCACATGGTAACCCTATTCTTAAATTTCCTTAGGAGAGTTCATGCTGTCTCCACAATGGCTGTGCCAGTCTATGTTCTACCAACAGTGACAAGGGATCTATTTTCTCTGTGCTCTCACCAACACTTGCTTCTGTCACTTTCTTAACAACAACCATCCTAGCAGGTGTGAAGTGATCTTTCACAGTAGTTTTGATTTGCATTTCCCTGATGATTAGTGATGTTGAGCATCTTTTCATCTATGTGTTGGACATTTGTATGTCCGATTTTGAGAAATGTCTATTCAATTCTTTTGCCTATTTTTAAATCATGATATGGTTTCACACTGTTCAATTGTCTGAATTCTTTAGAAGTTTTGGATATTAACCCTTATCAAATAAATGTTTGCAATTATTGCTTTTCTAATCCTTCGGTTATCTTTGTTTTCCTTTGTACTGTGCACAGTCTTTTAAATTTGATGTAAGCCCACTTGTTTTTACTTTTAAAGGAAGAACATCAAAATTTCCAAAATCTTTCTCTCACCTCGGTTCAGAAATTGATTAAGGTGAATTATCAAAAATTGATCTTATGTTGGAAAAAGACGTTTCCAGCAGGGTTGAGAGTAGCAGTCTCAGTGTGGTGTAATAAGCATGGGATTCTTATTTTATTCTGCATGTTCTTTGGTATTTTCCAAACTTTCTACACTATGATGAATATATTTTACTTATGTAAATGTCCTCCCATCATATTATTAAGCAAAATTTAATCATTTGAATCTATCTACACGTTTTGTATAGAGTGAAGTGTCCTGTACTCTGTCATGCATGCCTGAAGCAGAAGGATGTTCAGATTGGGATCATTTGCCCATCCGGTGGCACACTGGTAGATGATTTGCATAAATCTTGCTAGCTAAGTGTTCCTGTGAATGAGAAATATGAAGGATTGGAAGTGATGCTAGCTAGACACATTTGCAGAGTGTCATAGTGTAGGGACAGAAAGTCTAAAGGTGGTAGAAGTGATGTGGGGAGTAGTGATTTGCATTTTGAAGAGCAAGTTTTTATTTAACATATATTTTTCCTAATGAAAATGTAGTACAAAAAATACCTAAAGCCCTCTGCTTTACCAGGACTCTCCTAGTAGTAATAAATTAGATTTTGTCACATTGGCAAAGAAGTTTCAGAGTTCCTTGGCTTTTGGCTCAATCTTTTATAAGTATCTAAAGCTTTTAAAAACTTCCAAGAGGTCAAGTCACTGAAATCATACACAAACTCACACATACACAGTCCCTTCTGATCCTCCCTTAGTACTGTCTTATAACAATGCCTCCGTAGTTTCCCAAATAAGAGAGAAACGTTTTGCATTGTGTGATACACCATGGTATTGATGTATGAATTACACAGGACTCGATAAATATTAAGCCAACTCCTTGAATAGGTATTTTTTTTAAAAAAAATCCCCACAAGAAGACATTTTTTCTCACAATGAATATCCAGAAGACTAACTGACAAAAGACTGATTTTCACTACTAATAGAATAATTATACTTTTATAGCTAAAAATAAGTAGTATGGAGAATAGAATCAGTGGATGTGTTATGATATTTAAGATTGGTTGGGATAGAATAAGAATATACTAGAAGTGATGATATAAAAGAAGTAAAATATAATGTTTCCAATTTTTTCTTGTAAAAAATATCTGTTATTAATTCAATGTAATGAGATGCATAAAATAAGCTAACATCACTTAATTCATTATGAGTCTCAAAAAAGCTCAAAATCATATTCAGAGGGTTTTTAAGAACCAGTCTCCTCTTCTGAAAAGTGATCAATAAAGGGGAACAATGAATTATGAGCAATCAATGCATCAGGGTATCTAAATAGTCAAGGGAAGAAAGTTCTCCTCTACAGAAAAATTCCAGGTAACAAATGAATAAGGAATAACAGAATTAAAACACCACTGTTTGGCAGTCCTGCATGAAACTGTAGATCTAGTTAAATAACATTAAAAGCTGTTAAAACAGATGAAATGTTGATGTGGAGTCTTTAATGGGTGGATCTAATCAGACTAGTTAAACATGAGAATCACTGTTAAATATTAATATTAACATCACAAAGAGAGAGAACTAGACAGGACAAGTGCCCCAGGTGATGCAAAGTGCATTCATATCTTTTAAGTATTACTGCCTATAAATGAAATGTGAACCTAGCTCAGCCCTTAGATCAAACAAGTCTATGGTAATTAAAAGGGCAGAAGAACAAGGTAAATGATACCAGAGGATGTAATCAGCAATACCCAGAGTTTGGGATTTAATTCAAAATAATCAATATATAAGTGGTGAAACAAGATGGGTCATATATTGACTGATGTTGAAGATGAGTGACAGGTGTGTAATATTATTTATATTCTTCTTCGTATACTAGAATTAACTATTATAATCACACTTTGTAACAAACAATCATAAACTCTTCTATGACATAGCACCATAGTATACACTGTTCCTTCCTCTGTGGTCAGTCCCCTGGGGATACTGCTGACCTTGGCAGGGCTGCTTATGGCAGGTGTGAGCCGATGGTCAGATGACCTGGGATGACCATGGTGGGAGGACCAAGGTGACTCAGCTTTGCCTCCCACATCTCTCAGGCTAACTGGGCATGTTTTTATACTGATGTGACAGATGTTCAAAAGTGAAACAGGGGATCCTCCTGAGGCCTCAGCTTGACAGATTCATATCAGGGGCCTTAGCAAGTCACATGACCAAGAGGAGGAGAGACTACAGAGCCACAAGGAAGACAGCATCCACACAGGGACAGGTGAAAGACAGAGGCCCTTAAATGTGTGAAATTTTCCACAACAAAAAGTTGTATAGCCAGGTGTGGTGGCGCATTCCTATAATCCAAGCTGCTGGGGAGGCTGAGGCGGGAGGGATTCCAAGTTCAAAGCCAGTCTCAGCAATTTAGGGAGGCTCTAAGCAACTTAGCAAGATCCTGTCTCAAAATTAAAAAAATAATAGAAAGGATTAGGGATGTTGTTTAGTCTATAAGCACCCCTGCGTTCAATACCTGGTAGCAAAAACAAAAAACAAAAAACAAAAAAGCTGTGTACAGTAGAGAAATACCAACAACTGAATAGATAAAAACGGTATTTTGAAAGGAAAACAATTTACCAAAAACTGATGTATTCATACCATTTTTGCTAATATTTATAAGTCATTGATGGACTAAAAATACTTCATGTAAACTTATGAATATTAAATCAAGTTTTATTTGTAAAGTGCTTTGCACAGTGCTAATCTAGGTGCCCAATAGAGGAAAATAATGACAACAATAATAATTGCTGTTTTTGTTATTATTAACTGAAAGTCCTGCTCTTTGAAAAAATTGCAGTTGTAATATAACACCTTTAATATAACTTCTAAGTTGAATAAATTATTTGATTATAATTCCCATATCTCATTTAAAAATAATGTATAGTATCTAATAGCAAATATGCTGTCAGAATAGATATAGCTATCAGAATATTTTTCAGCTTCACATATGAAAACAAATTTAAACAGAAAGCCTAGAAGCAATGTATGTATACTTTTTTAGTCAGCACTTCTACTGCTGTGACTAAAAGACCCAACCAGAACAACTTTTAGAGGAGGAAAGGTTTATTTGGGGGCTCATGGTTTCAGAGGTCTCAATCCACAGACAGCAGGTTCCATTCCTCAGGCTCAAGGTGAGGCAGAACATCATGGTGGAAGAGTGTGGTGGAGGGAAACAACTCACATGGTTCTCAAAAAGCAGAGAGAGAAACTCTACTCTCCAGATACAAATATATACCCCAAAGCCATGCCCCCAATTCCCACCTCCTCCAGCCACACCCCACCACTTCAGTTACCACTCAGTTTATCCCTTTCGGGGGATTAATTCATTGGTTTGGTTAAAACTTTCAAAGCCCAGTCATTTCTCCTCTGAATTTTCTTGCATTATCTCACATGTGAGTTTTGGGGGACACCTCAACATGTACTAAAATACAGGGATACTTAAGTAAGTTACAGTGTATTACAAGATGCCATTGAATCATATGTAACATGCTAGCATTCTCTTTTTAATAGAATTTGTTTTTAGAGCAGTTTTAGGTTCATAACTACATGGTACACAAAGGACCAAGAGTCCCCATATTTCCTCTGTCCCTGCATATACATAGCTTCCCCTTTGATGGTATTACAATTGGTGGGTCTATGAACATTGATGTATGTTCATACATCATTATCATCCAAGGTCCATAGTTCACATTAGAGTTCACTCCAGCTGTTGTGCATTCTGTGGGTTTGGACAAATGTAATAATGATATGGATCAACTACTTGAATATCACACCAAGAAGTCTCACTGTCCTAAAAATCTCTGCTCTGCCTATTCACCCTCTTTTGTTAGTCCCTAACTGATTTTTTCACTACATCCATAGTTGTGTCTTAGTTTATTATTTCTACATTGTTTACAGTAACTTTTTTTTCTTTTTATTAGTACATTATAGTTTAGCATGATTGTGGGGTTCATTATTCTTAAATGCATACACCATCATTTATTTAATTTCAATCCCCAGTATTACCCCATTTTCTTCCCATTTTCCCTCCTCCTTTTCCCTCTGATTCCTCTATTCTATTGGTCTTATTCTCTTAATTTATTTTGATTGATGCATTATAATTATACATGAAAGTGAAGTTCATGATGGTATATTCAGACCTGCACATAGCATAATTTAATCCCCCTTCCTATCTCTCCTCACTCTCTTTCCTTCTCCTTCCTTTATTTCACTGTTCTCCCTTCTATTTTCATGAGATCCTCCTTTTAAAAAAAAAAAAAATCTACATTTCTCTCTAGCTTCCATTTATGAGAAGATACATTTGACCCTTGACTTTCTGAGCCTGGCTTATTTTACTTGGAATGATGTTCTCTAGTTCCATCCATTTAATAGCAAATGGTACAATTTCATTCTTCTTTGTGGATGAGTAAAACTCCATTGTGTATGTAATCACATTTTCTTTATCTATTCATGTACTGAGGGACACCTGAGTTGGTTCTATAACTTGACTATTGATGGGGCTACCTCTCTATAGTATGTGATTTTAGTTCTTTTGGATAAATACCAAAGAGTGAGATAATTGGGTCATATGGTGGGCCAACCCCCACCCATTGCTAGTCTTTTGAGGAATATCCACACTGCTTTCCAAAGTGGTTGTATTAATTTTCAGGCTCACCAACAATGCATGATTTTATATTTTCCCCCACCCAGCATTTATTGTTACTTGTATTCTTAATGGTTGCCATTAACAGTTGTGAGATAAAATTTCATTATAGTTTTGATTTACATTTCCCTCATTGCTAAGGATGTTGAATATTTTTTCACATATTTGTTGGCCATTTTTTTTTTGAGAGATGTCTATTTAGTTCATTTGTCTGTTTATGGATTGGATTATCAGGTTTTCTGGTGTTAGGTTTTTGAGATCTTTATATATTCTGGATATTAATCTGTTGAAAGACTGACTGGCAAACATTTTCTCCCATTCTGTAGGCTCTCTCTTCACACTCTTGTTTCCTCTGTTGTGAGAAGTTTTTAAATTAAAGCCATCCTACTTACTGATTTTTGGTTTTATTTCTTGAGCCTCAGGAGTCTGATTAAGGAAGTTGGTTCCTGCACCAACATGTTGGAGTCTTGTACTATGTTTTCTTCTAGCAATTGTAGTGTATCTGGTCTAATCCCTGGGTCTTTTATCCACTTTAAGTTTATTTAATTTTGGGGAGCCAGAGGTGCTGTAAATTGAACATAGA
The DNA here is from genome assembly GCF_047511675.1 of Marmota flaviventris. Classification (NCBI taxonomy): domain Eukaryota; kingdom Metazoa; phylum Chordata; class Mammalia; order Rodentia; family Sciuridae; genus Marmota; species Marmota flaviventris. The sequence goes on from NC_092508.1 coordinate 15,687,030, forward strand.
TGCAAAAATCCTTAATAAAATATTGGCAATCCACATTCAAAAATACTTTAAGAAGATGGTATAGCATGATTAAATTGGTTTCACCCCAGGGATACAGGTGGGTCCGAAATATACAAATCAATAAATGTAACACACGCACACACACACACACACGTATATATATAAACAATAAACAGATGTTCATCTCCACAGATGCAGAAAAATTCTTTGGAAAAATTCAGCACCCGTTTATGATAAAAATTCTGGAGAAACTAGGGATAGAAAAAACTTAACACTGTAAAGGCAATACATGACAAATCCAAAGCTCACATTATTTGGAATGGCAAAACATTTCCTCTAAAATCAGGAATAAGGATCTCCACTCTTGCCATTCCTATTCGATTTAGTTTTTGAAACTCTAGCCAGAGCAATTAGGCAAGAGAAGGAAATCAAAAGGATATAAACAGGAAAAGAAAAAGGTCAAATTATCTATTTGCTGATGACATGATCCCATACTTGGAAGATCCCAAAACTCCACCAGAAGACTATTAGAGTGATAAAGAAATTCTGCAAAGTAGCAAGATACAAGATCAACATACAAAAATCAGTACTTTTCCTATTCTCCAATAATGAATCTATTCAGAAAGAAATCAGAAAAACAATTCCATTCATAATAGCCTTAAAAAAATACTTGAAATAAATCTAACCAGGGAGGTAAAAGAACTCTACAAGGAAAATTATAGAAAATTGTTTACAATTTTTTTTAATTTTTTTTTTTAGTTATAGGTGGACACAATATCTTTATTTTATTTTTATGTGGTGCTGAGGATTGAACTCAGTGCCTCACCAATGCGAGGCGAAAACTCTCCCTCTGAGCCACACTCCCAGCCCCTGTTTACAAATTTTTAATGCAACACTATCTTCATTAAATGTAGAATATTTTGATGTATAAGTTGAGGACATATGTAACAAAATCTAAGAATCATTAAAGTAGACAAAACCATTAGCTCTATTTTCAAATCTGTAGATGATTTAAGTGTTTAAATTATCACAATTGATAACACAGATTTCTCAGTTGCTAAATGCATACACTAAATTGTTAAAAAAAATTCATATCAGTTGCATGTAGTCTCAGTTTTAGACCACAATGTATGAACAAAACCTGGACTTTTCCCCAAAACATGTTCCCCTCAAGGCAAGATAGGATATAGACCTTGACTAGAACTGGAAGCCTATGCGGGAGGCGTATCCAATAGTGGAGAAGCATTTACAAGTGTCAGGTCCATTAGGAAAGGCAAAGGGGAGAGATTTACAGAGTGAATTTGGTGTGTATTACTGGCTTTCCAAAGGGATTAAAACTATTTAACATGTAATGATTTTTATTTGACCCTTTGTGAAGATAATACAAATGCCAATTGTCACTCTGGTCTATTGGCTAGCAATGTATAGACAATTGGAATAAATATTCTAGAGGATTCCTCTGACTATTGGTAGAATACTTATCACTGAGAGCCTCCATAATTGCAATATTGTGGGAGACCTGAGGGAAAAAAAATAACAAAATGCTGAAAATAAGCATGCAGAGTTGATTTAGTTATTTGATATGTGGCTCTTCATTCAACTCACCCAAGGTCACTAGGGTGGCATGATATAATGGTGGGAAATATATTTAAATAGCATAGACAAGTGTGGTTTGCATATCAAGAACACTATTACTGTAATGCCTCAACTTATAGTAGTTACATAAATAATGAACTTCAGAGAAACTACATTTTTACATGGATAGTTGACAATCTTTCACCTACTGAAAATCATTTTAATGATGTAAATTGACAAAAATTTCAAAATGGGATTCATTTTTTAATTGTCACATATTATAATAAAAGGCAAGAGAATGTTCACCTTGCTTACAATATTTTTTTTAAAAAAACTAATTTTCTTGTATTTATTTATTTATTTTGGTACTGGGATTGAACCCAATGATGCTTAACTACTGAGCCACAATCTTAGTCCTGTTGTTTTATTTTTTATTTGTTTGACACAGGGTCTCACTACATTGCTGAGACTGGCTTTGAATTTGCTATCCTCTTGCCTCAGCCTCTAAAGTCACTGGGATTATAGGTGTGCACCACTGTGGTGGGCAAGAAAAATTTAAAAAGCTACTAATTCAAAGCAAAGTTAATAATTATTTTAACAATGTCCTTAAAATATGACATGACTATTGCTTTATTTGTCATGGATTTTGTATATTTACAGGCAGAAAAAAACTTGTGGAACAATAATCCCAGGGTTTGCAAAGCAAATAAATGATTGAATTCTAACTTTGGTCTTGTCTCTGATATGCTCTGAGTTGCACACATTTATAGACAATTTCTGACCTTAGTTTTCTCAGGGCTGAGAGAAAGACAGTACATACTTGCAATGTGCCTTTTAGTTAGCCATAGGAATGTTGTTGTAATTGTATATACAAAGAAGATATTATTTAGAGCGATTCACTATTGAATACTTTTTTCTATATGAATTCAGAACATGTAATGAGTCTTGTGAAACTGATTTTTTTTTTTTCAGAACGTTCTGGGTTCTGGAACTGAGACTTACCTGAGTTTCTCTCCATTTGTTCATATGTGTATTAACACAGGGGTTCTGCTCTTGGAGGGAAGATCCAAGATGAGAGAGCAAGAGGAGTTCACTGCTATTGGGAGTACACATTTTAACAGGAGATACAGGTCATAAATGAACAGCTGAGTTCACTGCAGACAGTTAAAATACCATGAAGAAGAAAAAAAAAAGATATTAGGAGATGGTCTAGATAGTCTTGCATAAAAAGTGATGAAAAAAAAATATCTATAAAAGAGACACTGGAACCAAACTATAAGGAGAAATCAGCCACACAAGAATCTGGGAAGAGCATTTCAGACAGAGGAAAGGAGCCATTGCTGAGACCCTAAGGCCAGGAGCCCGGAAGAGTATCAAACATTGGCCACCGTGGCTGAAGCATAATTGGTAGGGGGAGGTGGAGGGGGATTGGAGTGGGAAGGGTGGAGTTTGGGTTTCTGAACACAACAGAAGGCAACTGAAGGGTTACTACAATGATCAAAAATCAAAGATCAAGTAAAAAATTCTGTTTATGTCAGGGAAATAAAAAATAAATCTTCCCTGTCATTTGGCAAAATCAAACTGCTAGGATAGTATTCATGAACTAATTTCTCTTTAGAACACATTCAAATGGTTTCAACATGCTCCAAGAAAATTCCCATGTCTTATAGGTCTCTCTACATTTTAGAAAACCATGCTTGCATTTGTTAAAATGTGCTCTGTGATCTCAAAATGCTGGGTTAAAGAGTTTCCTTAAATGAGCTGCCATAAATTAGACTGTCTGAATACTGGAGATTACTCCATAATTTGTTTTCTGCCAAATAGATAATGCATTCAGCACATCACATTTATTAGAGCTGCTAAACTTCTACCCTTTGCTCTCTAATTAGGTTTTTCTTGTTACTCTGTGTTTCAGAAAATATGACTGCTCCATTCCTTAAATCTAATGAGCCCTAGCCTGGGCAGGATTAGAATGGAACGGGCTTAACCTTTGTTCAATTGTGTTCATCCAGATTATTCAACCTCTGGGGCTGCTGCCGAATGGTAGGGTCCCAACAGGATGGCATGCTACCTTGGTGTCACATGCCTGCCAGCCACTTCATTCCACCCTGTTTGTCATGGTCGCAGGAGGATGTCTCAATCAACAACATCTGGAAAGTTACTTAAGTAATTCCCTGTTGATCAGTTAACCATTGGGAGATACATGCAAGACTGGTTAAACAGAGACTGGCTTGACTATTGGCAGGAATCTCTGGTTTTTAAGACACAATTACAATTTTACTCTAGTTATACCTGAAGGCATTTCTAATGCAGAACAATAATAAGCTGCCAGGATTGTAATTGTTGGGTCCTTATGTATAGTTTGTTCTTCATACAAATTTCACCAAATGTGTTTCATGGGAATTGGACTGGGAAGAATGCATGGGAAGATTCTGGGAACTAGCTATGTTCAATTTCTTGACCCAAGAGGGAATTGTATTGTGTGTACTTTATAATCCTTTACCAGGTCATAAATATGTGTTTTATGTGTTTAAATATATATCTTTATTTCATATTTTCAGAATGTGATTCATGTGTATATGCAAACGTGCCTTGAATCTCTATCAAGATGAAGAACAAGTAACAAAGCTGATATCTTCCCTTCTCACTCAGAACAAGTTTCTTCTGATCTAAATCTGCTGGTCACTTCATCCCCCAGTGACCCCTCACCTTGGGCAGTTGGAGTCTGACCCATAAACTTTTCTTTCCCCCATTATTCTATTTTTCTTCTGTTTACTAATATGGTGTGATAGTTCTTTGTTTTTTCCAGGCTAAAATGATAAACATCTTGAAGCAGAGATCATCTCACTTTTCTGCTTTATAGCTTACAGAATGAGTTTTACACAGGCAGGGTATACTTGTTGATTCAGCCTAGATGATTTTAAACTGCTCTGTTTTCTTTTCTCAGTATTGGAGTCTAATGCTTACAAATAAGATGGGAAATATTCTTTCTGATTTTGTTATGAAACACTAGCAACATTGAGTAGCAGTCAAGAACCTCTTAGACTTGGATTTCTATTTTAATACTCAATAATTGTCTATCCTTAAGAGAGTAAAGTTGTAGTTTATCTTAAAATGAAATAAATAAATAAATAAACTGTCTCATGTTTATAAGGATGAAGTAAAGGTCATGCAGAAGAGTAATTGGAAAACTTCCTTACATGTTGTCAACAAGTGTTCCCTATGATGATGATGATGATGAGGGTGATGGTGGTCAATTTCTTATCTCAACTCCGTAAGCTTCCCCCCCAAAAAAAAACTTGCAAAAATTCTACTTATGTAGAACTTTAATGCATCAGCTTTTGCATATTCTAGAAAAGAAATATAATCAAATACATAGCTATGCATTCAGTTTTTTGAATGGACTTTTAAAAAATGGTGGACAACATTAAAATATACAATATTCACAGATGAGTACCTGTCAGTTAGAATTCCATGTCATGTAATCCAAGAGGACTTAGTCACAAACCCACCAGAAGGATTTCATTATAATGCAGTTTCACCTATAACAAAATTTGTCACTGATTCCAAGGGCAGTGAAACATCAAGGCTCTGGGGTAGTGGTTTGTGTTGGCATCCTTTTCCTCTACGTGTGCCATATGAGATTAATTATATTCATCTATTTGCATTATGTATACTATTTTAACATTTATACATCATAAGAAAGAGCAGTTTCAGTAATAAAACCTTCCACTTACTAAATCAGAGATGGAGGTGATGTAACACAGCCAAGTCTTAGGAATTTTACTCTGGGAAAGTGAAGTTGGGCCGTCTGAACCATCTGCAGCATCCGCTGTGGGAACCATCCTCTCACTCCAGTATCCCAGAAAGGACACTGGAGTTTTCCATCTCAACTCTTCGTCCTCTTCCAGATTCTGAACTCTGACCATTAAGCATTTCTGCTTCCCTCTATTAACATGTGCCTTCAGCTACCCTCCCAATATTCCACTTCCTCTGCTTCTGTGGATCAGCCATCTCTTTTCCTCTGTATACACTCTTATTCCCAACTAAGTCTTCTCCCTCTTACCTCATCCAGGAACTGCTGTGTAGTGTTCATGAATTTGAGTTCAAGCTGTATTCCCTGCTAGGATCCTGATGTGTCTAAGCATTTCTGGAAAACCCATGAGAAACTAGTCCCTGCTCAAGTTTATGTATACAAGGAATTCATCCAAAAGATGTGAAGAAGACCTCACTCCAAAGAATCAGAAAGTCAGTGCTTAGTCTCAAACATCAGAAAGGGAAGAATAATAATCAGTGAAAGCACATTGTTATTCAATTAATTAATTCATTCAGACGCTGCAGTAACTTTTAAGTCATGCCTCATCTAAAAGCCTTGAAAGCATTCTGATATGTGATAAGTGATCATCCAATTTCAGCTCTAAAGCATCTGCAATTGCAAGGAATTAACTATTTAAACACATGGAGGAGATGGGAAGGGGGAAGAAAAGTGGAAAGAGTTGATGGCCACCTGATTAGAGGCAGCTCTGTTCAAGTAGTTCTGTGTCCCAGGGTCTGACCTTCTGCCTGGAAATCTATTTGACCATAACATGACTAGAAGGATCTCTTGAGAATGTGATCCCAAGATACTGAAGGTAACATCAATGCTCCTGAATCATGGAGAGGATCCAGCATGCCAGCTTGTTAATCTGCGGGGACACACTTAAAAGACAGAGAAAACAAAATATTAGTTTGCATCATTCTCTCCTCATTGTCATTTTTATGCAAAGTCATAAACCATGAGAAACCATCAATTCAAAATCAGAAATAACTGAAATTTTCATTGGTCAGGGAATACTCTTTTCATAGGCATACCCACACCAAAAGCCAAGTTATAATTAGAAATTTGCTGTGGATTCATAACAGAGGATGGCAGACAGATTGTCTGATGGCTGAAGCTAAGGGAGCTGGGTTTTTAGGATAGTGAGAATCTTCATTGGAATCTTGCATCCAACTCCATGTTAGTAACAGCTTTCCTGACACTCAAAGTGTGGAGGACCAGTTGCTTATATCTGGGGATTTTTTTTTAATTGCTTATATGGTCCAATCCCTGAAAGAAAGTTCAGTCTCTTGTACACCTTGATAAACCTTCTCATTCTGAGTAGTACAATGCTTTGCAAAGAAAGGTTCAAAATACATATTTGCTGAATAAAGAAATCACATTCAAATTTAAATTAGAAAATTGCATACTTTATGTATTAAAAGTCCACGTTAGTAATGTCAATGTTATTTATTATTGAATGGATAAAATATTCCTCACATGGAATATTGAAATAAAATTTGATAAAATGGAAGATTATTTCTCATTTCCTTTAAGAAGTAGCATTCAATGTATATAGAGAGCATTGTAAGGTTGAGAGTGGTTTCTCATGCCCTACATTTTAAAAGTTATACATAGTAGAAAGTATATAAACAGGGCAATAAAAATGCAAAGAAAAACAAATTTCCTTTATCTCCCAGAACTCATTCGACTCCTTTCAGCCAGAGGATCTCATTAGATCCCCAGAAACACCTTATGACTGGGCATCGCTGCTGTCTTTAGGCTGCAGAAAAGGAGCCCATGTGGCTCTCAGAACTCCAAGGACACGGCAGAAAGATAGATTCCTTTCCCACGCGCTCTCCTGTGCCTGAGCTCTTCTCTCGGGAGAAGTCCCTCCTTTGCCAGTTCTCACTTCCTCACTACGTGCTGGAGGTAATCTGGTGGGTTTTGAAGAGAGGAGTTTGTATTCATTCATTTATACCTCTACAGAGCAGTCTCTGTGCTGGGTCCTTAACCCTAATCCTAACCAGACCAGGGCCTGCAATGATGAGCCAACAGGTGATTCCACCTCCACCCTGGTTACGACAGCCTAGCCTTGTGTTTGAGGCATGTGTGGAAATGAACAAAGACTGCCTGCATCAGAACAAGCAAAGACTATCGTCCAGAGCCTGTTGTGACAGCGGAAATGTCACCATCAGCTGCTTTGGGTGGAGACTCACACACAGGCAGAGGAGCAGGAACACCTGAGTGAAGAAAATGGAAGGCTTCAGGTGAGCCTTGACTGGAGGCTGTGGCCTGGGGGCTCAGGAGATGGCTTATCAAGTGGGGCCGTCTATGTGATTGATCAAGGGTGCATATTTGGTTTGTTCCGGTTGGTCCTAAATTGGAAGCTGGAGCAAATACTGGGGCAGTTGCCAGTTATTAATCAAGTCCTGGCAGTCCGGCTCATTGCTCAAGGGGTTATTGTTTGGTTTCCCGGATTGATGGATGCAGATAGTAGTTATCCTTCTTGAGTTAGTGACTACAGATAGGTTGGCTTCCTGGACTTGGTGACTTCAGATCACAGGTCAGAGTTCTATATTATATGGGATCTGGCCATTGTCTGTCTGTATATCACCTTCTCAGATAGAGTGGACAGGTTTCTTGGCTCCTCAACTGAAAATCCATTTCTAAGTTGATGATTAGGGCTTCCAAACACATTTCTTCCCCTCCACAAAAATGAATAATTTCTATCCTTTAAAGATCATTTAACATATTCCAGGCTGAGCTTGGCAGACACTACCTCTTAGGCAATATTCACAATGATTTGTGAGGTAGGTGCTGTTATTGCTCCCATTTTACAGACACAGAGAGTCAAGCAACTTGCCCCAAGGTCTCTGGGTGGAAACTGGAGGAGCATGGCTTTTTCACCAAGTCGAACTTTTCTAAGCCTTTTGATTTTTGGTATTGTCTCCATCCTGCTCTCTCCACAGATGGCCCCCTGTAAATAACAATTTTATTCTTAAAAAGCCAGAATATGGTGACAGCCACCCACACTATGGCAGGAGTGAAGGACAGGGCCAGCATCCGTAGGTACTTTGAGGACAGAATAAAATGGATGGGTCCCTCAGAGGTGCAAATGTCAGTTACAAACACAAAGGGGCTTTAGGTGAAGTCAAAGCTGTCCCAGGGAACAGATCCTACTTAAGGTCAGCTGCTCAGAGTGAAGGACAGTTTATGTTCTTTTCAGCCTTGACATTTCTGTGGTCCGGAATAGAGTGTGTGCATCAGCGAGGTGCCACATAGATGGCAGCAATTTGGCAAAGACATTCTATTGCTGCCTTTCCACGCCCCCATCCCCTGAAAGCAGAATGGCTTAGTCATGCCCTGGGTCCCAGTACTTAATGCTAATTTTATACTTTTCTCATTTGTGGTTATTTCTTTGCTTCCAGTCAGGGGAAGGGGACTTCCGCACAGAAGTCTTTGCACACAGTGTGTGTTCAGTACATTTGGCACATGTACCAAGAAAGGAAATGAAAAACATTGTCATTTTTTTTTTTAACTGAAAGACAACTCCCTGGAGTCCTGGAAAACTAAATTATAACTTCAGTCAATAGTTTTCCCTTAAAGGGTATTTTTTATATACACTTTAGCATGAGAAATGGAATAATAAAAAATTCTCTAAATTGGTATATTGTTTCCAACTGATTTGCTCCTTTTTTCTTTTGATGAAAAGTCTAGCACTTTCAAGATGATCTAAATGTGTTGACAATTTTACAGTAATCACAAAAATATCCAATAATGTTTTTCAAGAATTTTGTCTTTCATTTATCTTAAAGCAGTGCTAATAGTGAAGTAGAACAGCTATCAGAGTGCTGGCGACAGAGCCTTATGGCCTTGTTACATCATAATCTGAGCATATCATATATAAGAAAAGCCAGACAGTCTTCTCACTGTGGTGTGACGAGGCTAGGCCCTTGAGCAGCTTCCTTAGCTCTTACGAGGCTCTGATGTCCTATTCAACAAATTACTGCTTAATGTACCAACTAGTACGATCTTTCAGTTCCCATTGGAACCGACTTCTTGGTTCAGGTTAAAAAATACCACTCATCGGTTGGGAAACCCTGACATGAGGTGACTGAAGATTGGCCAGGTTGCTGGTACCGTGATGAGTGCGACAGGCCTCCATTCTTAACCCCACTTGTGAAGTGGGTCTAGGCTGCAAGTGAAGTCACTTCACAGTGGGAGGATAATGAGAGTGCTTTTCCCAATTCACCAATTGGCCATCGGGACTCATCCTCAGTGAACAATGAGTCTCACTCATCTGATTGTCCCTACCCGCTCTCCCACTTATTCCTCCTATGTCTGAAAACCAACTCTTTCACCATTTCCCAATAATCAAACTACACAAAAGTGCCCATTTGGCAGCCAAGCCATCATATTTGAGCCTGGCTCAGGAGACCTGGTGAAGGTGGCCGAGCTGATTCTTCGTGCTGGGTGCCGTGCTGTTGGTTGTGCGCCAGGGCCTCCTGCTCAGGCCACCCACACACCAGACTCTTGATGGTCCCTATCTCTTCACGTCCAGCTTCCCAGTTTCATCTCCCACCTGATCCTCAATTCCTGGCTCTATATTTAAATTTCACATTTGGACTCTCCCCAGCAGGCTTGGCTGTTGTTCTTGCTCACATTGTGCTAGAAAATATAATAGAAAACTCATCTTTCACTCTGCAACCATAGAAACCAGTCCTAATGCTAGCCATTTAATAGTTATGCCAATAAGAGCAGCCCCAGAAATTCAGAGATACATAGAAACTACAGATCAGATGGAGACCTACAGGTCCAAGATAATATGGAATTTCTTTAGACAGATCAGTGGCTGAGCTGATTGGAAAATTAAGATAAATAATAAGGGTCTGTGCTTATTTCCTTTATCACTACATTGCTGCTATGAAGTTTAAAAATCTGGAGGTGGCATTTCCATCAATGGAAGAAGTGGGACCTAACCATTTACAGACTAGTTTGAAAATCCTCTTGTTTTAAAAAGGATACTAATCTGCAATACACTTTTTGAAATATGTTCAAATGCCCAAGTCATGACATTAACTCACAAAATGTCATCTTTTCTGATTTTTATTCAATGACAAAAGAAGTTGGTGTTGATAAAACATGTTTCTGATCACTGGGCACTTTGGTAATCTTAGAGCAGTTTAATGCACAATTAGCACAATCGGATTCCATTCCATCTCTTCACCTAGTGCCCCTAGGAGATGGCTGCCTCTGCAGAATGACAGAGGAGAGACAAGGGACTCTGGGCTACAGAGCTCAACGCAGTCCTTTCTTGCCCCCACATACCCATGCCCTACTTCTTGAGAATTTAATTTTCACCTTAATAGAAGAAGCTAGCATTCAAAATAATTTTCTCTAGAATGGGTAATACTCAGGGATTACACTGGCTCTCTTAACCCCAGGAGAACTATACATTTAAAGCGTTAGGATCTCAAAAGGATTAAGTGGGATAGTGAATATAAAAATGCTTTATAAAGTGTAGATCTTATATAAAAGAAAAGAATGAAGGTTCCCCTGTGATTTGGGCACTATTGTTATGTAAATCCTGCTGGGGCTCCAAGGTCCTGCCCAAGTCTCCCCTCTAGGAGGAAGCTCTCAGTGAATCCCAGCACTCATCTCTCTCTTCTCCTGTCCTAAAAAACACAATTGGAGATTTCATGCGGTTTGAGGGTTCACAGTCAGAAACTGTCCTGTGATGTGGCTCTTTTATCTCCAACCCTAGTGGGAAGATACCATGTATTCCCAGAAAATAGGCCCCTGAGGTATTTATTGATCAAGGTATCATGAATTCAAGATAAATCTGTAGGAACAAGGAATTCCTAGACAGCCCCATCTGATGCACCCACATCCTCCGGATCCATCTCGCTTCTGTTTTTAAACTTGCCAACACCAACATCCCAGGGTAGTTGCAAGTGAGTATCACATTTAGATAGTAAATGTGAAAATTCATTGTAAACTGTAAACATACAGCTGACTGCCAGTGATTAATGGTGCAAGGTTATAGTCAAAAGTTCAAAACAGAGTATGTACATAAGTCAAATTTAGATCTCCCATCAAGTGGAATTGAATTTCTTTCCTCCCAAATAGATGCTGTAAGGCAGAATATGGGACACCCCAGACTTCAGAAAACCTTTGTACAAATATTGGATTTGCTATTGACATTCTGTATCTGCCCACTAGGGTTGGAGATAAAAGAGCCAAGTCACAGGGCAGTTTCTGTATGTGACCCTTCAAACTGCATGAAATCTCATTTTTATTTTCTATGAAATTAGGCAACTGGGTAGGTTGATTTTTTACTTCTCCACTGTTTCTACAAATAAATAAAATGTTGTAAGATTGAGCTTTTGGACCTGCATAATCAGCAGTTGGGTAAACAGGAAAATAGTTCATGGGAAATCTACCAAAACTTTTAGTTAATAAATGTGGTATTTGATTCCAATATTCACCTGATATCAGACTCTATAGATATTCTAAAATTATTTTATTGGTGTTCTTAGTGGATGTGTAGTACCAGGGAAGATGGCAGTGGTGCAGTAATTAAAAGTATGTTGCAAAGAATCTCAGTTTAATCCAAACAGAGATTTCAAGAGCAGATTATATAAACACGGCTTGGCATACTGGGGTAGGAAAATGATGACATTTCAGTCCGAAATGCTCAGAGAAGGCTTTACAGAGGAGTTGATAGAATATGGTAAAGGCTATAAGGGGGACATCCAGCAGCCAATGCCAAGAATCATAGTGCAAAGGTGGGAACATACCAAAGAGTATCTTTTTCTGAAATCCGGAAAAGCAAACTGATGGCAGCGGAAGGTCAAACATGGTGGTGACAGAAGATAAGGCTTGAAAAACCAGTCAACCCTAAACTCCAATGACATTGAATGATACTGAATCAACTCCAAGAATTTATTCTTTGGACTATGGGGAGTATATTCAAAACTGTTAAGCAAGGCAAAAATGGGTCCAGGTGTTTGATTAAACGTAAATCTCCATCATTTCTCAGGATGAGTTAAAGAGGACGGAGTGTTTAACAAGCAGAAGAACTAACACATTATTCCTGCAGTCCAGCTCTGATGTGATAAAATCCTGAACTGGGTCTGTGGTGATGAGAGAGGTGAAACACCAGGAAGGGAAACTTGTCTGGGTAGGACAATGAGTGCATCAGATGGGGCTGTCTAGGAATTCCTTGTTCCTACAAATTTATCTTGAATTCATGATACCTTGATCAATAACTACCTCAGGGGCCTATTTTCTGGGAATACATGGTATCTGCCCACTAGGGTTGGAGATGAAAGAGCCAAGTCACAGGATGGTTTCTGACTGTGAACCCTCAAACTGCATGAAATCTCCAATTGTGTTTTTTAGGACAGGAGAAGAGAGAGATGGGTGCTGGGATTCACTGGGAGCTTCCCAGGAGAGATTTGAGCAGGACCTTGGAGCCCCAGCAGGATTTACATGACAATAGTGTCCAGGTCACACAGGAACATTCATTCTCCGCACTTCAGTTTTAGAGAATTGAGCAAACTAGCGGTAACTTTATGAAGAGGAGGAGGAGGTACAGGAAGCCAAGCATATTTTGAGGAGCATAACAGTCTTCATGTTTCTAGATGAGGAATGGGGTCAGTGGAAGTACAGCTGATGAGTGAGGTAAGTATTCCTCCCAGCACCATCTCTGATTGAGAATAGATGACCACGTCACAGCATTGTCCGGGGGCCACCAAGGGCAGGTGTGTTGAATTCAGACCTGGTCTGAGCCCATTGTGTACTCACGGATGCGGGAACCTGGCTTGGAGGCAGAGTTTGGATTCCTGGATTGGAGTCTCCTGTCTCTGTTTTTCAGCTGTGCCACTTGCTGGCTATATGACTTTAGGCAAGTTACTTAACCACTTCTGCCTCAGTTCCCAATCCTATAAAACTCAACAGTAGCAGTGCCACTTCTTAGAATCAAGTAAACAAGTTTAACATGTTAGGAACATACCATGCTAGTTTTATTAACTTTTCTAAGCCTTTGATTTTCTCACGTGTAAAATTGAGATGGTAATAGTATTTGCTTATGGGTGTACTATGAGAATCAGGAATACAAAGTTCTCAGGAAAACAATTAGTCTTTATCAAGAGCTCACTGTGGATATCTAATTCAGTCATTCGTGTGCCTACTATGTTCCAGGTACTTTCCTAGTATTGGGGAGTATGTCAGTAAAGGAATGCACAAGCCACTCAAGTCTTAGTTGGATAAAGGCAAGCAATGAACAAACCATAATCTGATGCCACATTGTAAAAGTTAAACAGGTCCAAAGGAAAGAGAAGGACAGGAGAGAACTGGAGAGAGGTAAGGATATGTCTCTCAGAGCAGGCATTACTTACCTAGAGTCCTCACTGAATGAAGCGAGGGAGAGAGCCACACAGCTGTCCAGGGGAAGAGCATTCAGGTACCCTGTCTGGTCTCCTGTGTATAGACTTTGTTGCATAGAGGATCCCAGTGCCCTGAGGCAGTGAGGAGGGAGACATGGGAGATGAGGTCCTCTTGCGGCAGTTTCTTGAACAGTTCTGTCCAATGGAAGTAAAAGGCAAGATATATATATATATATATATATATATATATATATATATATATATCACGATGAATTTTCTAGGACCTACAGCTTTTAAATAACAAGAGCAGGTGAAATTTGTTTGGCCCAAACAAATATACAAAATATCATTCCAACACATAATCACTGTAAAAATTAACTAGGTATGTATTAACTAGATGTGTGTTTTCTATCTCTGGGTGTGTGTGTGTGTGTGTGTGTGTGTGTGTGTGTGTGTGATGTCTTTGAAGCTGGCGGGCATTTTCCGCCTTCATCAGTCTCAGATCAGACCTGCCATGTTTCACGTTTGTTGCTTGTTGCCTCAGAACGGCCGTGGCTACCCTCTCAGTGCAAAGGTGGAGCACAGTGTCCTAGTTTATGGAAGGAAACATGGATTTTATTCTAAGTGGGAACAGAAGCCATAGGAAGGTTTAGATGGGGATGAGCGTGTGGAGGTGTGGCGGTTACCTGAGTTGATTTCATCTTCAAATCATCAATCCATAGATGTTTCATCAAATATGAATTTTACCTTGTACATGTGGTTGAACAATAAATGCCTTCTTCCTTTATTTCTTTAAAATAAAATTAACCTGGTTTCAAACCTTCCTTGCTAGGTTGACTTTTATTCTCAAGCATTACATGATTCCTCCCCCACTCCCTTTTGCCTTCTCTTTCGAATCTTTACAAGGCGATGGACGGAGGGGGTAGTTGTGTAGTGTTAAAGCACTGGAAAACCTTCCAAGCATAAGTCCATTCTCATTATTATTGAGACACCCATTTTCTGAGTCCAGAGAGTCCCAGGAACGTGTGACTTCCTTGCCATCCACGGCATAGCCACATTGACAGAAAGGGAGCCCAGCCCCTAGAGCCCAGACTGTCTGGTTCTTAAATTTAGGGTATGCACTGATTTCCTTTTTCTCCTAAACCTTGATACATTTTTTTTCCTGTTTCTCTTCTTCCTTTCTCCATTTCCAATGCATGCCTAATATGATCTTTTCAATCCCTCAGATTTCAAAAGAGACAGAAGAAAAGATTGTCTTCCAAAAGCTCTTGCCCTCCCATCCCTACCTCTTGAAGTCTCTAATGCAAAGAGTTTGAACAGGCTCTGAACAAACGAATGAGAAAGAAAGGAGAATATATGCAAATTACCAACTCAGTGAATCACAGTGCTGCACTAGCTATTGCTATTGTATAGAAGACCTTTAATTGGTTATTGAATATTTCTAAAAGTCTCTTAACTGGTTAGATTCACATCAGCCAGTAGTGTAATCTAGCTGTGGCTCTGTAAAAGAATGAAAAACAAAGAGATGATTTCTAAACGACCTATTCCTGTCTAGTTTTCATTATGTCTCAGGTCTTCATGTTCAAAGTGAGATCCCTGAGCCAGGAGCATCGGCACTGCCCAAGAGTGAGAAATGCCGACTCCTGGGAGCCTATTCAGTTCTGGGAATCAGAAGCTGCATTTTAACAAGATCCCCAGGTAAGTGACATGCACGTTCAAGTGTGAGAAGCACTGATCTAAGATGCAGTGGTTCTAATTTGGAGCTTAGATTTGTTGTCAGCCAGTGGCTCCTCCTAATAAAATAATTCATCACAGGACTATTTCTGGGTGCCTACGATGTGCAAGGTGCTGAGATCAGGGAGTGTGGGGATACATTACAGTGTACGACAGGCTTTGCCTTCAAGAAGCTCATGGTCTGGTAGAAAAAATAAGACACAGACACATAAAAGTAAATAAAGATCTAACAGAGTACTGACAGTAAATAGTTAAGAGGAGTTTTTAACAGGTAGGTACTTGGGGGATAGAGAGGTAGGATTTCAGGCAAACCTAAAAAATTGGAAGGATTTATTGTTTCAAATGATGGAACTTTATTCTCTTTGAATCTAAGGTCAGAGGAAGAATAATAGGGAGAAAAAGACAGCTCCTTCTAATGAAGAAGTACAAGCCCAAGGCAGACAACACTTCTGAGGAAAGCAAGGAAAGGCCTGTTTCCTTCTTTCTACACAAACCCAAGCCGTGCATTAGGCAGACTCCAGAAGGTGACAGTTTGCTGCCAGATTTCACTTTTCCTTGAGGCATGTTTAGTGGCAGACTGCTGAAAAGAAATAGCCAGCAACACATCCTCCCAGGTAGCAGCTGTGTGTCCTTGCAAATGGGAGACATGTCCCAAGCTCCAGATGACCCCTTATTCTCCACCAATGTGGGAAGGTTGAGAAGGTGTGAAATTGGACAGGGCCATGAATATACAAATCATATTTTTCTTAAACTAAAGTCTTTGACCTAATTCAACAGGAAAATTCCCAGGGGTCTCCATGGTACCGTTCTCTCTAATGAGATTGTTCAGGTGAGCAAGGGATTACAGGCATTTGATGGTCACAATAAGGCACCTGAGGTTGGTATTCCATAGACACTAAAAAAAAAAAAAAAAAAAAATTTTCCATTTGTGTCCCTTGCCCTCTGTAGAGTCCCTACCTTTTGTTAACTTACAATCATAATTTAGCATTTTAATGATTATTATATTTTATGACTTGTAGGGGCCACACTGTCCATAAGGCACAATTAGAGGTAAAATGCCCTTTCGAGGGTCGATAGCTCAGCACAACGTTTGTAAATATGACTGGAACATTATATTCTTGTTATTTGATTAGCTGTAGCAATCAGAAGTTTAGGATATAATTGAATCATGTCAAGTGCATTAACATTGCATGTGAATCCAAGAAAAGAATGTGATGAGTACACTATAGGTTTAATTCACGTTTATCTAACTGTTTAATTCTAAAATGAAACTCCTCTCATCTGGCTGCAGCCTCTATACTAAATTAGGGACTCTGAGCTGCCAGCGCTCATTTGTGTTCTTGGAATTTCAACTTGAAAACTCCCAAAGGAAAACAGGCATCCTGCTGATAGCAGAGGAAGCCTCAGCTCTGAAAGTCAAACTGGTGATAAAGACAAGAAAACGCTAATCAGTTTGAATGAATATAAAGAGCATAATGCTGGAATCCGGACAGACCACGGAAATGTTGTGTGGTTTTGTGGGCGGAATCCTACAATGTTTTTAGGAGACACTGTTGGAGTAAGGTGGCCCCTGGATAGGGTAAACAATTACAGTGGATGGACAGCATGTACAATTTATTCAATTTGCTTGCCTAACAAATCTTCTAAGGATAGGCTTTATGTTTTTTTTTTCTTTCTGATACTTTCTGTGTTCAAGGCAGCATGAACATCCCCTGAGCAGCTGGCACGTTGAGTGGATAACTGTCAACTGCAAAGAATGGTGAACTACAGTCTGTGCCAGAACTTGGTCCATTCAAGTGAGGCGAGCCCAGGACACACACTGGTTGTGCAAGTTCTTGAATCAGACTTCCTGGGCTGGGATCTTGATTTTTTCCAGTTTGTTCTAATACTAAAGAGAAGACGGGCTGTGTTCGATTTACTGGAAAGCAATAAGTGTGTGTTTTCTGTCTCCACCTGGCAAGCTCATTTTTCTCCTCATTAACTCAGGTTCCCCACCTGTAAGAATGAAATAGCAATTCTTTGTCTATTAAATGAACAAATGTATATGTATATAAACAAATATGAATATATTTATCATATATGTATCTTATAAAAATGCCTGGCATAGTCACTGCAAACATAAGGGTTTGTTATTATTGATGTTGTTGTAATAGTAATAACTCTGAATTATAAACAAGCTAGTATTATAGAAAACTAAATAAGCAAATAACCAGATTTTTTCTAAGCCGCTGATTTTCTTTAGAGTGTTGAGAATATGGAGTAATTGCTGGAGCTTTCATTGGAGACCTTGAGTGATGACCATGTGAACATACAAAGGCTGGCTTGGTGGGGATATGGAGCAAGATGGCAGCCAAGATCCTCCTGCAGTCTCCTTCCACAGATGCACCAAGCTGACAGCTATTCATGTGCCAAGAGCTAGGGAAATCAGGTGAACAAACACGATGCCTCTTTTCAACATAAGCAAAATGAAAGGACTCACAGAAGAAGGCAGGAAGGAAAGATCTGAACATGTCATGCCTTGCTCAAATCCGAGTAGCACAGTGTAGAGAGACACTTCTTGTTTGGGGAAGGGAGAGAAAAGACTTGAAACTCAGCACCAGGCCCTGCATGTTGAAACTCAATGCTAGACAAAAGTCCTACAACCTCTGTCTCCGAGCCAATACCTGCAGACTAAGTCGCTGGAACTGCATTGGGCCAGGCAGCAGAGGCTGCCTTCACCACTCTCCTCCAACCTTGGATAGCAGAGCAGGGAGCAGAATTCTACCCACTGGGGTGAAGGACACAATAGGTAACCCAAGTCTTCATTTCCAAACCCAGTGCCAGGCCCACCCCAATGACACCACGCACCCAATAGCAACTGAAGTCCCCACACACAGGACAGAGCTCACAAAGAGAGCCTCTAGACTGCCAGAGACCTGAGAACCTGCAAGACAGACCAAAGTTTTGACTGTATCAGTTGTAGCCTTGGAGTGACCCTGTAGAACACCCAGTCCCCTCCTCAGACTGTGCAGGCCCCTGCACCTGTGAGACCTGGATATGACCAGCTTACACCAGCCTTGGTAGCTAAGAGACTGTCTCCACCACCCATCCCCCAATCTTATCTAACACAGCTATTGCCAGGTCAGTGTTCACAGATGGGGCTGTAACACTGCCGCAGCACCAGGTGGAGTCTGGTGACCCTATGAGACATATTTGTGTTTCAGGCATCATCACCATTGATTTTGACATGGACATCAGTGTATCTCTGATGGTACGCAGGTCTTTTTGGCTGTGAGACTCAGGCATCAACCCACATGATCTGCCTTTACCAATACAACCCCAAGCCCAGGCAACACAACCTGGTATAAGATCCCATTTTTCAGGGATAAAATAAGCTACCGTAAGCATAAGACCTTGTCTTGGAACTCACTGCTGGGCTGGTGAAACTAAACACGGGGAAGATCCTGTTCTCCCTATCCTCAGACTTTCTTGAAGACAGAGCCTCTTGAATAACTAACTCCAGTGCTGGGAATGACACAGTCCCCAGATGGTTTGCTAGCTCACAGCCCAGCAGCCTAACACTCTGAGATACCCAAGTTCAAGGGAGATAAAGAGGAAGACTGGATGGAGGAAGATAAAGAGTGAGGACTGGATGTCCAGGCCACAATGACTGATCTTTGCACAGTGTTTTGAAGCAAGAGCCTGATCTAGATACGGGTAAATACAGACACCCTCCCATCACAAAACCAAGCCATTTGGATGCTGCACCCATGCCCAGAGTTAATCAGAGGACACACAGCCAACGCTTGGACATTGGCCATACCTGATACCTGGCTGATTTCAGAACTAGAAGTGTCTGAAAGAAGTCTCAACATGTTAAACATGGAAGCAGCACAGAGAACTTTCAGTTGTCTTTATGTTCAGCTTTTATAATTTAGTCTGTTTTCTTCTATTTTGGTTTGGTTACTTGTCACCACTTACTTCATTCTTTTATATAACTTTAAGTATTCTTTAAAAAGTGTTAATTAGATTTTCTTTTCATTTATTTCCTGGATTTTTTTCTTTCTCCTCTTTTCTCTTCTTTCTCCCCTCCCCCAAATTGTTTTCTATATAGTTTTACCAGATTTTTCAGCCTCTCCTATGTAATCCCTCTTCCTTTCTTCTCTTTATCTAATGGAGTGGTAGAAAAATTAACTCAAAAAGTTTGATATTGTATGTTGAAGCGTGGGGTGATTTCAAGATGTAGTTGTTACTGATAGGCACTTCCCCATCTCAATGTGGATCCAAGTGCTTTGAGGATATGATAAACCCCCAGCCTTGGGTGTATCATAAAGGGAAATCAGCTACATAATAATTCTAGAGATAGCTATCTCAACAGAAGAGAAAATTTCAATATATAGACACAAATAACATGAAAAAAAACTAATAATGAATCTAAAGAAATAGAATATCTCTATCACAAAAATTGTGGCATTCTGAAGAAAGATATTGAAGCAGACACTAAGACAACTACAACTGATTTTTGACAAAGACACTAAGCACATGCAGTGGAAAAAGGACAGTCTTTTCAATAAGCGATGTTGGGAAAATTGGGTATCCACATGCAGAAGAATGGAGCCAGACCCCTCTCTCTCAGTTACCAAGATAAATTCAAAATGGGTTAAGGTCTTAAATGTCAGATGTGAAACTACTTTTAAAAAGCAAACAAATAGGGAAGTTCTTTAGGACATTGGAATGAGCAAGGATTGTTTTGACAAGACCAAAGCAGAAAAAACTAAAGTAAAATGACAAATCGGATTATATAAAATAAAAAGGTTTTGCATAGCAAGGGAAATACCCTCCAGAGTACAGAGATGACCTCTGCAATGGGAGAAAATATCTGTGATGTATACATCTGACAAGGGATTGGCATCCAGAATATATAAGGATTAACAAAAACCCAATAGGAAAAAAAAAAGAAAAGATAATCTTTTTAAACAAGAGACACTAGGTCTAATTAGACATTTCTCCAAAGAAGACATACAAATGGCTAACAGGGACATGAAAAAAAAATTCTCAACATCATTAATCTTCAGGGAAATGTAAATCAAAACTACAATGAGGTATTACTTCACCCTACTAAGAATGGTTAACAACAAAATGATTAAAGATAATAACTGCTGGTGAGAATGTGAAGGAAAGGGAGCACTTACTATAAAAAACAGTGGAGATTCCTCAAAAAATTAACAATAGAACTATCACATGATCTAGTAATCTCACTACGGGGTATATGTTAAGGAACTGGAATCAGCATGTTGACGAGACATCTACACTCCCATGTTCATTGCCATATTGTTCACAGTAGTCAAGAAATGGAGACAACCTATGTGGTAATCAACTGATAAATGGATGAAGAAAATGTGTGGTGCATACACTCAATGGAATGCTGTTCAGCTACAAAAACAAATCCTGGAACAAGAGATTATATTAAGTGAAAAAAGTCAGGCCCCAAAAGACAAGTCCCCCACAGTCTCACTCATAGATTAAATCTGTAGAGATTGATCTCACAGAAGTCAAGGGCAGAATGGGGCTTACTAGTGACTGGGGAGAGCAGGGGTGGAAAGGGGTAGGGAATAATTTATCACTGGGCACTAAATTATAAGTAGACAGGAGCAAGAAGCTCTGAGTACTATTGTACAGTTATGGTGGCTGTAGATGACAATTTTGTACCAAACATTGCAAAAAGCTAGAAGAAAAGGCTTTGGAACGTGCTCACCACAAAGAAAAGATAAATGTTTAAGGGGATAATGTTTATCTGATTTATACTTATACAATGTATATATACATCAAACATTACATGGTATCCCTATTAATATGTACAACTTTTATGCATCAGTGAAATAAAAAAGTAGAAATGTAAATAATTAGCCAGCAGAAGTGACAGTACTAGAGATATTGCAAGGAAGATCCCAAAGGAGATGGTGTTGAAATTGAGATCTTAAGAATGAGAAGGTAGTAACGCAAAGGTGGAGACACAGGGCATGTGCAAAGCCCCTGGGGCATGGGGAAGTGTGGCCTTTTCAGAGAATGCAAGTGGTTCAATTTCACTGGAATCAGCAGAGATAGGCATAAGGATGATGAGAGACATGCAAAGGTCAGGGATAACACTAGGAAT
Source organism: Marmota flaviventris (assembly GCF_047511675.1). NCBI lineage: Eukaryota > Metazoa > Chordata > Mammalia > Rodentia > Sciuridae > Marmota > Marmota flaviventris. The sequence continues at coordinate 15,708,661 of NC_092508.1, forward strand.
GGCTCCTATGTCACGCCAAAGGCTTTGGACTCATCCTGAGCACAATGGAAAATGCTCGCAAGATTTTAAACCAGGAAGTAATGAAGAATCATGATCAAATCTCATTTTCAGCTACATTCCAACTATGAATGGTGAATGGATTGGAGAAGATTAATATTCAGGTATAAGAGAGTCTTCAATGTACTGAGAGCCTTTGGTGTATTTGGATGACATGTGAGTACCTTAAATATCTGCAGTGGAGTCTCAACATATGCTTACCTTATTCTAGGGTTTAAATATGCACTGGAGGTTAAGAATCCAACATGTGAAATTTGGGGATAGTGTCAAGTCATGGTAACTATACATTACTTCCTTCTAGCACCTACTGTATTCAGTTGTGTTGCTCCAAGCAACAAAAGAGGGGAAGGAATTTGAGAAAAAAAAATGTGTGCTAGCACTTGCACCTTACCTTTTGACAAAAGGAGTGTATGTTCCAAAGGAAGCCCACTGTGGAGACACAGAGCCCTCATTCCTTCAGTTTCTGTGCATCTAATGATGCAGATACTCCAATCTAGGGTTTAAATATCCATATCTTTTCATCCAATATGGCCCCTAAATACATATCAGTCCTTCATCTAGCGCTCCGCTGAAGAAACAGCAATTTGTTCCAATGCTAGAGAGAAACTGCTGGATTTACTCAGAAGCAATGGGTCAATCTCCACTGAAGCACATTCTTGAGGTGTCTCAAGGATGATCATAAGTACTGTCTTAGTCCATTTAACAATACTACAAAGAGTGAGATTTACAAGGAAGAGAAATTTGTTGGTTCATAGTTGTGGAGTCTGGGCAATTCAAGCTGGGGGGTACACTAGGATGAGAAATGTATTGCTTATTATAATGGAAGGTATCACCTGGTGTGAGGGAGAGAGAGCAAGAGAAGGCCGAAGTCACTTTCACAATGAACCATGGTAATGACATCAATCTCCTCCTGAGGGCAGAGCCCTATCAACCTAACCACCTCTTAGAAGGATCTCACCTCTCAGCATGTTGCCCTGGAGGTTAAGATTGCAATGTGTGAAATCTGGGAATGGTAGCTATTCAAGACTTCCTTCTACCCTCAAAGTTTAGAGCATGTTCTTTAAGGAAAGTTTGACTTCCTGCAGTGACATCAGGAACAGAGCAAAGTAGACACATTGGAGAGATTTTAGTGGAGATTTAGTAGCGATTTAACCACACCTTGCTGGATTTGGGGGTACAAGGCAAAGGTATATCTTATTGACTGGGGCTCTGGCTTGGCGACAGGACCCAACCCCACCTTTTATTCTTCAACATTTCCAATAAAGTAGGGGAGATTATCCTTCTCCACCATAGGTTCTGGGCTTTATAGGTACAACCTGGGTTCATGCTTAGAGAGTGATATTGTAAAAATCATGGGTATGGACTCATGAATGCCCCCCTTTATGTTATACAATGAAGGTTCTAACCCGAGGCAGGGGAAACCCAGATAAATTTGAAAGGCTATAATCAGATTGCTCCAGTGGAAAGGAATCTGTGGAATTCCCAGAAGTTAAGGTACTCAGATCCTATCATCTGCACAATTGGTTCTAAGCAAGTAGACTTCCTGGAGCTAAAAGAAATATACTTGCCATCTGACAGGTGAATAAGCAGTGTAGTAAGAAAAGGAAGAAAACTAGGGATTAGTTTAAACTCTGGGGAGGTAAATAATTTCCAGGGTTGACAGGCAGTCAAAGGCGATCCAGGAAGATAGATGAGCCAAGTTCAGTAAATTGTAGAGTAATCCTCATGCCAGAGGCTGCTCTGACATGAAGAGCTAGTATATATTCTAGGAATTTATCACATTTCTTTGGCTAGAGCCTCACTCAGAAATCAACCTAAAAACACCCATACTAGTCCCTGGAGAGGTTGAGCTGGGGAGAACATTGGAAGAGAGATTAGAGAAGCCCCATTCTTAATTCGAGTAGAATAGCTCTGGTTGGATCCTCTGGGGCTTGTCTTCAAGAAATGACTCTGGTTATAATGAAGAGTTTGCAGGAAAGTTCAAGAACTCAAGTCACTGAACAGCCGGAAGAATTTGCTGACATAAATCCACTGCCCTCTGGCTTGTTCTGATGATTGCCTGCAGCTATGATGCGCTCTTGTGGAATACCTCTTCCACACCGCCATTCAACTGGGCAATTCCTGTGGGTTCCTTGGACCTGCAGTGCCTTGTTTCTGAATGACTTGAGACTTTTTGAGACACCTAGCTTCTCCACCCACAGATGTCACTTCATTGATTAGGGCAAAATTTTGCTATGAAATTCATCTTTTGATTTGCACATTATTATAAAATCATCACATCTAATGATTACCTGGTTATTATAACACTACTGCAACTAGGATCAGTTCAACTGTGGAAGGCTCAAAGGACTGCACCAGAAGGGAAGAAAGTCAAGTCATTGCTAGAGCTTCCTCAGTGTCTCCTGTTAGAGGCAGCTAGAGAAAAGAGAATTTGAAGACAGAAGATGTGCCAAGAAATATTGACTGGATTCAAATTTTCTACCACCTCTATTCCCAGTTTGCATTTCTGCATTTTTTTTCAAAACACGGACACAGATATTTAGATAAATTATTTAGATAATATATAACAGTAAAATAAACTCTACTAGGATAGTGTTTCAGTTCGCAGGGCCACATCCACCCACAGGAATTGTGTTTTTGAGGAACATCATGAGATGATCAAGTTATATAAAAAAATGACTATGTAACTGTACTAAGTCAGCTATGGTTGTAGAGTATATTTTAATAGAGACCAGTGAGGCCGGATACCAAATGTTTAGACCAAAGTTGTGAAATAAATTCTTAAAATGGAAAAGATGATATCTATAAAATTAATTTTCCCTGGGATGTGGGAAATGACTGCCATCAATCAACTTTAATGGTAGATTTCTGTGGCTCTTCTGAGGTCCACTGAATTAGGTTATCAAGGCTTGCCAGGAAGTAGAAGGTAATTAGAAAAAGAATAGAACTTTCTAATCCTATAAAGGTAAAGTTAGGTGCTTCTATAAAAAAAGAAAAAGAAAAAAAAAAAAAAAAACACCTCTATGACCCATATAAAAAGGTTCACCAACACAGAATGCACCATCTAGAGTTCAGTTTTTTTCTTTAGGTGTTCCCTAAAGCAAAGCCTGAAATAAAGTTTAGTGGCATGCAGAAAGTTGTGGGATCTCCCTATTAATGTTATGTCTTAGACCACAGAATCTCTGTTGGAAAAGGCTGACATGTGTGTAGATTTTCTACTCCTGCTAAAGCAGGAAGATCATATGGCATTGGCCAATCCCACTGCTATGTCAGTTGGAAATAGGGCAGAGGTATATGTATCCCCTTTTCCTGCCATGTTCATTGTTAAGGCTCAGGTAGTTCTGGCTCGCTCTTCTCTGTGCGTAAAGCATTGCTCCATTCAGTGTGTGTGGAAGTCACGTCTATGCTGGTAACCTCTGTTCCTGCAGTGGCTTGACCTCCTGGGTCTGCTGTCCTGGTGGTAGGCTATGTGAAGCTCTTTGCTCTCCTCCATGCATTAGGTCTCCTTCAGGGAAGGTGGTAACAGGTGTTATTTGCTCAAGAGTCCCTCACCATTTCAAGCAGCAGTGCATATTTATTTCCTAAAATAACTTAGAAGCAATCCAAAAACAGTTAAGTCTAACACATTGTATAATATTGAGCTAAGGTGATGGGCAGCAGAGAATTCTCCTATGGTTTTAGAGGTCCAGAAGTCCTACTAAGAAAAAGAAACTCTGGTGCTGGCATTATTAACCATGTGCATTAAAACTCTGAGTCTTTGATTATTTTTGTTAAAATGATATCAAATGTTGTTTTTAATAAAATTGCATTTTCATATTATTGTATTTTATCATAATGAAATTAATTTTGCATATCCTAGTCCAGGAGTTCCCTAAAGCAAAGTCTGAAATAAAGTTCAGTGGAATGCAGAAAGTTTTTTTGGGAAGAAGAGGGAGCAAACTGGAGGAGGGAAACAGAAGTAGAAAAAGCCAGTGCAAAAGTCTGTTTTACAGTGTGTTCCAAGTGTGACAGTGATCTGGCCACCACTGGATAACCAGGGTTAATTGCTGGTCCCTACTGAGGGGCTGTAACAATGCATTGTCCACCTGAGGGAGGGTTTGAGAATTGGTCTCATAGCTTCCCTCCTTGGTTGAAGCTTGCCTCATTGGATGACAGTCCCTGTATCATTTGCTGTCAGAGAAGAGCAGAGACACTAAAGAGGAAGCAAGTTGTGGGCAGATTCCTGCAAAAAACTAAGTGCCACAGGAGGGGCTTGAGGGGAAGAGGATTTAAGATAGATACAGAGATACGGTAATGTTTAATGGCAGAAAACACACACACACACACACCAAAATTTTGTTTTAATTATAAATAACCCATCATCCCTCCACTCAAGAGATCTGTTTTCTGACATTTTAACACCATTCTGTCTATACATTTATTTTTAATTCCACTTTTCATAGATTCTATTTTACTAAACATTTTTGTATCTTAACATATTTTTGTGTTGATAGATATTCTTTTGTGATACTTTTTTAAAAGGTTGAATAATATTCCATTATACAATGATGTTAAATAATATCTCTAATCACTTATGGTAGGTTATTTGGACTGTTTCTAATTTTCAACTGTTAAAATGAAAACCATTGGTTTGTTGTATGGCTGTTCTATTATACTCTAGGCATTAATTCAGAGAAGTGAAATTCCTAGGTCAAAAGAAAGCACATTTTTAAGGCTCTTAGTGTCTAATTAGTCTCCAGAAAAGTTATAACTAATTGAAATGTACAGTACATAACTGTAATCTGTAGTCACCACACCTAAATTTCTTACTCCTAATTGTAACTTAGTACCCACTGATCAATCTTCTCCTCCTATAACTAATTCTCCTATAACTAATTCTCCACCTGTGTGTGAGAATTCCTACACTCTTCCCATTTGATATTATTATTATAGTTTAACTTCTGGAAATCTAATATGTGATGATCTTTTATCATTAACTATTGTAACATGTTTTGTATTTTCTTAATTTTCATTGCATTTCCATTTCTATTGAATTTTTAAATTTTTCAAAGTTTTATTGATAATGTGTTCATTTTTTGTGAATTGTTTATTCATATTATTTGCACTTTTTGTGTAGGTTTTCATCTTTTTATTATTATGGTTAGTCTTTTGAAATTACAAAGAAAATATATCATTACAATTAAAGATAAAACATAGTACATATTTTTTATATTTATGCATATTTATATGCAATTAAAAATAAAATAAATTGGCCTCTGATGCAGCAATTCTACCACTGGGCATATTTCCAAAGGATGTTAAATCAGTATGCTGAAGGGACATCTGCATTCTCATGTTCATTGAAGTACTACTTGAAATAGCCAAGAAATAAGAACAATGTAAGTGTGCATCAACTGATTAATGATAAAGAAAATATAGCACATATGTACAATGAGATATTCTTCAACCATAAAAAAGTGAAATCCTGTCATCTTTGACTATTGAATGGAGTTCAAGATCATTATGCTAAGTGAAATAAGGCACAGACTATCTCTCATTCCTATGGAGAATCTAAAAAAGTTGATTTCATAGAAGTTGAGAGTAGAATTGTGGTCACCAGAGGCTGGGGAGTGTGGAAGAGGAGATTGATAAGTAGGTACTAAGTTATAGTTAGGAATAAGAAATTTTAGTGTGATGACTACAGATTACAGTGATGTACTGTACATCTCAAAAAGATAGAAGAAAGGATTTTGAATGTTTTTAACATAAAGTAATGATGTTTGAAGAGATAGATATTTTTCACTCATACATTTCTGGTGGGACTACAAATTAGTGCAACCACTCTGGAAAGCAGTATGAAGATTCCTCAGGAAACTTGGAATGGAATCACCATTGGTCTCAGTTATCCCAGTCCTTGGCATATACCCAAGGACTTAAAATCAGCATACTATAACAACAGGGCCACATCAATGTTTATAACAGCTCAATTCCCAATAGCTAAGCTATGGAAACAACATAGGTTCCCTTCTACAGATAAATGGACAAAGAAAATGTGGTATATATAGACATGATGAAATACTCTTCAGCCATAAAGAAGAATGAAATTATGGCCTTTGACTCTTTCTGGAAGCCATTGCTATTTGGCTGTAGACATTGGTTTTGTTTTCTGTGTATAGATGCGCTACAGCCTGTTCAGCACAGAGCAAGTCCTCCGAGAAAGCTCTCTGATTATTTGACAGAGATTAATTCTGTGTTTGTAACCAGGTACTACCTAAGGTATTCTTTAAGACCTTGCTTCAGGACTTAATTTATTTTTGTAGATTTATGATGAGTCTTATGAGCCATGCAGCTAGTCACTGAGATACTGAGACCGAACTCAGTTCTGTTTGATATCTGCATGTCTTCTATTCCCCAAATGCAACAAGTCTTTCCAAATTATATTTTTGGTTTCCTTGACCCAAGATTTATGATTGAACTTCAATGAAAAATTATTATAATGGGACAAGTACATTTTTGTTGGTGCAAACTGCACCATGGAGCCAAGATATGGATACTGTGCTGGTCTATCCTCTTCACTCCACCCCCATCTTGGCTTTGGTGGCATGAAATACAAAACAAGAAGAAATAGAATTTAATGAGAATATCAAAGGAATTCATGTATCTATTTTAGGTATGTTTATGTTGAAATAAATAGAACACCCAGGACTGATTATATCTTTAAAAGAAACAAAATACCTTGAAAAATGTAAATAAAAAATTCTGATAATAACAAGAGAAACAAGACGGGGGAAAACCACAATATTTAGAGAAAATGTTACTTTAGTAAATGAAGCATTTGGCTCCGAGATGCAATATTTTTATCATGAATATTTATCTATAAATGGAGAAGAGTGAAGACAAATCAGAAAAATAGGGCATTAGATATTGACAGTTATAAGAAAAATGTCATAAGGAAAAAGCATTCACCCTGTAGCTTCAGTGAGACACCAGTGATGAGTTCTTCAGTAGAGCACTTCCCTTCCAAGATCCCCTCTTATCTAAATCATTCATTCCACAGCTTTCCAGAGCCTTGCGAAGGACTGTGACTAAAGTCCTGAGGCTTAAAGCATCAATGATGAATAGGGCATGAGCTTTTATATAACAAAGTAAAGTGGAGAGAGAGAGAGAGAGAGAGAGAGAGAGAGAGAGAGAGAGAGAGAGAGAGAGAGAGAATAACCATAGTACAGAGGTGCAGGAGAGAACCACCAGAGAAATACAAAACTACAAAACTCATCCTGGATACACCATGAAATGTGTGATTGGGTTGGGGAAGCAGGGAGGATTTAGTTGAGTAGGTGATATTGGTCTTGAGTCTTGAAAAACGGAAGAATTTAGATAAGAAAAAAACATTCTTCACTAAAATGGAAGCTTAGAAGAAGACAGGGGTGTGTGAAAACGCTTGGGCGCTTTTTAAGGTCAAGCTGAACTGTTTCGAATGAGGAGGACAGAAGTGCACAGAGGTCTGCAGTGGGAAATGAAGCCAAATAGATCAAGTTGAGTTGTACATGTTAGAAGGACCAAATTAAGCTAGAATAAGCAAAAAAGAAATCAATAGGAGGATCCTGGGTATTTATTGTACCCACTCAGTAGAGTTCGTGGGTACATCTGAGACTCAGAAATAGTGAGAAGTAGTTTCTTGAAGCTCAGGGCCACTTCACCCTCCCTTTCTGTGAGAATGGCAGCCTCACCCTTCTCCAGTGTAGACGAGCACAGTGACCCACATTGTTTGGGGGTTTCACGTGCTCCCACTGTGGACTCATTGACCTAGCTTGGAAAGGCCTCCTCCTCAAGCCAATAAACATGGTCAGGGGCAGAAGAGGGTGCTGGATAGAGTCTGACCTATTCCTACTGCAAATAGGAAATGACAACAGTGTAATTGGCAAGTTACAACAATCTACTTTACCTTCCAGTTAGTCTCTCTTCTTCTCTTCCTCCCTGGCCCCACATGTGAATCTCCACCCAGTGTCCCTTTCCTCTGACCATCCTTGCATTCTCTTCTTACGTCCTTCCCCTGCTCAGTGACTCCTTCTTTCTGTGATGCCCTTTTCAGGTATCTTGCAAAGCACAAAGTCACCACTCAACATGTCCAGATCAAAAGTCGTAGGCCTTAAATTTAGATCCTACTAATGATTCCGTTCATGTTTGCACTCATCAAATGCTCTTTGAACACTTGTCAAGCACTGTGCTGGGAAGAGGTTAGGAAGCAGCTTAAACAATAATAGCTTAAATATGTTGTCTGATCACCATATGCCACTGCTGTAGCTGCGTTATCTCCTTTAATGACACAGAGCAGCTCAATGAGTGAATTCTATCATTATGAAGTAAGTAACTGGTGTATTTGTAATATAAATGTAAACTTTGTGTATAGCCACCAGACTGTCGGAAATGGAGGATGCTACTTGGCAGCTTTAGTACAGAGCAATACCCACCATGATATTGGCGGACACTGGCTTACAAATTAGATTTTCTGGGAGAGGTACCTGACCCTGTTTGGGAGGGAGGGAGGATCCCTGAATGGGCCAGCCTGATGTGAGTACAGGGACCGAGAGGTAGCTGGCCAAGTAAGGGGTGGAAAAAACTTCCAGGAGAAAAGCACAGCAGTGTTGACACAGAGAGGTGGTGGTGGTGTGCACTTGGCAAAGCCATGGAGTCCAGTGCAGGTGCTCCTTAGGTTAGGATGGTGAACAGTAGCAACAAGTCCAACTGGGAAAGAAAATAGTAATCCCATGATAAGCCTGTTGTACATTATTGAGGTCTTGAGACATCATCATCAGAGGCAGCTGCTAACCTTGGAAGGATTTCCAACATCCTCAAAGCCATGCTTTAGAAAGATCACTTCTAGAGAAAGGAGCTGGGAGACTAATCAGGAGAAAGTGTCTAGAATCTGGACTATGCAAGCTGGGGACAGATACAAGTTTTTTCATCTCCGTCTCCAGGTTCTAACCAATTTTTGTTGACCACAGGAATGCAAAAGGGAACTGCTGCAGAAATGTAGGCAAGAGATAGGAAAGTTTGATTTAAGGCAGTCCCAATGGGGAAAGAAATGTAGGATGAATTCTCTAGAGTGTGGGACCGTACAGGACTGCATCTGCCTTTCAGTTCATCAGTGATTCTTTCCTCCCTATTCTCTCTCTCTCTTTTTCTTCACTCTGAACTATGTTAAACACTTAATAGTGTCCGAAATAATAGACTGCCTCATCACCAGCATCCATGCTTGTTAACTACTTGCCATATTGACATCATGTCTTAACTATTTTTCATATTGTCGTTAAAAATCATAATTATTATTTTTAATAACTTTTCTTGTTTATATTCACCTTATGGTATAAACGTTGGTCAGAGTGATGCACATCCTTTCCCTGAGCATTCTGCCACTGTGAGACATATGAGCTACTTGTTATTTTTGACATGCTCTTAGAGAACACTGCAGTAAAGAGCTTTGGCACAGTGTGTCCTTGAGAAAGATCACCGTCTCCTCTTTACTGTCCATTTTGCCTCATGTTTGTAAGTATCAATGTCCATGGAAAGATTGTGGAAGGGTAGTGGATGTGGACAAATAGGTTATTCCTCAGTTAAAGGCTATGAAAGAGATGGCTAAGTGACAGGGGACCCGTTCCTGGAACAGTGACAAATGTTGTGAGAAACTATTTTTTTTTTAATCCTCCTGATCTGCAAAATTATATGAAATCTGCATCCCTACTGTCTGCAACTAGAACACTTTTTGACACACGGAGGTTGTGCCTAATGTCCATGTGCTTAATGAATGAGCAAACAAACAGGCAAGACAGAATGAACGCAGAAAAATCAGCTAAAAAACCCAAAGTCCGTTTTGTATGCATTCATCTGTGTCCAGTAAACTAGCACAGAATTTCCTTAAATAAATCATATTTCTAACAGGATGCGAAACATGATGGGAATGTTTAGGAAGAAGACAAATTATATTTAGAAAAAAACAGGACACTCGATTTAGAAAGGGATGTTTTATTTCAAAGGGAAGAAAAATCCACTAGAGCCCTCATGTGTAATAGTGAGAATGAGGTTGATGACAGGGAGAGAGAGAGAGAGAGAGAGAGAGAGAGAGAGAGAGAGAGAGAGAGAGAGAAACATCATGGGGAGGGAGGGAGGGGGGAAAAGCTGCCGTATATACAATTCATTCATTACACAGAGGACCATGGAAGTGGAGTAGGAATTGGGGACCAAGAAACTGCAGTTTAGTGCCTCTTCTGCCACTAGCTGAGAAATCTCAAGTAAGTCAATTTTTTTTTTTTTCATCTGTGTGATAAGAGCATTTGACGATCCTAGTTTTTCAGAGTTCAGGCTCTGGAGGCTGACAGACTTGGTCTTGAGCTTGCAGCAAGCACTCTCCACCAAGGACTGCCTGACCTCTACCTGGCCTGACCTTTACCCCCAGCTTTTCCAGTCTGTTTCCTCATAAGGATGAAATGAATCACTACTTCGTGAAGTAGTGTTAGTGATTAAATGAAGTAATATGAAGTCCCTAATGCATAATGATCTCTCAATAAACACCACCTCTAGCAATTATGAGTATTATTTGATCTGAAATTCTGTCACCAACAAGTCGATGGTATGCTTAATCCATACAGTCATTGAACAAAGGGCGAATGCATCCCATGGGGAATGCACTGTGTGTCCCTGGCCAGGTTCGCTGCAGTAAACCTGATCCCTAACTCCCTGCTACTTGAAGTGCAATCCGTAGACCAGGACCAGAAACACACTGGGAACTTTATGACATGCAGATGCTCAGGCCGCATGGCAACATGCACAGGAAGCTGCCTGAATTCTAATAGAGCCCCAGGGAATCAGCATGCACATTAGTGTTGGAGGAGGGCTCTTTCACCCTCTGGCCACGCTCCTTCCTCCTTTCAAAGACTGGTTTTGCTGGGAGCAGCGGTGGATCAGGACCTCGCTAAGGCTGTCATTGCCTCCCACTTCTTTCCTGGGAAAGCATCAGAAGTTCTTTCCCAGCTACATCCTGAAGTTGGAGTGTGGCCCTGTGGCATCGTTTTAATCAATGGTGTAAGGGGAACTTTCTTGGAGAGCTTCCAGAAAGGCTTTTCTCGATCCCACCCCGTTTCAAGCTCTTGCTTCTGCCCTTGAATGCTGCTAGAGAATAAAACCACTGAATCAGCTACCATTTTACATTCAGGTAACAAGAAAGAGGACAAAACCAACATGGTGAAGATGGCGGGTGTCCTGGGAGAAGGCTAGGCCCTAGAGCTCGCTGCTGAGATGCGGAGCCAGCCCTGACAGCGCCTGCGAGGTGAAGATCAACCTTCACCAAAAAAAAGAAAAAAGAAGAACAAGGCCTGACCTTTCTCTCTGCTACTGGGAGGTGATCTCTAAGTCCTTGAAACATCATGTTTAATTAGGAGTATCCATGCCTGGGCACTCTGGGCACTTTGGCTACCGGAGGGTCTAACTATGTGATTTGTGGTGGGGACTTTAGGAAAGGGCAGTAGTTTCGGTTCTGTCTTGGGGTGGACTGGAGACGTGAAAATTTCAGCCTGAACTCGGCAAGAGCTGGAGACCAATAGCCACGAAGGCGGGATGTGATCAAATCCCAAGAAAAACTGGAAACTGAGGCTTTGGCAAATTTCACCTGCAACACTCTGTGGATGTCACCTATTGTGGGCAGTAGGAGCTAACACTGTCCATGACCCCACGGGGAGAGAATGATAGAAATGTCATGACTGGACTCTCGTTGGACCCTGCCCTTGACAGGTTTCAACCTGTAGTCTTCGTGTGTAAAAAACTATAGCTGTTTTTCAATCACAAAACTAAGGGCAGAACTTGCAATTGATGTGAGAAGTGGGGGCAGCCTTGGGGAGGACTACAGCCTCTAACTTTCAGAACTGGCCAAAACAGAGAAGAACATGCTCTACCTATGAAGCCAGTCTCTGGTGGACCTTCTATTGCCAGATTCCCCATCCCTTCATTAAAGATGAATGGCAGTTCTCAAACATATTGGTCTCCATATCCATTTACACTCACAAAAAAATCTTAAAGACTCCAAGAACTGTTTATGTAGGTCACATTTGTTGATATTCACTGGGTTCAGAATTAAATCAGAAAACTGAAAAAAGCTTACTAGTCTATTTAAAAATAACAATAGTTATTTTTAGTTATTTTATTCCCCTCCATATTAACATAAGCATGTACAATTATACTGATGCAAAAGCTATAACTCTACTTTTTTAAAAAAAGGAAAGCACAAACATTGTTAACTCCTTAATGCCTAGCTTAATAGATGTATTCTTGTACCTACTTCTGTGATATGTCATAGTTTAATGATTTGGTTGGAGTTTAGAAAGGAAATTCAGCCTCATGCTGATATGTAGTTGGGAAAAAAGACAAGTATTATAATAATTTTTCAGATGATCAGGGATTTATTCTTTTTTGAGACAGTACTCAAACTCAAAAAGCGGTAGTTTCATAAAGATCAGCTACAATGTAGAATCTGAACCTTTCATATTTTCAAATAATAAAATCCTTTGGTCTTTCTAGAACTTTCAGTAGATCTTTGACTCTTATGAGCTTCTATACCATCATACATTGGTCACTTGAAAAATACTGGTTCACTGAATTATGTTGGTCTTTAATCACTGACATGTCTTACTACACAGTATTAAAAAGTCATATCCGTAATATCACCACTGGTTTTATCAGGGAAGTCTTCCAGTTTTAGAATGCTTCCAAGTTCATGGTGCAAGTTTTCCAGCATTCGAATTTTAGTTGGTAAGCTCAAATTTTATCATTGGAACCAAAATCTTGGTTGTTTTCCTTTTAGATAACACATATTTCAAATACCCAAGTTTGTCTGAGAAGAAAAAAAAAAAAAAAACTACTCCATGAAAATTGTGGCAGGTTCAACTTGTAACTTAGAAAATCTCTGTGCTCTTCCTTGAGGCAAGAGTCATACTTTGGTATTCAGCAAAGGTGCTTTATACATCCTCCCTACTTTATTACAGAGAATATTAAAAAGCACATGTGCATGGGGTAGAGATTTAATAAAACTAATAAATTTTGCTGCTTCAACAAGGTCATTGCTTGAGTGAAACTGGCATAATTTTTACTTCAAGTGTGTGGCAGGAAAGTCCATGCTTGGTGTCATGGCCTCAATTCATGCTGAGTTGCCAGCCATCTTACCTGCCATTTACTTTTGTACCATTATTGCAAATGTCAACAAAGTGAAAATGGCAAAAGAAATAGATTTCATTATGGAAATGAATTTGACTTTGATGACCCTCTACAACACACCAATGGTACAAGAGATGTGGTGTTGGTTTTGAGGAGAACTTGGTAACAGTCAGCTCTGCAACAGCACAAAGTCCCCCACTACACACACACTGCTGGTCCCAGGCTGAGTTTTGAGTTCTCGAGGGAGGCTCTTGAGGGTGCAAACTTTTTGTCTCTCAGCCTTCCCAGTTCTCCTCTCTGTTCCCAGAAGTGGATCTGATAAAATAATCCACTCTTGTAGGATTCGACAGTGTTGGCTTTGCCACGTTTTTAATTCTGATCTCGGTCAGATTAAGTTCTGTGTCCTCACTTCCCTTTTTGTATTTGTTAAGTGGGGACAGTGAACGAGTTACTTTGAGAACCAACTGAGTAAAATACTATAAAGTGCTTAAAACTCTCCTGAATGCCATAGGCTATCAGTAAGTGTTAGTTGTTTTTAATTACTGTTATTTACTAATTTGATCCTTATAGTGAGATTTGCATATTAACTAGGAAAATCTTGGGCAATAGGATCAAAATGCCCCCAAATGGAATTTTAGTTAGCACACAGATTATTTTCTATTTGGGGGGTCTAGTTTGAAGGTAGTTGGATAATTCAGAGCTTGGAAAACACTCCATGCAGTCCTAATTATTCATATTAAATGTGTGTGTTAATTGGATCCTTCTTAATGGTCAGCCAAAAGTATAATCCTAGACAGTTTGATGAGGAGGTGGTTATGTCTTTGTTATTTATTTATTTACTCTGTGAATTTCCTCACACAGTAATTTTCTCATAAACTTACATCCTTAAAAGAAAAAAAAAATAGTCATTATCAAGTCAATTACTTGCACAAAAGAATTTCCCTAACAGCAACATTTTCACAAATTTTACTGACCAAACCAACCTTCTTCCTCCCCAAAATGGCAATAATGTGTGTCTCCTGGATGTCATTCCCCGCAGGACATAGCGTAAGAATGCTGTCACTCCCCGTCTCCTTTGGAGACTAAAAAAGCAGATGCCTATTGCATAAGAAACATTAAGGTTTAAAAACGATTTTCCCACAGAAAGAAGCACAGGTGATGGCGTGTATTCATATTAGTTTCTGCTCCAGCAGAGAATGGCTTGTATAATTGTATTTTGGGAACTCTTTTGCAGAGAGAGATTTATAGGTTTTTGCTTATAAAAACCCATTTCTATTTTAAAATATAGACTCTCAGCAAGTGTCACCCTGAAGAATTGGGCCTACTAGACTATTTTGTTACATTTGTGGGGTTTGGGGGGGAGCATGTGGCAGTTACACTATTAAGCCACAGCAATGGAGCTGCCACTGCCAACCTCATTACTCAAGACTCTCTTTAGTTCAATTATACACCTCTACGGCTAAGGAAGATAGATGGAGGTCATTTGGGAGCTGTAAACCACAATGCCTTGAATGTAGAACTATGTTCTTAAACTGATTTACACCTTGTTCTCCAGTGTTCTACAGCAGGGGCTTGGATTGAAATGCAGGTGCCATGATTGAAAAGGCTTTTTCTTGGTTTTAGCACCACAGCCGAGCTCACCGGCAATCATTACCTCCATTAAGTGGCAAGGGACGATGAGCATTGCCTTTGTTACTTAGGTGGCAATAACATAACCACACCAAAGCAAAAGGGAAAACAGAGGCTCTTGGTGAGAATATCCTTTGGGGAAAGAGGAAGGACCTTTACAACTCCTTAAGTTTAATTTGACTGTGTGTGCCACTCCAGTGAGAAATGGATTGAGTCACTGAAAGGCACAATTTGCCTTTCCAGAATTGACAGAAATACCCCTGTGTTATTCTCATTTAGCACACATATGTCTCCTAGTGCGAAACACGAAAAGGGCACTAAAAAGAAGTTAATTCAATGAGGTGAACCCACGCAAAACTTCTGGCAAAGTAATGAAGGATCCTTGTAAGCCTACGGTAAGTGCATTTCACTTCCTGTAGCCACTAAACCCATTTGCTCAGGTTTAACTTTTGTCCTACTTGCTTCTTTTGTCACCGGAGAAGACTGTCACCATTAGAGGTTAAAGAGGACATGAACATAACAGAATCTGAGAGCACGATGCTCTGGAGGAACAAGGTGTTCAAGCAATGCAGTTTCCACTGCACCAAAACGTACCCTAATGGATCTCCAGGAACTAAGCAACCGAGGTCTTTCTGTTATGGGTGATTCCACAGGACACGTGGCCACAGGGCCAAAGTGTTTCATAAAAGTTCTCTTCTGAATTACAGCCCATAAAGAATTTTATTTCCACTGATGTATTTTCATTTGGAAAGATATAGACATTTCAAGAACCTACTTGAGGCCAGTACAAAATCAATCCTGCCTGCTGCTCAGAAGAAAATAATGGTCAAATTCAAATCCTATGCAGGGTCTTCAGTGACATATTCTCTCCATGTAAATTAATTTTAAAGTGAGATTTTCTTTTTTTTATGGGATGATATTTAAAAAGTTCCTTGAACTCCAAACAGCCTTAGAAACAGTGGACTTCTAAAACATTTCATTAACATTTAAAGTTATCTCAGACATACTGCCAAACTGTAGAAAGTATTTTAAGGGCTAAACGTTTTATGGCCATCCTAATGGTGCCTTATAAAAGAACTAAAACATTCTGGGGCTTTTCTGAGTCTTTTGATTCAATATGCCTTATGGAATGCTATCAGTAGAAACTAAAATAGGAAGGTTTTCACATTATATTTATTGGAGTTTTACGTTTGAAATTGTACTCATTGCTGTAAAACAAAGAATTGTCTTGTTATAGTTCTTGAACGTCTACCTTGTACTCCACATTATCAGAATTCCTCTGTGGACCTTGTTCTATAACAAGGAATTCTATAACCATACTTCAGTTTCTCTGGCTTTTTCCTTCTCCAGGTGGTGGGCTGTGGGTGCCTTCCACCTGAAATACTCTTTTCCAGAACATAGTGGGCAAGTTTTGTTCCCCTCTGGACCCACCTCCAAAGTCCCTCCAAAGCCTACTCTGATCACCTCAATTCCCAATCACTCACCATCACATTATCATGCTTACTTTTACCTATTTATTTCGCTACACATATCATTTGAAATGTTGTGGTTTACTTGTGTTTATTCTCTCTCTTGGAACTTTAACATGAAAAACTCCCTAAATGAAGAAACCTTATCTATTTCTTTACAGGCAAATCTCTAGATCCAGTAAGTACAGGCTTGCAACAAATATTACTTGAAATGGATGAAAAATAGTTATCAAAATCCTTGGGAACATCATGATTGGTAAGAAGGTGAATATTACTCTTTACTTAAAAAGAATGAGAATTCTTTAAACACTGACATTAAAACCATCTACAAATAATTGTTCCATGAGAATGAATACAAGGTGTAAATAATTCATTTAGGGAAACATAAGAGAATTTTTTAAATCCTTTCTCTCTCTCTCTCTCTCTCTCTCTCTCTCTCTCTCTCTATATATATATATATATATATATATATATATATATATATATATATATATATACATACGCATGTTTTTTATTATAATATTCAGTTATTCAACTAAGAGCTAAGAGCTACTGATCATCTATCACATCATCAAATCTCAGGAACTATTCTTGAGACTAGCTAGTATATTAATATACAATTTAAAGACCCTGCCTTCATAAAGCTTCAATTCTAACTTCTATTAAAGAAAGAAAATGTCAAGCTGGGCACAGAGAGTCATAGGGAGAGAGCTGCTATTTTGGTAGGGCAACCAGAGAAGTCTTCTCTGATAAAGTGACATTTGAGCAAAGCTCTAAAGTGGATATGTATGTCAAGAGCATCTTGGTTATGCTGGGTGACCAACAATCACAAATCTTAGTGGATTAAGTAACAAAGGGTAATCATCCACATTGATTGTTGCTGGTGAGGGCTCTGTAGCTACCATGAAGAAATCCCAGACTACTCTGGCTCCACCATCTTGTGGCAGCTCCATCTGGAGCTTGTCACCTTCCTGCTCATGACAACAAAGTAATAGATAGCTGGAGCGTCAAATAGCAACTAAACGCTCTCTGTTCACTGGCACTGGCCTATCATTAAAGTAATCTTCTGTGTACTGAAAACCAAATACTAGCGAACATCTGTGATGTTCATAATCTTCTGTGTACTGAAAACCAAATACTAGTGAACATCTGTGTAAGTTATATCAACATCCAGAAGTAGAGTCTTCAAGTAAGGGGACAGAAATGGCAAATACCCTGCTGTGTATGAGTTTCTCATGTTCCCAGAGGAGGGCAAGGTGGCGGGAATGCAGGGAGTTAAGAGGAGAAGGGAAGACTGTGTAGAAAAGGTACCAAGAGTCCAGTGACTGATGTGAGGTCTTGTAACCCACGATTATCATTCTAAGTACGATGGGAAACCACGGGAAGAGATTGAGCCGGGGAGTGATATTATCTGATATATGAATAACTCCTGCTATCACAATGAGATAGCAACATAGAAATAACTATAATAAACCAAGAAGATGATAGTTTATTAAAATGAATAGATATGTAAGGGTAAGAAGAGTCACTAATCAGTTGAATAAATAGAAAGTGCCCTAGTGGTTTTGAAATTCAGCTGTTCCAGGGTTTTGATTGCACATGAATAAATCCCTCAGATCTTTTTTCTTTTCTTTTTTTTTTTTTTAACACCAGCAGAAGCCCTGGAATGTCAAAAAAAAAAAAAAAAAAAAAGGAGGTGAGCTCCTTTAATATGGGTGAACAAATTAATTGAGTTAGCACAGCTGGCTGCTGCAGGGAGCAGGAGGTAGGGCAGCTTCCAATTGAGGTGCCCAGGAGCTGCTGTTACTGCCACTTGGAGACAGGAAATTGCAGGTATTTTGATAATCTCTTTGTCATTTTAACAGGGATTTTTTGCAAAACTGGAAACAACCTTAGGATATTTGGTATATTCCTGGCCACTTGACATGAATCAAAACCCCATTTCTCAGGCTCACATTGACCGGTGCCCTGCCTCACTAGCAGACTTCATTTCTTAAACTTTTCAGGGGCTTCCCATGGTTTTAGTATAAAAACCAAACTCTTTGTCCATAAAGCATATGAGCTGGTGAAGGAGGAAGAAAGGGACAGGAGGAGATACTGGGGAATTGTATCGGCCAAATTATTTTGTCATATTGTATGCATGTATAAATATGGAACAATGGACCCCCCCATTGTGAATAATTATAATAAACCAATAAAAATATGGAAAAATGAATACATAAAGTTTAAAAAAAGAATATGATTCATTAACAGTGGGTCTAGCTCCTGCCTTCTTAGCATGGCACCGCCCTTTCTCACACTCCCAGGGATTTCCATTCACATGGTTTTCCTTTCAGTTAAATGCACCAACCTTACCTTAAAGAACTCCACGAGAGCCTCCAACTCTTCTCTAGGCCTAGAGGGGTGTCTCCTTGATGCCTGCCCAGCCCCCCTCTCTCTTATTTTTTTTTTATTAATTCCCATTCAGAGTTGGACCTTCTTCCTCTCTCCTTCACATTCTTTCTCTCTTTCATCTCTTATTTATTTTGCCTTCATTTAAAGAGAAAATAGTTTGCAAGACATCATTTTTTTTTGAGATTTTATTGTTGTATGAAGTGTGTTCAATTTTTACATATGTTTCAAGTGTACCTAAACAGTTCAGTGCAGTGTTTATAAATGTTGATTTAGAGGCCTACCAAGTATGTTATTAAATAGTACTATTATTGGATTAACTTTACCAGATATTAGAAGGATCCCACTGTGATATTGATTTCTTCCTGTAGATCCTTAGTATTTGGTTTTCTTTTTTGAACCTATTTTGAGCTTTTTTAATTTTTAAAAGTATCATTTGGTGCTATTTTTACTGGTCTTGCACTTATAGTGTTCCATCTATTTTTAGACTCTTGACTTTTCTTTTAATTTTTTTTTCCATTTGAACATGCTTATTTGATGACCTCTTTATGATCATTGTTCTATTATCTTAAGGTCATGAGACTCTAGACCTTCTATTTATTGAGTCACTTTCCTAATTATTTTTATGATACCAGAGCCCTTCCCCAACCTCTAGAAATATTCTTTATAGTCTGATTGTAGTTTTAAATCTCAATAAAATTTTTTGCATCTTTTTCCTGAATATCATTGTCCTGGGGTCGATTTTTTGTCCTAAATTCCTAACTTACAACTTCCTAGACCATAGGATGAATAATATTTAGTCAAACATAAAAAAAAAAAAAGTTTCTTGATGTCTACTTAAGTCAATGGGCAGTGGTTTGGTCTATTTATTTATTTAGTCAATGAAGGGGACAATTCTTTGAAGGTTTTATTGAAAAGGATTAAATTTCAACTTTCTGCCTCAAATTAAGAATTCTCTGTCAGCACAAAAACTCATACCCCTAGGCCACAATTCCTGAGGTTCCCATTAGCATGCAACCCCCCCCCCCCACCTTTCTAACCATTATGGTGATAATTTCTCCTTCCTCTGGCACTTACCCATTGCCTTTTCCTTCTTGTGAGCTCAGTTATGTAGATAAGAGAATGTTCATATTCTATGGTGCATCTACATGGAACTGTGAACCTTAAAAACAAATTGGGGAAAGTGACTATTAATATTTCAAAAACATATTGTTATACACAGTACTGTACATTTATATAGGGAAGAAGGTAAAATTCAAAATAAAAACAAGTTTGTTTATGTATATGCAGGTATTAATTTTTGAAAGAAGAAATTGGAAGAACAATTTGGATTCTAACTGAAAATGGTTTTAAATAAGGGTCATCATAGAAAGAAAGAGTATAGTGATTTTGACAGGAGACAGCTCCAGTAAATATATTTTATAAAATTTTGATCTTTGAAATATGTTCAAAAACCATAGCAAAGAGAAAACATAAAAAAGCCAACTGGTTCCTGATGATATAAACAAACCTTTGGAGCTAAATCAGCAGTGTGACTAATTTAGCCATTGCTGTTAGTCACCTCAGAAAAGTAAAAAAGATAAATAAATAAATAATGAACAACCCACTCTAAAATTCTAGATAAAGAGACAAGCAAACCTGGCTGCAGGTTAAAATAACTACAGAGATAAAATGATTAATTTAAATAATTTTGAATACAATAATCTAATTGTATACCCTTACTGGGTTGTAATCTAAGGTCCAAGGAATTGGAAAAAAAAAGCCCAGAACTTAAGTCACAAGGCTTGCTTTGGATGATAATATCGTGTAGTATACTAAATATAAAATAGTTTTGCATGTATGAAAAAAAATCCAAAAGTATATATTGTTGTTATTGGCAATTGGCCTTCTAAATGTGGGAAGTGACAGAAATTTCAAATGAGGAAAGTAAGAGAGAACCCTTTAATGCTGGATCTGAAGATGTCAGTACAGATTTGTGATTTATGACTTTAAATTTTTAACTCTATCCTTTGGAAGATAATGCTGACACCCAGCAGTAAGGAGCTCAATCTGTTTTTTTTTTTTTTTCTAAATGCTTTTCCACCACCACTGTATTCTTCTATGCTTGGCTACAGAAAAAGTTGGAAATAAATACACTAAAAAATTTGCAATGATAATGGAATGTAGAGGGTGGACAAGTAAATTTCCTAAAAGAATCACAATGCCAAGTGCTGCTATTGCAATTAAAAATTCAAATGAAGTAAACAAAACTATACATACAAATGAAAATAGAACCATGTATATTTTTTTTTCAGCAACCATTTATAGGTAGAAAGTAACACAACCTAGTTCTAATTTTTATTTTAAATTTTTTTCAATGTATTTCAACGTAATATTTGACTTATTTTCATGAGCGATAACATACAAAGTCATAACAGAAGCAATCCCCTCTACCCCACCTCTTTTATTATGACCTCTTTGAATTCACAAATGACAATTGGATGGTGTGTATCCCTATGTCTTCTTCCCTGCCGTACAAATATCTGCAATTTATTGTATTAACAGGATTTGATCAGGGTTCATTTGGATTTTCTTACATTGGAACTATAAATTTTGCTAGCATTGTTTATCAATGCATTTTAAAATACATCTATTCCTAAAGATTTTCCCACTGAGCACCTAGCCCCTGAGGAGAAAGCCCTCAGGAGCTCTCTCAGCAAATCCTCTGCTACTTGCTTATTCCAGGAGTGGGTACTATTTTTTATTAAATATTTATTTTTTATTTGTAGTTGGACACAATATCTTTATTTGTTTATTTTTACGAGGTGCTGAGGATTGAACTCAGGGCCTCGCACATGCTAAGCAAGCGTCTACCACTGAGCCACAGCCGCAGCCCCAGGAGTGGGTACTATTGACACCCACCATCGTACTTCATTCAGCAGGATGAATACACCTGGTGTGGCATTGTGGTCAGGAGCATGGAGACCCCATTGCACTGTCTTATAGAATCCCATGTGGCCTTCACAGTCTGATGCTGGTCTAAATTTTTATCTTTTCAAGTAGCTTGTTCCTTCACCAGAAATGCAAGGTGATTCCTCTATCCTTGAGACTTAGTCATTTTATAACAGTGCCTATGGATCCTGTGTGCATCCTGCATGGTATATTCTGGAAAACTACACACTCAGGTTTGGGGCTCAAGGAACTGTCTTCTCTTACCAGTTTACGTTCACTTTGTGCTCCAGTTCTTGTTTCTGTCCTTCAAGGTTAACGACTATGCGCACAGGAGGCCCCACTGAACCATCAACCAAGTCTCATCATTTCCTTCACAAATCTGGTATCTTTGTATGTTAGTTTTAGGGTCTGAAAATTTTCTCCAACTTGATTTTTTTAAAAGTATTTTGTCTATGTTCTTTTTCTAATAACATAGTAAAAATTTTTTAAAATTCAAAATAATGGTTTCCATGCCAGAAAGCTTGGTGTGTGTGTATGTGTGTGTGTATGTATGTGTATGTGTGTGTGTGTGTGTGTTGATTTTAAATCCACTCAACTCTTCAATTGTGCAAGTTGTCATTTGTGTACTTAAGCAACTAATATCCTTAGGAGACTATTCTCTTAATTTTTCTCTCCCTGGCTTTTAAGTTTTGCTTAGACATATAGTTTTTCTCCTTCCCTCTCCACTCCGTCCCTAAGGCATCAGCACTCCAGCAGCAAGGGGATTTTAAGTGGTCCCTGAAGTCTAATTGGTTTGGCAGCAGACAGGTACTTGGAATCCCGGATGGGACTCTGCTCCTTGTATCCTGGGTTCTCCACTCGTGAAGAATTCTGCTCATCTGTTCCCTTCTCATTCTTAGTGGGCTGGGATGGTCCCCCACGCCCCTCTGTACAGAAGGCAACCTTCACTGAGGGGTCCTGGACTCCCCAAATTCCCAGAATTCCCCTCTTCCCCAATGCTTCTGGAGAGAGTTCCCTGCTGGTCCTCAGGGCCAGAGCAGAGGCCATGGTGGCTCTTTCATTAACATTTTCCCAGCTCACCTGTCCACCTTCCCAGCTCACCTGTCCACCGCCCTCAGGAGTGGCTGGCTGGCTGAGGAGAGTTGGAAGGTAATTGAGAGCCGAGAGAACTCAGGAACTTCCCAGAATCCCTGCCTCCAGTTACATTCAGTTTGATGTGAAGTAATTTCTCCTCTCCAGAATCAACAGTTCAACTTAATAATATTTACCAAAGAATATTGGTCTGGGGGCAGTTATCTTGTGCAAAGGAGGCCATAATTAAAGGTATTATCAGCAAAAAGAAAACAAAGGAAAGCAAACAAAATCTGTTTGCAAGTGAGTTGAGCCTCTGTTTTGAAGAACATTAACCAAGGTTAACGTTGTTTTGTTTTCTTTTTGGTAGGAAGGAAAGGAAGAGGAGAAGGAGGGAAATTTTAATGGCTTGCAACTGCAACAAAGAGCTTTGTACTTTAAAAATTGTATAATTAACAAGACCCCTATGCCATTTTCTTTTATAAGATGTAATGTTTTAAAAATGTATAAAGTATTTGGAAAAGAAAAATTCCAGGTTTAAAGAAGTTAAATTATTTTCCTAACTACATATGAATTGATGCCTTTTTCAAAGGTTTTTTTCTTTTGTTGTTGTTGTTGTTTTTATTTTGGTATGGCAGGATTGAACCCAGATTCAATGCTTAGCCACTAAGCTACATCCCAAGCCCTTTTTATTTTTTCAGTTTGAGACAGGGTCTTGCCAAGTTGCTTGGTGCCTTGTTAAGTTGCTGAGGCTGAGTTTGAACTAGCAATCTTCTTGCCTCAGCCTCTGGAGTTGCTGGGATTACAGGTGTGCACCACCACACCTGGCTCAGAGGGTTTCTTTTTAAGTAAAAAAATTCATGTTAATGGTCAAAGCATGGTAGACCAAAATTGAATTCTTTATTTCAGTTTGATTACTTAGAGAACTAAAATAGTATTTTTAAATGACATATCTTTATTCTAAAAAAAAATGAGCATGTATTTCCTACAGTAGATTTATGTTGCTGTGTAACAAATCACCACAGATTTGAAGTCTTAACACATGTTATTTATGTTCTCACAGTCTGTATGGATCAAGTGTCTGGGTACAGCTAGAGCTGAAGTCTTATTTGAATTGACTTCCTCACTCACGTGATTATTGACTGCTTTTATAGCTTTCATTTATATCTTTGTGGTCATAGGAGTGGGAACATCAGCTTTTTGGTGCCTATTGGTTGGAAACCAAGTTCAGCTCCGAGAGTCTGCCCACAATTCCTGGCCATTTGGCCTTCCACACAGCCATTCCACAGCACAGCAGCTTACTTCTTCAAAGCCACCAGAGGAGAGAATCTGTTACTGAAAATCTGTTAGGACAAATAATCATGGAAGTACAACCCAACACTTTTGCCATGTTCTGTTCATTAAAAGAAAATCATGGGTCCTGTCCACACTCAATGAGAGAGGACTATGCAAACCTATTATGGTTTGGATCTTTAACATCTTCCCCAAGCTCATGTATTAATGCAGACATGTTCAGAAATGAAACGATTAGATTATGAGAGCTGTAACCTGGCCAATTAACTAATCCACTTGATGCATTAATGACCTAAGTGGATTATCAGGTATCACTACAGGCAGGTGGGGCAAGGCTGGAGGAGGTAGGTCACTGGAGGTGTGCTTTGGACTATATCTTGTCCCTGGCTTCTCTCTCTCTCTCTCTCTCTCCTCTCTCTTGTAATCTCTCTTGTTCTTTCTCTCCCCTCTCCCTCTCTCTGCCCCTTCCTTCCTAGTTACCATGAGATGAGCAGCTTCCATCCACCATGCTTATATGCCATGGTGTTCTGCCTCAAAGGCCCAGGCCAATGGAATCAGCCAAACATGGACTGAGATTTCTGAAACCATGAGCCCCAAGTGAACTTTTTCTCTTCTAAGTTGATATTTTCAGGTATACTGCTTATTTATTTTAGATTCTATAACTCTTCTAATAATTGTATAGTGAGTAGATAAGAGCTGGAACTCATACCTAGGTTTAAATCTCTGATAAAAATTTCCAACGTTGTAAAATCTTAGGCCATTTCTATAACCTCTGTGCCTCAGTTTTCACTACAGTAAAATGAATATGCTTAAAAGTATTTACTTTATAAAGTTACTGTAGCATCATGCATTAGTAAGTTTAAAGCGTTTCAGAATCGTATCTGGGACATATTAAGTGCTCATAAATCTTAGTAAACATAAAATGTAAGTATATAATAGGAAGTCTTTAAAGATAATTGAAAATAAAAATGAACCCAAAAACTTCTAGTGAGTTCTTCCCACACTTCAGAAAATGATTTTATATACCACTTATGTCTACAGACCCCACTTTGAAGACTGCTATATAAAGTAAAATGCAGATTATGGAATCTTGACAAAAGTTCTATTCATGAAGTAAAATAGACATTCATTTAGATGAAACCACAGAATGCTAAAGCTGGAAGGTGACTTTTGAAACATTTCCCTGCACCTCCCTTCTTGTACAGATAAGAAATCAGAAACCTAGAGAGGTTAAATGCTGTACCAGAGATTACATGGCCCCAGTCCTCTGAAAGAAGCAAAAGGAAGAATTTCCCTTGGAGATCAAAGAAAGGAATCATGAGACAAAAAGCCTAATTTACCCATCCTGCAATAAAATAACCTACATCCTATTCACACCATTATGTACCAGGATATTCCTGAAAATATTTTTCCAGGTTTGATCATTGTCATTTTAGATATGCTGATGTCTTTCATACTGCATACAAAAACCCTTTCTAGAAAACCCAAAAAACAGTTATGCAAAGTTGGTAGGTATGAGGTATGTTTATTGGGGATAATCCCCATAAAAGAGAATAATTGAATACTACTTAATCATAGTGAGATGATGGATAATGTACTAATATTATGCAAGTCCAATGGGCATTGTCAAATGATTGGAGTCCCTATTTAGGGTCCTACATAATTATCCTTCCTATCCTGGCAGAGGCTTTGGTGCCTTTTGTTAATCAGTATCAGTCTAAACCACGGTGGGACGTTCAGCCAATCAGACCGCTCAATTACCGTGGTTGAATGGTCCTGACCTCATGAATATGAATAGAGGATGCACACAATAGAGCAGTACTTTTAGTGACAATGAAATTGCCATAAGGGATGAAAGGAAGTGTGGATTAAAAAAATAATAATTAAAATTGAAATGAGAAAAAATCATAATTAGCTGTGAGGATTATATATATTTGTGAAAATGTTTCTCACTTGCCTTTTGGACAAAGAGCTAGAGAGAATCATTTTATACTTCATTTCCTCTAGATATGGATGTCCCAATTGCTGACAGCTGGACCGTTCGTGCATTTAAATAATATAAAGATCTATGTAAATATTTGAAAAATAGAAGCAGAAGGATGAAAGTTCAGACGTGTGTGTCAGGAGGCTTAACTAGAGACATAAAACTTGAAAAGTGACCAATCAATGTGTCATGGTTCAAAAAAAACACAGTGCACAGTGAAGGCTGTCAGTCAAAACCCTCAGACACCGTGGAGCTGCACAACGGTGTGAAGGAAGATTATATAAAACTTGTAATAATTACATAGTCCTTTTGTTCCATTGTCACCCCTTCCAAAAAGTGCTGTGCTTTTGCTTTATAAAAATGCAAAAAGTAGAGTGAAATGACATAAAATAGAATCAGTGATACAGATGAAACAAAAGAAATCCAGGAAAAGGTTGCTACATGCAGACCTGGAGGAGGTCAATTCACAAGCATGCATACAATGAAATGTTACCTAGAGGAAGTTGTTATGACCTGAATGCATTATCAGAGTCCCAGAAGTTAACAAGAGTTGCATCAGGAAGCAAAGTCATTCCAAAAAATATTCACTAATGAATTTCAACTTTGAAAATGGTCTTCTTGCTTAAGCCTGGCATCCATCCTCACCAGTTGAGTCCTCTATCAGTCTCTCCCTGATTGTTGCAGTTGCACAATGCAAGCAGAGAGTGCTGCATGGTGAAACGGTGAATATGGGAAAAGACACAGGGCATCATGGAGTAGATGAAAGTCACATTGAATAACTGTTGGAATCGCAAGCCCATGGCAAGTACGGATCTGGCAGAGTTAGGGCAGTTAGCAACTAAATAAAGAAAAATGGATGAGGAAGACACCATTGGCACATGCTTCAAAAGCAAAGAATTTGAATATCAAAGGATCAAGACAAGCCCTTGGGAAAATCAATGGAGCTCTGAATATTTCTGCAAAAACGACCTTCTGTATTTTACTATGAAAGTCAAATGTGAAGGATGTCTTACTTAAATTATCATATAATTTTATAAAAAAAAATCAAATAGTCCACATGATTTGGTTTTTATCTGATAAATTAATACATAATTTGTATATATGTTCAAAGAGAAAGACATTTTGATAATTTTTCTTTTTTTAGTTTTTTCACCTCTCAACTCTGTGTACCCCATCCTCACTCCCACCCACAATCCAGTCACCATGGTCATTTACTGGACAATTATGGTCTCTGATTTAAAAGTGGAGTTTTTAAATTATTAATTACTGCTTAATAATGATGTGCTTATAAGAGCAGAGCCTTCTCTTTGAATATCAAAATCCAGGAGTAAAACATGATCAGTTAAAGGACTTAGACTGGCCCTGACATAAAAAGAAATAAGTTGCTCACACTTTCTCCTGATTCCAGGCTGAGAGCCATCCAATCAGAACATATGTACTGCGATGTGCACGGCCATGCTTTCCCAGGGGTTATGTTTCACTGCAGCTCTTAAGTGAGTGACTCCTCACCAGAGCCAACTATCAGGTAAAGATGGATCTGTTTTTGCCAGAATTACCTACCCATAGATACTCTATTTGAATACAAGAATGAATCTTACAGAGTAACTAAAGAAGTGTTTCCAGAATATGTTCTAGGAATACTAGCTCTGAAAGCTCTTCCAGAGCAAAAAAGAGGGCAGAGAAAACAATCCATCATCAAACACATTTGGGAAAGGCTGCATATTCTTTTAGAGATGTTCATTGGTCATCATGCAGCCAAGAACTTGGGTAAATCCATAGAGCACAGTGGTCCAGACCTCAGACCCTGAAACCCATGTTTTAACCTCTCCCTTTCGATGACTAGCTATGTGACCTGGGACCTGTAATTAAATTCTCCATCTGAAAAATGGAAATGATAACAATGGTTTCTTCTCCACAGGACTGCTGTTCAGTTACTTCATCATGTACAATGCCTCACTTCAGTAAGTGCTATGTAAATATCAGCTATAGATACGCCTGACATAGAAGCCAGCTTATCACTATTGAATCCTGTGTTTTATTCTGTATATTTTTTATATTTGAGCACTGAAGCTTCCTGTTCATTTTTTCCCCTGATAACAACTATTAATTAATTGTGCCAGAATTTAGCGATGTGAAAATTTAAAAACTGTGGCTTTTAAATGGATATATGTATATCACAACTACTTGTAAAACTTTTTCAAAAAGAAAACATACACTCTCACTCCAATTGAAGGTACTGATTCGATGACGTGATTTGGGAATGAGTCAGAATTTTAGAAAATTCTCCATGTGATACTGTTTGATGTAGTTATTAACCATTGTTTGGAAGAGTGTTTTTCAATCTATAGCTCCTGTATCAGCGTGTATATGATCTAAAAGTTATTAGAATGCAAAGTATTGGTCCTTTCTCTAGACCTAAGGGGTTAGAAACCCTTTCCTGGGGGCCATTAAGCACTTCCACGTTATTCTGTTTAAGAAGCACTGAAATAGGGAAGCAGTGGAAATGAGTGCCCTTCAGCAGATCCTCCGCGCACTTAACTTCTCTGCTGAGATTTAAGAAACTCCATACTGATACAACAGATTTCAGTGAGCCTGGGATTATTCCCCTGAAAAGGAGAGAAGCAGTTCCTCTGCCTTCCCCATTAAATTCAGAGCCAAAGACTCTACACTTCAGCTGAGATTTAGTGTTTGCAGTGTTGTAGGGAGTATTGCTCAGTGATAGAGTGCTTGCCTGTCTATCATGTGGAAGATCCCAGGTTCAGTTCCAGCACCAAAAAAAAAAAAAAAAAAATCACTGTGCCCACAAGGACTTGAACATAAATAGAAGACCACTTACCACTTAGGATGGTTTTGTACAGGTCAGCTTAGCTAAACTGGAACCATGTCTCCAAGAACTCCCTCCTTTGTAAAATTCTGGGTTAGAGTGACCCAAAAGAGAAATGCACATAGAATTGGACGGATGGAAGCAAAGCACAAACTGCTGCTCTCTGAAGGTCAATGACGGTGCCAGGTGCAGTGGAAAATCTTGCATGTGTGGCTGACCTGAACAGAGACCTTCAGCTTCTCTGAGGTCTGTGGGTGCATGTGCGTTTCCCTGGAAAAAGTCTCATGCAGGGTGTCCACATCACTGAAGCTAAAGATGTGGTCTCAGGGCTGGCGATACAGCTCAGTTGGTAGGGTGCTTACCTTACATGCACAAGGCCCTGGGTTCAATCCCAAGCACCACCACCAAAATAAATAAATAAATAAATAAATAAATAAATAAGATGAGGTCTCAGAGTGTCCTTTCTCTTATCCACTTCCCATATGTTTCTCTGTCCCTCTACCCTGCAGTGACCTCAGGCCCACCACTCAGCGCAGAGCACCTGCCATTCACATTCCCTTGCCCAGTTTCTCTGGGTGGTTGTTGAGTATCCACTTGTCTTTGATTCCTGGCCCCTGGGGGTCTTCCAGACTTGTACTCCATCATGAAGTCACTGACCTTCTACATGGAAGTGTGGGGGTGTATTTTCCTGTAGGGCAGGACTGTACCTTACTAAGCAAAGGATTTTGTGGCCAAAAAAACTGTAGCAATGAGCTTAGTTATCTATTACCCTGGAGATAGGAAGTTTTCCAAGCCTGAGCTGCAAGAATAAACAGGGAGCAGCCTCAGGGGTTGGATTGTTAAAAACTGAGCAGTAGTGAATATTTCCTCTCTGCCAGTCCTTATCTAAATGCTTTTCACAGATCATCTTTTAATTTTCATCTGTGAATGAGGGTAGGTTCCGCTCCTTCACAGATGAGGAAACTGAAGCTAATCACTCTCTGACTATTTCAGGAATGTTTTTATTAGGCTTCTCCCTAGCCAAATGAGAAAAGAGATCTAACTCACACTGAAACCCTATTGTTTCAACTCCGTGTTCATTAAATAAACTGATAATGATTTGCCCACTACTAGATTATTTTTTTTATTAAGACAGTAAAATATTTATTGGATGAAAATTGAGTAATTCAGATAAGTGTAAAGAAGTGAATAAAATCAACCAGAATCCCATCAATTAGGTAATTTCTTTAAAAATAACTTTCTACTGCCTCTACTTCCTATAAAAATAAAATCCACTTTTATGGGTTTTCTGCTCCCTCCTCTGCTCATTTTAAATACATGTCTGTTTCTATTAAACATAAGATGATTTCAATTTAAGTTTTATGTAAGAATGTACTCTTTGGTGTGAATAGAAATGTCTAATATTTAAAATGCATGCATTTAGTTAATGGTTAACACGCCAAGAAAAAAAGCATAAAACACAATGAAAAAAAAAGTGGTGGCTGTGGAATTTCCCTTTAATGGTCTCTGATCAGTTTTTACTTGGATTCTAAAAAAGTCTTTTACACTCTTTTATAGAGATGCCGCAAAGTCACCGGGGCCGAGAGTTACTGATGTTAATATGCCCTTCAGTAATTCTAAATGCAGGTATGAAAGACTTATGAGGCTCCCTCGGACATAAAACTCCCCTGAGCTCCTGGACTCACGGTCATAAATGGCCTTTTTATGGAAGGAGTTAGCCAACAGGTCAGGGGATGGCAACGGTGAGTATGAAAACATTTTCTTCTTTCTTCCTTTTTTTTTTTTTTTGGTGTGTGGGGTAGTTCTTTGTGTTTTCAAGTGATCGAGTGATGTAAAGATATGTGTGTTCTGAGTGTCCACATCATTGTTGGCTGTGAGTTTCACTTCTTAATATATAATCCTGCACATGATGAACTCCGCAGTGTCATTGTGGCACTGTGCAATTATCTAATAGGAAAATGAGAGTCGTCCTGTTTTTTGAGTAGCACTCACTGGGTCAAGTAATTAAATGAGTGCAAATGTCTTCAAGTAGGATAGGCTGATCCAAGCCAGGCAGTCTCATGATATCAGACTATAGGAAACACGAAAATGAAAGGAGACTAGGAGTGATAAAAGGGAGGTGATTTTTTCCATGTTTTTATTGGTGCATTATAATTACACGTAATGGTGGGATTCACGATTGCATATTTGTATATGCACGTGATAGAACAATATAATTTAGCCAATTTTATTTCCCAGTATCTTCCTTTCCCTCCCCTTCTCCCACCCCTAATCCCTTTCTTCTCCTGGTCTCCTTTTGTTTTTCATGAGCATTCCCATTTCTTTTCATTTTTCCTCTCTAGCTTCCACATATGACAGAAAACATTCAGTCCCTGACTTTTGAGTTTGGCTTATTTTTCTTAAGATGATGCTCCCCACCTCCATCCATTTTCTTGCAAATGACATAATTTCATTCTTCTTTATGGCTAAGTAAAACTCCATTTTGTATATATACCACATTTTCTTTACCCATTCTTCCAACATTGATGAACACCTAGCCTGGATCCATACTTTGGCTACTATGAATTGTGCTGCTATAAACATGGTGTGCTTGTGTTGCTATAGTATGCTGACTTTAATTCTTTAGTATAAATACTCAGGAGTGGATAGCTGGTTCATATGATGGTCTCATTTCTAGTCTTTTGAGATCCCTCTATACAAGTTTGCATAATGGTTATACTAATTTACAATCCCACCAACAGTGTAAATGTATTCAAAAAGGAGGTGATTTTTAAAGAACTGACAGTTCTAATTTTTTCCTCTGTACAAAAAGTTGAGAACCATTTGGAATCTACATATTGTTTTGGCCAACATGAATTATTGAGGCCCCTTCCTGCCACAGTCTGGATGGGCACAAATGCCGCAGTCTGGCTGGGCACACAATCACGAGCCACCACACAGCTTGTAGATTCAAACAGCAACTCTTTATTCCCGAACTCACACCAGCCGTCTACAATCACGTTCTGGGGAAATCCACGTTCTCTGCCCAAATCCACCTCCACTGGGCTTCTGTCTCCCAAAAGGTACTGTCTGAATCCCCTGAGAACTCAAGGGGAACTCAGGCAGCAGGATACGCCCTATTCCCAGCAGGAGTAATCTTAAACCTGGAACGCCCTAAACCCGATTATCCTAAACTGGGAACACCCTAATCCGCCCTGGTCCTTGAGCAAGGTCACCTACATTCAATGTCACTGCAACATGGGGTACGCTGGCAAGGAAATTGTCATACCTACTTGGCTAATGGCTCCCAGCACCTTCCCTCACTAGTGCTTAGGTATTTTGTTACATAGTTCTCTCTCTGTTCAACCTGATTTGGGTGAAAGGGTTTATATAGTTTGAAAGTGGGGTGTATGTAGTTTACAGACTATTGTCTTATTGATTTGGATTTCTAACACTAGTGAGACACCTGTTACATCTAGGCACTTAGCTTTTAAATAGTGTAAGCTTATTGCTAACTGATGCAGATTTGGTTAGGACATTGGATGCTATAATAAAGAATTAATTGAAAGAATCCAATGTATGGATGATTTCAGCAAACAGGTGCCCCTCCCACACCCAGAGAACTTGCAACAATTGGGTAAAACTCTTGATTATAGAAAAGCATGATTCAAAGATATAAGAAAAAGTAGGTGCGATTAGGCATCATAAATTAATCCATGTCCTTTTTTGGAGGCTGCCATGACACACAAGTCCCTGAAATTGCTTCAAACAAGCAATTGCATAGCCCTTAGAAATCCCAAACCTATACTAGTTGTGCCTGCCTGTGCTCCCATCTCCTGGGCCTTCAGGCTCCTGCCATTCTCTTGAGCTAATTTTCTTTCTGAATATGTTGTCTTCAAAGTAAGATCCAGCTCCCTCTAAGAATGATTTTGCTCCCCTTCCTTAAGCCTTGGAACACTAACACCAATATTTCTCCTAGGGCAGGGAGCAGTAGAAGGTGGGGTGAGAAGGAAGAGAAAAGACTCACTTTCTACCTTAAGACCTAATCGATGAATTTTCCCAGATGAGCCATTTTTATGCTGAGGTTTATTTTATAGTGTATAAATAAAATAAACATAGAATATAATTATATAATTTGATGAATTTTGACAAATTTATACACCTGAGTAAGCATCACATAGTTAACATATTTCATTAATTACTTCCTTTTTACTTCTTTTGAGTAAAATTTCATGGCATAGCTATAACAAGGTTGAAGGACATTTTGGTTGTTAGAATTTTGGTAGTTATGAAAAAATTGATCTGAAAAAGCAGGTGTATGTGTAATTGTCGGTCCCGCCGTGAACAGGGGCTGAGCATGTACACTTAGCCTTGAGCAATGAAGGTGTGGAACTGGTTTCCACTCACAGTGTGAAAGCAGGTGGACCTTACTTTCCCTGGGCAAGGAATTACAGCTCTGGGAGTGGACATCACCCAACGGGACTGGGCTACACACTCCTGAAACCCAATCCCTTGCCTCATTTGGGTGGAACTTTCTCAGTGTCTTCCCCACCAATAAATAGATTTTCAGTATTGCTCTCCTTCTCTCTCTCTTGCCTGCCTCTCTTGCCTCCCTTTTGGGAGCTGGGGCAGAGGAGCCATCACTGAACCACAAGAAAAAGTTACTTTCTGTGTCTGCGTGGTTATTTATTGCCAGCCCAATTCACCTGGAGTGTCCCTGACTGATTTAGTCATGTGTAGCGGCATGTAATTTTATAAGAAATCACCAAATAGGTTTTGAAAACGATGCACCAATTTACACTCATACCTGGAATTGAAGAGGTCTAATTTCTGTGTATTCTCATCAGCACTTGGCATTGTGAACCTTTCCAATTTCATCGGTACTAGTAGAGACGAAACGGTGTATCATTGCACCTCGAGGAGAAGTCTGGATGTTAGCTATTAAGAGATAAATTTCCTCTACCTTACTACAGAACCTGACTTCAAGTGCTACTAATCATTATTAATTAATTTGCTTGGTCTAATTCCATTATTCCACAATTTTCTGTGCAAGTAATTCACCCTCAAATTTTCTTCTTATCTGGAAGATAAGAAGAAAATTTTTATCAGATTTTTTGTTTGTGACTCAGGAATCACTTATTAATTTTGAACCAAAAGACCTACCTATCATTTTTCTTGTAACCAGTAATTTCCAACTGCCTGTATACAAAATTCAGTTTAGAGATTCCTTCTTTTTTAGAGGTATGTACTAACATATTTACAAATGAAATACATGATTTATGGTATTTACTTTAAAATGACATTTACTGGTTGATGTATAGAAAAACCAAGATTGGTCATGAGCCCCTAATTGTTGAATCTGGGTTTGGAGATAATTTCAAATGTTTTAATTTTTCTTCATAAAAAATTAGAATAGTTTTAAAAATGTTTTCAATTCACATCTCCATTTTATTTCTTGAAGTATTTTTTTGGTAGCAAATAAGATATTTATGATAAAGTGGGAAAACACAAGCAGACAAAACTCATTCTTGTGGACAATATAGATAAAACATTTTTGCCTCTACATCTCCTGGAAGGAGACTTTAGGATGAGTGCCATCTGGCTGCAGAGGGTCTTAAGCTTGCACAGAGATGTGTAATGGGCTTCTAAAACTGATTGGAGGGATGTAACAGAATTGAGTGGATAATAGTGGCTGTGAGAGCAGGAGATGAAGCTAGGAAAAATGGATGATCTTCCAACGCAAGAAGACAAGGAAATGCCCAAAGGAGTGCAATGCCGTGAACAACTCTCACATCCTCTCTACAAGGGCAAGTGGGGAAGGGCTATGAGGTGACTCAGGGTAGTACCACAGAAGAGTGATGAGATGGGACAGGAACAGTATGATCCTACTGATGGATGCCGCCTGGGAGAAAAGATGATCAGTTATATAAGTTCACGTTGTACATAGGGAAAAATATGGTCTCTAGGAAAAACAATCTTCCTGGCATATAGGAGTGAAACTCTATGTGTTTTTAAAAAGTTTTTAAACATAAGAATTGGCCTTGGGAATGCTGAGAACTAGCTCAATAGCTATAGAAAAATATTTTGAGCCTTTTGTTAGGGTGGATGGAGGGGAAAAACACCCAAACCTGTATACTTTATTTTGTAAAGTGTGTACACACACACACACACACACACACACACACACACACGGTTATTTAATGTGGTTAAGCCTTGGCCTTCTCCAGTACTCTAACCCAATATTGTGACCAGGACTCTCCATTACCCACATAGTCCCCAACTGACTTCCAGTGATTGGGAGATGTAACCTTTTTTCCCACATTACCCTAATGTTTTTTTCAACTCTTTGTTAGTATGTTCTCCTATCTGTGAAAAATCAAAAGATAAAAAAAAATAGCTAATAACTTGGTAGCTTCCTAAATGAAATTACTCTCTTTCCCATTAAATTGTTCACATCTCCCTCTTCCCATCAGGAATGTACCTGTCTCTTGGTCTTTAATAATTATTTTGAAATGATGGAGAATTTAGATCTATGGGACTTTATAAACCCTCTAATACAATTCCTTTACTTCACAGATGAGGAGATGGAGTTCCAAAAGAGTTAAGGAACCTTGCCCAAGATCCCTAGCTGTTTATAGGCTGTAATGATTCAAACCCAGACTTTTGTAAACCTTATAGAGAAAAAGGATTAATATCTGCAGTTTATAAAGAAAGAACTCATACAACTCAATAACAATAAAACATTTAATCTGATCAAAAATAAGCAAAGGACCTGAATAGGCATTTATCCAAAAATGACATAAAATTGCCAATGGGTACATGAAAACATGCTGAATTTCATTAATCATCTTGGAAATGTGAATCAAAACAAATGTGACATACCACCTTACATTTATTACTATAAGCTACTGTTTTAAGAAATGAGACAGCAAGTGTTGGCAAGGGTGTGATGTAAAATCCATATTATTCATTGATTGATGCAGCCATTAATAAAAAAGTAATATGGCAGCTCCTAAAGAAGTTAAAAAAGAACTATTATGTGACCCAGTGATTCCTTTTCTGGATATAATACACCCAAAGAAAATGAAATCAGCCATGCTTGGTGGTGCATATCTATAATCCCAGCAACTTGGGAGTCTAAAGCAGGAAGATCACAAGTTCAAGGTCATTCTCAGCAATTTGGTGAGCCCTTTGTAACTTAGCAAGATCATGTTTCAAAATAAAAAATAAAAAGGGATGGGGATGCAACTCAGTGACTAAACACCCCTGGGGTCAATTCCTGGTACAAAAAAAAAAAAAAAAAAAGAAGAAGAAGAAGAAGAAAATAAAAGAAATCAGCATCTCATAAAATTGTCTCCCTCCCATGCTCATTGCAGCACTATTAATAATAGTCAAGACATCAAAATAATCCAGGTATCCATTCCTGAATTAATGGATAAAGAAAATATAACATAAACACACACAGCGTTAAATATTGTTCATTGCTTCAAAAGGAGGAGATCTATCATTTGCTACAATATGAATGGACCACATAAAATAAGCCAGATAGAGAAAGAAGAATATTGTATGATGACACCTATACACGGAGTCTTAAATTCTTTTCAAATACACAGAAAACAAAACAGTTAAGGTGAGATGGGTGGAAGAAATGGGAAGTAGTACTCAAAGAATAGAAGTATCAAATGTGTTGGATGAATAAGTTGAAAGATCTAATGTACAACATAAATATTTTAGCTGATAATAGTATATCAGAAATGATGAGATAGATTATAGTGACTTTTTCCATGGTGCGGGGGAGGGGCGTGAAATGAGTGAATATGTGAGATGATGAATATGTTAATTTGTTCCATTATAGAAACCATTTTCCTAGATATGTATCATATAACATGTTGTATGTCATAAATATACACAATAAAATTTATTTAAGAAAAAAACTGAAATAAGCAAGACTCAGAAAACAAAGAGTCATAACTTTTCTGTCATATGTGAAAGCTATAGAAAAAAAGGAAAAAAAAAGAATCTCGTGAAAATAAAAGGGAGATCTGTACAGTAGATATGGTAGAGGTGGGGAGACTGGG
Source organism: Marmota flaviventris (assembly GCF_047511675.1). NCBI lineage: Eukaryota > Metazoa > Chordata > Mammalia > Rodentia > Sciuridae > Marmota > Marmota flaviventris. The sequence continues at coordinate 15,745,543 of NC_092508.1, forward strand.
AAGGAGGAGGGGAGGGCAAGAGAAGGTCCTGGGGCATGAAACTGATCAAAGTATGTCATATGCAAGCAGGAACATGCCATAATGAAACTCACTACTCTGTATAAATATTATTAAACAGCAGTTCTAGATCCCAAGCTTGGAATAGTTCCACGCAGCCACCTTCTCCCTGGAAGAAGATAACTGGCCCCTTGTCATTATTTATATTTCTGACAAATTTCACTCCCTGGCCCTGAAACATAAGTGCTTCTTTTGTAAATCAACCATGTTCTTTTTTATAGAGTTGGAATTTTGTTAACAGTTTCAATGAAGAATTTGAAATCAGTACATAAAAATGGCTTTAGCTCAAGCTTGGTGCAAAACAATTGGGAACTTAACAGAAGCAAATGTTGTTTACAGCTCTCCTCTGCTGTTCCAGGAGTGAATTCCTTCTATGTACTCTTATCTTACTCTTTTGAGGAAGAAGAGGTCTCCTGAATTTCCTAAATAGTAATGCTAAAATGTCTGATCTTATCACAGTGGTCCTGTGCTTGTGGTTCTCATTCCAAACTTAGCTGGAGGAAGGCAGACTATGTAGCAGGGTAGCAAGAAGGATGGCCCTGTTGGCATGCTGTGTGGGGACTGATGGGCCCCTGACAGCCCATGGAGTCACAAACTGAAGTGTGCATTAGAAGCTAGGTGTTGGTACAGATTTCCAGCCTCAGCCCTAGAAGTTCCAATACAAGTGTGGGGAAGAGGTCAAGGTGCAGCCTTCAATTTGTGTGTTTTCAACAAGCATGGGAGGGGTCCTATAGATGACCTTAATCTACTCTCAGAATAGTATTGCTTACCAGGTTTCATTGTTGTCCCCCTAAATAGCTTTTTAAGCATTTTCTCCCTAGCCACCCCTCCATGAAAACTTAATACCACAGATTAATATAAATTTGTTAATGTATAACAGCCCTTTGAAAGTTACAACTCTGGTTCCCTCCAAAGATTCAATCCATGCCTTAGACAAAGAAACAATTGGTAACTTGCCTCACCAGAAAAAAAAAAAAAATGAGGTTTACATTTAGGAAAACTGGGTTAAGTTCCTGATTCCAATTCCTATACGTGTAAGCCTACTTTTAGACCTGAGCTACTGAAATATAATAATTAATGCATGAACACTTGCCTCATTTGAAGTCAAGAGTATGTAGTGGCATTTCTACCCCAACAAATGCCTGAATTAACAAATCAGTGAGCCCCATATTATCTCAACTTTATAGATCAAAGTACTGAAGCACTGAGAGGTTAAAAAAAAAAAAAAAAAAAAAACCCTTCTCAAGACCACACAACCCAAAAGTGGAAAGGGGTGGAGCTGGGATTAAATAATCTGAATCCACAGTATCTGACCCATAGCCACTTTCAAACATGATTTTAGTACATCAGTAGCTGTGGCTAAGTTTTGTTTCATGTGCAAAAGCACGTGCAGAAGAAAATTCACAGAATTGCAAAGCAGGAGGCATCACAATACCAAGCCTTAAATTATACTACAGAGCTATAGTAACAAGAATGGCATGGTGTTGGCACACAAACAAACATGAAGACCAATGGAACAGAATAGAAGGCACAGAGGCAAACCACATAAACTCTATTATCTCATAGTAAACAAAAGCAGCATAAACATACACTGGAGAAAAGATAGCCTCTTCAACAAATGGTTCTGGGAAAACTAGAATTCAATATGTAGCAGAATAAAAGTGAACCCCTAACTCTCACCCAGCATAAAACTCATTTTAGATCAAGCATCTAGGCATTAGAACAGATATCCTGCACCTACTAGAAGAAAAAGCAGGTCCAAATCTCCATCATGTCAGTTTAAGAACTGAATTCCTTAACAAGAATCCTAAAGTGCAAGACGTAAAATCCAGAATCAATAAATGGGATGATATCAAACTAAAAAGCAGAGGAAAGAGCCAAAAACATGGAGAGTCTACAGAATGAGAGAAAATCTTTGCCACCTGCACCTCAGAGAATTAATCTCCAGGACATATAAAGAACTCAAAAAACTAAACACCACAAAAAATTGATAAATGGGCAAAGGAAATAAACGGAAATTTCACAAAAGAAAAAATTTGATCAGTCAAAAACATTCATGAAAAAATGTTCAACATCTCTAGCAGTTAGAGAAATGCAAATTAAAACTACACTGACATTTCATCTCACTGCAGTCAGAATGGCAATTATCAAGAATACAAGTAACAATAAATGTTGGTGAGGATGTGGGATGAAAGGTATCCTCTTATACATTGCCAGTGGGACTAAAAATTGGTGCAACCACTCTGGAAAGCTGTATCGAGATTTCCCAGAAAACTTGGAATGGAACCATTATTTGACCCAGTTATCCTATCCTTGGTACGTACCTAAAAACTTAAAATCAGTATACTACAATGAGACAGCCACATCAACGTGTAGAACAGTTAATTCACAATAGCTAAACTATGGAACCAACCTACATGCCCTTCAACAAATAAATGGATAAAGAAAATGAGGTAGGGCTGGGGTTGTGGCTCAGTGGTACAGCGCTTGCCTAGCACATGTGAGGCACTGGGTTTGACTCTCAGCATCACATATAATAAATAAAATAAAGGTCCATTGACAACTAAAAAATATTTTTTAAAAAAGGAAAATGAGGTATATATTTACACAATGTAATACTATTCAGCCATAAAGAATAACTTTATGACATTTGCCAATAAATGAATAGATCTGGAGACTATCATGTTAAGTAAAATAAGCCAATCGCCTAAAACCAAAGGCCAAATGTTCTCTCTGATGTGTGGATACTAACACACAATAAGAGAGGGGAGAATAGAAGTTCAGTGGGTTAAACAAAGGGAACGAAGGGAAGAGAGGGGCGATGGGAATAGGAAAGACAGTAGAAGGAAGGTCATAAGTTTCCTATGCTCACATATGAATATAGGATCAGTGAAACTCCACATCATGTACATCCACAAGAATAGGATTCTAATTAGAATATGTTATACTCCATGTATGTGTAATACGCCAAAATACACTCTATTGTCCTGTATATCTAAAATGAACGAATTAAAAAGAAAACAGAAAATTCACAGACTCACAAAAGCCTACAGCTGGGTTTTGTCCCTTCTACTGACACAGTTTTTATGACTTCCTAGAAGGGGTCAATGCAAACATTAGTGGCAAAATGGCAGTTCGTTTTTACTTACTCTAATTAAGAATTACATCCAATATTTATTTCTGAAGTACTATAATTAAACTATATTAAAGGAAATGAATGCAATTTATCCCTTGTAGAGGAATGATTTTACCATCCCTACCCCATAGAAAATTCTCACCTAGATGCTCAAAACATTCCTCTGGAATCACACATCTTTAAATATAATTACCAATCAAATGTCAGATAACCCCAGGAAGAGAAATGAGCTACAGTCAACCGTTTGTATGCATAGACTCGGTTTTCTTGGTTTTGATCATTTGAGTAAGGGGTCAAGGGCTCAAAGAATGTGTCATTCTGCTTTGTCATAAATTTGACTGAGATGGGCTTAGGGATGATGCTTGGCAGCAAAGTCTTAGCTAGAAATTGGCAGAGCTAACTGCAAACTGCCACTCAGGAGCATTGCTCGTAGTGGGTGCTGGCTGTCACCAAATCCTTGTTCTGGGCCAGGAGTGCTACACCCTTTGCATTCTTGATTTCACTTGATCCTCAAAATAACTCATAGGTTAGATAGACACTTATTACTTTTTCTATTTGATAGATAAGATGCCTGAAAATTAAAAAAAAAATCAACTAAATTGTTAGCTATGTCTGAATGTGTCTTCATAGAATTCATATATTAAAACCTTAATTCCAAGATGATGGTGTTAGGAAATGGGACCTTTGGGATGGGATTAGATCATAAGAGTAAAACCCTTTGATTGGAATTAGTCTCTCCATAAAAGGTACTTCAGAGAAATAACTCTTTCTACCATGTGTAGAAAAAAATGAGACAGCATTGGCTATAATTCAAGAAAGAAGCCCTCGTCAGACACCTGTTAGTGCCTTGATCTGGGATATCCTGGCCTGTATAACTATGAAAAAATAAATTTCTGTGGTATTTTGTTTTAGCAGCATGAACAAACTACACATTTCTAAGAATACCAACTAAAAGGATTATTGATGTTAGCAAGAAAAACTCAGGTCTGCCTGAAACTGAAGTCTGTACTGTAATTGACTATCCTTTTCTGCACTATGTAGTAGCTAATGATAAAGACAACAGATTTATTTAGAAAAAAAATCAAATTAAAATTGGGGTTATTTAGATAGTCTTTCACTTATTCTACACTTATTGATTGGCATACATTGTGCTAGACTTAGAGAATATAGCAAAATCAAATAGACACATTCTCTGCTCTCATGGGAGTTACATGTGGTTGCCATGATTCTCATTAAACTGATCACCACAGAAATAACTGTCAAAGTGCAAGGGTTAGCAAAGAAAAGTAAATGGTGCACATACTGTAGATGGAAGAAATACTGCAGGAATTAATTTAAACTGAGGAGTGGTCATCATGAGAGACATTCAGCAGAAGCTGGAAAGGTCATTTTGTTGTGTAAGGATACATATCATTCCACATTTAATGGAAATGTGACTCTAGAGACAGTCCCAAACCTGTGTAGACACTCTGCACTTGAACAGATAGGAATTCAGTGACTCCTTCTGAGCAACCCTCACAAAAAAATATGTGCCTACCATACCTAAAATTAGTGCATTTTAGTCTACAAAGAACATCCAGTTGACTTGTTAGCTCTTTGGAGCACTTTAGAATCTGCAATGAATGAGTCCATATTATGGTTTGGCTATGAAGTATCTTCCAAAATTCATGTGTTAAAGACGTGGTCTCCAGTGTGACTATGTTCCAAGGTAAGACTTTTGGGGAGTGATTAGATCGTGAGGGCTCTGACCTCCTCAGTGGATTCATAACTTGAAGGCATTATTGGAAGGTGATGTAAACTGAAGGAGGTGGGATCTAGTTGAAGAAAGTAGGTCACAGGGAGCCTGACTTTGAGGACTACATCTTGTCCCTGCCTCCTTCCTCTCTTTCCCTCTCTCTACCCCCATCTGTTATGATCCAGCAGTGTCCCTCTACCACACCCTTCCACCATGATGTTTCCATCTTGAAACCAGCGGGCCATGGACTGAAACTCTGAAACCATGAGTCAAAATAAATATTTCTTCCTCTGAGTTTTCAATCAAAAACACTTTGAAACAAATGAACATTCTAAATTTGAATTTGGCAAAGCACCAAACCACCAACAGCATCAGAACTAAAAAGTTAATATTAATTCTAAAACTCTGAGTTTCTGTTTTCCAATCATCATTACAAAAATTGCAAAATGATTTGTGGCTGTTATTTAAAATATTCTTCCTTAGAACTCTCAAGCATGCTCACCTACCCTGTTTCTTTTGCTTATTCAGGTAATTACTACTATTAATGTTTGTGCGCTCTTTCAGTGTTTTTGGTATATGCAAGCAAATATCAATATGTAGTTTTATTCATGTTCTTTTGTACAATATACAAACTCTTCTGCAGCCTGCATTTTTTTCCTCTATCAATCTCCTAGAAATCAGCTATATTTGCCTTTTCAATATCTTCCACAGCTATAAGGTAGTCCCTTATATTGACATAACAAACTTTATTTCATGAGTGCTATCTTAGTGGACACTAATATTAGTTTAGCTTTTTAGCTGTTAAAACCATGATGCAATGAATTACCTTGAAAATATTTGTTATTCATGCATTAATACGTTTGTAGTATACACTCTACAAAGCATGTGGGCTTTCTAGTTTTTCCAGATATCATCAAATATTGCTGTTTCTGTTAACCCACAACTTTCTAACTGAGCTATTAACATTTTGCGTCACTGGAATCTGTGAAAAAGAAAATAGTATCCAGTGTTTTCATTTTATTTGTAGTGAATTTGGGCATATCTTGGTATGCAAGGGCCATTTGAATTTTTTTCCTAATAGTCATTTTCTATTTTTTTAAATTAAATTTCTGATCTTTTTCTAAAAAATATTTTCAAAAATATACATGTATGTGTATATGCACACACGCACACATATACTCTCTCTCTCCCTCTCTCTCTCTCTCTCTCTCTCTATATATATATATATATATATATATAGAGAGAGAGAGAGAGAGAGAGAGAGAGGGAGAGGGAGAGAGAGAGAGAGAGAGAGAGAGAGAGAGAGAGAGAGAGAGAGAGAGAAACTATATATAAAATTATATATCTATAATTTAGCCTAAAAATCACTCTGAACAACTCAGCTAACTTGCTTAAATAAACTTGCTAAAATAACTCAAACTAAAAACAAGGGGACTATGGAAATGAAGATAAACAGTTCTTCAATTTGACATAAAATTCTTTGCAAGTTTCTTAATTTGAATTGTGGTTCATCTTTTGCAGTCATTGTGTTGTTGTTTTGTTGTTTTTTGCTCTTTGCTTTTTATACCACTGCTATAAAAAAGTTTAAACTTGAACAGGAACATATTAAATGCATTTAAAAATTTTTAAGAAATAGGAAAATTAGAAAATGAAGGAGAGGCATTTCTGATTCAGTCTCTGTCATATAATTTGAAGTAAAAATTGATCTACAAGTTTAATGGATATGTCATGTTGGGAGTCGCCCCGGCTCCAAAGACTAACTTCCCCATTCCACGAGAAGAGCCGTCCAATGGTGAGTACTGCTGACTCACATGATCCTTACCCACCAATTAGAACACACCCCATGCCAGCTGCCAAAAACCATTAAATTGTTAAGCTGTTTCAACTGTCAAACCACCCCCAATCTATAAATATGCAGAGCTGCCTCAATAAACAAACATTTTCTCCAACCAGCAAGCCTTGATCGTTCTTTCATGTCATCTCCATCTCATACCAACTCAAAGGAGGATTTGTAAAAAGTACATTAAATGTAAATAGTATTAAGTGAGGGTCCAAGTTTGAAGGGAGTGATTAACTTATTTTCCTTGGTAATTATCTGAATATCTCCTATTAATTTTCTTGAACTTAACTCAGCCAGGATTACAGATTCTTAAAGTAAATGTACAAGAAAAAGCAGCATAGTACATACAGATATGTGTTCCTTTTTGTGATATCTTGGACTTTGCTGGAGATGAAGATTCATCCATTATTGAAGGAGTAGTCTCAGCACCACTAAAAAAAAAACAACAACAAAAAAAACATTCTTCTTCATTCTAGATTGCTCATATGGCCTCTCTGATCTTCCCAGGTATCCAATACAAGTGCTCTCAGTCTAACTTGGAAGCCCCAACTAAGTGATCAATATCAGGGGTTGGAAGAGACATTTGATTAATTCCAATTTATTACCATCCCATTGTACTCAACACAATCTGCTTATATACAATTTAAGTCACAATTTTTACTTCTTATGTTTATTAACTGATACTGTCTTGAATCTTGCTGCTTGAGTCTTTTCTGTTGTTTTTTTTTAGAGCAGGTTCTCAGATAGTAAAGATTCTAGAGATAGTTATTTTAATAATTGCTGTTACATGTGCCCTTTACCTCTATTTAGATTTCTCACCATGAATTCTCAGAGATAATGAGCTGTGGTTCCATGAGAACTGCTTCTAATTTCGTAAGTGCCCCATAACATATCATCAGAGTTCACAGAGATGATAGCTACCACCAATTTGTTTATGTTATCTCCCAATTTGATGGTGGCTTTTGGTTCTCCAACCTCAAGGGCTTCTTATTTTAGATCACATGTGACCCGTTTTTTTTTTTAAATAACCTATTTTAAAATGCCTCCTAAAATACTGAGGATACTCTCTCTTTGCCATCAAATTAATTTAGAAATATTTAAAATGGATAAGCTATGCACTTATAAACATACTTCTGATGTTTCACACAAAAAAATATTAGAAGAAATTACAGAGTTCCGTTGAAATCACGCCTCCTTTGCATGTGTTGATGATAACATCTATTTCTATGAAGAGATCTCTAATATTTAAAGAATAATGACCACAAGGAGCAAAGAGTCTGCCCTCTCCCCACCCTCCCGAACTCGTTTCCTTTCTTTTCTGTCCATTTTACATCATGCACACACAGTGCCCACTGCTCTCTCATTTTGCAAAGGCCACTATAATTTTTCTTGACATGGCAATTACTTTTTAATCTGGTTAGCATAGACTGTAATGGAACCAAGTTGTAAAACATCCTTTCTTGTTTACTCTTTTATTTTGTCTTTAATTTATTGCCTTGATTTCAATCCCTTTTATAAACCTATTAAAGCTCAATTACTCACTTTGAAGTCAATCACTAATCAATGCCATTTATTTTTGTATTATGGGGAGTAGGGAGGGTAGTTAATAGTGTGTCTGTTTCAGTAAGTTTGTGATGAAGATCAGATTGTTCTAATGTTTACTGTTCCAAGGAAAGAGAAATCCAAAATGAATTAAAGAGAAATCTCCGGAAGAAGAAGTAAAATCCCTAATTTTGGGGGGTGGCTTTTAAAATAAGTTATTTTTTTTTCAAATGGGTCACAGGCTTGTTGCAGGCTTTTCTTATGCAGAAGGAAATGCAAACTACATATGGCATTTAAAATGTGATCATGGATTTATACTGATGAGTGACTGTAAATGAGGAACTGTCACTCTTATCCACTGGGGTCTCCCATATAAAAACTAAATCCAAGAGCTTAGAGGTAGACAAAAAGACATTTTGATAACAGCTTACAATTTTAAAAATGATTTTACACACATGGTTTCCCTCACTTACCCTTCAATGAAGCTCCTGAGCTATGTAGGAGAAGGTATTAATTACTGTACTCTGTAGGTGGTGGCACTAAGACGCACAAGAGATTCAAGTACTTTGCATAGCTTCCAAGTAGGAAATCCAGGATAAGCTTAGGTCTTGGTGGCTTGTCATATTCTACTCCATGCCATTGAGCTGTGAAGTTCCAGGACTTCCGTACTGGAGCTTTTTTACTTAAAAAAAGTGACTCTCAAGATTGCTAAGTGAGGTGTTTTGTTTTGAGTTTGTTTTTGTTTCTAAGTTGAATTCTATGAAGACACAGGAATTTCATGACTATTCTGGCTACTAACAGCACTGTGCTGCAAAATCATTCTCACAAAAATAAATAAATAAATAAATAAATAAATAAATAACGACCTATGATTTGTTGCATTTGCCAGTTTCTATGATGTCAATATCATCACCACGACTGGGTTTGATTTTACCAAAAGACATCGCTGAACTCAGAGCTTGGAAGAAATGTGTGCACACGGGTGTTCCCCGGCAGCAGGAGCTGTGCAGCTCAGCAGCTCAGTCCTGAGTCATGACAAGTTGATTCTTCGTGCCACAGCCATGCGTTCTGCTGTTCTGACATACAAATGCAATATTTCCAGAGATGTGGCACATCTATGAAAATAGTGGATTTGATCATTCAACCAAAATTTTAAGAAAGTCTACACACACGAGGCTCTGTGGTGACACATGGTGATGTGAGAAACAGAATCTGGTCTTTCAAGAACTGCATCATCTAGTGAGGGGAAGAGACTGGCACGCAGCAACTATTGTTCAGGGAAAGTTGACTCTGTGCTATAATGGTCGTGCTCATAGGACAAGGGAATACATTTGGAAGAGATTATAAGGCATTCTTATTAGGGAAATTGGGGAAGGAAGAATCCACAGAAGAATTGGTTATTGTGATTACTTAACAGAAAATAAACAGTTTTTCAACAAAACTTTGCTAGTGGAGAGTGCTTGCTAAATTGAAGGGCAGATACAAGCAAAAAGTTGGTGAAAGGACAAAGGCTAGGTTTGACAAAATCCTGAGTGAGTATATTTGCCACAAAAGACCAGTTTAGGATGATATTTCTCCAATGGTGATCTGAGCTTACTGGTATTCAGAACCACCGTAAAAGTCCTAGAAAAGTCTACAGATCTCTGGAACTCATCTAGCTCTGTGTTCAGAATCTCTCCAGCTCGTTGTGCAAGGTAATATTTGAACTGCATTTGTTAGCAACAATAAAAGATTTCAAAAGAATTTGAAACAGAAAATGTCATTCTATAAGAAAAGGTTCTGGACCCAGACTGGAGTCAGGAAGGAGAAAGATCATGGTGGAATTGAGGAGAAAACGTTGGCTTTAGTCAAGAGATGAGGAAGCCTTGAAACCAAGGTAGAGGCTAGAGAAATGTCAAGGATCATCTAATGTGGAGAAATGTTTTAGATCTTGGCTCTAGCTTTGCCACTGGATAGCTCTAAGTTATTTATAATGCATTTGGAGGGTCTATTTATACAAAACATGGCCTATAAGGTTTTGGACACTTGAATGTACTATACTATGGAGAATATGTTATGGTTTCACAATTCTCCAAGAAGTCTATAAACTAGATAAAGTTGGAAATCCACTATTTTCAAGGAAAAACTGGCAATGATAGAAGATTGACTAACTAGGTTGGGGGATGAGAGGGTAAAGGATAGGTATAAACAGTAAAAAGCCCAAGAGCTTCCAGCCTGACTGGAAAGAGGATAATATTATTCACAAAGTTAAGGACAACGAGAAGAGGTGCTTTGTTTAAAATACAAAAAGTTACCTTTTATACGGGACAAACTTAAGATATTTGCACTCCATCATTAAAAAGATGCCCCTCATAGGATGCAATGGCAAATTATAATGTTTTATTCAGTGCTAATATTTATTGGTATTAAATATTTTATCAGATGCTTTGTAAGCCCTTTCAATAAATTCTTATTAATTCTCAAAACAACTAATTAGTAACTATTATTCTGATTTTACAGAAAAAAAAATCAAGGTTCAGAATATTAAGTGACCTTTTAGGTCACAAGTCTGGAACACAGCTGAGGTAGAGTTCACTTCTCAAAGGTCTTTCCAACCGGTCCCAAAGATTACATTCCAACTCTCTGCTATGGCTGCCACGTTTGTATTTGGCAATGGAACATCAGGTCTATTTGAGCAAAAGAACACTGGTATTTGCATGGCAAAGAGCCAACAGTGTTTAAAGGCTGGACTTTGTCCACACATTGAAGGACAGTTCTCTATTTGGCTAAATCAGAAAAGAAATATTGGCAAAGCAAGAGATGCTAACGAGGGCATCCTTCTAGAGCCACTCCGAATCATCTCAAGCACCTCAGCTTCTCTTAGGATTAACCTCTGCACCAACCCTGATACTCTTCCTCTATACCATTCACTACTGCTCATCTTGTCCTACTTGAGAAAGTTGTTAATTTGATTCAGAAGACAAGAATCAGAGCTCACAGATCTTTCCTTAAAGGGCCCTATCTGACATTGGACAATATGATACATGTGTAATTTCAACATACCGTCAATAGGTAAGTAGATTAGTAGGTAGAAGCATGTAAACATTGAAATATGGCCTGTTACATTTATTCCCAGTTTTTCCTATTGCTTTCCATTGCCTTAGAATGGAAAATTCAGCTGCATGAATATCACTTTTTTTTCCTTTCTCCTTTTAGCTGGATTGCTTATTTGGTTCAAAATAAAAAGAATTGAGATAAAGTACAGCAATATTTTGTATATTAACTTGCCTTCCAATTAACTCAGTTGCCCAAATGAAGTTGAACATATAGAAAGAGTTTTGGGGTAGAAAATGGAATGCTGAGAGTAGCAATTAAAAAGGAAGAGGAAATCTGTTTGATCTCACTATACTAGCAGGAAGGTTCATATCAGTGGTCAGGAATGGTAGGGACATGACGTGATAGAACTGGATAGAAGAAAGCTACATGAGCGTAGACCTGGGAAGAGAGACAGAAGCTTGTATTATGAGAATACAAAGCAACAAAGAAGGAGCTCTATGTTTTTCCTATTGATTTTATTTCTCAAAAAAAAAATTATACAGTGACATTGGTATAATAGAATAAAAAATGGACTAAATCAAGCACTCTATCAAATCAATAACTTTTTATATTTGAAAGGATTTATTCTCAGAAATACCATTTAGTCTTCCACCAGCTTCAAGAAAATGATAGCTGGCTTTTGTTTTTTCCACCCAGATTCTCCAGGGAGAGCTTAACAGGACTCTTCTGCTAGAGCCACAGGTGGTTCTGCTTAAACCCAAGGAAGATGTCCTTCTGTGGGTGATAACAGTCCTGGCTTCATTGCCAATGATGCCCTCTCCTGCACCTCTCAACCTGCCACCAAGCCTTTGAAAGGGCTCTGGCATTTGTCCCCGCCTCCTTCCTTTCTCTTCAATCAGCATGAACACCAACCCTCATCACTTCACAACTCAGTTCCTGTAACTTACCCCCAACCTACGCCCTGCTGAAAGGATTTTTCATGCCAATACGGCTCTCACCACGAGTTTCCCTTCCAAGAATCCACACTCACTCCAGGCCTGTGGAATCCAGTGCACATTCCTCTGATAGGTTTTCAAAGGTCTTCAGTCTGCTCCCATTATCCTTCCATGACCTCATTCTCCACTCTCCTACGTTTAAAATTTAGTTTTTGTCAGAAAGAACTGCTGCCTACACCACCAATTTCCTGCCCCGCAATCCTACTGTGTCATGCCAACTTTTTATTTATGTTGCTCTCCAGCTTAGAAATTCTGTCCCTTTCATTTTGATGTATTTAAATGCTCTCTGAGGTTTAAAGTGCAGTTTAAGTGTTACCAACTCAAGGGAGTATTCTCTAAGCATGCCAACCTTCATTTCTGTCCTTCTTCTATAAATCTTAACAGCTCACTTCCATTCACACAGATCACACACTTCCTTAGGGCAGTGTAATTAAATGCCACTCTTCAATTATGGCCATCCTAGGAAGCAACACCTAAGTAGGATCCTTATAAATTGTTTTTGCTTAACACATGAGCCACAGGTCCAAATTTTGGATTACCTTAATTGATTATTCTCAATATGCCAAGTATACCCTATTGGACTTTCTGCTGAAACAGAAAGAAAACTTTCGTGGAGAGAAGCAGTTGTGAACAGGAATTCTGTTGCCCAATACTCTGGAGCAGTCTTATGACTTGTCCGGGAAGATATGTCTTACTTAGGGAAATTGTCTCCCCTCCAAACCAACCCAGAAGCTCAAGGATAACAAGTAGAGATTGTCTGTAACTCAAAAGGAAGAAGCATGCTCACTGATGAACATTACCTCCAATTGTATTCTAAATACCCAACCCAGAGCACCCTGTGAGCAGAACACTTGCTTAATTATTAAAAGGATTTGGAGAAGAAAAGTCCTCATGAAAATCACCAAATCTGCTGCACCATAAGATGGTTAAAGAGCTGTAAACTCAGAGAGGCTGTAGCCTACAGACAACTCTCTTATCCATCACAATGCAGCCCTTGAAAGGGGCTAGCAGGGAACACTTGCTTTTCAATAGTTCTCAAAATTCTAGAAGCAAAATTAATATTTGAGTGCAAATGAGAAGCTAAAGCTCTTCTTAGCTTTTTCACTTTCTTTTGGAAGGAAACTCTTTTTCATTTAGATAAACAAATTAGGCATTCTGAAATTCAAAGACCTATACAATGAAAGCGGTCCCTGTTCATGATGGATTAGTCTGATGTTTAAAAAGAAGGTGGAAAAAAATGCAAAACAAGCTGCCACCACTGGTTACATGAGAAATAGATCACAGGTGACGCTGGATTCTGTTTCATCTGTGGGAGGTTAAGAAGAAATGCATTCACAGAAGAATACGCCTCGCTCCAGGTATGACTGGTGGGAGGCTTCAGGGGCTGTGTTTGTGTATTATTCTTTTGAGAGCATGTACACTCCCCCTGAAATTCTACCTGCTTAGAATATTTTTCTTCTCAAAACTCAAATCAAACTCTGATCCTTGAGAATAAATCCTACTACATCCTTCATTTATATGTTTACTAAATCCTCATACCCAGAAGTCAGCAGTGGCTGGCTTTGCTACTATATCCATTAAGGCTCAAGTAATTGAATAGAAAAAGAAATCTTGCAATATTGTTTTTTTGAGTCCTGGAAATGAGTTAATCATTTAGTCATCATATATCAAGAACATGTTAGTTTAAGTTATAGGCCTATAGATTACATACACTTCAGTTATTGGTCTAAAATGAAAAGTCTAAGGATTCGAAGCTTTAGTTCAGTGTGTGATAACGCAGATATGAAATGTGTACAATAATTCCCAGAGAGTAGTTCTTTATCTTCCCAAAGACTTTAACATAATCTGAGCTGACTATGGCAGTTCCAGCATGTTTGACTGCCCTAAAAGTGAACATGTTCCCCTACAACTCGACCATGGAACCAGAAGTTCCAGATTTGAGTTTTGCAGCTTCCTTCATAGCTATGAAACATTTTCTCACTCTCAATTTCCTTAACTGTAAAATGTGAATAATATAATCTCCCTAACATGTTTTGTTGGGAGTCACCCGAGCTCCAAAGACCAACCTCCCCATCTCCCGAGAAGAGCTGTCCAATGGTGAGCCCTGCTGACTCACATGATCCTTACCCACCAATCAGAAAGTACCCCATGCCAGCTGCCCAAACCGTTGAACTGTTGAACTGTTTCAACCGCCAGACCACGGCTCTGTAACTATGCAGAACTGCCTCAAGAAACGGGCATTTTCTCTGACGACGAGCCTTGTTCGTTCTTTCATGTTTCATAAAGGATTATAAAGATGAAGCAAGGTAAGTTTGGGGAAGGAAGCCATTCTAGGCTAGAGACAATGCTGTTTGCATTTGGACTCTGTTCCTGATAGACACATTGGTCAGGTCTAAGGAAAACAGTATAGTTGACGAGATACATAGGGCTGTATCTATTGGGGAAGGTAATTTTGTTGTTGTTGCTTGTTTTGTTTTGTTCTTTTTAGCAATTTTTCAACCTTGGGTTGGATACTCATTTGTAGTGGGACACCGTCCTGTGCATTGTAGGGTATTCACTAGTACTCCCGGCCTCTTCCTACCAGAACCCATTGCAAGTTCTGACAATCGAAAATGTTTCCAAACATTCCCACTTCTCTTGTCCCAGAGCAGGAGGCAAAATCGCCCAGAAAAGAAACACTGTTAGGGAAAAATGAACAATATGAAAGTAGAAAGAAGACCACTATCATAAGAGAAGGGAATGGGGTCGGGGAGAAGAGCCAGAGGGAAGGTATTTGGTAGTGAAATTAATCCAATTATATTTTTATGCACGTATGAACATACCTCAATGAAACCCACCATTTTCTATAATTAATGAGCACCAATAAAAAAGAGAATCAGCGTTAGTTAATTCAGAGATATATTACGTCTATTTCACTGGCCTGGTTACTGAGTATGATTCCCTAAAAGGACTAGACCCTGTCTCAGAGACATCACAAAACAAAGGGTAAAAAGACCTGTACACAACTCCCTATAAAACATCCAAAGCAAACGAATGCACCAAAAGAAGTGTAAAGGTTTACGAAGCCATCAGGATCTGGTGACTGAGCAGAGGTTGCAAAACAATAAGTTTGTTTTTTGGTATAAGCTTGGAGATCAGAAAGGCAGCCTCAGGCTCCTGGCCAGCTCACCACTGAGGATGACTTTCAATACAGACCTTGCTGAGGACAGGCTTGCCTGCCCAGAGAAGGAAGGCCACAAGAGGATCCTCTTGGATTTCTTAAGCCTATGTTAAACCAATATCTTTGTTCATTCTTATAGCCCCCTTTGCTAGCCTTTACCTTCCACTAATTCTCCTCCCTAAGAAATGGTTTCTATTTGTTTTGCAATTCAGGGTTTTGGAATGGTGATACCCTGTTCCACACTTCATCCACCCAATGTGGTGTCAGAGTGAATCTCAATTTCTGGAGCACTAGGGTGAGCCTTGGTGATGGTCCTTCCTGTTGGATGCCAGGCAAGTAAATAATCGGCTCTGATTGAGCCTGGAGCGAGAACGACTGGAAACTCACTTCTTGTCTGTAAGAAGTGAGTTTAGCATTGCGAGCTATAATACCCAAGCAAATGCCTAACAATCCATCCAGTTGTCAGAGCAGGGATTCAAAAACTGGGAGCTGGGAAGAACATGTGATACTGACAATGCCCAGTCTGGGGCTTTTGAGGTCATCTCTGTGTGATACCAGCCTTTTATCCCATCTTGCTCAGAGAATGCTGAGAAAGCCAACGAGGATATAGATGGTGTGATGTAAAACACAGTCACTGTAAATATCTCAGCATGTGTCTTGCTGACAGTGGGAAGTCCAGCTCTGGGAAGAAACACTGTCAGCAGTAGCATCTATTTATGTGAAGGATTAAGCTAGAAAATGCTTATTCTTATTGATATTTTTGGTAGTTCTCCCAGAATTTTGAAATTGTTTTCAATATGCTATTTTGCTTGCTTGGACTTTTGTACTTGTAACTGATTCTAGTGAGCACATTAGTCAGGTTTGGATGGACCACCAGACATTTCATCCATAAATTAAATAAGAATGGAGTAGTTAGAAATACAGAGAATACCCTGCCTTGAGTGTTTCAAAACCTGGGCTTGAATCTCAGATGCATCCTCTCTCAATGCACCTGAGATCTCAATGTGATCTTGAAAAGTCCCTAATCTTACTTGTAACACTCAAATATCCTTCTAATGGTTCTGTTTCTTAGGAGTTCTATGCAGGTAAGGTAAACAGATATATGGGAATGTGTGGTCAGCTAAAAAGAGAAAAGGAGAGGTAGAGAGCAAGGTAAAGGGGCGTGGCGTTCGATATTCTATTTTAATGGCCATTGCAAGTTATATCAGTGCTTATGTTTTTGGTAGGTTTTTTTTCCCTCAGTGTATTATGTTCACCATATTTGGTGAAAAGAGGGAATGAGTGACTTCCTTTTGATGTGTTAAGAGCTTAGTTAATAACAAGTCAACCTGAACCTAGATCTACAATTCAGTTGATGGACCCTCAGTGATGGATGAGGGGGTTCTACCTTTAAGTAAGACCACCTGGGGAGGCTTATTGTTAGTAGATGTTAATGATTCCCGGCTTTCTTTAAAGGGTTAACAATAGCTAAAGTTAGGTTAGTAACTTTATGTGACTGAAAGGGTCAGTTGTGACTTAGAGACTTGCTGAGGTAGGGAAAAACAATAGGGCAGGACAGGCCTGGTTAAGCCCTTACTGTTTTTGAGAGTAATCACCTAGAAAGAGCATTTAAATTTTGCATAAGTGAATTTATTAATTGTATCTTATTTACTTATATTAAATTGAAGAGTGGGGAAAAACAGTGATAAAATTGGCTCCTAACACCCCCAAACTGAGTGTGTTTTGCTTGTTTGCTTGAGTGATTGATTATTGGGATTTTTTTTCTTATGATAAGTGACAGAGAACATTTTTTTTTAACTTCCCATCAAAAGGATTTCCTACCATCAAGCCAACAAGATCCAGATGTAATTTCACTGATGAGCAAAACATCTCTGCCAACTGAATTCCTATTGATTAGCATCTGATTTTGTTTGTCAGCAAAAAGAAAATTTTATTCTTTAATGGCATGTTTGCTACGTAACCATCGGGTATAAGAGGAAGAGGAGGCTGTGGATGGAGGGATTTCTTTTAAAAGCTGATGAAAATATATTGGTATGTAAGGTCACTTCTGCTCCTACCCACATCAATAGCATCTGTAATCTTTTTTTTTTTTAATTTTTTATTGTTGGCTGTTCAAAACATTACATAGTTCTTGATATATCATATTTCACAATTTGATTCAAGTGGGTTATGAGCTCCCATTTTTACCCCATATACAGATTGCAGAATCACATCAGTTGCACATCCATTGATTTACATATTGCCATACTAGTGTCTGTTGTATTCTGCTGCCTTTCCTATCCTCTACTATCCCCCCTCCCCTCCCCTCCCCTCCCCTCTTCTCTCTCTGCCCCCTCTACTGACATTCGTTTGTCCCCCTTGTATTATTTTTCCCCTTCCCCTCACTTCCTCTTGTATGTACTTTTGTATAACTCTGAGGGTCTCCTTCCATTTCCATGCATTTTCCCTTCTCTCTCCCTTTAGCTAGCCAATCCCTAAAAAACAAATGCCAAATGTCTTCTTTGATATAAGGAGAGCATCTGTAATCTTAAAGCAGCCAATGTCTTGTCCTGAAGATGAAAGGAAGAGCTGCCGGGTTTGCTGTTGTTCTTAGGAGTTAGAAACTGTCAAGGCCTGGGCGTCTCTCACTCTGCACACAGCTCCCTGGCTCCATCTCCCTGCAGGGCTTCGAAGGGTCATCCCCAAGCCAATCATTCTCACCAGGTGGGAGGAATGACAGCTGTTTGTGGAAACATGGCAGCACGAAGGCAGGCCCCAGCCCAGAACAGCATGAAGTGAATTTGTGAGCAAACAAAGCAGACCCAGAGTTTTATAAATAGGCGCGTGCACACACACACACAGACTGGTTACAGTTACAGAATACCCTCCCATTTATCAAGGACTTTGTCAAACATTTTTTCATTCCATCATGGCCATAATCTTATGAGGTAATTATTAAATCAATTTTTAAAATTGGGGAAATCAAGGTCAAAAGATATTCAATGACTTATCCAATATTATGGAAGCTGTAGGGTCCAGACCTAAGATAGAAGCATGCATGTGGTTCCAACTCTACTGTTTTTTCCAATATACTAAATTTTCTATCTATCTTCTTTTACTCTATGCTTTTCAAGTGAAACCCTGATTTCCTGCTGGTTAGGAATCTACAAGTGAGGGACTGTTGTTATTATTCACATGAAATTTCAATAATACACGAATGCAAATAATTTATTACTTAGGAGTCATAAGGAAAGAACATAAGAAATTTGTGTTAATAATAAACTTAACCCTTATACCTATTGGTAACACAATTTGACTTCTTTAGTAAATTGATGGGCGCCTTTCACATTAACCTCTATGTCTCTATGTCGTGTGTGGGAAGCAAAAGGGTATGCAGAATAATTAAGTAAGATGAAAAATTTCCAGGAATGTCTTAAATGAAATGTATTTTCTTAAATGATTGACCAAAGACCTATCAAGAGTTCCCACTCAATTCCCTGTGCAGTGAAGAATGTTTCAGGTCACTTGTGACCCTGAAGGTATTAAGAGGTCAAAATGACTTCAAAGTCCTGAAATGAAATGAGGAGTAACAAGAGATAAGTCAAGAAATTGGCATAAAAATGTGAGATTCTCCATTCTGTGTAAACTCAAGGTTTTGTGAGAGAGCCCATCAGCCCTTAACTGGTTAACAAAATGTAGTTATCTGGCAATGGACCTGTGGACCCCTTCCCAGACAAAGAGTAACTAAATAGTGTTCATAAAGCAAGGTCATGAAGCACGGTTTAACACGCAGAATATTCTGGCAATCAACTTTTTATCAAATACAATTTCAGCTCTATAGAGAATACAGGAAACTTTTATCTTTGCTTCACCTATCTATATTATCTATATCCTGTTCCCATTCAGATTGCCTTTCCTATAATCGTACTATCTACTGTCCATGAAGCCACCCTCCCCTTAACAATTCAGAATTTTATAATGCCCATTTGTTCCCTGTAGGCACAATGACCCTCTCCTCATTGAATGAGTCACTAAGACTCCTTTCTCACTGGCCCTCCACTAGTCACATGTCTACTTCAGAGGTTCTCATCCATTCACTCCTTCTTTCCATGTGGTTCTATCTGCAGTTAATGTCTTCTCCGTCTTGCTCCTGAACTTGATGCCAACTTTGCTTTCACATGGCATAAGCATGGTAGCAGAGAATCTGGGCAGCTTTAAGGAGTGGCTGATTATAATTGCCTTTTCTTGGTTCAAAGAGTCAGCTAGAGCTCTAGAAAATAATATTTTGGCCAGAGAATTCTTTCTAATTAGATAAGCAAAAAATATGTGTGCATATACAGTATATATTTTACATATTAAAATCAATATGTAAATTATAATAGATAATACAAAATATATGTAGATAGAAACAACTATATTTCAAACCTAACAAGGTATTTAAAAACAGAATAAGTAGCCTTTCCCTAAAACATCTCTCAAGTTTATTGATTTGTACTTTAGTTTTATGTGTTGGATTTTTTTCTACTAATTTCACTTTGCATTTCTATGAGTCCCTTTTGAGACTGCTATTATGAATCTTAAATTTTGCCTTTTATAGATATAACATGAAAAATGTTTTCTGTAGTTGGGCTTAAGGAAAAAAGCAAACAAAAATTTAAAAAATTTCTTTAAACAACAATGGTTTATGTAACTTGTCACGTTTCAATCTTCTACTAGACTGTTGGGATGAATGGAGCCAAATATTGTGTTTAATCACAACACATTTAAACTATGATTAGAATATTTGCTTCCTTGTTTCTTTCTCATCTGTGTTTTCCCCTTTTCAAGGCAGCTTCAAATCATTTTTGAAGGAGGCGGAATATAACCACGTTGAATAAATGGATTGAAGTGTGCCTTTGAGAAAAAAGAATCTTAATTAAGGGAGAGCATTTATTATACAACAATTATATGTTCAGACAATGTAGATATCATACAGTTATAACAGAGGGAGAACAAAGATGTAAAAGCAAAAAGAGCTTTTAAACATTATTAGTCTTTACGTTGGCGGTAATAATATGAGTATACCGGGCAGAGACTATGTGTGCAATGTGGGATAAAGTAAATAAGTAATTGTGGATTATTCAACTCTATCATCCTCAGTGTCCTGGAGAACCAGGGCATTTGTTATGGAAGAAGGGAAACTCAGGTGTCACAGAGAAGAAGTTAAGTTAAAAACTTTGTAGCCTTGAATTTGAATTACATAGAAGTATCAGTATAAGCTCATGAGGCAGTTAACCTTAAAACAATAACATAGAGCTATGAATTTGATACTATTTTAATTTAAATATCCAGCAGGGTGTGTGTCTGTGTGTGTGTGTGTGTGTGTGTGTACATAAATAGATAAGCGGATTCTAAAATGTAAATGGCAAGGCAAGATAACTATATAAGAAAACAATTTGGAAAAGGACTCATATCCCTTGACTTCAAAATTTTCTAGAAAGGTTCTACTGTGATTTAGTTATGAGATGTCTCTGCAAAACTCATGTGTAAGATACTGTAAGAATGTTTAGAGGTGAAAAGTTCATGGTAGGAGAGCCTTAACTTAATGCTTTAATCCATTGACAGGGATAAACTGGGAGGTAACTATAGGCAGGTAGGATGTGGCTGGAGGAGGTGGGCGACTGAGGGCATGCATATGGGGGTTATATTTTGTCCCTGGTGAGCTCTCTCTCTCTCTGCCTCCTTGCTGCCTGAGTTGCTTTCCTCCTTCACACCCCTCCTCTATGGTGTCTTGCCTCATTCATCTCAGGCTGAAAGAAATGGAGTCAGCTAACCATGGACTGAACCTGTGAAACGGTAAGCCCAAAATAAACTTTTCATTCTTTAAAATTGTTCTTGTCACATCTTTTGGTCACAGTGGCAAAAAAAGGTTACTAAAACAGGCACAGTTTCAAGCTTGTGCAGTAATAGCAAAAGGACAGACATACAGACCAGTAGAACAGGATGGAAAGTCTGGAGATAGCCATGCACATATCTGGGTTAACTAATTCTTTTCAAAGTCAAAGAGTTAGTTTGGTGGAGAAAGGACAGTCTTTTCAGCAAATTGTGCTGGAGCAATTAGGTATCCATATGCAAATTCAAATCTCCATTCATATCTCCCACCCTACACCACCCATCAACTCAAAAGGGATCATAGACAACCTGAACCATGAAATTTAAAGTCCTAGAAGAAAGCATCAGAGAAAAACTGAATTCCATAATATCTCCCCATCTCCAGAGAAAAGAGAGATTTCAGTCTATTAACCTTATCTCCAGGAATCTTCTGGAGATCTGATCCATATATAGAAGATATTTCTGGGAGTATGAACTGAATGTGAGAACTGTGTGGTCCAAGATGATTCCGAACAAGTTTCTGCCTTCGTGATCCAGCGGCAAGTGAAAAGGACGCATGGGTCTAGGCACAGTGGAGAAAATTATGTTATCCTCCCCCTTTTCCTATAAATGCAAATGTTCCTACTGGGACTGCATGGCCACTTGGAGCCAGCCTATTTTTTCTCCCGTGAATTAAAAGAGAGAGCTCTTCTTGCCCAATGATGGAAGAAATTTGTGATGTCCCTCACTCCCTCTCCCACTGATGATTTGTTTTGCAGCTCTCCCTGGGTAGTGCTCTGTGGCAGCTGCTCTTTCTTTTTGCTGTATACATGTCTCCTTTTTATCTTGGAAGACAGGGCAATTTCTTTGAAATAAGGCCCCCTTCTCTGTTGCAAGTGACCTTGAGACATTCAGCACTATCATTTCCCAGCTGTATTAGTGACTCCAAATTCAATTTCAAGGTTCTTGAAAGCATTCCCTTGTCCACCTTGTGTTCAGTCGCCTTTGTTTAAGTGTCCTACAAGGCAATTGCTTTGGGATCCTTGTATCCATTTTAACATGTGCCTCTTAGCCAAAGAGAATTGCAGCAAGTATGGCTTCAATGCCTGGGGCCTGGCAGTGATCCAGGGCGTCATAGTTGAGGCCTCTGTCCTGTCTTTGGATGCTGTGAATAGCCAGTAATGAGAAAAGAGGGAACTGTCATGCTAGGGCCTTGGGGTCCAGATCATGCAAATCATTTAACAATATATAGTAGAGACTCAATTACTCACAGTATATAGGACCAAGAGTGCTTTTCTAACAGTAAACTTGAATAATAAGCAATTATGGGCATATTTTAAAATGCAGATGCATGCTTCTGATTGATGGGTGGGACAGTGTTCATGGTGATGCCATTGAAACATGCTATTTATGGTTGTCATCAATTATATTGGTGTTTGTCAGGGAACAGCCTTCTGAAACTTAGCTTCCTCATTTGTAAAATTTATGTCTCAGGCATCTTTCAGATCAGACCTTCTAGGCCACCTGCCTGGTGAGTATTCAGAAATATTTTTGATTCAGCTGTCCATGATTTCTTGCCTTTTAATCTCATAAATCCTGTCCCCCAAAATGGAAAATAGGTTTCCTCTCTAGTGCCCAGGATAATTGAGTGGTCATGGCTGCCTGGCTTGCAAAAGATTCCAAGGCTGTACCTAGGATCGCCTGGGCACAGGCTGGAGCATGAGTAGCCTGTATGTCCCAGGGATGTTGTGTCTTGGCCTCTGGATTTATCTCGATAACATTCTCACTCCCAGGGTCTGGTCAATTTCCTCTCCTCCACATTTTTCACTCTTGGTGGATTTTTAAACTGTCTGAATAACATGTACTCTACCAACAGGACTTAAAAGAAGTTTACAGCCTCTTGTGTGTCTGAAATTTCAACAGATTATAATTATAGGAAAAATTGTCAGTGATTAACCATAGTCGGGGGTTCAAAATTAAACAAAGTCTCAAAAAATAAGTCAGACCTAGTCTTGACTGCAAAGTAAATGCATTAGTCCAGTATGTAGTATCTCTCAGAATCTCTTCTTAGACATTCATGGAAAAGCAATAAACTCTTTTTTGTTCCTTTTGTGCCTTTTTATTACATGGGAAAAGAAGCATCCAGGCTTAGTGCCACTGTTCCCCAGACACACCGCAGAACATTAATGAATAGTACTCAAGAGAATATTCCAGAATATCAACATTCAAAGGAGAATCATTCATATCACAAATGAAACCACAGTGCTAATATTTTTTTTTCTCCAATAGCAATCACCCGTCTCCTATCCTTAATCAAGAAAAATCAATCATTACTTGAAAATGTTTTACTCAATACTGAAGAACATTTTAAATTCCAGAATTGTCCAATCAAACAAAATATCAATTGGTATTTCCAAGAAAGATTCACTATCATTAGCCAGGAATAATTTTTGTTATCATTTTATACTAACTGCACCATGATATTAAGTCTCTGAGAGCTTGAAATTTGAAATATTTATTCTATTCACTGTAGTTCTGTCCTTTCTTTTCAAAACAGTGATGCCCTCTCTTTAGTGTTTCTTTGCAGATTTACCCAGCTTGGGTAGCTCAGGCCTGTGAGCACATGTATGCTGAGAGAGTGTGTATGCATGTGTATGTATGTGTGTGTGTGTGTGTGTGTGGGTGTGTGTAAAATTCTACATGTTCAGTGGATAATGATAGATCTTCCAGAACCTATGTTGTGAGAATTCTTAGGGAACTTGAATCTCGCCTAAACCCTTTATTTTAAAGTAAGAAAACTCAGACTCAGAGAGGAAATCTCATTGTTAAGCCTTCATAAAATTAAAGGAAAATGACATCAAAGATCGTCTCACAGAAAAAAAGTGAGTCTGCATCTAGAAGTAATGTGCTCTGACTCCTGCTGTCTCTTCTCCAGCCCTCTCCCTAATTCAGCATCCTATTAAATCCAAGAACCACATTCCCATTTTTCCTGGTGATGTTTCTATGCACTATAAAGTAGGAAAACTCAAAAGCATCTTTCATGAAAATGGCCTGTGCCCTAGAAAATGTGAGAGCTACTATTATAAAAAGACATTATTTTCCTTCTTGTTCCACTGAGGTCATTTTTTAAAAAGTCAGCCCCAAATCTCACCATCATTTTGTGTCCCAGATATCTGACACCTTTATGGAAAAGATCCCGTAGAAAATGTTTCCTTTACCGGGCCAACATTTAGGCCACCACCATCTTGCCATGAAGCTGAGATAGTGGAAATGAAATGCTGCTTCTACAAAAAAAAAAAAAAAAAAAAAAAAAAAAAATGACTCTTTGACATGATCTGCTAAGTATAACCATCATATCAGTGAATGGCATATTCTATTTGGTATGTAAAATTCAGAAATACCGAGTAAGGTCATTAGTGAGTGATTTTTGTTTAAATTCCACATTTTCCCCCGAGACTCTGCCTTCTGTCAAGATTAAGCTGTTCAGGCCTTAATATTTGTTGTGAAATATATGCCTTTGATCTCCCCGGTGCCATGGAGACAGGGTGGAAGAGCCCCATTACTCCGGAAAAAAACAACTTGCAATGGGATGCAGGCACATGCTCCTAATGTCAAGCCTGGGTACTGGTCATTCTGGGAACAGAAACTGAAGGACCTATAGAGAGATACTTGTCTCCTTAGGAGGCAGTTCTTTAAAGAAGAAATGACAGATCTATGTCCACATGGGCAAACTGGATTTTCTTTGAATCAGGCCATTGCTGGGGGATAATAGGCATTTGTGTGCACCACCAAGTACCTCCTCAGACATGTCACTGTAAATCCACTAGGCACAAGCTCCTTAAGGACAAAACTAGATCTTCATCACCTTTATTCTCTAAGTCTGGTACACAGTGCACTCAACAGAACCATTCAGAGTGAACCAATACAGCAAATAGAACTGAAGTCTAAGCAAGTGTGCTCAACCTCGGGCTATTTCTCCCTCGTCAACAAGGGGGCGTTTGGAAGTATCTGGAGACATTTTGGGTTGTGACAACGTGGGGGCATGTGCTACTGATAGCTAGGGGACAGAAGCTAGGGATGTTGCTCACTATACTACCAGGTGCAGGGCAGTCCCACCTCTGACCCAAATCACCAGTGGCACTGAGGAAGGGGAAGACCGGTATGGGTCGTTAGAGGGAAGAAGCTGTCCCTCCTAGACCCAGGTTCATCCGCTACCCACCATGGCCACTTTCTGCTTCCCACACAGAGGAGGGCTGATTCTTAGCATTTTGGAGACCTGGATGAGGACTTGGGAATACAAAGTCCATGCCCTTCCTAAGCCCTGTTTTTGGGGGCTTGAGCAACCCATAGGCTTCTGCTGTCTTATTCCATACCACAAGCTTTATGGTTCCGGCTTCCTGGAGGCCCACACGGGCCCTGTCCTGTCTGAGCCTGAGCAGATGAGTGGGTATAACTTGGAAGTTAGTAGTGCAGAACTCGTCACTTCTCCACACCTAAGGCATGTAATAAACCTGTTACTTGTTTCAAGATTTGACTGAAGAATATAAATACTATTTATTGATACTTCAGTCCCCATATAAACCATGTTCAACCTTCACTAAGATCTATAAATTCGTCTCATTAAGAACATCTTGAAATATCTTACCCCATGGAGTTGTGGATTTCTTCTTAACGGACAGTTGCTTCAAGGAGCAGGCCCTGCCTGGACAGATATTCAATCATCTACTCTTAATATTGTGAGAAGGGCTCTAAGCTATTAGGAATTATGGGACTTGAAGCAATGTTCAAAGCCATCATCCGGCCCGCCCTGGTGAGACAGCACATAAAGACATGAGCCGCTCTGGGAACGAAGGTTTCTGGCTGGAGGCTCAACCAGGCCTGCTGACATGGCGATTGTGGCACACACTGATAGATCTCAGCCTGAGCAGAAATGAGGGGTGGCAGAGAACAATTCCTCCCAGAACAGAGGATTGCACATTTTCATTAGATGCTCCAGGTCTGAGGGCAGGTCTCGTCAAATTATCACTCTTCCATATTGTTAAGTGTTGTAGCATCTTCTTACAATGTTTTCACCTAAGTGGACAGAGAAAAATGGCTCTCAGTGGTTTCCATTTCTTGCAGCTCTGGTTATAGCCTGTTTGCCCTGGACACGTTAGTTTTATTTTCAGTGCTTTCCCTTTAACATTGATTTTATCTGATTTCTAATTAACTTAGAAAATATGAGTTGGACTTGGGATTTCTATGTAACAGATTTAGGAAAGAGAATATTGATGATTTTTTTTTTTTGCTTCTCTTATGATTTCTCAGTGAACTTAGCAGCCATCAGTTTAACCCTCTTTACTGGGTACAGTGAAATTGATACTTGATGTTGACAAATATATATATATATATATATATATATATATATATATATATATATATATATATATATATATATATATATATATAAATGTCTTTCCCCATTAATTATTATTTGCTTTATACCTTTTTCATGATTTATTCCAGTTATTATGAGTAATCTGAACCCAGCGCGGTGGTGTGTGCCTGTAATCCCAGAGGCTCAGGAGGCTGAGGCATGAGAATACCAAGTTCAAAGCTAAGGTGATAAGCAACTGAGTGAGACCCTGTCTAAAGAAAAACAACACAAAATGGGACTGGGGATATGGCTCAGTGGTTGAGTGCCTCTGAGTTCAATCCCTGATACAAAAAAAAAAAAAAAAAAGAGTAATCATCAATATCACAGGTTATCATCTCCATGGTAACAGCACCCATTTTCATTAGTGCCTATTTTGTATCACACGTTGTGCTGTTTTTACATATTTTCTTACAATTATCTCATGAAATGATTATTCTGTCTTGGATTTTTCAGAAAAGGAAACAAATCTTAGAAAAGTCAAGCAGTGTGGCTAACTCAAGGTCATAAGCTGCAAGGCCAGTCTGGTTCAATCCAGACTGCACTCTCTCCTGGTGATAATGTGCCCATGGTACAGCATACTGCTGTGAATCTCGCAGCACATGTTTCCTAGTTTGAGAAGGAAGGAAACCCTTCGTGATAAATTTACACCACAATGTAAAAAGACAGAGGACAGGAGGAAACTCAAGTTCAATTTTTTTAGCATATTCTCTTATTCTTTTCAGATACACATGAAAGTAGAATATATTTTGACATATTAACTTCCCATTCTTGCAGTTGTACATGATGTGGAGTTACACTGGTTGTGCATTCATGTGTGAACATAAGAAAGTTATGTTTGATTCATTCTATTGTCTTTCCTATTCCCATGCCCCTTCCCCTTCCTTCATTCCCCTTGTCTAATCCAATGAACTTCCATCCTCCCCATCCCCTTATTGTGTTTTAGTATCTTATTGTGTTTTAGTATCTGCATGTGAGATAGAACATTTGACCTTTGGTTTTTTGGAATTGATTTATTTCACTTAGCATGATAGTCTCCAGTTCCATCCATTTACTGAAAAATGCCATAATTGTATTCTTCTTTATGGCCGAGTAATATTCCATTGTGTATATATATCATATTTTCTTTATCCATTCATCTGTTAAAGGGCACCTAGGTTGTTTCCATAGCTTAGCTGTTGTGAATTGAGCTATAGCAAATTTGTCTATGAAAAATGACATCTCTGATCCTGTTGTAGTTTGTATCTGAAATGTTTCCTAAAGGCTCATGTGTTAAAGGATTGGTCCCAGCTAGTGGTGCTATTTGGAGGCAGTGAAACATTAGGAGGCGGGTGGAGCATCCATGAAAGAGGCAGGTTACTGGAGTGTCCTGAAGGGGATCTTTTGTCTCTGGAACCTTTCTTTCTCACTTCCTTTGCTTCCTGTGGAGCAGCTTTGCTTCACCACATCCTTCTGCTACAATGTTCTTCCTCACCACAGACCCAAAGTAATGGGGCCCAGCAATCATGGACTGAAACCTCTGGAACTGCAAGCCAAAATAAATCCTCCCTCCTTCTACGTTAATTTTTGCAGATACTTTGTCATAGTGATGGAAAACTGACTAACACAGGTCCTTTGGGTGATGGAATTGTTTTGTATCTTTTTTTTTTTTTTTTTTAATTCTCAGAGTCTTTTTTTTTTAATTTTAATATTTATTTTTTAGTTCTCGGTGGACACAACATCTTTGTTTGTATGTGGTGCTGAGGATCGAACCCGGGCCGCACGCATGCCAGGTGAGCACGCTACTGCTTGAGCCACATCCCCAGCCCCTGTTTTGTATCTTGACTGAGGTGATAAATGCACAGATGTCTATACATGACAGAATCACATAGAACTTAACTCTCAGACATATAGACACACACCCAAGAGAAAAATGGGAAACCTGAGTAAGATAAGAAGATCGTGTTCACGTGAATATCCTTTTGGTGATAAAGTCCTATTCTTTTTAAGATGTTACCACTGGAGGAAATGAGATGGAAGCATATATCATGACCATATTTACCTATATGTGCTGCTGTAAGAAAATACCTGAGATTGAGTAATTTATAAAGAAATTACATTTATTTCTCACAGTTCTGGAGTGACCATGTTTCCTCCAAAATCCGTGCTGAAGCCTAATCCCCAAGGCTACCATAGTAAGAGATGTGTCCTTGGGAAGTGATCAAGTCGTGAAAGCACAACCCTCATAAATAGGATTGTTGCTCTTATGAAAGGTCTAAAGAACGAGAGGAGTGTTCTCTTGCTTTTCCATCCTGTTGCCCTCTGAGGATGAAGTCTTTGTCCTCTGTAGGAGAAAGAACAACTGAGGCTGGCCACCATGAAGTGAAGACAGGACCTCTACCAGACACCAATCCTGAGAGCACTTTGATCTTTGACATCCTAGAACTCAGAACTATAAGAAATAACTCTCCATTGTTTATAAATTACCTAGTCTGAGGTGTTTTGTTATAGCAGCGTGAACAGACTGAGAAAAGGTACATGAGACCTAATTTTATTTACAATTATATCACAAAATATCTCTTCATTAGTCAGCATTTTCTAGAAGAACAGAGCAAATAGGAAGGATTTGTTATAACTTTGGAGGCTGGAAATTCTCTAGATCTGCAATGTGAGTTGGCAGGCTGGGGACACAGAAGAACCTAGGGTAGAGTTCTCAACTAATTTCAAAGGTCGGAGAACAGGAGGGCCAGTAATATGGTTTCAGTCTTCCATGGTTTGAACATTTGTCTCCTCTAAACTCATGTTGGATTTTTTTTTTTTTCTTTGCACTAGGGATTGAACCCAGTGTTGCTTAACCACTGAGCTACTTTCGCAGCCCTTTTATTTTAAAACTGGGACTCACTAAGTTGTTTAGCACCTTGCTAAGATGTTGAGGTTGGCCTTAAATTTGTGATCCTTCTGCCTCGGCCTCCTGAGCTGCTGAGATGACAGGCATGAGCCACTGCATCTGGTTCATGTCGAAATTAATTGCTTTTGTACAATATAAAAAGTTGAAGCCTTTATGAGGTGACTAGGTCATAGGATTCTGCTCTCATGGGTGGGATTATTGCTGTTATAAAAGGTCAGTTTTGGTCTCCTTGTACCTCTTGGCCTTTCCACCTTCCTCCATTTAAAAACAAACCATTCTTCCCCTCCAGCAGACAATGTTCAAGGTACCATCTTGGAATAAGAGACCTTGGGTCCTTACTAGACACCAAATCTGCTGGTGCCTTGACCTTGGACTTCTAAGCCTCCAGAACTGTGAGAAATAAATGTGATTTCTTTATAAATTACTCAATCTCAGGTATTTTCCTACAGTAGCACACATAGGTAAAGATACAGCCCAAAGGACATCAGGGTCAAACACTGGAATCTAATGTTTCAGTTCAAGGCTGATAGGCAGGAGGAATCTTCTCCAACTCTGCCCTTTTGTTCCCTTCCATCTGTTCTTTTCATTACTTCCTTGGTGTGCTTTGCAAAAGGAACATATAATCATGTGAGTGAATTTTAATGGCTTCCTGTTGTTTTGGATGGTCTAAAGCTTCCTTGAATGGTCTGGACCTGTCCAACCTCTGAACTAACCTCACTTAACTTGAACTATTGTTTTGTTTTTTTCCCCCCAATCATCATTTGGTTCTAGAATATTCCATGCAGTCCTGCACCTAGGAGTCTAGGCCAAGTTCCCTGCTATTCATTTTCCTAATTCTATGTTCCTTTCTTTCAAAATAGTCATTTCCGCTCATGTTTCCTGTTTCTGGGCAATTGTTTTTTACTTAATGGCATCTGATTTTCTTTGTGTTCACAAAAAGAAATCTTTTGTCATGGAAATTTCCAAACTTGCACAAAGTAGAGTGTAATGAATCCCCATTTCTTCCACCTTGCTTTTACAATTAGCAGCAAATGAATCTTTTTTATCTTTTGCATCTTTATCCTGTTCCACTTCCTCCTTAAATATCACAGTTTCTCCTAATACCTTAGTTTGTACCTCTAAAGGCAAAGGACTCTTTCTTTTTAAAAAAACACACAAAATATTTTCACATTGTCACTCTTCTAAAAGTTGATGAGTGTCTTCAAGTTATCAAATACCTAGTCAGTGTTTAAATATTATATAATATTTAAATTTAAGCGCGAATTCCCCTCAAACTGAAGACAGGTACAATCAGTCTAGCACAGCGCACACCACATGCCAGGTACGAAGTATTGCTGACTAAGTGACAGTGAGTTCTTCTTTAATAAATATTTATGAATTAAGTTGGATACAGGAACATGTCTTAGAGAAACCCAGTTAAACTGCCACCCTTTTTCTTCACCCCCACAGGGTCCTAATATCTTTTTCAGTGATACTCTTGGGTCTTAGAGCAAGATGGTTCATTGGGGCAAGCTCTCGAACCAGGAAAATCTATCAAAGCTTCGCCCTCACCTCAGGCTTGATACACATGCTGTCACCCCCAGTGAGATGAAGGAATAAGAGTGCTTCCTGTTGTCAGGGCTTTTATTTTCTTTCTTCCCATCATTCTCTCTTTTTCCATTCCCAGAGAGTACTCAGTCCCTACAAATGGTTTTCACCAGTTGAAAGTGGCTGAGCTGGACATCACAGGGATGGGTGGTCTGCCAGGTCACTGTGTCTCTGTACAGGCTCTTGAACATAGGCTGGGTACTGTAATTCAGGGATTTTCGAATCTGGGATAGAAGGAAGGGGAAGAACGTTTACAGCTGAATCTCATGGAGAAGGAGAAAAAAAAAACTCTTTGATACTTATCGCCTGTACTTTCTTATATTTTTATTTTTTAAAATATGTAACATATAATTTTTCATCATAAAAATGGTACTTAGTCTTAGTTGTAATTTTCCATTCATTCCTAAGCAGTTTTCCACATTATTATAAACCCTTGATATACATTATCTTTTATTCCACAGTATTCTAATAAATGACATTTCCAAATTTCATTTGATGAATATTGCTTCCAGTTCTGAATGGCTATAAATAATACTTTGATGAATAACTTTGTACATAAAGCTTTTTGTGTATTAAAGATAATTTTTAGAGTCAGTTCCCAGAAGTACAAAGATTGGGTCAAAGAATATGAATAATTTTAAAGCATATATATGCATATTACTTTGTTACTTAAGAAGCATTGTTGTTCACCCATAAAATTAATTTGCCTTTAAATTAAATTTAAATTTGAAGTACTTCTTATTGTTTTGCTAGTGCATAAATCCTACAAAGTCATTATAGAAAATTAGATAATACAGTTATGTAATAAGAATGAAATAAAAATCATGAGCGATTTCACTGCTCATTGCATGCATTTTCAGATTTTCTTTATTCATATAAGTAATGCGTTTATGCTATGAATGGATATATATATATATATATATATATATATATATATATATATATATATAGAGAGAGAGAGAGAGAGAGAGAGAGAGAGAGAGAGAGAGAGAGAGTCTCACAAAAGAAACATTTCAGATTCCTATCAATGATGAGGATTTATTTCAGATCTTCTTAGCGACATGGAATGACAAGGACAACTTACATCAGCTATAAAATTACCTTAAAACTGTGGGCTTCTAAGACAGTAATATCCCAAGGTCAAGTGGAAAAGTCTTCTCTTTGTACATATGATCCACGTACATCAAATGCTTTTGCACTTTTCTGGACCTGGCGGCACACACCTATAATTCCACCAATTTGGGAGGCTGAGGCAAGAGGATCACAAGTTTGAGGTCAACCTCAATAACTTAGTGAAACCTGAAACAACTTAATAAGACCCTGTCTCAAAACAAAAAAATAATAAAAGCTGGGATATAGTTTAGTGGTAAAGCATCTCTGTGTTCAATCCACTGTACCCCTCAAAAAATGCTTTAGCACTTTTACTTCCCTGGAGATTCTACTATATTTGTTTGCTACCCTGCAACTGAACACTTCTTACTCCACTTTTTGGTAAAGTTCATCTTAAGTCACCTCTAAAGTTACTGTCTTTTTTTATACCCAGCCAAGATATGAATGTGTGCCACACACATACACACACATTTATCTCATGTTCTTTTTGTGTGTGTGTATGTGTGTGTGTGTGTGTGGGGGGGTTATTGGAGATTGAACTCAGAAGCATTTAACCACTGAGCCTCCCCCCCCCAGTTTTGTGTCTTTTTTTGGGACAGTGTCTTGTTAAGTTGCTTGATGCCTGGCTGATACTGACTTGGAACTTGTGATGCTCCCACCTCAGCCTCCCAAGCCACTGGGATTACAGGCATGCACCACCGTGCCTGGCTACCTCATGTTCTTATATACATGAACAGACTATGAAGGGTGTTGTACAATTAGTTGCATTCTTACCAGGCTATTTATGAAGCAAAGATACAATTCAGGCCACTTCAAGATACTTGAACTGTAGGATCTGTGGTTGTATTTTCAAAATATCATTCACATTGTCACTTTGTGGACCATTCATATAATATTGTTTTGTAAACCACTTTATTCAGCTAACACTGAATATTCAAGATTAACTGTTAGCATTGCACTGTGTGAGTATGCCATATGCTATTTAACCAGACCCCTATATCTGGACACCAGATGGCTTCTAATTTGGGGCTGTAGTTTCTCTAATGATAAAGATAATCTTTATGGACAAATTTATTTTGGTTCCTTTCTAGTCAAATATATCTTTGTTCATCTCTTTTAACTCTTGTAAGTAATTTTATTTTAGGTGTCTATCTTAATCCAATCTGTAGTTTTGTTTTTAATAAGATAACATGAGTTATTCACATGAATTTTAATAACCTGAAATATGTAGTCAATTTTCATTTTTCTCGCTACTGGGGATTGAACCCAGCACCTCACATGTGCTAAGTAAATACTCTACCAGTGAGCTGCATCCCCAGACCATATTGCTCAAGTTTTATTTGGAAGTA
This sequence comes from Marmota flaviventris, assembly GCF_047511675.1. NCBI lineage: Eukaryota > Metazoa > Chordata > Mammalia > Rodentia > Sciuridae > Marmota > Marmota flaviventris. The sequence continues at coordinate 15,779,219 of NC_092508.1, forward strand.
ATACATTTTCTGATTTGGAAGTAGTACATTTCCTTTTTCCGCTAATTCTTTTTGTTTTAAAAAATTATTCTTTCCTAACAAATGAGAAATAGACTATTCTATTAACCTTCATAGAAACTAATAATTTTATTAAAATACTAATTCGTGTATCCTCTGATACTACCTACTAAACTTTATAAACTGTCTAAATTCAGATCACTATAAATAGACATGTTTCATTCCTCTTTACTTAAGCAAAACTAAAATTACAAGAAATTTCATTCAATTCTGTAAACATTTTTTAACAAATAATAATATAAAAATAATGGTTTTCAGAATTCATTTCTCAACATAATTTTGAACATCTTCCTTATTATTTACTGCTTTATTTTGATTGACTTTGTAGTCAGCTATAGTATTTCTTAATATAATTTAGTTGGGCAAGATATATGGATACTCTGCATGCTTTCCTGTCTCAGAACAGAAGAATTTTTTGATTTGTTCTTCTAATGCCTATATTGGTTTTCTGCACTAGTGAATCTGCTATTGACTCCCTCCACTTCATTTTAAAATCAATAACCATATTTTTATTGAAATTCATCCTTCTAAGGTTTTAACTCTTTTCTTTTTTCATTACTCACTATCAATGATATATATATTATATTATTGTTGATAATATATAATATTATAATATATTATTAATAATATATATATATATACACATCCAAAATCAATAATTTCTGAATTTTTTTCTTACAAATTGATTTCATATAGAGGTATTAATCTCATCCTTCAGATTGGTCTTTCTATTTTTATTTTAACATTCAGAATCTTTTCCAACGAATTGTGATATTTTTTCTATAAGAGGGTAGGTGTGTGTGCACACACACCTACACTCATGATTGTCTTTATATATTCAATTCCAGGAGCTTAGATTATTTCTTTCATAGATTCTATAACAACCTGTAAGGACTCTGTTTATTCTCAGTTAAGGCAGAAGGAGAGCTAATATTTGTAGTATATGCTGCAGTTTGGTTTTGCATTTTTGTTTGCTTGTTTGTTTCTGTGGACAATTATTTCTAAAAATATGAGTTTCAGTATGTGGGGATTGAATTGTGCCACTGTCAGAGACATATCTGGAAGGCCTGTGAAAATAGTTTTTAGTATTTCTTTTTCATTCTGAGGTCATCCAGGACACTCTTGAGGATATTTTCCCCCATTTTACCTCTTGTCTATGTTTTGTTTACACATTACTTTTATATATTTATGTATTCAAACCTGTCCATTTCTTAATGAAACAAAAATGAATTTCTTGTCTTGTATATGAAAGTCCCCTCTACCTCAAAGTTGGACAAATATTTGCCTATATTTTCCTCTGATATTTTAATTTTATGTGAACATTCAATTCTTTTGCACATTATTTCTTATATATTATGAGATAAGTGTTCTTCATGACTTTCTTTCTAGTGACTGGTCAGTTGTTCCAAATCTATATTGAATAGTCCATCATTTTCCCATTGGCCTGCACTGCCACCTTTAACGCACAGGTGGTCTCCAAAACAAATAGGATCTTATTTCTGTACTGTAGATTTTATGAACACTAATGATATCTATAGTTCAAGGAAATATTTTTCTAAATCTCTGGTAATAACATATTCTTTTGATTATAGTTGTTTTTAATTTGTGGTACATCTTCACTGATCATAGAGATCTTGGAATTTACAGTGTGTGCACATTATTCCATGGTCATCTTAGCTTCCATGTTTATTTTTTTTTAAAGTGGATGCTTCTCTGATAGAATAAAAACATTCTGTTGTTGCTCTTGCATTGCTTTTATATCTGCAAACTATTCTCTCAGACAAAATATGGCTGCCTGTTTTTGTAAATAAAGTTTTATTGAGACACAGCTGTGGCCACTCGTTTACATATTGTCTATGATGGCTTTCACACACTACAATGGCAGGGTCAAGTAGCTACAGCAGGGACCGTAAGGCCACTAAAATCCTAAACTAGCTTCTACCTGTCCCTTTATGGGGAAAGTTTGCCTGGGCCTGCCCTAACATAACCCAGAAGAACAAGTCTAGGAAGAGACTTGAAACCTGATGAAAGAGTCAGGGAGAAAACATTTTGGAGCTTGACTGTCCTTGGGTGCCCCTCCCCCAATAACACAACATGATGTGGCCTCCTGTAAGTGTGGGAGAACATATTTGGAGACATGGCTCTAAAATGATGAGCACACCAAACCCCTGGCACTGAGATGGTCCTTCCACCAACCTAATTTGAACCAAGCTTCTGGTGCCAATTTCATTCTCTCTGAGGGAGGCCAGAGCTGGGAGAGAGAAGAGGATGACCTTTTGAATGGCTTTATAAGTTTGGTGACAGATCCAACTGTCATATTATGGAAGTTGCTTATTGCCTGAGAACAACGCTTTCTTTAGAGCAGAGCAATCTGGCTTGTGGAAGAGGTTTAATTTATAAGCAGTCTAATTTAATTGTCCTTGTTTGGACAGACTGTAATTTGGTGCTAGAAAGAAATCCTCAGAACAGCTTTGTTGGCTTCGCTGACAATTTTGTGACTATAAGTTGCTCTACCTCTGTGCCACATTGTTCCACATACACGGTAGATTTATTTGCTCTTTCTCTTTAGGTGCTATTTCAAATCAATGCTCAGGTGATAGCAACTTAGGCAGACAAGGTAGCTTGTCTAATTCTACTTATGCCAAATTACATTCAGTATGAGAGAGCAGAACATTATAAATCACAGAATCAAAAAAGAATTACAACTTCTTTTAGAGCTCCTAATTGGAAACGGTAGCATATTCAGAAGTACCCTGGGACTTCAGAAAGAGCTAATTCATCTCACCAGAAAGAGCAATTGTTCTCAAATACCAGTGTATTTAGTTCACATCACATAGGACCAGACACGTGGGGAAGATGTGAACTTTTTAGAATACTGCGTTTAAGTCTAAATTTGCTTTCTGTATCATCTATGAGAATTTAACTTGGATAAATCACTGAGCAAGCAACATGAGTTTAAGGCCATTCTGTAGCTCACTGTTTTCATATGTATCTAGAAATAGTCCTACAATCTTAGCAGGGGAAGAAATTAAGCCCATCTGTTTTGGAGACACAAAAAGCTCCCTTTTCCATCACACCACTGAGAGCTTTGCAGAGTTCCAAAGCAGCTTCACTGAGGTCAGGTCAGGCACTCTCAGTTCCTTTTATATTTTATTTAACAAACATAGACACTGTGATTATTAGATGCTAGGCACTGTTCTTGAGAATACTTGACAGACACTAAAATTTTGAATCCTCACAACAGCCCTATGTAGGCAGGTACTCTCATGAAAGTCCACTTTACAAATGAGAAAACTGAGACACAGAAAATTTGCCCAAGATCACAAGAATAGGAAAATCCAGGATCAGGGACTGTATTCAGGGAACATGAGATTTGTATTCAAGTGGCCTGGATCACAGCCCATGCTCTTACCACTAAATGGTTCTGCCTTTGTGCCATCTTCACCAGGGTCCCTTTGCACCAAAGAAAAATGCTTGTCCTGTGGCTTCTATGAAGCATCTGAAGCTTACCCTGAGTTACCACTAGGAACTTCCCCACCAGGTCGCTCCTTAAGCATGCCTCCTGCTTTCTACTGGGATTATTGCATTGCGAAATAGCATTTCAGATGAGTTCCAAACCTATCTGCTCTCTAAAGTTTTTAAAGAGGGTTCAAACCCAGCACTTTGCTCAGCAAGTACCTGTGTATTGACTTCTGCATAGATCCTGATTGTTCTTTGAGTAAGGCTTTCTGGATATTTCATTTCAAGAAGTGTTTTGCATTGGGTAGTTTGCTGATACCGCATCAAAAACATCTTCCAGAAAGGAGAAGAGAACTCAGGTCAACGCATCCTGAGTTGAGAAGACCCTTAACATTAGGGACCCTAGCCGCTTTCCAGGGGTTATTTGTGGTCCTGATTATCTGTTGATGAATCAAATTTTATGGTTTACTATAATCTGTTTCCCTCTTAACATGAATTAGAACTCCATATTCTAAGGCTGGTGTGTGAGAGAAAGCCAGTCAACTAGGAAGAGAGAGAATAGTTCATCAGCTAGCCTTCCTCTCAATGCAACTTGTTGGTCTGTTTTTCAACACAGGATCTCATGTAGGCCTTTACCACTGATGCTAAGATGTAATTACTGTAAGATCACTTTGCAGATGACAAGACTAAGAAAACTAATTCCATACTGGTTATTTGCAAGTACAATTTTGGGAAATTGTGAAGAATATCAAGATTCATTATAAGTAGCAATTACAGTTCGATTGTATGATAGAACATAAATTTTCAAATGTATTTATGGCAGTAGAAATTTCTCTAAAATGAAATGTTCCAGAGAGTCACAAATAAAAAGGAAAGAGAAGCAGAGCCCCCTTGATTTCACCTCTATAGACCTTACAGAGCACAATCTAAAAATTGCTTTTGTAGGACTGCTACTAGTTTTGTGTTGTCCGTTAGGCAGAGGGCAGGCAAGAGTTAGGCCTGGATACTCACTTCATTTTTGATGATTTTGTGAGCACGTACCTTTCATTTTCATTGGATGCTTCCATATGCAAAGATGCCAAAAGCAGAATTGGTTGACTTTATTTAAATTCCAACTTTGATTCTTACTTAGGCATTTACTTTATTTCTATTCAGGTGGGGTTTTTTGTTTTGTTTTGTTTTGTTTTTGTTTTTGTTTGTTTGTTTTTAATTCACAGACCTGAATCCATACCCTCTTACTTCACTGGGAGAAAACTCTGAAAAGACTTTATGGTACTCCAAGGGACTTCTATTCAAGATGGCTCTATAAACACATGACTTGAAATAGCCACCCACCCCCTTGCTCCAAAAATTTCACAAAGGTGAATGAAAAGCAGAAAGTAGACTAGGGGTGCAAAGCATAGCGCTAGATCCTCTGACCTGTTGGACTCCATTTGCTGGAAACCAGCCGTGGTGACTGAAAGTCTAATTTCTAAAAGGCAATGAAGACTAAAATTACCAGAAGGAGGACTGGAACTCAGTGTCTGAAGACAAGCTGATGATGCTTGCTTGTTTAAAAAAAAAAAAATTAAAAGTTTTCCAAGTGGGTTTTGGATTAGGCCTTGAAGGAATCAATCAGATAGTTTCACTGGATCTGTGGCACTCCTTACCACCGCAGAACAGCAACCCCCAAAATGAATTTTTTTTCCTGCAAAATGGGGGAACTGAACCTAGGGTCACTCTACCAGCAAGTGACATCCATCCTTTTTTATTTTTAGGAACAGGATCTTCTTAAGTTGCCTAGTCTGGCCTCAAACTTATGATCCTTGTGCCTCAGCCTCCCAAGTTGCTGGGATTATGGGTATGCACAACCATACTGGGCTCAAAAACTGCATTTTAAGTTCTGGTTTAAAATTAGAATTAAAAGGTCCTGGTGAGAGAAACCAATATTACAAAACAAGGACAAAGAAATACAAAAATAAAGTGGAAACAGAAATGTCCCTGAAAATGAGCCTGAAAGGCTATTTTTCAAACCTACAAACAAACCTAACTTTAAAAAAGGCAGAAGATAAAATTAACAGAGTTTTTCTATTCCGTTCCATGAATTTATCAGTTTTCCTCTTTATTGATATCATACTCTTAATTATATATTTGCTATATCTGTTTTACCAAGTGGGATATGTTCTCACTTACCCTTTCCAAATTGTCTTAATTTGGCCCCTTCATGATTTCATATCACAATTATGGGGTGAAATGAAATTGCTATATTTTACTAAAAGAAATGTTGGGATACTTATTGGAATGCAATAGAATTTATAAAGAATGAATATCTATGACACATATTCAAGGATGCATGTTTATACACATCCATGAACATAGACTACCTATGAGATTACACAGACTTTTCTGTAAATTTTTTGTGATTTTCCCCACAAAAGCCTTATTCTTCTTTGTATTTGATGTTTAGTTAACTTATAATTTTTACTATTATTGTGAACAACATCTTAAAAATAATAAATGATTTATAACTCATGTACTTCTCCTTAAATGAAAGACAATTATATTGGCAGAGGACATTTTATAAGTCATAATAAAGGTCAGAAGACAATGAATCTTTATAATGCCAAGGGGAAAAATGGCCAATTTCAAATTTCATCTTGAAATAAAAGGTTGACATTTAAGAAAAGAAGAAAGAAAGAGACAAAGGCAGAGAATTTTCAAACATTATGGCTAAAAGGGATTACCATCTGTAAATCTTCACAAAAATAAGAATTAAAATATGTCTTTCCTTAAAAAAAAACTAATTAAATGTTTAGGAATAAAACCCAGTAGGAGATTGATAGATTGGATTTTTTTCTTGTTCTTCAGTTTCATTACCAGGTGTGGCATAATCTTGATATTTCCTGCTTGATATTCAAAGTACACTTTTGTTCTAAGATTTATTTCTCCTTTTCCCTTCTTTTTCATTTAAAATATATTTTGACTGATACATAAAAATAATTTTTTTTCATATTTATGGGGTGCCATGCATAGTTTTAATGTATATATAATATATGTACATACATTGTGTAACATTTAAATCAATTTAAGCATATCTATCTCCTCAAACATTTGTCATCTCACTGGGCATGGTAGCACACACCTGTAATCCCAGTGGTGCAGGAGGCTGAGGCAGGAAGATCACTAGTTTAAATCCAGCCTCGGCAACTTAGCAAGGTCCTAAGCAAATTAGTGAAAGCTTGTGTCAAAATGAAGATATGAAAAAGGGCTGAGGATGTGGCTTAATGTTTAAGTGACCCTGGGTTCAGTCCTTGGTTTAAACAAACAAGCAAACAATCAATCAAACAAACAACAACAACACAACAACAAAACCTAAACATTTATCATCTCTTCATGGTGAAAATATTCAGAAATGTTTATTTTAGCTTCTTTGAAAAGTATAGGGTCTTAGATGAAGTATGTTCAATACCACATACCACAAAATAAATAATTACATAGCCTAACTGATATGATTTTATTTGGTTACATACACAGTAGTGGGATTGATGGATCATAGAGTAGGTTTAATTTTAATTTTTGAGGAATCTCCATGCCATTTTCCATAATGGCTACACTAACTTACATTCCCATGACAGTTGCTCACAAGCAATTGTTGTCTTTTGTCTCATTGATAATAGCCATTGCTACTGGAGCCAAGTGATAGCTCCTGGTAGCTTTGATTTGCATTTTCCTGATGATTAGTGATGTTGAGCATTTTTTCATAGACTTAAAAGCCATCTGTATATCTTCTTTTGAGGAATTTTTTTTAATTCTGAAAAATTCTAATTACACATCTCCCTGCTTTCCACCTTTTTGAACTTTAATTAGAGATATATGAGAAATTTTTAATATTAAATTATTTCTTTATTCTGCACTTACAATGGATGTCATTTTCTCATTTTTCTCTGAGAGCAACACATTCTCTAAAGTCTTTACCAGGGTTTCTTAAAATTAATTTAATTTGGAAAGAAACAATACGATAAAGACAAATGACCACATAGTGAAATGGGCAAAGGTTATATGCAAAGAATCACAGAATAAATTTAAATAGCCAAATAAATATAAAAAATGTTCACTCTCATTAATAAAAGAAGAAAAATCATTCACATAGTACTTGATATGTAGCCAGCCTTACTATACACCATACTAAGCACTTTATTGCATCTTAACTCACCAAATCATCAAAAAGTTTCTGTTTTATAGGAAAAGCAACAGAGGACTGGAGAGATTGAGTAACTTGCATAAGGTCCAACATTAAGCAGTAGAGCTGGATTTGGACAACTGACCTTAAGTTGTGCTGTCTAATATGGTAACCATGAGCAAAAGGTGGTTGTTTAAATTTAAATTAATTACAATTAAATAAAATTTTAAAATTCAGTTCCTCAGTCACAGTGGTCACTTTTTAATAGTTACGGGTAGCTGGTGTTTTACCACTTTGGAAAGCACAGATAGAGACCACTGCCCTCGTGTAGAAAGTACATGTGGCCGCCTCACCTGGGACCTTGTCTCTTCTCCCCAGAGTCATGGTAGCACCAAGATTCTGTTCTTTGAAAAACCTGTTTTTTTCTTGCCCACGTTAAATTTGACTCAAAATTTAAGGTCCAGAGAAAGAGAATCCTATTTGCATAACAAGGCAAAATACACTTTAAAAAATTTTAAACTGAACAGGCAATGAAATATGTATTTCATTTGTCAGGTTAGTAAAAATACAGAAGCGTGGCATTTCTAGTTTTGTGGGGAATGTGGGAAAATGGAAATATTTACAAGCTGCTCAGAGATGTAAATTAGTCCACCCACTTTAAATAGAAATTTGGAGAAATCTTGTCAAATTAAGAATGTGCATACCCTAAAACTCAAGAATTCTACTTCTAGATATACAACCCTCAGAACAAGCTCTTACACAGGTGTGATGGGTAATTTTCATAGAACAATTGTTTTCAAGAGTGAAAAATTGGAAACTACATAAATACCCTAATTTGACTGAGGATGAATTCAGTGGCTGCCTAGCATATAAAAAGCTCTGGGTTCAATACCACATACCACAAAATAAATAATTACATAGCCTAACTTATTTTAATGTATCGTGTAAGTCAATGATATCATATTGTGATGTTACCATTCACAAAATTAAACAATACAAGGAATAAAGTCTAAGAAAACATATAAATTGTCCAGTGGAAAAAAAGTTCCAGAATATATCTCTGTAAAGTCGTTTCTGTATTTGTGTTATGTTTTTTAACCACACAAAGAAATAGTACACACTGTTCATGATCCCATAATTTTGCACGAAAAAATTAGAATGGCAGACAAAGAGGACATGCATTATCACAGAAAGAGAGAAAAAAAAGAGAGACTCTCTGTAATTAGTAATTAACTCTTAAAAATCTCTAGAAGTGGACTGGGGGTATAGCTCTGTCATGGAGTACTTGACTAGGACCGGCATACATGAAACCCAGAGCCCAGGACTCAATCCCCAGGACCACAAAAAATTATACAAACACACACACACACACACACACACACACACCACATATATATAAATATATAAATACATATATATGTGTGTGTGTGTGTATATATATATATATATATGGAAGTGGAGAAGGAAAAGAAAAACAACAACAGCAACAAGAAGAACAAGAACAAAAATTATTCAAAGGATTCAGAGAAGATGGAAGAGAAGAAATCTAGTGCCAGGAAACCCTTCCATCCACAGGTAACAATTGCACTAGGAAAAGCTTGGATGATAAATTGCAGTTAATTTTGATCAATTTCAGCCAAAGACAAAGAAGTAATCCTGAAACCAATGATAAAAGTTAATATAGCTATGGTTTGTAACTCCACATTTTGTTTCCAACTGAAGAGACTCATGTGTTAGAATGTCGTGAGACACATAATGTATACAGACAGAGTGACATCAACAACTAAGAGGTGGGATGGAGCTGTCATGAAGGAGAGCTTTTGTGTATTACTGAAGTTAATTAGGATGTTAAATAAAATTCCTATGGTAACCACAAGGAAAATAGGTGCAGCACATACACAAAAGGAGATGAAAAGAGAATGAAAATATTTCACTAGGAAAAAAAAAATGAACACAAAAGAAGACAGTAATTTAGCAAACAAGGAATAAAATCTCTTCAGCCTACAGAAACATGATCCAACTACATGCTGTCCATGAGAGGCTCACTTGAGATTTAAAAGCACAAGTAGATCGAAAGTGAAGATCATAAAGTAACTGAAAATATAACCACAAAAAAGCTCAGTAATCCCTCGCATTCTTCTCAAGCACACATGGGAGATTTCCCAGAGTAGACCGTATATTAGGCCTCATGTTAAGTCTCAATTGTCTTAAAAATGTAGACGTAGTCATATAGGGTATTTCTTATAACTACACTAGAATAAAGTTAAAAATTAGCCACAAAAGTGAACTTTAAAATTTCTCAAGTTTGTGGAAATTAGACAACACAACTCTCAACCAGCGGACTAGGAGACTTAATATCATCAAGATACCAACAATACCCAAAGTGATCTGCAGAGTTAATGCAATTCCTTTCAAAATCCCAAAGACATTTTATGCAGAAGTAGAAATTTTTTTAATATTTATTTTTTAGTTACAGGTGGACACAATATCTTTATTTTATTTTTAGGTAGTGATGAGGATCGAACCCAATAACTCACACATGGTAGGCGAGCGCTCTGCCTTTGAGCCACAACCCCAGCCCCAGAAATAGAAAATTTTATTCTAAAATTTGTGCAGAATCTCAGGGACTCCCCCTACTAAAAGTCTGAAAAGGAGTATAAAGCCGGAGAACTTGTGCTTCCTGATTTCATAGCTTACTGCAAATCTACAGTGGTGAAAACAGTGTGGCACTGGCATCAAGATAAGCACATAGACCTTGGAAGACCACAGAGAGCCCAATCAGACTCTCTCATGTAGGGTGCAATGGTTTTCCATTTTTTTTTTTTGTACCAGGGACTGAATTCAGGGGTACTCAACCACTGAGCCATATCCGCAGCCCTATTTTGTATTTTATTTAGAGACAGGGTCTCACTGAGTTGCTTAGTGCCTTGCTTTTGCTGAGGCTGGCTTTGAACTCTCAATCCTCCTGCTTTAGCCTCCCAAGATGCTAGATTACAGGCATGGGCCGCCATGTGCCCCGCTGTGCAATGGTTTTCAACAAGGGAGTCAGGACCATTCGTCAGAGAAAGGATTGGTTTCTGAACAAATGGTGGTGGGAAAATTGGAGATCTACAGGCATAAGAGTGAAGTTGGGCTTTGACCCAACACCATGTCCAAAAATTGGTCAAAATGGACCAAGGACTTAAAGTTAAACCTAAAATTAAAAAACACTTGGAAATAAATATGGGCCAAAAGTTGCTCAGCATTGGTTGAATTCTTGAGTGTGACACTGAAGTCTCAGGAAACAGAAGAAAATTGCACCTCATGAAAATTAAATCATTTTGTGAATCAAAAAATACTATCAACAGAGAAAAAAAAGGCAATCCACAGAATGGGAGAACCTATTGCAAATCCTTCACCTGAAAAAGATCAGTATCTAGAATACAGAGGGAACTCCCCAAACTCAAAAGTATCAACGATAATAACAAAAATAATCTGATTCAAAAAGGGCCAAAGGACTGAACAGATATTTCTCCAATAAAACACACAAATGGCCAATATTCACATGAAAAGATGCTCAATATCACTCATCAATAAGAAACTGAAAATAAAAACTACAATGTCACCTCACACCCATCAGGTTGACTACTACTAAAAAAAAGCAAAGCAAACAACCAAAAAAAAAAAAATCAGAAAATAGCAAGTGTAGGCAAGAATGTAGAGAAAACAGAAACTTTGTGCAGGTGGGTGGAATGTGAAATGTACACCCTGGGAAAAACTGTATGCCAGTTTCTTGAAAAATCAGCACTAGAATTACCAAATGGACCAGTAATCCCATTTTTACATATGTACCCAGAAGATCTTGATGAAATACTTGTATTGCCACATTCACAGTATTATTTACAATAACTAAAAGGCAGAAACAAACCAAGTGCCCATTGCAGATGAATGGATAAGAAAAACATGGTCTACACAGCCAGTATATTATTCAATCTTAAAAAAGGAAGGAATTCTAACACAGACTACAACATGGATGAACTCTAAAACATTTTGCTAAGTGAAATAAGTTACAAAAAGACCAATACTGTATGAGTCCACTTATGAGGTAGTTAGAGTAGAAAAGAAATGGAGACAGAAAGTATAGTGGTGGTTACCAAGAGCTGGAGGGAGAGGGAATGGGGAGTTATTGTTTATGAATATATAGTTTCAGTTTGGGGAGATGATGGTGGAGTGGTTGCACAGAAATATGAAAGTACTTAATACTTCTGTACATTTTAAAAAGGTTAAGATGCCAATTTTACCAAAGTTTTTAAAAATAGGGAAAGAAAGGTACAATTTGTCATTTTGCCAAAAAGTTAATTTTTTATGTTTTCAATATAGAGAGCAAAAGGGGAAATCATGTTCTACTTAGTGTATGTGCCATGTTCTCTTGATATTTACCTCTACCTATTTTCTGAAAAAGCTTTGCTAATGCTAAATGAGCAGCTTGGGAGGGAGGCTGAGGCAGGAGAATTGAAAGTTTGAAGCCAGCCTCTGCAACTTAGGGAGGCCCTAAACAACTTAGTGAGACACTATATCTAAATTTAAAAAGACCAAAAAAAATTATATATATATATATAGGCTTGGGATGTTGTGTGAGTGTGTGTGTGTGTGTGTGTGTGTATGGGCTGGGGATGTAGGTCAGTGCTTAAGCGACACTGGGTTCAATCCCTAGTACCAAATAATAATAGTAATAATAAGTAAATAAACTAAAATGAGCTTACCTTTTGTCCATGCACTGGATAATTTATATAAGTCGATAATAGCAAACGCAATCTTACATTTTACAGGCAGACAGATGAAAAGCAGCTTTCATAAGGAATAGTAAGCTAAATAATATGGCAAGCAGTAGTGACTAGGGAAGCGGAGGCAGGAGGATTACAAATTTTACGCCAGCCTCAGGAACTTAGTGAGACCTTATCTCAAAATAAAAAGTAAAAGGGGCTGAGGACGTAGCTCAATGGCAAAGTGCTCCTGGGTTCAATCCCCAGTGCCAAAATCAAGAGCAGTAAGTGTAATGGGGAAAGAAGAAATTCAAGAAAAGGGGTAGAGGCTGGCTATTAAAGGATTTAATAATGTAGCATCACTAAGAGTGAATCTGAAGTCCATGCACTCCACCCGAAACCTGTTCTCCTATTTTCTAGCTACTGTTCACACACACAACTCATTATTTTATTTGATTGACATATAATATCTATATATATTTATGGGATACAATGTGATGGTTTTTGTTTGTTTGTTTTTGTTTTGTTTTGTTTTTTGGGGGGAGGTACCAGGGATTGAACTCAGGGCACTTAACCACTGAGCCACATCCCCAGCCCTGTTTTTTATTTAGACACAGGATCTCACCGAGTTGCTTAGCACCTTGCTTTTGCTGAGGCTGGCTTTGAACTCTCAATCTTCCAGCCTCAGTCTCTCCACCAGCCAAATGTGATGTTTTGATTTAAGCATACATCAGGTAGTAACCAACTCAGGGTAATTAACTTACCTATTACCTTAAACTTATATCATTTCTTTATAATATATATATTCAAATTCCTCTCTTCTATTTTGAGACATGCAATTAATTTTTATTGACTCTATGCACCCTACAGTGCTACAGAGTGCCAGAACTTACTTCTCCTAACAGGCAATAACATTGCACCCATTGATTGACTTCTCCCCTTCCCTACTCCCCTCTCTTCTGGTCTCTGATAACTGTTATTCTGCTCTCAGTTTCTGATATCAGCTGTTTTTAGATTCCCCTTTCAACTGAGATCATGCAGTGTTTGTCTTTTTGTGCTTTCCTTATTTCTTTTAAAGCAGTATCCTCCTGGTGGATCTTTGTTATTGATAGCAGTTCACATGTCTATGTCGCTAAATAATATTCCAGTACGTGTGTGTTTGTGTGTGTGTGTGTGTGTGCGTGCGCGCGCATGCACACACAGTGTTTTTATCTACTCTGGCTCATTATTTTTAAAGTGTAAACAAAAATTATTAGAAGCAAATATTACAACATAAAACTTCTATGAACTCTGGATGTTGGGAGCCCAGGTGTTTGTTATGCTATTTTTAGTATTAGTGTGTGATTTTAAAATTTTCCTCCAAAAAAAGAAATATGAGACAAATGGGACTCATAAGCCTAAAGACAGCTCAAATAACCTTTCCAAAATTATAAAGCAAATTACTGGTGAAAGAAGTCAATTCCGCCCCATCCCCATTCAAGCCAGACTAGCTAGAATCCCAAATAGGGACAGCTTGGGTTTACCCTGCCCTTAGAGTGTTTGGAGTGCTTGAAATAAAGGAAACACACAATTTCCTCTTGGGTAAGAAGGAGGTGGAATCCTTAAGGATTAATATCTTACAGTGGAGTAGAAGAAGGGAACAAGAAGGAAGGAGGAGGACCAGGAAGAGGGAGGAAACAACAGAATGAAATTCACCAAACTATTTCATGAGCATCACAATGGATTCCACTTTTATGCATCATTATAATGCACTACATCAAAAAAAATCAATGAAAAGGATAAATCCCTAGAGTAGACTGTTACATAGTAGCTGCACAATAAGTGTGTCAAATTGCACTGACCTGCTCCAAATCCATTCCAGTTGTTTTGTATCAGGTGATGAGAAGAGATGATATAGGACTCTCCTCCCTCAAAGTCATAGAAGAAATAGGGACCTTTCTCCAGGGCTTGTGAAATCCACGCATCAGCAGGCTCCATGTGGCTACAGCCTTTCAAACTGTGTGGGTTAAAGCAGTCCCCTTTCCAATCCCTGTGGAACAATAGAACTCAGAAAAATAAAATATAAACAGATCTAAGGTCCTTTGTCACTTGAATATGTACTTCGCTCTTTCCCACCCCAAGAAACTCTACATCTAGGACCATGTGTTAAAGAATTTATTACTATGAGTTATTTCATTCTGTTCACAGTAAATTGAGGAAACATTTTCCTTCTAGAAAAACCCATCTTAGATAAGTTTTGAATAAGTGTCAGTAAATCCTTACTTTTATCAGAATCTTCCAGTATTTTCTGGCTTGCCCCTTACTCCTTATGTACATATTTCCTTTAACATGTCACTTTTCCAGGTGACAACTGCCCTAAAGAGGCCAGTTTCCCACAGAAATGTGTCAGAAAAGATAAGCTTTCCTTGGTTACACACAGCTACACTTGGACTTTTAAACAGTGGACTTTCCAGTCTATTACATGCTTACAAAGCTTTGTTTTGCTGTCACTCGGGGGGAAAAAAAGTATACAAATCAATCGGGCTAGGGTTTTTTTTTCCCCTCTTTGAATTAACTAGAGAAATCTTTCTCTTCTCTATTCCTTTTACTTACACAACTCATAGTCTGTTTAATTTCTCCTAATGGTACCAGACAAAGTATCGCATGATCTTTCAAGTTGTAGTAGGAGCAAGGCTTTGGGCTCAAATCAATCATAGCTCTATAAATGAGAACAAACTATGGAACACATGCTAAAATAACAAAGCAAATTATCCCGATTTTTAATAATGCAGCTTAGCACACGGAGCACATAATGGCCTTTAAATTAAGAAATTAGTTACATTTCCTCAGTAGCTTGTATTCTTGTTAGCGCGACTGGCATATAAAACTTACTTGGCCACCTAATTATTCATAAAACAACGTCTTGCCTAAGATGCCTCATTTTCTACTAATTTTTCAGTTTTAAAAATATTATGATTATTAATTTATTAAATGGCATGTGCCCAGCTATTTATGTAAAAGAAAGAGAAAAGAAAAGAAAAGGTCTTTGCTATGGGAGAGAAATTGGTAATTATGCTCTGCTAAGCACATCACGGACGCCCAGCTGGCACAATTAAAGAAATAGCTGATCAGTTCCAGTTATTGATTCTGCTAACATGTTTGTTCATGGCTGCTTCTTGTCTAATTAGTTTTTTCTGCTTTCATAGTCTAAAAGCATACCTTTCCAGACGGGGCTATTTTCAGACATTAGTGAGCAAGGCTTCTTTTGGTTGCCTTCTAGATTTTTTTTTTTTTTTGATGCAATAGTTTGCCTATTCATTTATTCATTTAGTGAGGAGATGGTCTGAAAGCAAAATTTTTCTCTGAATTCCTTATTGAATTTCAAATCTGGACTTTACATGCTTCTCTTTGTAAATGACTATATTGTAGCACTGATACCACCACATTTAAAACTGTCATCAGAAAATGTTAGGGTACCAAGGCTGTCTCCACAAACTGGGGTAAGCTTGAAAATGCCTAAATGATGCCTACTGCCAGTCTCATTCAGGGAGGCTTGTGAGAAGTATTCATATTCCCTTCTGCTGAAAAGAAAAACGTAACTCAAGGTAATTTCCATTGCCTAAATGCAGATCGTACAAGAAGTGAAAATGTTTCTGCTACTCACAAAATCAGGGGCAAAATGCTGTGCTCATTTCCAGGAATGAAAGCTTGTGGTCACTGTCCTAGAAAACCTGTTCAATACTGCTCTGTTGGAAGAGAAAAATGCGTATGGTATGGAATCTTTGCCTTTCTCAAAGTTTATGGAATAAAGCTTTAAAATACGGTAACAGATGCTACTATGAAATGGATGCAGGATGTCAGTGCCCGGCAGAGCAGTTCACCAATAAAGCTCACCCTGGCTCTGTGGCTGGGCTCAATAGCAATGGCAGCTGTCGTGAAGCTCAGGGATTCCGGTTTGCCATCAACATTTTAATCACTCCCATGCAGCCACAGAGTAAATGTTGCTCTTTTTAATAGTGCTAATTTTTTTTTCAATGAAAGATTTAGAAGCAAGGGCATTTGTTTACCTAAGCATTAAAATAAGACCGAAAGAAGCTTTTAGCATTCCGATAGGATTACCACTCTCTGTAATAGAGGATGGTATGGATCCATTTTTATCTCGTGTTTTTACTGGTAATTGCTGATTCGTTGGTCCTGTCGCTATAAACCTTTCAAACCATGGAGGATGAGCCAATTTTCCTTCTTCCACAAAAGAGCATCTTGCAGATTATAATATTCCATTAACTTTACAGTTTTTCTTTAGCACCATATCGAGGCATTGGGACACGTTGATTCAAATGATAGAAAATTAATTTTTACTTTTTTATTATATTGGAAATAGAAAACTACTGATGACATAGCTGCAGTAGCATAAAAATGACACAGAAATTATGAATTTTATTTCCTTCAGGGAAAAGAGAGTGGACAATTAAGCAAGTTAACATTGCTCTTGTATCCATCCTAAAAGTTCATAGAAAACTCAAATTTGAAAAAAAAAAAAAGTATAAAAGTTTTAACCTTTAAATGTTTTGCTGTTAAACTCATTTAATTAAGTTGTGAAAAAAAATTATACAGAATAGGAATGAAAATGATTGACAAGGACTCGAGAGCAAATAGCTGCATCTAAAATGATATTCCCAAAGGCAAATAGAGATACAAGGCTATAATTGGCCTACTATGGGTCACTAGCCAAATCCACCCACTGGCCATTTTTTAAAAAAATAAAGTTTTTAGGGGCTGGGGATGTGGCTCAAGTGATAGCGTGCTCGTCTAGCATGCGTGGGGCACTGGGTTCAATTCTCAGCACCACATAAAAATAAAATAAAGCTATTGTGTCCACCTAAAACTAAAAAAAAAAAAAAAAATTAAATAAAGTTTTATTGGAACACAGCCACGCTTGTTTACATACTGCCTATGGCTGCTTTTACAGTACAACAGCAGACCTGTGTAGCTACATACACAGACGTATGGCCTGTGAAGCCTAAAAATATTTATCACTGAGTTCTTTACAGGTCATGTTTGCCAACTTCCCGTTTAAAGCATAAAATCTTTAGCTTTGTCCAATAATAATAATACTAACAATTATAGCACAGGAAATAAGATGGATGCTTTCTTGCCTTTTTTGGGGGAGGGGGGTGCAACAAATAGTCAAATATCTAGACAATATTACTGATTTAAGGAGCAGGTCACTTCCAAAAAGGAATTTCAAAGAGAACAAAAGCATAAAGAAAAAATGAGACTCAGGAGCATCACTGAAGAAATAAACGTGCTGGTCTTTTCATTTCCTCAGATATCAAAAAAAAAAAAAAAACTGCAATAAACAGGAGATCCTGTCCCTACATTTTCTACATAGTTTATTACCAATTGATAATGCTTTTGTTTCTTCAGCATTGCCTAAATTTGCTCCTGTCTCTGCTGATGAGTTCACCAGCTTTAGTCACTACCAGGTGGATCTCCTTTACGACTCGCCTGCCCTCCTGCGTTGTCTGTGGTACACATAGTGAACCTCGAGTTAGTGTACCTATGGTGTCACCATCCCCTGTGATTAAAAGCCTCTGCATGCCTTCTCTTCCCCTCCTTCCCACTTCAAAAAACTAGTCCTTCCAGAATCTTCTTTTCCCCTTTCAATACATATTCAGGATCCAAACTCCTTTCATCAGAATGGAGGAGAGTGGCACATCATGCTCCCTCTCTCCAAAAGCATTTGATTTTATTGCAAGAGACAGAGATATAGACACCTTAGTGACTTCCATCCAAACTTTAGGCTTGGAGAGTGGGAAGCCACCTGGGGAGTGCTTTTCCAGAGAACAAGCTGTAAGATTGGAAGGGGTTGCTGAGGTTTCCATCATCTTCCTAATGCTGCTCAAACATTTGACCAAGTCACTGCCCACACCTCAGACCTTTGAGCATACCATACTCTCTCTGCTACCACAGCTCCCAACCTGATGTGTTTCATCATTAGAAGGTACCAGGGTCCAAAAGCTCCCATAAACTGAAGTCCTTGAAGGAAGAGATGATTCTCACATTCACCACCATCTCCCCAGGACTGGCCACAGCATCAGGTCTGAAACACAGGCTCGTGAAATATTTGAATAGATTAGTCTGTTCTGCTTCTCAAAATATCCAAGTGGCTACCAACTGACTCAGAGGAAAAGCCAAAGCTCTGGCTGGGACCAAAATGCTCCAACACAGACCTTCACACCCTGCCTGCTGCTCCAGGCACATGGCCTGCTTACTTCCTGTTCTTACTGCCATCTTTGGACTTCTTGGTTCTTCTGCCCAGTTGTCCCCAAAGTGTGTCACCTTCATTTCTTTCCAATTCTAATCTTCCCCATCAGCCTCCATCTTCTTAAGCTGGCATCCGTCACCTTCGAAGATATTATATGGTGTTATCTATTTAATTTTCTGGCATTGTAATTCTCTCCATTAGAATATAAAGCCCACAAAAACAGGGCACTCTTGTGTTTCTTCATGTCTTCCCAAGATGTGGGCCAGTGCCTGGTGTCCATCAGGCATTCCATAAGTACTTCTAGAGTCAATTGCTTCCAAAACATGTGAACAATTGGTGCAGCCAAATGGAAAGCAGTATGGAGATTCCTTGGAAATCTGGGAATGGAACCACCTTTTGACCCAGCTATCCCTATCCTTGGTCTATACCCAAAGGACTTAAAGACAGCATACTACAGGGACACAGCCACATCAATGTTTAGCAGCATAATTCACGTTCACAATAAACTGTGGAGCCAACCTAGATGCCCTTCAGTGGATGAATGGATAAAAAAACGTGGCATATATACACAATGGAATTTTACTCAGCATTAAAAGAGAATAAAATCATGGCATTTGCAGGTAAATGGATGTCGTTGGAGAAGATGATGCTAAGTGAAGTTAGCCAATCCCAAAAAATAAATGCTGAATGTTTTCTCTGATATAAGGAGGCTGACTCATAGCGGGGTAAGGAGGGGGAGCATGGGAGGAATAGATGAATTCTAGATAGGGAGGAGGGGTGGGAGGGAAAGGGAGGAGGCAGGGGATTAGCAAGGATGGTGGAACGTGATGAACATCATTATCCAAAGTACATGTATGAAGACACAAATTGGGTGTCAACCTACTTTATATACAGAGATGAAAAATTGTGATATATATGTGTAATAAGAATTGTAATGCAAAAAAAAAAAAGAAAAACAACAAAGTACATGTATAAAGACATGAATTGGAATGAACATACTTTATATACAAAGATATGAAAAATTGTGCTCTATATGTAGAATAAGAGTTGTAATGCATTCTGCTGTCATGTATTTTTAAAAATCAATTAAATTTAAAAAAAAAACATGTGAACAAGAAGCAGGCTCACCATCACCCACTCTCTTTGCCCCTTGACACCCCATTTTAAGCACACAAAACAAAGCTCATTAATAAGAGTGGTTTTCTTCCCTCCTGCCTTTATTGCATCTTCATCCCACATTCCCCCTGAAGTTTTCTCAGATAAAGAGAAAGCCTACTCCCATTCCAAACTTCATATGCAGGCAGACCTTTGTTTTGATGGACTCCTTAAGCCCATGCAGCATGGCTGCCCAGCTGCTTGAAAAGCCACAGGAGCTATACCACGGGTGGTCTTGGCCCATCCCACCAGGTTCCAGATGGCACAGATCTTCCCAAGAGCAAATCTAATATATGTAGAGTCGGAACAGGCCACAGTGCTCTGTGCTTACAGAGGAGAGGACCTCTGCAGAGTGATCCTCATTATGTGGCCATATGACAGTCTCTCCCCTGACATATGGGCTGGGAATTGGGATGGCTGTCACCCCACTTAGTTTCTAAATTGCTAAAGGGCAAAAGAGCGTTTCTCTGGACCAGGTAAAACCTCACAGTGGCTGGCAGGATGCTTTTCTCCATTATGTGCTCAGTGCAGAGATGCTGATGGACAATAGAAGTGAGGAAACAAAAGACAAATAGGACCGTGGCTTAGGTATTTGCCTAGAATTATGTCCCAGCCCACTATAGGTGATAGCCCTAGCAGGAAATGGCCTATGTGCACAGGAAGAGCTGTTTTAACAACCTGTGGGATAAGTGTAAGGAGAAAGGCAAATGGGATGAATGTGCACGTGTAGACAAAACACGAGCTACTTTTATATCTAAATGATTTCATGGTCTTTTCTGGTAACATCCAGCAAGCACCAAATAGTCACAGGAAAAAAACTTATTCATCCACTTCTGCAATTCTTATTTTTATACAAAATGAAGTTTTACTTCTCCAGCATTATAAGATGTAGAATTTCCAGAAGCAGTTTCTAATCTCATAACTTCTAAATAAATTTAAATGCAATTAAGTTAATTTAGCTCTTACTTGTGATCCCATGTATTTATTTTCCAACTGGGAAAAAATAGGGCCACATTCCATGTTTCCTGATTGGAAAACAAACAAACAAGCACAAGTATAAACAATTAAAAGATTCCATGGGGAACAAGAGGCTGACATGCCCTTTTGGAAATCCAGCTCCAGATACAGTGCTGCGATTCCTCCAGCATTGGTACAACCCTCAGTTCTCTTTCCTGTTCTTTCTTTCTCAGTCTTTACACCATCCATTGCCCAAATACCCTTCTTATCAACTTGTTGGTGACGTGGCAAAATGTCACGCTGAGGGGAGAGGCACAGCCTCTCCTGCTCCCACATCACTGAGGTCACCTATTCTCTCTATTCCAGGCTGGCTCTCCATAGCTCCTCCCCATCCCAGTCCCTACTATTTATTCCCTGCACCTGTCTCAGGGCCTCAGTGTGTTCCTCACCCTGTTGTACCCTGAATCTTCTTTCTTTGGCCATAGGAAACCCCACCAGTTGCTTCAAGCCTGTAACTATCACAGGGCAGGTTGCATGAAAGGAGAAGAAACTCAGCAGCCATCCCAGGATGCTAATGCCTGAGTGAAGACCAGCATGCGTGCTCCTGGTATTTATTTAGGCAACGGCACTGGCTCAGGCAACCAGCAACACACTGCTCCAAAGGAATGTGCTTATGTATGCTTGGCGAAGAAATCTTCACTACCATATACAAAAGAGCCTCAGGAAGAAGGTGGTGATGGAGGCAGAGGAAATAATCCCCACAAACACTCACAGCTCAAGTTCAACAGGGAAGGGAGCAACTTTACAACTGTGGGACTGCTAGCCCCAAGCTTCACACAAAACTTCCTCTTCCTTTCCTTAAGGCTCATTTCTGTACATACTAACCCCACTAGAGCCAACTAATCTGTCTTTCACACCTGTTATGGGCCAAAATTCATACATTGCAATCCTAACCCTCAATGCCTCATATTGTGACTAATCATATTTGGAGACAGGGCTTTTAAAGAGGTAACTGGGCTAAAACAAGTTCCCTGGGGTACTATAACCCAGTACCTGGTGTCCTTATAAGATAAAGAGATTAGAACACAGAAACATTCAATGGGAAGAACATGCAAAGACAGAAGATGTCATCTACAAGCCTAGGAGAGATGCCTCAGAGGAAACCAACCCTGCTGACACCTCAATCTCAGGCTTTGAGCTTCAAAGTTGTGAGAATATACATTCAGTTGTTTAAGCCATCCAGTCTGTTGTACTTGTTATAGCAGCTCTGACAAACTAATACAGCACCACAAACATTGCCATTGATTTATCAAGGGCATATTTCCCAGTTCCTCTCCAGCGGGAGAGGTTTGTCCATGAGGCTTGCCGCAGTCCGGCTACAGCAAAATAACCGGGGGGTGATGAACAACTTGTGTACCTTGATACAGCAGGAGTGGGAGCCGTTTATTGTAGGACAGGAGGGGTATATATACATTCCACACAGCTTATCTAATTAACATAAACTAGATACAGCAGTCAACCAATAAGGAATCTCCACACTTAATGGCTTGCTGGCGTTACTTCACAAACGCCAGGCGCCATCTTGGCTTGTTTACAGACCTTAACAGAGGCTAGCATCTAGGCAAGGGGTATGAATTGAAATGTACAACTTCCGAGCCATTTCCATAAAGAAGCTGTCTTCTTTCCTCTTACCCTTGAGCCTTAGTACAGAAATGGTGGTGAGTCTAATGTTAGGAGACGAGCACAACCTTCAGTATTTCAGATACAGAGAGGGAAGGATCCTCTTTCCAACACAGCAGAGCTGCTCCAGATTCTGGGTAATTTATACCGTGATGTGAGAAAAATATGGACTTGTACCTTAGTTAGGTCACTGAGCTTGGGGTTTTCTACTACAGCAGGCTAGATTGTATCTTAATTTAAATTCAGGTGTTGTGAGAAAATAAAATGCCTAAAAATATGAAAAAGAGAGAAAAAAGAGTGAAAAGCATCCCATGTACGTGATTGATCAATGCACTGATTTATCACTTAACGTCAACATTTTTCTATAAATCAATAAGAAAGACAGATGACCAAGTAGAAAAATGGACAAGGTACTTGAAAAGGTTCTTTGCAAAAGAAGATGTGCATTTGGACACCCAACAGATGAAAAAGTTCTCATTTCATTCATTTGGGGATGACCACAATACAAAGCAATATGACCCCCAAACCTCTAGAGTTGTTAGAATTAAGAACACTTATCACACCAAATACTGTTGGAGATGTGAAGCAACTGGACATTTCTGATGCTGTCTTGGGTGGAAAGTCAGGTGGTGCAATCATGTTTGAAAATTCTTTGGAAGTTGTCTACTGCGAGAATTGACCACATATATGTGCCACGTCACACCAATTGTAGCACAGAAATGTATGTATTTCCCGAAAGACATATGTTAAAATGTTCATGATAGCTTTATTCAGATAAGCCCTAAACTGGAAGTAATTAAAAAAAATCAATAGTAGAGTAGATGAATGACTAGATCGTAGAATGTGTCCCAAAGGAAAACCATAGAGAAACTACACTGAAAAACACTAGTCCTGTATAAAACAACGTAGATGAGTATCACAAATGTGATGCCAAGTGACAAAAGCCAGACACAAAGAGAGTAGAGAAACTTCCCAACCATTGAGTTCTGGATTCTAGTAAATTCCAGCCAGTTCTTCCCTTGTGCTGCTTCCTCCTTTCATCTCAACATACAGGTGCGCCTTTTGAGTGTGGACATTCAAGTTTTAATCAAGGACAAATTCTTCCCTCTGATCTAGTATAGCTAAATAAAATAGAAGCAAGGGTTGACTGACACAATATCATAAGTCATAAGGGAGGGAAAATACAAGTGGCAAATTCCTTGTAGGCAAGTTAGGGAGCTTGACATTACAGAGCAGAGGAAGTAAGTTTCCAGTGTCTAGGTGTGTGGCAGGAAGCTGGGGCGCCAAAGAAGGTCACAGCGGATTGGTCCAAGTCAATCTGGGCAGAGGAAAGTGTAGGTAACAGGAACAGAGAAGTCAGGTCTTCAAGAGAGGTAACCTGGACACAAAGCAGGAAGGAACCATGCTTAGAAAACAAGACTTCGGAGATACAAGTCCTGGGTTTTAATGAGGACTCTGTCTGAGAAACCTTGGGGAAACTATTTTACTGTTCTATGCCTCTATCTGCCAAATGGGGAGAATAGTTGTCTCTATCTTACAGCGATTTTATGAGGATTAAATGAAGCAGTGGGATACATGAAATATCCATAGTTCTCAGTAAATTTAAGCTCTAATCATTTCTGTAATTACTACTAATTTCACTATTATCATATGCACAGCTTAGCAGGGATATTGCCATTAAGCTACATGATTCACGGCAGTTTTATTTTCCATGATGCATAAAATGCTTGTATATTTAATAGTTCTGATTTCGTGTTAAGAAGATTTATTAACTGAGGTATCATTGTTCTTCTTACACCTTGAGTAAATTATATTCTAGTTGTCCTGATTATTTTTGCATGATACAAGTGCCCTTGAGAGGCCCCCTGTCCTACTATGCAAACATAAAGCAAAACAAAATGCCGTTTGCCTTTTGTTACCAGCCTGTCCAGTTTGAGCTCCCTCTGTCTACGTGACTCTAGGCAATGCATAGAGAAAAACAAGAACAATTATTCCAATAATTAAAAAAGCTAACAACTGGCTAGAAATAAATTAAAAGGAAAACTTTATTAAATTCTATTTTCTATAATGAGGCTCACCCTGGAGCCGTTCAACTTAACAATTTCTTACAGTTGTGCCACCTTTTTATGCCTTTTAATTCTGGTTTTACTTGCTTTAGTAAAATGATATTTAGTGTTTGCATAAATAGGTTTCTAAAATATGGAAATCTTGTTTATAGACAGGGTTTTATAGAGAAATACCTGTGACAATGCTCCCAGGCTAAGATCATTAGAAATAAAAAACCCTCTGGCTTGCTACAAATTGTAATTCCTAATCCTACCCCCAAAGAAAGGTGCATGTTTTCTATTGCAGTCTGAATTTATGAGCTGTTTTGGATTCTCACATTTCTATAGTCATTTGCATAGTACAGAAAACATATTACATAACAAGTCAGTCAAGCTAAATTATAGGCAGTTCTTTTCAATCAGGCCACTGCAGTTCTGTGTTGCTCAGTTCAGCTCCCTGTCTCCCACTGCTCAAATGTTGCCATGGTGACCAATTTTTGTCATGTACATTCCCAGGTCCCGCGCGGCCCCCTTATTCATAGCACTTTGCCATTGCTACAGCGACCGCTAGCTGTTATCTTGTTATTGAATCTCCCCTTAGTAATACATATCACCTTTAAGCTACCTCGGTGAATTCTTCAAACCTGAATATAAATGATGTGACATGAGCAAGAAAATAAATTCATGTTAAATAAAATGATAATGGTAATAGCAAATAAATAAGACTACTTAAGTCATCCATAAACAGGTGTTCTATGAATTTACTCCTTCACTATTTTATAGCTCTGTCACAATCCAGATCATTGGAAGATGGATTTTTTCAAGACAAATGGAATAAGAAGATTGGAAAACTGTTGAGCCAGATGAGATCGACCACCTTGCAACCCATCTGATTGCTAGGCTTTCCTCTGTTATGACAGCTAAAAAGCACAAACCATCAGGATATTGGAAGAAGGAGCCGAGAGATATAAAGACAGTCAAATTTACCCATATGCCTAAAAAGACAATGTCATATGGATAAACTAAATGTCACCTCTTTTCCTTTTTAAATATTGTAGGCTGAACGTCTTTCGAATTAAAACACAACCTTAAAAAAAAATCACAAGAAACCAGATCAAAGACATAAATAGAACAAAATATGCACAAGAGATCTCATCCAAGATCAAAGATGTGAACGTAATTGCCATGAATAAGAAGTGCAGAGCTCACCAGAACAGAATGTCTTCAGCGCACAGAGAATTCTAACGAAAAAAAAAAAAAAAAAGAAAAAGAAGAAAAGGAGAAAAAAAAACTCTTTTGGAAATCAAGCCCTCCACAAAGCAAGTAAAATGTCTTTATTTTCCCTTTGCAGTAGGCAAAATTTCTATGCCATTCCATTGAAATCACCAAATATGGGGCAGTGCCCACCAGCAGCTCTCAAGGAGGGAAGCTCATGAGAATGTTTCCATTTACTGTGAGCTGAGAGTCTTTTATGCTCTTTTCTTGCCAAAATCCACCCCCAAAACTTTAATCTTTCAAAATGTTTCCCTGTAAATCATCATGGTGACAGAGAGTTTTTTGAGTGTGAAATATTGACATTGCATTTGAGAGAGCACCTTAGCTTGTTAAAATGAAGTAATTAATTTAATGCATATGGGGGAATGGAAAAAAGGTAGGGGGAGTTCCCTTTATTAAATATTTATCACTGGAGCCCTGGGTGGACGCCACTCAGTGAAGCAATGAGGAGAGATGGGACACTAATGGAAGTGGATACTAAATAATAATTGTTGATTTCTTAGGAAAACAAAAGTTGGGGTTCTTTGATACTGTTCTTTTATAGTTCCTTAGTGCATGTACCTAGTTTCAAGTAATTCATATAAGAATATGGCTTTGCCTCTAATCTTCCAGAACTTTCATCTCATTCAAGTCAGTGAGCCTGACTCTGCTACCATGCTACAGTAATAGGGTGCAACAGAGAGAGGGTTCACAAATAGAGAAACACCAGAGAGCAGATGGCCATCTGAAAGGCAAACCCATACCTGCAGAAAGAGGAGAAATAGCAAGTTAATAATCTATGATTCCATTTATCTTATTTCTAGGGGAAGACAAATTTATGATCCATGGGAAAATTTGATCAGATGTTACCATTAAAGGTAAATTTTCTGAACTTAACTTTTTAAAGAAAAAAAAAATTGGGAAATCTAAACAATGCATTTCCTAATTATGATTATTAGCCTTAAATACGTACATTGTACTTTTTCTTACCCTTAGAGGATGGATTTTTTTTGTAAATACCACTTTTAAAACATAATACATATTTGGGCAGCCTATTTCTGTGAGGCTAGTATTCCCAGTAAATGTATCTGCATTTATTTGGAGCCTATTTCTCATATTGTAGTATTTTTATGGGTAATGGTATTTTTATCTCATTCTAGATTCTTTTTATTACCTGACTTTTATTTCGAAAATGATCTTTACATGTTTAATAAACTAATTTCCTGGGCTTACTTCACCTGAAAGCAAGATGCGGTTTTCACCCACATGAATCAAATCACTATTCAAGGACATGGGATTCCTTACCACAGCAATTTTCCTTGCAGTGTGAAAGCAGAAGAAACTCCTGCTACATCTAGCAGAATATGCAAGGACAATATGTGGGAGGGAAATATAAGCCCTTATAAATAAACCTAGGATGCTAAAAATAGACCCAAGTGGACACCAGGTCTTGTGCCTCTTTAGTCCTAAGTATTGTGACAGACAGATATATCCAGAGAAAGGAAGTTGCCTCGCAGTGCAATATCTCTATACTATTTATTGAAGAATAAATGTGGACCATTGAAAAGCTGAGTCTTCTTCCTGCAGCTTCTGAAAAAAGAAATATTAGGATAAGGAAAAAAACAAAAAAAAACACTGTCCTGTAGCCAAAAAGGACTAGCATGGATCATGAACACCTTTGAGATCATTTTCTTGAGAAACCTATTTAAAAAATGGCTCACAGTAGAATAGTGCTTCCTAACCAGGGGTGACCCTCCCTGCCCTACTGGGAAGTGAGTGCTGCTGGCATGAAGTAGACAGAGGACAGGATGCTGCTCCACAAACCCTAACCTGCCACCCCTAAGAAAGAATTCTTCAACCCACAATGCCAATAGTGTAAGAGCTGAGAAACTTCAGCAACTTAGGAGAACCCCTTCAACTCTCCCTCCACTTCGCCTTTGTTCTCATGGGAGCATTTTTACAGAAAAAAAAATGCAGTTTATATTTTCATTAAGGATGATCAAATTACAACTTTGCTTAGGTAACAATCGCATATTTACTATTAAAATGCGTAGGATGCCTCCAATTTGTGTATTGCAAACTTCAAGTTCTTAGAAATATTCAGTGATTGGAGGACTCATAATTCAGTTATTGGGCTTAATTTAAGCACAAACCTTTTGTAGGGCAAAGTAATTCTCCACGCCTTTGCTTCACTTCTGGCATTCCCATCGTGACTAGGGATCTTGTGCCCAGAGATGGCTTGGCAGCTCTGCAGACCTTATCTCCTACCTTATTCTTTGTGTGATTCCTCTTTTATAGCAATTCATACAGACAGCATGATAGCATTTTTACTTTGGGAATTATTTGATTTTCACAAATTATGGTCTTTATAAAAAAAAGAAGTAATTTTCATTGACCATTTTCTGTTGTAACACAAAGGTGGACAGAGGATTTTCTCAGAAAGTTCAAATGCAACTTGCTATAGTAGGATTTCTTTTTAAAATCCTCTGTTCTAGTTTTTTTTTTTCCCCTGATAGTTCAGTCTGCATTTTATATGATTTAGGATTGACAGGAAGGAAGGCAGTTGTGTTTGCTTGTGCAGTTTAACATGGTATCCTATTAGACTGCAGTACCCTTTTAGATGTTTTGAAGTTCAATGAGAGAAATGCTGTACATGCTCTCTTCTCTCACAGGCTAGCCGCTGCATATAAATTAGGAAATCATTGAGTAATTTTCCAGGCACTAACAGCAGTTACTTATATCTGTGTCTTCTAACTAAAACAGATTAGGCATGACTTCTCTTGAACATTTATTTTATGTATCGTCCAGCTACCTTGAAACTTTAGGCTGAATATCTTTAGTATTCTATAATTCAAGATTTTCATGTCATCTATCAAAGATACCCATTATGTGTCCACTGCCTAATGTATTTATATATAAAATATAAACTTCTGCTCTGCTTATTTCTGAATCTAAAAGTATGATCTATAAAGAGAAAAATCTAGTTAAGTAAATTTCTTCTTTTCCTAAAGTCACAGTACCAAGATGTCCTAAACTGAAGAATCATCTAGATTGCTCAATAAAGAAAAAGTTCCATGTAGCCTGATTAATATTTCTGTGGAAGGGGCCTAGGACTCTGTATTTTTAATTAGCACACAGGGACTCACAGCATTTAGTAACTGGGGAGACAGTTCCCTAGGAGAATGTTTGTGTGTGTGTGTGTACATATAAACACTGGAACAGGCACCATTTTAAACTACTAATTGTATTGAATGATTGGGTATCTATTTTTGTTTGATACATAGAGAACATAGGAAAGCATCTAGCACATAGTGAGAATACCTGGTAGATATTGCTCTTTTCTCTTATCATACCTGATGTAGATTCTGGTTGTCATCCCACCACATCAAACTTCAAAAACCACTGGCCCTTCTGGGTCAATAGACCAAAGCTGCGTACTTTTGTGCTCTGTGACTGCTTTTGTCTTTTAACTCAGGTGCCTGTCCAAATTCTTGTCTCTTTTTCATTAACTTCCCCACTTGATTGCTTTCTTATCTCTCCTGTTAATTGAATGTTCCTCCTGATACTGTTTCCAAGAGACGTTTCATTCTTTATCTGGGCACACAAGTAGCCCTTCCTGGGAATTCTAACATTCCATTGATAACCATTGAGGTTTGTGTCTTGATCCTACTTTGAAAGTCTAACTTACCTGTTACCTGGAGTCTGAGACTGATTGTTTAAAATTGACGTGCACTCTCCAGGGATCTTTATGGTCTTTACTCTCTGCAACATGTGTTTACACATTACCTTGGAATGCTCCATTTGAGTAGTCCAAACAATGCACATGTTGTACTTATCATGTGGCTTATGTTGAACCCAGACATACCCGGATGGCAGGTTGGTATTTTCTATAATTTAGAAGGAAATCCCTATGCTTATTCACTGACTTATCTCTAACTATCACTTTTGTTCTGTTTTGACATAATTCTTGTAGCAAGCATAAGAAAGGAATACGAAAGGCCATGTATAACCAATATGCTCCTTTTCTCATTACTCATCAGTGCAGTTTTTTTCTAAGTAAAAAAAAAAATTGCTTCATAAATTGAACCTGCAAAATCTGTCACTGAACTAAAGTCAGAGAGAAAGAAGCAGCTTTAAGTTTGGCCTACTATCCATTCATGTAAATTTAAATTCTGTACCTTAGATGAATTATTATATTGCATCTTGTAATTGAGAGATTAGTTCATGTTTTGCCAGGAATTCACACATGTGTTCTAAGAGTACACAAAGAGAATGTTTTATATAAAGAATAATTTAATTCTAAAGTGGTAGAAAAAGACAATAGCCTTTGTTTTATCTGCTGATTCAATCCTGTTAGATCCTAATGAAATATATCTGTGACACCTCAGGAAATTCCTAAATGACAAGTGTAGCTTCCCTTGCTCTGTTGAAAGAGGTTAAACTGCCCAGAGCCATAATTTCAAGTCTTAATTGAAGGCTGGCAATTCAACCCTGAGCAGCATCCCAGAAGAATGGCGAAGTCCTCTGTAGGCTTCACACAATGGGAGTGCGTGGGCAGATGCCATCTGCAGCTCAGAGGTGGGGGAACAAAAGCACATTTGAGGAAGAGGGAATTTCTTACAGATATGATATAATGGGAAAGATCTGAAAGTCATCCATCACGACAGTGACATGCATCACACCCAACAGCAGCCAGAAGCCCCGAGATGTCACGCACCGCCTGCAGCGTGTCAGGCCTTCTCGCATCAGCACTTTTGTGCATCCGGCCACCTCCCCTTTGTTGCCCACTCGGCTGCACTGCATGGGGAGGCCCGGGAAAGCCTCTGCTCCCCCGCCCCCAACATGTGCTAATGTGGGCTTTAGGATCAGTCACCCCAACAGGCGCTCAGGACGCATTCATCCGGTGACACGGAGTGACAATCGAAGCCGAGCAAGGGTGCCAACACCACCAGATGTTGCTGGATCTCATAAATTGGGTTAGTGCAACCACAGCGTTGCAAGGGGACAGAACAATGCAGGCCACGTGAGGGCTCCTGGCCACTCAGAAGCGCTCAGATGGACAGCTGCTCAGGGACGCAGAGAATAGGCCAAGGCTTCAGTCCACTTCCTTTCATTGACGTGTGTAGGCCTTCCTTTTAAGTAATCATCTCAAAAAAAATAGAAGACAGATTAGGTTAGAAGGGATGGGGGATGGGAATAGGAAAGGCAGAAGAATGAATCGGACATAACTTCTTATTATATATGTATATAATACTATATATGTATATATACGACCAGTGAAACTCTGCCGTGTGTACCACCACAGGACTGGGATTCGAATTAGAATAAGTCAGACTCTGGGCTGGGGATGTGGCTCAAGCGGTAGCGCGCTCGCCTGGCATGCGTGCGGCCCGGGTTCGATCCTCAGCATCACATACAAACAAAGATGTTGTGTCCGCTGAAAACTAAAAACTAAATATTAAAAATTCTCTCTCTCTCTCTCAAAATAATAATAATAATAATAATAAGTCAGACTCCCTGTCTGTATAATATGTCAAAATGCACTCTACTGCCACATATATATGAAAAGAACAAATTAAAAAATGAGAAAAAAAAAAGATTAACAAGAAAAAAAACTATAAGCTCTGTTTTTATATCACTGTGCAATATCTACCTGCCATTTATATCCAAGAGTTATTTGTTTGGTTTCTCAGTACCAGGTGGCCCGCGCACACAAGTGCATGCACACACACACATTTAGCATTAGCATTACTTATAATTACATTTTATTATATTTTCCTGCTTTAACCTCTGTATGCTATGTGCTCCTTATCTCCTATTGGAATCACAAACTTTCCAGACACCCTGGGTAGTGGCCTCACAAGACCTAAGCCAATATTTAACATATACTAGTGATCTGATGTTTGTATTTATAGGATCTTGTTTGTTCCTTTACCTTTTAAAACATTTCCAAAGGTTACATAAGAAAGCTGAACAACTTAAAAGAGGGAGAAAAAACAAGGGTTTGAACTGTTGGCTTCAATAGTTTGAAAAATTTGAAAAAGTACAAATCTAAACAGTCTAGACTTTATCACTTGAACTGAGGATATTAGTAGCATAAAATTTCTGATTGTTTATTATGATTATGCAGGTTAATATACGAAAAATCAGTCCAACATTTCATGTTCCAGTCTTGTTTATAACCACAGTATAAATGGCCTTTGTAGGAACATCTTAAGTATATTGGTTACTAACTCTAAGGAATCCAGAAAAATCTACAAATAAAGGACACTTCTTCAGAACAATAACTTGATTGAGTATAAAATAATAGAATCTCTACCTGAACAAATTGTGTTTGGAAATAACATCACAAAAATACCAACCATATTTTGAAGTGGGTAATTCAGGATTATCTGGAAAAATAACATGCTATCTAAACAAGATATACTGTTTTCATGTCTGTTGAACTATCCTTTGTATTTGACCACAAGAATTACTTCTTCCTAAATCCTAATTATTCTTGTTTCTTATAGCATTTTGTGAATCTGAACCACACATATAAAAAGAGTTAATTAATATTATGGTTGGGGTATTGTGTCCATTCCTGAATATATTACCTAATCTGAGTCTTATACGTTGATACAATTTTGATTGCATTTTGAAAGGACTTTTATTTGGAGCATAGATGCAGTAAATATATTTCATATTTATCATGTCTACATATGGCAGAGATGAACAACTTGATGGAAATGACAAGTCCCTACTCTGATGAAAATTTTATTTAGTTCTTATTTATAAAATGTTCTCCAAAATGTAGGTTGAGGGAGGTAACACAACAAAGTTAAGTGTATGATTATTAGTAATTTTTAAGAACAGGTTGATGTTAAGACACAGTAAAACAGAATATCTAACCTGATTCTTCAACTAAATAACTTCCTTCTTTCTTTCTTTCTTTCTTTCTTTCTTTCTTTCTTTCTTTCTTTCTTTCTTTCTTTCTTTCTTTCCTTCCTTCCTTCCTTCCTTCCTCCCTCCCTCCCTTCCTTCCTTCCTTCCTTCTTTTTTTCCTTCTTTCTTTCTTTCTTCTAGGGATTAAACTCAAGGGTACTTAACCATTGAGCCACATCACCAATCCTTTTTATATTTTATTTTGAGACAGGGTTTGCTAAGTTATTTAGGGCCTTGCCAAATTGCTGAGGCCGGCTTTGAATTCATGATCCTCTTGCCTCAGCCTCTTGGGCTTCTGGATTACAGGTGTGTGCCACCACCCCAGCTTGATTCCTCAACTTTAAGTCAAACCAAAAAAACAATCATAAGGGCAGTAAGGATTTATTCAATATATGTTTCCTATAAACAAGTTCCATGTGTTACAATTAAACTGTAATTTTAAAAACTAGAATAAATATAGGTAAGAGATTATATTAAAATCATTGGTTTGCATTTAAAATACCTGTACCTTTTTAATCTGGCACTTAGAGACTGACATTTTGACTTTGATGAGTAAACTTTTGTTGTATCTCAGCATAAAATATATGTGGCAATGTAGCTCACACATTACCTATATAAACAGTGAGGACATGTTAGAGAACACATTATATACAGGCTTCCATCACCTCATCCAAATGGCCCTCTGTGACATTCGGTACCTGTAGCAACAATGACTCTTCCACTTATGACATTATGTGATTTGCTCATTTGCTTTGTTGTTCCTCACCCACACTGAAAGTCTTCTACTGGGAGGATAAGGACTTGGCTGCTTCCATACCTACAGCACTCCCAATGCTTAACATAGTGCCTGGCACTCCAAGAAGCCAGGGTGAATGCTTGCATGTATATGGAATGCACCTGTACTTTTGCAGAAAATTGGAAGAAGAAACCAAGAAGGCTGTGTATGTGTATAATTAGGATTTTATGATGTCAATTGTCATATAAAACATTTCATTCAAATTAAATGCCTTACTTGGAGTATTTTAATATGCACTGCACAAATAATCTTTTTCAGTGAATCATTTTCAATAAGTACTTTTCCATAGAGCAACTCAAAAGGGAATATGAAAGAAGGTTATAGATAAAGCATGATAAAAGCTTATGATTAAAATTTCTGAAATCCTCAAGGTATCATTCCATGAATCAGAAAATAAAAACCCATAAAATCAATTAAATGAAGCCCAATTCAGCACGTTTTATTCGATACTTCAATTTTCTGAATTTTATATACAGTTTGTTTGCCAAAAAGGATGTATTATCTGTCTCCATTAAATTTGTGGATGGCAAGCAGCTATAATGATGAATGGAGAAAAGTTATTGATTACAGAAAGCAGCACATATAACATTTTCAAAATTTCAGTTAATGTGTGTAATTTTAGTATAACTTATGGCAAACTAATGATAATCTGAGGTGTTTGTATACAGTAAGCACTTCTAATTCTAATCAGCTATAAATACATAGACAGATGAAAATGTTGACAAAAACAGAAAGTAAATTCCTCAAAGAGAGATTTTACCTGCTTCTCTGGGCCCTTGAGATTACACTTTTGAAAACTGTTAAAAATTAAAGTGAATGATTTCATAGACTTAAAATCTACTTTTCTTACAAATTATCCAAGAGAGCCCGCTTCAGCCACACTTTTTGTGACTATTGCAGTCCTCTTGGCTACCACATCTAAACAACTTTCTCAGACTCCTGGCAAGAGACCAACTTCATACAGTTTCACACCCACGAATAATGTGTCTTAAAAGTATACACGATGTCCTTCTAGAATTCTTTTTGAGGGAAGACCAAAAAAGCATATCTTATTTCCTAGCTCTTATCTTTCAACAAAACTGCATATTTTTTTGCCAAAATTAATATGCATTTCCATGAGTCAAACATCAAAAAGTATGAATGTCAGACAGTGAAAAGTCCTTCCTTTGCAAAGTTTTTGGAAGTTGGTTTCCCAGTTTTACCAAGAAGCAAATTTACATCTCTGTTTTCTGTTCTGTTTTGCTCTTGGGAATTTCTAGAAAGAAGTGTTTATTAGAACCATCCATGTTCATCCCCAAGGTTCTGCCTTCTTCCTTGAATTTTCCCTGCAGGCCTGGCTTCTAGGTTGTCTCTTTGATTTCTGTCTGCCTGCCTTTCCTAAAATTTGATCTGTTATTTTATATCTGATCCTGCCATTTTGTAAGGTACCTTCAAAGTAGCAGTGCTAAAGTTTTCCAAATAATCCAGCCCAAGGTCATCACCATCGACTCATACTGTAGCCTTCTGAAATCTCATTTCAACACCATCTCCCCCACACAAACCCCACCCACACAGAAACCTTACTGTCATCTCTCTCTCCAGGACAACTGAGACCTGCTCTTTCTCACCAACAACTTCCATCAAATTGGCCCTGAGCCCCTTAGAACTGCAGGTACCTCCTCCTCCACACTGCTTCCTGATTTGGGATGATCACCTTCCCCTCTCCTCAGGACTCTGCCTCTGTTTCCTTCATAGGAGGTTTTTCTTATTTTGTTTGTGTTTATCCCAAAGCTCTATGCTATAGTTTTTCTAAACCTCCACCTTGGATGTATCTAACTACTGCTAATACGGCAATCTGCTAAACCCACTCCATTTGCCTAAACCCGTGTTTCTCACGGCTGATTTTGCTTGTACCCCTTTACCACCCACCCCCATCCCCAAGGACATCTGGCAATGTTGGGGACTTATCACACTGGAAAGTGGTGTTTCTGCCATGCAGTGGGCAGAGCCCAAGTGTGTTGTTCAGTATCCTGCAGCTCAGGGAAGTTACCACAGCTAAGAATCCAAATGTCAATGGTAAGCAGGCTGAAATTCATCTCTAATCCAACTGCTACTGAAACTGCCCCATTTGTGTGCCCTGGTCATTTTTGCAGAAAGTCCTAGATTTAGTCTGTAATTGTAATTGTCCTTTCTTTCTTTCCTCATTGCTCTTACTCCACTCAACCACCATCAGTGGAAATTATTTCCACTGATTGTTTTCCGCATACATTCTACTGCCATTACCTCGTGCATGCCTTTGGTTAAAAATATATACAGCTTAATCCATCTCAGTAGCTCAAGTTTTCCTTCCCATGCTTGTGTTTTTGTTAAATGAAATTTCTTTCTCTCTTATGTGGTGCTGAGGATTGAACCCAGTGCCTCACATGTGCAAGGCATGCACTCTACCCCTGAGCCACAGCCTCAGCCCCTAAATGAAATTTATTAACATCAAAAGTTTACTATGGCACTCTTCTGGAGCCCACATATTTTAGGATTCTTTGACAGGTAAGTCCTTACCAGCACCTTCCTTTTGTGCCCTACCTGACCTCCCCATTCCAGAAAAACTGGTTTACTCATTATTCTACATTTTGTTCTAAATGTGATAGCCATATGAAATAATCCTATTATGTTGGTAGTTCTACTACATACCAAAACTGATGATTAGTTAACCATCAACAAAGACTGATCTGTCCTTTTGAAGGTTCTATCCTATCTTATACATCTGAAGATTCCGGAGCTGAGATAACTAGATTTAACTCCTGGCTTTCCCACCTGGGAAAACAGACTAATAATAATACTTACTCCCAGATCTGTTGTGCCACTTAGAATAGTCCTCAATGCACAATAAGCTTCAGATATTTGGGCTATTATTCCAAAGAAGAGCGCTATCTTGTTTCCTTTGCAAAGTCACATTTGTACGCCATATACTGATGTATAGTATAAATAATGCTATTTTATATATATTGGTATGGTAGCTAAAATAGTGTATTCTTAAATGCATGAATAATCTAAACATTTTTGACCATGTCATCAACCATATTTTTATGTATATTTTTCTTGAAATATTCAATAAGATTCCAGAAACCTAAAACTTCCTACAAGATACAAGGCCTCCATATACTCACTATTCCCACATCACATTGCCAGGTTATCAAGTTTCTGAAGTTCAGTATTCAACTTGTTCACTATTAATTACAATGTGGCTCTGATCTACTTGGGGAAAACTGCAAAAAGCAATTAAGAACAAACCAGAACCAAGAATAAAGGACAGGCTTTCTTGCTCCTTGTTATCTTTTCCTAGAATGTCGGTGTTTTTCACTCCCCATGGATGCTTGAGAGGTAGAGCAACTCATAAGTAATTTATTTCCAAGCAAAGGAAGGAGGGAAAGAGAAGTTTCTCCCAAACTCTGCTTTCGATACATAGTTGCTCTTGTCTCCTGTTCTTTCCCTTCTTTCTCCTGGCTCTTCTCTCTCCCCTTGAGTGATATTAAGAGCCCAGAAACCAAACACACAGAACAACGTGAATCTGTAACTACAAGACGTTGTGCCTGTCCTAGAGGCTTCTGATATCCATTTTATTTTGTAACTCGAAGGCTTTGCTTTTGCAGTCTCCTTTGGGCAGTATCAAACTCTCTCCAACTCCTCTCTCAACCACCGCCCTCTGAAGTGGAGCTTCTAGAACAACCGAGGATCTGCCTGTAATTACTGCTTAATTCATTTGCATGTGGATGTTCTCATTATAATGTCATTAGCATGGGGAGGGAGTCTGGTTGCCAGAGCAACCAGGAGTGGGGGCAGGTGCAGTTCAGCCTCAATTGGATTCTCTGCTCTGTTTGGTCAAACTCCACCTGTATTCCTGGCTCTTATCACTCTCCTGACTGCCAGGATGTGAACATTCCACAGTGTTACCCTCTTTATTTTGGCTGTGTCTCTGGAATTTCTTGGTAACCTTTATGGTTCAGCCTGATTTTACTAATAACCTCTTTTATTTTAATTGGCCATGCTTGGGAACTTTAGCTTTTGGTCTGTGCTGTCCAATATGGTAGCCACTTACCACATGTAGTTTTTTAGTATTCAGAATGGGATTAGTCTGGATTGAGATATGCTATTAGTGGCATATACACAAAGAGCTTCAAAGACTTCATACGAAACAAAGAATGTAAAATATCCCCTTAGTAATTTTACTAATGTTAAGCCTACATTGAAATGGTAGTATTTTAGATATATAGAGTCAAATAAAGTATTTTATGAAAGTTAATTTCACCTCGTTCATTTTACTATTTAAATATGGCTACTGAAACATTTAATATTAGATATTTGGCTTACTTATATGTTCCACATTATTTTTTTATAAGCAGCACCGTCCTAGATAATGGATACCTTTTCCAAATCTTTCCTCTGATCAGTACTTATCTTAATCCTTATAGACATTTTCAATGGCCGTTGCCCTGTGCAGAACGTTCACATCTAATTCTGTCTGACTACCTAGGAATTTCCTTGTTTTACCCATCATTTTGTAATCACTCTTAGTGGTTAAAGGATTGAATTTTCCCATAAACACAAGAATCCCATCCTACAGAAGTGCTGAAAGATGGCTAAACAGGTCCTTCCTAGGGGCCACTACTTAACAGAATAGCCAATGTAGAAAAACTCAAATTCTATGCTTTTTCTTATGTTGTCAAGAAATCTGCATTCTTATAAAATTAATGGCTGATCTTAGTTCTGCACTTGGAATAAGATATAGTAAGGGTGCTCCTCTGCCACATGACAGCTGTCCAATAACTTGAGGACAGCATCGTGGTGTGTTAAGCTAAGCTACTCTTCCTTGAACATCACCCACCTCCTCAACCATTTCTCGTAAGACATGGCCTCGAGCTCAATCACCCTGTTGCCCTCCCGCAGATTTTTGTCATTTGTCAATGTCCCTGTAAAAATGTGGGCTCCAGAAGTGAACAGCCATTCCCAATGTGACAGTGCACACTGTGTAGAAGCCAGTGAGACTCTTTTTTGTCTTCATCTGGACATTAGAGTTTGGTTGCTTTAGCTTAAAACTGCATTTGTTTTATCATGTTATCTTTTTGTTGACACATATTGAGCTCTTCATTCAATAAAATTACCCCTTTTTCATATAAATGGCTGTAAAATCACAGCTTCTTTATCATGGAATTATATAACCGATTTGCTAAGGGAGTTTTTATTTGTCATTGCAGAATTTCTGATCGGGGCTTTATTCCATTTTTCCAGTATACCAGCATCATTTCAGGTCTGGTTCTTGCTCTGTGGGTTAGCTAGTCCCTCCCAGTTGTTTACCAAAGACACAAGAAACCTGCTTTTGATGTAGTCTTAATCACTGATAAACATGTTGTACTAGACAGCCATCCTATCCAGTATAATATGGAAGACACCAGTTGGAGAGGTTGAGGCAGGAGGATCACAAGTTCAAAGCCAGCTTCAGCAATTTAACAAGGCCCTAAGCAACTCAGAGAGACCTTGTCTCAAATAAAATAAAATAAAAATGTCTCAATGGTTAAGTTCCGAACCCAGTTAAATCCCAAGTACCAAAAAAAGAAAAGAAAAAAAAAAAAAAAAAAAGACATGAAAGAATTCATTATCTGTGCCTCTAAAGTCAAGATACATTGTGGTGACATCTGATCTAATTACTCTACCAGAAGGGAGAGCCATCAGCGAGTTTTGACTGGGCACCTACTATGTGTCAGAAATGAGTCTTGTGAGTGGGTTCTGATGCCTTTTAACCACATGTTCCCAGCTGTCCATTTAACAACCTGTTAAGATTGTTAGGACATGTGCCCAGAGATCAGCATTAATTTTACTGGTTGATAATTTGATAATTTCTAGAGTCTAGCCTTTCAACGAGATGCCATTTGTCACTTGCCAATTTCCTCATGCCCCTTTCATTCTCAGGGTATCTTAAAGACTATCAACTGTGACCCTGCGCTTACACCTGTAAGTCGCTTTATTTTCCTGAGAGAGAGCTGGCCCCTATCATTTTTGGTTGTTCTCTGTTTTGGTTGTTTTCCTCCAGTCTCATGTGAAAATGTGCCTGCTCGCTCACCTTCGCTCACCCTAGCTCACCGGTGCCGCTGGCATCCACCCCAGGGCCTGATTGTTGACTGTGGAAATTTTCAATCTTTTTTCCTTCCTTTCCCTTTCCAGTTCTGAAGTCCATCTCTTCATCATAATGAAAACAAAGAAAAATAGCATCACTGAGTTCTGCCTTCTCTCTTTTGTGATTAATACCAAAGCATCTTTCCCCAGCAATAATTAACAAATCTGTTCCTCATTAATTTTCTGAAGACAAAAGGCTCATCTAGTTTTATACACATAATTTTCATCAAGCTGTACACAGTGTCACATGCCTGTAGTCCCAGTGACTTGGGAGCTGAGGCAGCAGGATCACAAGTTCACACCAAGCTTGGCAATTTAGCGAAGCCCTGTCTCAATATGAATAAAAAATATAAAGGGCTTGGGTATAGTTCAGTGGTGGACCGCCTATAAGTTTAATCCCTAGTACAAAAAAAAAAAAAAAAAAAACTTAAAACGTAATTTTCATCAAAAATGAAACAGCCCAGTGTGGGAATACAGGCTTATATCCCAGAAGCTGTGGAGGCTGAGGCAGAGGATTGTGAGCTCAAAACCAGCCTCAGCAACTTAGTGAGGCTTTAAACAACTCAAGAGACCCTGTCTCAAAATAAAATATAAAAAAGGGCTGGGGGTATGGCTGAGTGGTTAAATGTCCCTGGGTTCAGTCTCTGCTGCCAAAAAAGAAAAAAAAGAAGAAGAAAAAGAAAGAAAGAAAAAAGAAACCAGGGGTTGTGGCTCATCGATAGAAAGCTTGCCTAGTATGTGTGAGGCACTGGGTTCAATTCTCAGCACCACATATAAATAAATGAATAAAATAAAGTTCATCAACAACTAAATATTTAAAAACTATATAAACTATATATTTTAAAAAAAGAGAGAAATCAGAGTCCAGGAGGTTTTTTTTTTTTTTTTTTTCCTACACTTAGGTTGATGTATAGATTATTTGAAACTTTTATCTAGCTGGCTTTCCTCCCCCTCTACTCTGTGTTTCTAACTTATAAAAATGCATTTATATAAAGTGAAAACCTTATTAAAAATTTTCATCATATTGTCTACAGAAACAATCTGTTGAATTTCCTATATAGGACTGATCCTGTTTTTTCCATTTTCTTTATTTTTTAAAATTTTGTTTAATTTAGTTATCTGTGTATTTTATTTATTTGCAGCTTATGAAGAAGCACGCAATCTTTTGACATTAACACATTTTGTCGAGTAATGTGAAAATAATTATGCTGTCAACTTATGTCAGTCAATGTTTGTATTGTTCCCCAGAGTTCCTATATGTACACAGCACAATAGTTGACCATGGCTGTGTGCTTATGGTCTGTGGTCATACATGGAAATATTTTCTACAGCAATGCTGTGGTATATCAGGAAAAGTTGTAA
Organism: Marmota flaviventris; assembly: GCF_047511675.1. NCBI lineage: Eukaryota > Metazoa > Chordata > Mammalia > Rodentia > Sciuridae > Marmota > Marmota flaviventris. Next base: position 15,820,200 of record NC_092508.1, read on the forward strand.
TTAGGTGCTTGGAAGAAGAGGATGATAAATTGTTTCTACCTATTTTGCCCAAAGGTAAGTGATTATATATAATTGGACAAATCTTAAAAGATACTATAAGCTATGAGGTTAGTGTTCTGCATTTATAAATGTTACATCCACATTTAGATTGTATCTACTCATTTAATGAGAAGGCAAACTGTGAAAGAGTAATTTGACTAATTCAGTCAAAATTATCATATCAATCATTTGGATATTTCAGAGGAAAGTTTTAAGTGCCTAAATTATCAAAATAATTACTTCATTTCTCCATTCCCCTTCCTCTGTGCATATGAAGAGATAATCTGGCAGACTGTTTTATTCTTTTTAGAAAAAGACAGTCATTTAAAATTGGGAACCACCCAATATAATCTCTGAGAACCTTTCACAGTTTTGCATCTGGCATCTTTTGATAAATATTATCTTCTCATTTTTATAGTGATTTTTCCAAAACAAAGAGCATCTTTTCCCAAAGTTATTTGTGAGTATAATGCAAATTAAAGACTGAAGCATAATATTGTAGACTCCTTCCTTACAATATTGCAAAAACAGCCTTGAATTGAATTGGATCACACTGGCTTACTTAACTCAGTTAAAATTGGTAAACATGAAAGAAGCTAGCTACTGATGGTAATTTTATTCATGTCTCAGATTTACAATAACCTCAAATTATTTTGCTTGATTTGTTTTTCCACCAATAATTTAGTTTAATTTATCACTATACAAAATCTGAATGGGTTATCAAAGTATTGAAATATATAATTCTTTTAGGAAACCTGTGATTCTGAGATTGCACTTTTTTTTAACCCAGTGAAAGATTTTGTTACAACCTCCAAGTAAATTTTCTAACCCAGAGATGGCAATGGATTGACTAATTAAAAATGCATCCATCTGTTGGTTTGCTTGTTGCCTTGCTATTTGCAACATGCAGATCTAAGTGGGTTGTTTTATTTATGAAGACCCTCTGTGTGAGTTATGAATTCATAAGCTTGCATTCATAAACACAATAAAGGTTGACACTGTAACAAAAGTTAAATATGCAGACCATTTTCTATATTTTTAATAGATTTGAGTTTTAAAACAAGTAATTTTGGTAAGAAAAAGAAATGTTATATAAAAAAAATAAGATTCAACTATTCTCCTTATAGAATTTTTGCAGAAAATATGGGATTTATCAACAAACACATCAAGTTGCATATGACCCATTTGATTTTTACCTTGTATATGAATAGTAGATAATGACTTTCAAGTGACAGAATATAAACCTTTATTTTTCCCCAAGGAAAAGAACTGCTAGAAGTAGGATGATATTATTTTAGAGTTGAAAAGGACCATCAGGGTCTGCATTGGAAGCTAGGGCTTAAAGAGATGCAACTGCTTGTTCAATTTTAGACATTCAGAATCCACAGTTCTTCCCTTCTCATACAATGTTCCTTTCATTGTTGAATGAGTTTTTATAACACTCTTCATTAAACTCTTTGATTCCCATACTCTGTTTTGTTATATTATAAACAGAATACACTTTCCCTTGATCAAGATTATATCGTCTCTGTGTTTGGGAGAAAGAGATTTGACTGACATCTGTATTTCATTGTAAATATCAGTTTTAGGAAAGCTGTGGTCATAGTTTTTGACAGTCATGAAAAGAAGTAGGTTGTATTCACGTACATGTACACATTCTGCAACAGATGAAGGTTAGGATTAAAATACTTAAATATACCTGGCACAATGGCACACTCCTGTAATCCCAGCAGCTCAGGAGGCTGAAACAGAAAGATCACAAGTTCAAAGCCAGCCTGAGTATCTTAGCGAGGCCTGAAACAACTCAGTGAGACCTGTCTCTAAATAAAATAGTAAAAAGGTCTGGGGATGTTGCTCAGTTGTTCAGTGCCTGAGTTCAATCCCCAAAAACGACAACAACAACAACAAAAAACCCCTATGTATAAAAACAGATTGTGATCTGCAAGTGATAGCACATCAAAAGAAGCTGATTCCTTATAAGCTAACAGGACATCCATCTCTAAGTTTCAGACTAATGATGATGTACAGAAAAAAGAATCCTGACACATTGTTAGTGGGAATGCAAATTAATATAGTCAATGTAGAATACTGAACAGAGGTTCCACATAAAAATGAAAATTGAACTACCATATGATCAGGCAATCTTACTTCTGGGTAGTTACCTCCAAATTCAAAATCAGTTTGTCAAAAAGATGTCTATAATCTCATGTTTTTTGGCAGCACTGATAATAATAACCAGGTCATGGGATCAAGCAAAATGTCCATCAACAGATGAATAGATAATGGAAGTGTGGTATATATACATATTGGAATATTACCCAGCCTTTAAAAAGATGACAATTTTGCTATTTGCCACAACCTGGATGGAAATGGAAGTCAGAGACAGAAAGAAAAATACTACATATTCTCACCTAAATGTGGAATCTAAAGCAATCAAACTCATAGAAATGAGAGTGTTGGTTATAGAGGCTGAGGGATGTGAGGAATGGGGAAATGTTAGGCAACGGTACAAAATCTTAGGGCTAACAAAGTATTTTGGGGGATCTACTGCACAGTGTCATGAATATTAACAATAATATGATAAGAGCAATTTAAAGTATCCTCATTATGAAAAATTATAAATATTTAAGGTAACACCTATGTTAATAATCTTGATAAAATTGTCCCATGTCATATTCCTAAATCATAAGTTTGTACCTCATAAATGTATGCAATTATAAAGAGTCAATTTCTAATAAAGAAGAATACAAGTACAAACAATACTCTGACAGAAAAGCAACATGTGAGACTTTTCAAACGCATCTATCAACAGAGTAGCTGACATTATAGTCCAATTTTCTATTGCTGCATATTATTTATTCAGAATGGTGAGATTCATCAGGGCATATTTGTGTATACATACAAACAAAATTTGATCAATTTGTCTAATTTAAAACAAATAAATAAAAGCCTTGTTACAATTATTTATGGCCTCACTAATTAAAAGACAACTTAAGGTACAGTAATAGTAAGAGCTAATAATTATTTGTTTTAGGTGTTTTATTTATTTATTTATTTATTTATTTATTTATTTGGTGGGAGAGGGTTCAAGGATTGAACTCAGAGGCATTCAACCACTGAGCCACATCCCCAGACCTATTTTGTATTTGTATTTTAGAGACAGGGTCTTACTGAGTGAGTTGCTTAGCACCTCACTCTTGCTGAGGCTGGCTTTGAACTTGCCATCCTCCTGCCTCAGCCTCCTGAGTCACTGGGATTACAGGCGTGCACCACCATGCCCGGCCAGGTGCTTTATTTATATGGAGCATCTCAGTTAATTTTTGCAGCAATCCTGAGTAACCACTCTTGTTAGCCCTAGGTACAGATGAAGACTTTGAAACTCCCACTTAGGCATTCATTTAACTCCTAGAATAGAAAGAGAATTGTTATGCGTGAGATGAAGAGCAGGGAACAAGACCTGAGGTGAGGTTGAATCCAGTGGCCAGCTATTGTCCTGTAGATGACTCCCTGCTCTGCTTTAGCCTGAATACACATAAATCAAATTTAAGTCTCAATAAAGTTACAAATCACATGTCATGGGTAGTCAGGATTATCCCAAATGGTCAAAACTACCAACGTTAAATCTGTAGGTGAATCTACTGTGCCATAGCAATAAAGCAATACATTTTTTTTTCTAATAAGATTGTTTGAAAAACTAGAATTTTATACAATGGTTAAGTCTGACAATATTTTTAAAAGGTCAAACCTGGGAAAAATGAAAACTTGGGTAAAAATGTAAAAGCACTAGTTTCTCTAACCTTCACTTTTGAATGGCAGTTTGAATCTTCTACACCAGCAAAACTTCTGGCATAATTGCTATCAATCAGCTAAGCTACTTATTTGTGCTTGTTTTGAGTTTGATTCCTTTCCTCTCTTTGTTGGGGGCAAATAAACAACTGGAAGAAGCAGCAAATGTCCATGGCTTTAGGGGATGGTCTGCAGGCTCCTGAAATCAAGAGTTAACTGCAGAGACAATGGGATGTGGAATGGGATATTCTGTTTACAGAAGTGGGCACATTTGTCCAATATGGTACAACATAAGGCCATTCATTTGGTGTGGCAGCAAGCAAGGAATTGTGTGAAAATTTACATTTATTCCTCAAATGGCTCTAACAAATAGGTCCATAAGGAAAACCAATGCAAATTCTCTGTTTACAGCAAAGAATTAAACCTTCCAAAGTTTAGGGCAATTTTTCAGCATCAGCTAGTTCAGTCATAATACATGGATTAGTAACAAACTGACTATTTATGAACATACATGTAGAAAGAAATATCCCTCCACACACTGTGTGACTACATATGGAAATTTATTTTTATGGTTATTATTTTCCAAATGAAAAACAGCCATTGTACATGGAAAAAATGTATGTTTTCCATGGTAAAGAAGGAACTAAAAAGAATCTCAATAATATGGAAAATCAATAACTTATTTGAGGTTTAAAGAGGCAATTTTGTGCAGGTGCTAGTTTTAAGAAGTTGATTTTTAAAAATTTAACAAATTAACCACCCACCCACCCCAGTATAAATTGCTTTTATTCTGAAGTAAAAGGCAAAAGGTACTACTTGGAAGGCAGATTATTTAAAAATAATGAACCTCAATGACTTACAAAGTATATTTTGGTGATGTGTGAGTACATGCCTGAGTGCGTACAAATGTGTGTGGTATTTTACAGATATGGTCCTTTAGATGACTGCAATATACTTTATATCAAAATACATCAAACCAATCCAAATTGAATTCCAGAGACCAGTATTTTTCTTGGTATTATTTTATTCAGAAGATGGTTTCCTAAAAGCCTGTTTCTATCTATAACCACGTGTAATTTATTGGGGGTTTCCAGAGCCTTAAAATATTAATTCCAAGTACTGCTTCATTTGTTCTCACCAATTTCATCATTTTGAAAATTAATCAACTGTCAAAAAAGTTGAACTCTAAGTGATATTAGATTTAAATTATGCATGTGTGTTTTATCAGAAGAAGAGCAAAACATCACGGGATAATAAATAGATAAATTATCTCTGAAGAGGAATCTGTGTAAACTGAGAATAATCAATCATATGGCTTTAATTTTTAAAATTTGAAGTTTTCACTATTTTTGCAATTCTTCCATCAAGTGTGTAAACACATAATTTCCCAGAATTCTTTACGTTTCTTAGACTTTTTCTATTTTTTTTTCTTAAGTCAAACAAAAGAACTGTTTTTGAAGAGCAACAGCATTCAGAAAAAAAGGATCAGAAAACTATTTTCTTGGTAATTATTAGCTTTACACTCAACAAGTTTAAGGTTCTGGTGAATCAAACATTTGCCAAACATTCCCCATGGATTTGCCAAGCATCTGTGTTAACATCTCAAATAAGCTCCAGGGTTATAAAGTTATTTGCTTGGGTTTATTGGTTACACTCTTGTTCCTGAGCAATTGCTGCTTACTTTTTGCCTGGCTAGATGAAAGATCCAGTTGTTACAAGGGGCAGTGCTCCTAGACAAACAGCAAGGAAGACCATTTGATATAGAAAGATCATCTACAGTGTTTCAATTTTTATCATTCACCATTTTTACTTTTATATCTTATCTCTGATAAAACGAAAATAGAAATAGAAACACAATAAAAACAAAGCTTGAGTATAGTGACTGTAAAAAATAAAACGTAATACAAGATCATGTTAAAATGTACGGACTATTTTAGGTGACTCGTACCTTAATTGAAAGACAGGCACACATATCTCACATCCAGAGACAAGATGGAAATTAATCCATTTATTTTTAGAAAATATCAGGGTTCCTGGTGATTTTAGCATAAACTAGACTGCTTTTGTTTCAAGGTTCTGAACTTTAGCTGCTCAGGAATAGGAAGGCAACTTTAAGAGTCTCTACAATCAGAATGCAGACAGCACCGAATAAAAACAAAGTAATTAAAATGAAGACTGCATCTCAATTTGGGCTCTTTTCCTAGAGATCATAATCTAATCTGTGCTAATGACCTATCTCAGTTTTCAGTGAAGTAATCTACTGTACAAAGAGAGATGTCTCAATAGTGTGGCTTCACACTATTCAATGCAACCTCCTTCCAAAATTAAGACATTAAATCATACAGGATGAAATCCATAGAAAATCATAAGCAGAATGTTCCTCCAGCTACTCTCCAATTAGCCAAAACAAATGTTCCCAAGTAATTTTAGGAAGAAATATTAGTACTTACAGGTCATCTAAGAATCAGTGAATCCAAGAAAGGGAAAGATATACACATCTCATCGCTCACACTAGGAGAGAAACTAGGACTATTCTTGGACACTAATCCCTGTTCAAGTACAGAGGGTGCTTTATTCTTTGCCTCCACAAGCCCTGGAATGCTGACTTCCCGGGGTGACTTTACATTGCGGTGGTGCTGGGCTGCAGATGTGGGGGTTCTGGTATATGTGTTTGCATTTTTGCTGCATGTGTTTGAGAAAGCAGTTTCTGAAGGAGCCATGCACTGAGTCTCTCCCTCCAGTAGTCTGTCATGTCCCCCACCCCTTTGGAAGAATTCCTTGTGTTCCCCTGCCCACGCTCCTTTCCATCTGAGTGTAGTGCTGGGCCTCAGGAGGCCTCGGCACACAAAGCCCCCCATCCAAGGCTGTCACTTGACTGACAGCAAAAAGGTTTCAGGGAGATGGACAGCTGTGTGTAGGTGGACACGACAACAACAAAGAGCTGAGCAGATTTAACCAGAGGACTGCAAGAGGAAGGTTCTAAATCACAGGACTTTCCAGACCTAGAGCTAAATGACCCTCATCATTAACCACGTGACGCCCTTGTGATAGGAGAGTTCAAACTGGCTGATCTTATTTTTAATCTAAGGTTTTTAAAGCAAGCATCCAGTTTTATATATAGATGGGTATCTACAACATAAATATATCATGGAAAGTGACACAAGGAGCTGTTGGAAGAAAGTTCCTATAGTAGGAAGACCCAAAGCAGCCTGGATTTTCTCATGACTTCTGCAGTTTACTGTGCCTTCTACGGTTGGCATGATTTCTGCATTACAAATTCAGTTCACTGAGTAACTTAACCTGCTAGGCAGCCTGGACACAACTAGGTATTTATCCAACCATTTTAAATTGCAACAATCCAAGTGAAAACTATAAAAGTTTCGGATGAGAACATAATGAGACACAAAGAGGAAATGGGACCCAGCTTTACTGAGCTGCAGTAAACTGACCATTTAACGGAACAGACTTGATTAATTTCCTGCCAATGTTCAATTACCTCTGTTAGGTGTCTAATGTAATATAAATAGACAAGTTGAAGTTGCAGAGATGGGACCTTCTCTTTAAGTTAATGTACATTGGAATTCCTCTCACAACCACTGCATGTTTTGGTTCAAATTTGTTTTGATTCAGAACTGCAGAGATAAAAGTGATAGAAACTTAGCGTGGTTGCATATTTGTTATCTCACATCTTAATCCTGAATGTCAAAGTGAAATGTTAAATCTAAGGGGGTAAATCCTGTAATATTAATGATGTATAAATATATGAGAAAGATTTTTCCCAAACTTGTACAAGTCAGCCTTGATTAAGTTAGTGATGATTAGGGGTGTTCTTTAAAAGCTGCTTTTATACAGATCTATGTATTTCAATAATAAATGGACTGGGGACAATTTTCTCTGTCCTTTAGTTCCTAATTTTTAACTCCCAGCAGAAAGAGAACCTGGGAGTCATACATATGTGAAGTTGAATACAAAGAAAAAACAAATGGGCTGAATTGATATACTTTAAATGTCAGCTGGAGTCAAATGATCCGTTACTAACTGAATTTCTTTTTACCTCCCTACTTCAAATAACTCATTGTTTGCCCGAATTAAGCCAGTTTGTTTGTGCAGACATAGTTAAGGTCTAACCGAAAGTGATGCCACATATCACTACCTGTGAGGGGCTGCTCTGCACATTTTAAAATTGTGTGACATATGTCTGTCTGTGGACTCCCAAGCTAAGACTTTCTGCAAATTCTTCAGTGCTTATAAACATTCTGTGTCCAGAAAATGTCCCCTGCTGCCAATTCTAGGCAAACCAGGTTGATAAATTTCACTTTTGTATTCCTTTTCATACAGAGCAGATTTATATTCAATTGATTTTAATAAGTTTTCATTAATATACAGGGGTGTTCAAGTAGTAAGTATATAATTTAGGAACAAAAACCTACACTATGTTTCTTGGAGTTTACCCTGAGTTTCCTCTTTAGTCCTCTTGAATAAGGGTTAAAGGCATACTTGTTTTGTAGGAGAAAATTTCTTCTTTCAAGGTGTGAAAGACCAAAATTTGCTAATGGAAATAAATGATTAGGTTAAAGAAATACAATATAAATATAATTTCAAAAGTTCTAATTCCTCTAGAAGCACACTTGCAAAATTCCATTATCTAAATAAGCATTTGAGAAATTTATATTCTACATAAAGAAATATATAATCTGTTGTTTTAGACATACATGAAATACTCTGAGATCTTTTGAAATTAAAAAATAAATGTTTGGAACACAAGTGCTCTGGAAGTGCTTTTGGCTTATGGGGGAAGGGAAATTTAGGTTTCCAAATTTATATTCTTGTTATGTAGTAAATCGTAAATTATGTTAATGATAAACTTACTTTCTTACAGAATTTCATTGCATTACACATTGTTTTTCAGAAAGAAAAATAAGGGCAGGGCATGTAGTACTGCAATATAATAGTACTCCAATCAGATAATTATTTCTCTCTTAAAAGTGGCTTATAAAACCGTGTCAGCTTGATGTAATACACATGTATATTAGCATTAGTTTTTCATCATACAATCATAATTCCAAAATTTCTTCTAATAACCATAAATCAACATTGCTATTAAATATTAAAGTATTAATAGCTAAATTATTTAGTGACTGTGACTTGGTAATTTTATGTTCACGTTTTGAGCTAAAATGAAGAAATCTATGGTCACAGAGGTTGAATTGCAAGGTTCCCAGGAAATAATGTTTTAAACTTCCTTTGGGGCATGGGTTTCATGTTTAAGCCATAAAACAGTTCTGATGTTTAACTCATGTTCACCAATGCAGCCAAAAACAGATATAGATTATCTCCTCCAGAAAAACTCATTGTCTCTGTAAAGTGTTAGTTTAAAGGACCTATATTGGTACAGGACTGAGTGACTTGGTGTTGTTTGTCTCTCTCTTGGCCTTCCTCCAGGGCCCAGATAAAGGAAATGTTTCCAATGATTTCTACTTGTCCCCCACGTCCTCCACATTGCCATGTGGTGGGTGTCATACACAGACAAGACCCAGAAGAAACCTTTGGTGTCTTCAAACTGTGGTGTTTGATACATAGTTTGCCCTTGAGAAAGGTTTGTTAGAACTGGATCAAATTCGGATTTGCCCCCCTGAGTAGTCCAACTTTCCTGTCAGCTCTTCCCCACCTCAGTGACTCAAAAGGCTTCTTGCTGTGTCTTGTTGTCCCACCTTCTTGATCCATCAAGACCTGAGCTCTATGGCCATCTTTCTCACTCAGGTGCAAAGGCCTAATAATAGTCCTGCTTCTCATTTGCATAAGAAACAGCATCAAAGCTTTGACATCAAAGGATAAAATCTCTAATTGGGTTTCCTGGGGGCTTCAGAAAACCCACCAAATGCTATTTCAGATGACTTTATTTAAGAGGGTAGCTTTCTGACAAAAGTGGAGATTTCATTAGATGGAGCCTTGCTTACTTACCATCAGCACTATTTCCTGGCTGTGAAATTTTGGTCTTTCACACCTTGTTTTACTTAAATGTTTTTGTAACCATTATATTTGAAGACAAATAAATTTTTTAGATTCAAATTTAATTGAATCATCTAGGAACAGAGGAGTTAGATGTAAGCTTCATAAATCAATGAAAGAAGGGAAGAAGTTAGAATGTATCTTCCTTCCCTCCTCCAGGAGTTTGTGAGATAAAGAATTATTTTCTCATGGAGCACAAGAAGTTAAGCACAGTGTTTGGTTTCCTTGTGAAAAAGAAGATTTGAGATAAATAAATTGTTCTACAGTTAATAATGTTTATAATTTTTAATGAGATATTATCTGTAATAATAACTATTTCCCATGTGCCAGATAATATATTGTGTTCTATAAAATCATTCAATATTTAGAAAAATCATTTACAATTTACAGAAAGAAAGCCATATCTCAGAGAGGTTAAGGAACTTACTCAAAGACATACAGATAGCAAAAGTCCAGCAAGCAAATTAACCTAGGTATTTCTGAACTGAAATGACAAAGCATCATTGGAACACTGTGGATGTGCTACGTTTTAGTGGTAGAAAGACTAACATCCAGGGAAGTCAGGCTAAAACCTACCACAAATTCCTACCACAGTGCCTAGGAAAAGGTGGAATGGATTCATGTTCTCTTTCTCACCCTCCCTCTTGTCTTCTATCCATTGCTATTTGTCTACAAACACACTATCATATGGCTTGTTTGTCCACAGGTCAAAGGCCCCTTTCTCATTACTTTGGCAAAACTGGGCCTTCCACCTGGAGGCAGAAATCAGGTTTTCTTGTGGCCATTTAAAAATGTCTTTCGCAGATTAGAGATGCCTTTGAAATCCAACCTTAATTCAACTTAGTATTGACAGTGTATTTCTTGGCTCAAGTCTTTGTGTTAGGCACAGTATGGAAAAAAAAAAGTTAAAGCTATCAAGTCATTTAATTAATCCTTTATATTAAGCTTATTAGCAGATTCATCTTGAGATTCCTCTTAGTGGATTCAAAGCACCCCTACATTCTCATAGTTCTGAGAGGCTTGTTTTACTCAGAAAAGCCAAGCAACTTTATTTTAAAAGTAGGTGATATTAGGTAGGTTTTGTGTTGGGTTCTGTGCTTATGGCTCTACAGACTGATTGTACACACTTATAAGTTTTAAAATTCCAGGGTGTTTTCCGATTATGGGGTGCAGAGAGGGTTTTGCATTGATGATGGTGTTTCCATTTTTATCTTATTTTTTAGAAGGAATCCTGTTTGTTAGGTTAGAAGTCTTTCCCCTCTAAGTAATCACAGAGGACAGAAGAATTCTCCTCCAGGTAGTCACAATGAACAGCAGTTCATTTCCAATCTGCAGCCCAGAAATGCTTTCCAGAGGGAAGTTGGAGTGCAGATTTTCCCAGTCAGCAATCCAGCTTCTTAGTTCACCTGATTATTGGGCAACTTTGAGCCCTAAAATAAAAAACAGGAAAAAGGGGGATCAGTGAATGTACCCTAGCAAACGGTATCTTGCTTCCAGGCAGCTGTGGCTGGAAAAAGACTTTGCTTAATATTCAGTGTGCATATCCCGGGGGGTGGGGATGGTACATGTTTTAGAAATTTTTCTGTTTTTAATGATGCAGGCAGTCAGTTTTCCATTTCAACCACAGATACATGCAATATTCCAACTCCTGCAGAGAAACAACCAGCGTCTATTGTTTAAAAAATGTTTTAAGAAGAATTTGGATTGCTCTTTTCTCTTTTGAATCTGTGTGCCAAATGACAGGGACCAATATTCATCTTCTTTTCCTGTAAAATTCTGAAAGGCACATGAAAGAACCTAGAAATGCATTCCTTAAAGGGACTTGGGAAGTTGTTTTAAATAATTTATAACACACACACACACACACACACACACACACACACACACGTCGTGTGTGCATATCCCCCCCCCCCCCCCTTTTACTTGTGTAAAATCAGTAGCTACAATAAACTGAAATCCATTTCCCAGATGGAGACATTTCATAGGTGTTTCACCAAGGAGCCAAAATGCCAGAGCTGCACAAGCTGTCCCTCCAGGCCCCGACTCAAAGCGACTGCCCGGCGTCTAGTCAAGCGCGCTGGTCTTTAAAAGTCAAAGTTGCCTGTGTCATCAGTCGAGGTCTGCGCAGGTCTGAGCCACTGAGGGAAATAGGATCTGCTGTCGAGGCCAGTGCCCTAAAACTGCGGCCAGTGACGCCGGGTCTATTCCCTCCTCAACATGGCCCTTCATCGCTCGGACTTTCGATTTTAGGGAGAGCAGCTAGCTTCTCAAGCAGCCCCTCGGATGTCAACTGTTTCTCCTTGAAACGTTTTCCAAGTCCATCTTTCATAATCTGGATGGCGGGGAGCGATAGGACTCCAAGGACTTCTTCCAGCCACCACACCGCTAGTAGTGGCCTGAGTGGGCTGAACGTGGGCAGGTGGCTACCAAAGTCTACCGACGCTTCCCACCTCCCAGAGGGGCGGGCAGTTGGTTTCAGTCTTTGTCCGCTCACCCTTCCTCCTGGGCAGCGCAGGTCGGAGTCTGGCCGGCAGGTGGCGCGGTTGGTTCACAAAGAGCCGATTCCCGAGCTGGAAGGCCCCACCACCTCTCGGCAGTAGCACTCCCGCTGGGACCCAGACTCCAGAGGAAAACCCGGCCCTGTCCTGGGAGGAACCAGAGGAGAGGCGGACTGGGAGGAAGAAAGGGAGGCTTTTCACTGAGAATCAGGGTCCCCTTCACACCTCCGGGGGGGATGCTTTCAGTTTTATTGGGGTTTGGTCCCCGGATAACTGCCTGAGCTTCTGTCACCGGTAGACGCTCAGGTGGCTGCGCTCATGACCTAAGCATCCGGGGACAGACCACTGCCCAGAGGTGCCAGCACGCCCGGAGGGTTCCACAGCGATACCCGTGGAGCCGAGACCGGGGCAGCGGGGCGCGTTCTGTGCTTCTGGCCGCTCACCACCCTCTCCTGGGGCTGGGAGAACTGTCCTGATCAGCGCAGAGAAGCGGTCGAGCGCCCAGCAACCGCAGCAGTTCCGGGCCCCTTCCGAGTCTCCTTTGAGTCCTCGTACAGCTGCAAGTCCTGGCACTCGCGTGCCCTTTGCTCTGTTCCACTGCGTCCCGAAATTGCTAAATCGGGTTCCAGGGACTTCCCCCAGAAAACGCACATTGGTTCCCTGTAGCCAAGACCGTCTCCGGCTATCTGGCTGCCAGGAGAGACCTGTCCGGGTTCCCGGTGAGACGCTCGGTGTGAACGCTGGGACCCGGCCAGGGAGGATTTCCCTGATGCTAGAAGTCATCGGGTTAAGCCTCTGAGGCAGTGACTGGAGTCCTGCTAGGGGCTGGATTGGGGATGACTTGGTCCCCACTCTCTAGGTTGCTGGGAAAGTAGGGAAGAAAGGAGTAATCCAGGTACGAAACTCCCCAAAAAAGCATTTCAGATGCAGGAGCACCATAAAAAGACACAAAACAGGGCAAGAAAACAGAGGGTAGCGGAGGCGGCCTGCAGGAGGAAGTGTGCAGCCCCAGACGTGCAGGCGGGACGCGGAGCCGCTGATCCTCGGAAAGGAGCGGCAGCAAAAGGGCAGGTCAACTTTATACTTATTTTATTTCAGTAAGGGCCTTTTTCGACATCTCAGACGGTCCGTTGAGGTGAAAGAAGGTTGCCAACCTTTTCTCGGGTTCCCACAGTCAATTGAGTCTTTTGAATCTCCCTCCACCGTCTAGGGGCTCGACCCTGGTGTCTGAGCATCAGGCTGCTACGCTCCCGCGGGGGCGGGAACCCAGCGGAGCTGGCCGGTTCCAACCCCGGGAGACCGTACGCCCCGCGGAGACCGGAGGGGGCGGGGCCTCGGGGCGGGCTTGAGCTTAGGGGCGAGGCCGGGCCATCCAGTCTGCACCACCATTGGTCTCCGGCCTTGGACTGGCGTGCGTACGTCACGGGTAGGGCCCACCCTCTTGGCAATGTCTTCAGCCTGCTGCACTCCTAACTTAAGCATTTATTCCACTGGGATAGAAGCGGCAGGAGCAGCGTTGGCACCGGCGAACCATGGCTGGGATTTTCTATTTCGTCCTCTTTTCGTTTCTCTTTGGGATTTGCGACGCTGTCACCGGTTCCAGGGTATACCCGGCGAATGAAGGTAAGAACGAAGCAGCCTGTCTGGATCGGGGACAGACTGGGGACGATCCGCGGGTAAATGGTCTTCGGTAGCATAGGGCCGGTTGGTGTGGAGGGAGCCTAGAGTGAGCGGTGCGTCCCGACCCTGGAGAAGGGTTCTAGGTCGAAGAGATCCTCGAAAGGGTGATGGAAAAACGCCAAGAAGCCTGCCCCGAGGCCGTGACCCGTGCAGGCGGCGGGTCTGTCCAAGTTTGTAGTGAAAGGCCAAAGTTTATCAGCATCCTCTGGCAAGGAGGCTGGAGGCGCCCCGAGGGGATGCACTGGAGCCAATGCAGGATTTGAAAACAAAACAACAAAAAAATTATGCACCCCCGCCCCCATTACCATCCCTGGGCAAGGGGAAGACGCAAGCCTGGAATGCAGTGAGGGCTTAGTGCTCCCGGGTTCTTAAGAAAGCCTTCGGAGCTCTCTGGGTTCTGCAAAGTTTCCCAAGCCACGCGTTTTCCGGGACCCGGCAGCCGGGCCTTCGCAGGGCAGCGGTCGTGGCGCGGCTCGTCGGGCGCCTGTGACCTGATTTCTAGCAACAAGCATCAGACACCTTTCTTTTCGCCGAGCCCCACACCCTAGGGGTGCCATCGACGACCTCCAGAGCCCTGAGCTCCTCAGATTGCCCTCTCAATCCCGGGAACCCGCCAGCAAGTTGAACGTAGTTTTTGCTTTTCGGCCCCGAATAGTACATTTGGCTAGTTTAAAGGAAACATGAGCGACAGCACCCCATCTGTGTGCTGTTTTCTGCGCGTCTATTCCGACGTGCTGGGAGGATTGTACATGCCCATGTCTCTGTGTAGAGGTTGGGGTGGAGGATCGTTTAGTTTCTGAGGGGTCCAGAGAAAGGGGAGCTGTTTGCGTGAGTGTGTATATGTCCGTCTGTGTATGTGCGCGCACAAATGCGTGAAGGAAGAGAGTGCCCTCGTGAACGCGGACGCGGACGATTTGCCCGTGCGCGTGTGCCCCGAGTGCGTGTGCTTGTGTCCAAACGTACGCTCACGCTCCAACCTGCGTGCATCTAGCCTTGCTTTCGTCTTATCTACTCTTCCTCCTCCCACATTCATCCATCCATCCATTCATCCATCTCTGTCTCCCCAGACTTCAGCCCATACATCCCTGTGCAAACTATCATTTTCCCTGTTCCGAAGGAGGGAGCCAAAAACCAACTTAGTTAGCCTCGCTTGGGCAGCCGGTACCCAGAGCTCTCCAGACGGAGGCTCCGAGAGAGAGTCGAACACCTGCCCACAGACACGGCTTGGAAGGAAAGGAGCGCTCTCTTGTCCTCTCCGATCTTCCCCTGCGTCCTACGCGCCTGGAGTTGCCACCCCAGCCGCCGTGGCCGCCTCGCCTCGGTCTCTAGGGTCATCCCCCTGAACGGAATTCTGGATCTCGGGTTTTCCTGGCTACTTTGCGCACTTGTTCGGACGTCCTCTAAGATTACTCTCACATCGCAGACGTAGAGACTGTTTTCTTTATTTTTACCTTTTACCCCCTGGCTTTTTCTGTTGGAAGCCAAACTTGGGAGCCTTACACAAAAAGGCGCTGGTGGAAACGTGGGCTGATGTTGAATGAAAGGGGAGGGGGTTTATACCCCTCTCCAACCCCTCCTTCTCTTAAAAATTAATTCATTTTGTTGCTTTTTATTCCCATCACGTTTCCTTTTCTCCCTTTTACCCTCCCTTTCTACTCCCTCCCTTTTTTTGTAAATTGGGTCTTATTGTTCCCTTTGTGTTCCTAATCCACCTTACATAAATCCAAATGGATGTAGCGGGCTTTTCTCTAGGGACAGAGAAGAGAGAGTGAGGAGGGGGGGGGCTCAACTCCCGGCGGGAGCAACCCAGGGAAGGCTCTACATTTTAAAATAATTAACACACCCCAGGATTTCAGGCTCCTCAAGAAAACCAGGGAAAGTGATTTTAACGCCCTTAGTTTGTGAATGAAATGAGAGGGGAAATGGGTAGAATTCAGGAACCTGGGGGTGAAAGTGAGTTGGGGTGCGCATGAGGAAGGATGGAGGCTTTCCATTCCCACCCCTCCCCCAGCCTGAAGAGCCTGTCTCACTGATCAAATTAATAACCCAGTGGTTCCTTTGAGATGGGCCTTTCGACCCCCAGGCCTGCAGATAGCGGTGGGAAAGGGAATGTGGAGAGATTTCGAATTCTTTGCGTCTTTCAATGTCATCGGTACCTAGCTCTATTCCAGCCTAAGCCGGGTATGGCAGCTCTGTGTGCACTCTCTCCCTCCCCCCTAAGCTTTGGGGCACACTCGTTAGGTGTTGTAGCACACGCACCCTATATCCATTAGGCAGCACTCCACACCTAAAATTCAAACCAGTGTTTTTCTCTGCAGTGGTAGGCTGGTCTCTGAGTGTCCTCTAAAAGACCCGGGGAAGGAGAATACTTGAGTGCATTTGCATTCGAATTCAACGTGTCTGGCATTCCCTCTTCCTGAAACTTTGATATTTAAAAAGCAGGGGATACCACCTCCAGAGCCTATTTGTTTGGGGGAGGGGTGTCAGGGGAGAGAGAGTTTTTTCCTTGACCCTTTGGATACTCTCTGGTAGAATTCACTTATGGCTCTGTCACCATGATGAGGAGTTATATGGTCATCTGAAACCTGCAAAAACAAATACTTCTAGTAGATACCAGACAGAGATGAATGCAAATTTTGCTCCGGAGTGTTACTGCCCTACATTGATGTATTTGTTTTTTGAATTGTACTTGAAATTCGAATTGTACTATTCACCCTTTTTGGAAAATGAATCAACTGAGACCTGGGATGGAATTTTAAATGTTATGCAAGTTAAATAAATAAGAACCTGTAGATTTAAAGAGGGGAGAAGATCAAGTGAGTAATGATTATTTACATAAGTGAGACCAAGTTTAGGTTTTGATCATAGTTGGATATGCACACCCTGAGCACATATGGAAACGCTCAGGCAAATGGTTTTTGTATTATTGCCTTTTTGCAATTGGAAATTAATCTATTTTCCTTTTTTTTTTTTTTTTCTTTTGCAGTTACTTTATTGGATTCCAGATCCGTTCAGGGAGAACTTGGGTGGATAGCAAGCCCTCTGGAAGGAGGGGTAAGTTCTGAGTTGCTCTCTGATGGAAAGGGTAAAAAAGGAGTGATTAGCAAGTTTCTGAAAGTCCTAATGGCTTGATTCTTGGTGATTGTGGTGAGGGGGTCAGATTTCCGATGTGGCCTATGAAGTGAATTAGGCTTTGTTGGAGAAATCCTATACTCCCTTGGATAGCGCTGTCATGGAAGAACTAGAAACCAAAAGGGCAGAAAGGGGTTTCAAAAGTAGGAGATTGGTGGAGGAATAGACTTAGATGCCTATTTAAAACTAAAATACCAAGAAGAAATACAATCCGGGGACCAAATTAGAATTTATGCCTATTACTCTGATGGGCATAGAGTCCTGACAGGGTTAATTTTAGAGCAATTGTTCTGCTTCCAGATTAGAAAAAATGAATAAATAGAAATACCAGAGAGAAAACATTTTTAATTGCCCCATATAAGTGGCGGGAGGCTCCCAACCTCGATGTTACAACCTTAAATCAGTTGCTGTTCTCTTTTACAGGCTGAGAAAAAGCCTTGTGAGCCTGAGCCAGGGGCATACTGCATGCAGAGAAGCCCGGAGCATGTAGATTGTTAGTGTTAAATGTGAAAAGTTTGAGTGTCTGGAATCTGAATCTTTAGGGGTGAGAGAGGCTAGGTTATAAAGTATGAAAGAGCATATATTCCTGTTCATTTTTTCTCAGATTTGTAGCAAGACCTCCATGGGAAGATTCACAGAATATTCCTGGGTCTATGGTCACATTCTCCCAACCCCCTTAATAGCAAGTCCAGATGACTCAGCTTTGGAAAGAAGTCAATAGGACCTGTAGGTCTGATTTCTGCCACCTTAAAATAACTGTTGTACCCTTTAAAAATTAGGCAAATCATCCAACCTTCACCTGCTTGATGGTTTTTGCCTGAGTCCATTGATTAGAAACAATGGGAAAGAAAGATTAGGAATCTCTTCCAGGAGAAAATTGTAATGCCAGCACCCCTCATGGGGCCTCACACCCAGCAATTGAATAAACAATAAATGATTGGGGCGCGGGATTCATAGGAACTATAAAAAAAAAAATAGTCATAAAAATGAAGAATCAAAGCAGGGCCTGTAATCCATCTGCAGTAAGATGAAGATTGCCTTGCCTTCCTGTTTTTCTGCCTGAACTTGACTGCCTGCCCTTGGATTGGTCTTTGCTGAAAAATTCTAGTCTATCCCCAAAACCATGATTTAAAGGGGAGGGAGAGTGATTGGCAGGCCTCTGGTGGTGTAGACAAGCTGTATTCACCACTGATTGCAGGCAATTGCCCTCATCCTTTGAATGTGAAGAAAGGTACAGCGTTATCTCAGTGAGAGTCAGACTCATTGTTAATCCTATACTCTGGAAAGGTCACTGATTCAGGCTGGGCTTTCCCAGGCTCTAGCCCGCATGTTACCCCTTAGGTTAAAATGGATTAGTGCTTCTGGCAAAATTGAGGGTGGAAGTTGCCCTTACTTGTACTAATAAATTTAATGAGTCTTATTTTTCTTACTGCTTGCTCTTAGGTTTGAAGAGCAAATATATCTAGGATGATTTTGACCCTAATTTGTTTCACTAAATAGATTGTGAATTACATAAAAACTAGGAGGGACACATTTGAGAGGACAGCCTATGGTCTATCCAATTTCCAGAAAGCTTTTATTGCAATTTACTATGCTACAAATGTCCTCCTTTTTCCTTTCTTCCCTTCCTTCTTCCCCCACCTGCTTTCTTTTGCTCTCTTTTCAATTCCCTCAAAGAACTGCTGAAAGAGTACCTGGTTATGTTTAGTAGACTCAAAACTTCTTTTAATTGTCTTGAAGTCTTATTTTAAAAAAATACTAATGATACCTTACTGTATAAAACAGACCTCTCTATAAGCTGATATAGGTAGCTTTTTGTTTTCATTAAATATTAGATGTATGGCATTTAAGTATTATTAAAAGTTAGAAGTGAAATTCTACTAGTATACAAGAGAATTAGTCATTCCAAAAGACATAGCCATCATTGAGAAATTATGTCAAATTATGACATTTAAGTAAGCTCTAGATTTTATCACTGAAGGAGACTTTTTAGGTTTAGAGTACTGGATGAACTGGATATGTACCAACTAGGGATTGATTGTTAAAAGTTCCTTCTAGTTAGGGTAAAAAATACTGAGTCTTCAACTATTCAAAAATACTGAGAAATGCAACCATATTTACTATCTTGCCAGGACCACTGAAACCAAAATGATAGGAATTTATTTTCCCCTTTAAATAGTAGTGATGGTGCCCCCCCCCCCCACAAAAAAAAAAAATTAATTGACCTTTTTTTTAGTAATAGAGAACAAAGTCTAAAATCTCTACTTGTAGTTATAACATTTCACATCCTTGCTAGAAACTTAGGATAGTTGTCTGATAATGACATTTGGTTGTTGCTACTTGTGTTATTTTTAAAAAGAAATCTGATTTGATAATACCACTAAGTAAGATATGAGACTGAGTCAGAGACAAGTCATTGTCCATCAGAACAACTATGCAGAACAGGAGAATAACGGAAAGTGATGGGTCCTGATGGCAAAGGAAACAAAAAAACAAAAACAAAACTGATTTCTTAGCAGTGTTCACTTAAACGAGTATATTGAGGCGCTCATGCTGATTGTAAAATACAAAACTAAGGGAAGGCATGTCACTGTTCTGGTGAACTAATCAATGTGGTTAGACAATTAAGCTCAAGTTGGAAAGTTCACACTAGACCTGAATTATCCTCTATGTACTCTATGACAATACTTCTGTGTTCACTGAGAAATGGGTCCTTCCATTTTCCCTTTGTTCTGAGATGAGAAACATGCTGAGCAGGTCTTTTGGAAGATGCAGGATCTTCTTTTGGATTTACATGAATTTCCCCAAACAAGGAAGTTACTGGTGATGTATTGCTTACCAGATAAAAAGCAGTTTTAATCACCACCCCCACTCCCAGTTCCAACTTTCATAATGGCAGCAAGATGAAAGGAATACAGAATTTTATGGATTATGGCCCTTTCCATAGCAACATTTCCATCCATTAATAGTTTTCCAATGCACAGATGGGAAACCTGTTAAAAGGTACATTATGGTTGTGTGCACTTCACTGGATTGAATGGAGCTTTAAGTGGAACTATTGCAGAATACAAATTTTTAAACTATCTTTTTTTTCTTCTAATTACATTCATGTGTTAGGTACTTAAGCTGATTTATGCCAGATCTATATTAATGCATTGCTGTGGATGTTAATGAGGAACTGGAGACTTCCTACCAACTTAGTAGAAGTCAGAGTATAGGAGCCCAAACTGTCGTCTTGCTTTTAGAATTACTTTTTAAAGCTATGGTGAAAGTGAAATTGCCACTTTAGTTAGTCTGAACTCAGATTGTCCACCGTTGAAGAATCCTTGTGTGAGGAAGCAGAAGGCAAAGGAAACACTGGAGTCCTCCTTTACTTTCCTTGGGCTTCTCATCATGAATGCCACTTACAGTTTTATTTTCAATGTCCGCTGAGGATTTAGAAGCAAAACACGTCTTCACTCTAGTTTCCTTATGGGTCTCATTCAAAATAAGAACACGTGCAAACTTTTGAACTGAAAGCATGGTCTTGAAAAGTTTTTTGTTAGTGGAACACTGTATTTTTGAGAAATGCAACCGTATTTACTGTCTTGCCAGGATCACCGAAACCAAAATGATGGGAATTTATTTTCCCCTTTAAATACTAGTGATGGTGTCCAAAAAAAATCAATTGACTTTTTTTTTTTTTTTTTTTTTTAGGTATTAGAGAGCAAAGTTCTGACAGGAGCAACACTAATTAACTGATAATTGTCTCCCTTTGGCAAGCTTTACTCTTCCTGCCCTTAATTTGCCTGTCTCTGTTTCTGTGGTTGGAATAATACACTTACTAGTTTGGGTTGTTGTTTTCTTTTTTGTTTGTTTGTTTTTCTTTCTTTTTTTCTTTTTTTTTTTTTAAGTTTATGAGCAAATTTGAACTGTTACCACTTGAAATTGTAGCTATTGTAATAGAGGAATGTGAGTTTGTTAGACCACCACAAGGAGCTGCTGAGAACCCACAAGTAGTACATCCACCATTGCTTCTGGATTTTAGGCAAAAATGCAAAACAATAATTAAAAAAAGAAAAGGGTTGATCTCCCAAGAGATGCTTTATTTATGAGGACTGGAACTCAGTAGTTTTCTAAATTATTGAAACAAAAATGATCCATGTCCTATGGGAATAAAATAGAATTAGCAAATCCCTGTTTGAGGAGACTTTGTAACTCATGCATTCCCTCTGGGTCTTTGCAGTGGGAGGAAGTGAGTATCATGGATGAAAAGAATACACCCATCCGGACCTACCAGGTGTGCAACGTGATGGAGCCCAGCCAGAACAACTGGCTGCGAACTGACTGGATCACGCGAGAAGGGGCTCAGAGGGTGTACATCGAGATCAAGTTCACCCTGAGGGACTGCAACAGTCTCCCGGGCGTCATGGGGACTTGCAAGGAGACCTTTAATCTGTACTACTATGAGTCAGACAACGATAAGGAGCGTTTCATCAGGGAGAGCCAATTTGCCAAGATTGACACCATCGCTGCGGATGAGAGCTTCACCCAAGTGGACATAGGTGACAGAATCATGAAGCTGAACACCGAGATCCGGGATGTAGGACCACTGAGCAAAAAGGGGTTTTACCTGGCTTTTCAGGACGTGGGGGCCTGCATTGCTCTGGTGTCCGTCCGAGTGTTCTATAAGAAGTGTCCACTCACAGTTCGCAACCTGGCACAGTTTCCAGACACCATCACAGGGGCTGATACCTCTTCCCTGGTGGAAGTTCGAGGCTCCTGTGTCAACAACTCAGAAGAGAAGGATGTGCCAAAAATGTACTGTGGGGCAGATGGTGAATGGCTGGTACCCATTGGCAACTGCCTGTGTAATGCTGGGCACGAAGAGCAAAATGGAGAATGCCAAGGTAAGAAGAGCCATATTGTACTTTTCATTAGGGCTTAGTGCACATAATTAAATCTGAGATGAGACTAAATGGAGTAAAGCCAGTAATTAGCAGCCCCTGTGGGATGTGGTGGGACAGAGGGGTCTAATGAGTAAGTGCTGTAGCTCCAGGTGGCAAGGCTAAGACATCTCTAATACTGACAAAATAAATGATGCTGCTGTCATCAGCCCAAGGCCAAGCACATTTGCTAACAGGCACTTAGATCTGAACTGGCTGGGTACACCCTCTGAAATGTAAATGAACAAGCTGAAGAAGGGGGCTTGATTGATCCTCACTCAAAGAGGTGGACACATTTTTGAGACATAGTTTTCCCATCTATAGAGTTGGTCAAATGACAAAGTTGGTGAATATCTTCCATCTTAAATATATGTGCATGAATGACTCGAGTGTGGAATCAGAGATTGTGTTGTTTCAGTTCCCTGACATTCTGTAAAATCACCCTGTGTGAAGAAAGTCCATGTCTTTTTAGTCTTTCTGCCTTGTGGACTAGTGGAGAAGTGGCCCAATGAAGGGTTTCCAGTTCATTCTGTTCTACTGAACACCCATTGATAGAGTCTCTAAGTGAAATTAAATCTTGACCAAAGACCTCTTCATTTCTCTTAGGAGATTATAATAGAGTTAAGGATCTTATTTGATCAGAGGCGAGAGTAAACTGTGATTCACTTTGGTAATTACGTTTTTGGAAAAATAATGTAGTTTTCATCATGTTGATTGCTATTCACATATTACTAAGGTGATTTTTCTCACCTCAAGTTCAGTATACATGATTCAATCTTGCCTCTTTCCCTCTGTTAGAATACTGGGGATTTTGTAAAGTCTTTCACTTGGTGGCAGCTTTATATCCAAGTAAGGAATGAAAGTAATCCACGTATCTGTGGATTGTTTATATTCTATGTGGATTAAGTCTAAAAAAAATTAATTATCTTAAGCTTTTGTCTTGCTTGGTGTTTATTTTCAGTGGTTATCACTAGTCTGATACTACCCTGGCCTAGGTGGTGATGGTTACTACTAAACAGTTGCACTGTGATTTAGTCCCACCTATAGAAAAGATCCCACTAATCTTTTCTTCTGGTGATTGTGGAGCTGTAGATTGGATTGCCACATGGTTCATCTGATTTGGTGATTAAAGAGCCTGAAATAACTGACTGCCAAACAATTTGTCTGGCATTTCAACCATCTTAATGACAGGGTGGGATTAACAATGGGGCATTTCACTTGATTGACTGGGTGCCAGCCTTCACAACCTAAAGAAAATTGCATTTTTGATAATTCATCTTCATTATAAATGAAGACATTTCTCCTTTCATGGTTTATACTTTCCCAAAATGCCATTAATGGTTAGTTGTAGAAGTAGCTAACAGTGACTGTCCTTTAATTTCATTGTAAATAAAACAGAATAAAGCCTGGCTATCTTCTACCTTCAGTGTAAAAGGAAACTTGAAAATTTGCAAGTTGGAATTTTGATTTTTTTATAAAGATTGACTTCTTGCATTTTTATTTGCTTTTGACCTGGCAAAAGTGATGAGCTGTACAGAGTTGAAACTCTGAAGAATATTCTGGCATCAATATTAGAAAATATGTGAGCATATTGTTATTGGCAACGAAATTCCAGTG
Organism: Marmota flaviventris; assembly: GCF_047511675.1. Lineage (NCBI taxonomy): Eukaryota > Metazoa > Chordata > Mammalia > Rodentia > Sciuridae > Marmota > Marmota flaviventris. The sequence goes on from NC_092508.1 coordinate 15,843,886, forward strand.
GTCTAGCAGGAATGGGTCAATGACACCGCCATCATACTTTAGAGTAAAATGTTCTATTTTCCCAATTTTTTTAAGACTGGGACTTGTCCATCTTTCCATGTCAAATTTTCTTATAGAAATGTATATATTTTAAAAAACCAACATTGTCTTCCATTTCCTGTTAAAATGCTCACCCTTCTAGCATTAGCTCATCTCCCTGTAACTAATGCCATTGATTTTCAATTGTCATAGAGCCCAGTAACTCATACATTGCCACATTGTGCAACTCCTTGACATTTTTACAACCCAAATTAGAAGGAAAAGAGAAAAAGATGGAGGGCGAAGTGGATGTAAAGGCAATTGAACATTTTAGTGGTTTGCTTTATGGAAATCATCTTGGGAATCCAGTTAATCATGTGATTCATGGAAGGGGAGGGGCTCCATAGTTCAGACCCAGTCCGTTTATGAGAGAGCTGTTTCTAACAAGCCCAGATATCTAATGCAAGGGGAAGTTCGGTTAAGCCAATTTTAAGAACCTTCAGAGATTTCATACATGCTACTGAGATTTTCTTTCTCATAAAATTATTAGCTCTCTCAAAAACACACATCTTACACAAAATCTTGCAGTTCATTTACTCATTTGTTTTTATTTCTACCAAGTGAAAGTCTGTGATGAAATTGGGGAAGAAGGAAAAACTTGGAAAGACAAGGTTTTTTTAAATTCCAAAGATTAGTGAGACTTTTAAAAGATGACCCAACACCGTAAAAATCCCAGGAGTAACAAAAATGGTTGGCACTTGACATGGTTACTGGTGTAGGAGGAGCATCTGAGCATAGCAGAAAGAATGTGGGGCCAAGGAAATGCATCTGAGTTGGGTTAGTTAGCTGGATGACCTTGGGCACATTTCTTAAGCCCCCTGAACCTCAGTTTGTTCAAAATGAGATGGGAAGATCTCTCTCTAACTCACAAACTAGCTATGAGGAGTCTGTGATTGAAGATTGATAAAGTCATCTTGTAGTACATAAAACACTAAATAAGTGTGAACACAAACATTTCTTTTACCACCTGCCCTTCTCAAGGTCATAGATGTTGACTTTAAGGGTGTTGAGTTGAAATAATAAAAGTCACTCTCCAAAGTCAAGGCTAAAGATAGGAAGAATCCCTCTACCCTTTACCTAACAAAGCAAAATGACCACTTTCGCATTTCATATTGAAAGTGATATTTAGAGAGTATTTCTCCCTCTCTCTGTGGCTATCCCTCCCTCTCTCTCCTCTGTAAGAAAAGGAACTTTCCTTTGAAAGAGTGACAAGTGATTTGGGGGAGGGACAAGAAAGGGAATGTAAAGGCAGCTTAAGGAGGGATATAAAGGAGACCAGGCCAGGTCTTTAGAACTCTGGCAGCAGGTTCCTCCCCATTGTCTTCTCAATGGGTCCACTGTGGCAGGACAAATAGAAGAACAGGTGAAAGGTCACCTACTTCCTCATCCATCTTCCTTGGGGTCTGGGAGGTCAGAGTGAAGATTGATTAAGATCTAAAATGTTTGACAAAGGATCCTTGGGTAAAAATGGCCAGGGCGGGTGGGGAGCCTGGGGTGTGCTGTTGTTGGAATCTAACCCTGGTCATCCACTGGAGTCATCAAGGGACCCTGGGGACAGAACTACACTTCCTCTTGCAGTTCCTATGCCCAGCAGTACATGCTAATGTGAAGAAGGATGAAGGGGTGTCAAGAGCGGCAGGGAGATGCAGGGCCTGCCCCCGCAGCAGCTGCAAGTTCATTGTGCTCCTGAAGAGCATTTTCTGAAATGATTTGGTTTGGTTTCAGAGGGCAACAAAGAGTTTTAGCCACTTGTCTGTCCTCTCAAGGAGATTGTGTGACTGCACTTAGCACTTGCATAGTGATTGGGTGCAGAGGAAACTTAACTGTGCTGGTCCAGTTACCAGGGCCCATCCCACTGTCAAAGCAAAGAAACCAAATCCAACTCCAGTGTCTTCCTCTCATTTGCCCCCAGTTAGGAAATGTGCCAGATGTTTAGGGGGTCACTTTCAATACCTTAGAAACAGTAAGCAGAAGGAAAAGAGGAAAAGATTCTTCAGTAACTTATCTCTTGCTTAATTAAAATGCCAAAAAATTAAATGAGAGGCCCCTATTTACTCTTTGGAAATATCAATAAGCAATGTTTTCAGTGGGTGGGTGTACACAAAAATAATGCTAGTAAAAAGAAGGCATGCTTATACAGTCACTCTTAAGGCCGAAGAATCATACTTGTGACAAAATTAAGTTACACAAGAATCGAAACTTGCTAAAATATACAATTTTACTGGGCTAGGGGTGTAGCTCAATGGTAGAATGTTTGCCTAGCATGTGCAAGACCCTGGGTTTAATCCCCAGCAACGTAAAATGCTTATATAATTTTACTATATAATTGAGGCATTACCTTGAACCTGTATTATCTATTACATGTACAATGTGTTCATATCGGCAAAAGGTGTCTTATTAAAAGTGCTTTGAAGAAAGAACAAGATTGAAATGATTTGATTACTTTAAAATAAAAATAGTTTAAATATATGCTCTGAAAAGAGAGAATTGTAGCTGTGTCCAATAATAATAATAATAATGATAATAATAATAATAATTACTTTGTTTTTTCTAACATACTATAGAAGAACCACAGGAGAAAAAAAAAAAAACAACAGAAAGGAGGCATTTAAAACATAATTCAGAGAGACGCTGTTTCATATCCCTTCCACTTTTGAAATTTTTCTTTTACCTTTGAATCCCGTCTTTAAGAATCAATTGCTCAAATCACAGGGCTGCTTTTATCTCTGGCTTTGAAGCATGACTGTGATCACTGGAAAACGTCATTCTTTATCTATGAGAAGAGCAGGGCTTAATTATTGTCCTTCTTCTATTATCCTTTTTTATTTTTTCCTTCTTTGTGTGACCAGATTTCTTTTGTGAGTGAGAATCATGAGATGGTCTCTATTTGGGGTTCTCTAAAGCATCACGTAAAATCATCTCAGGGATTTTTGCAATATGGCATTTAAGATTTGATGACTTATTTTAGTCTAACTGAGCTTCCTTGTGCCTTTCAAAACTGAATTGAGACATAATCATTCATTTAACACTTGAGCGTTTAGGAAAAATACTGTCTAAATGGTTTTTCAGTTGCCACAGCAGAACAGAGGTGGCCCTGATATAAGCCTGACCACTTATTTTTTTTTTTTTTTTGGGGGGGGCATTTAATTGATGAATTTGATATTACAGAAGTATTGTATGCATGTCAGAAGATTTTTTCAGTGCAGAGTTGTATAAAGTAGAAAGCGAAGCTTCCATTTCCTACACAAACTCTCATTCCAACTTTGTGAGTTACCATTCTTCACTATTTGGCAGATAACTCAAGTAAAGTACACTGTTGTACATATACTTTAAAAAATAACAGGGTCATTATTTTAATTGTTGTCTTGTTTTTATGATGCTTGACTAATTATCATGAAAATCATTCCATATTAGAGAATATAGCTTTTTTTTCATCCTTAATTGATGATGATCAGTAGTCTGTTAAGGATGTACCTTATTTTATTTGACTTTTCCCTTATTGGTAGATTATGTAGGTTTTCTTAGTGTTTTCTGTTTGTTTTTCAGTTTTGTTTTTTGGGGAAAGTGGGGTTTTTTTGGGGTGTGTGATGCTGAGGCTTAACCCCAGGGTCTCATGCATGCTAGACAACCATTGAACTACACCTCCAATCCTAGTAATATTTTTATACAAACAGTTTAATTTGAACATTTTTTAAAAAACATTAAATGATAATTTTGCTTTTTAAGTTTTCTGATTTCATCTTTGAGCAAATGAATTTAGTAAAATTTCCTCATGAAAATATGAGTGAATAAGCGCAGTTAGGTCTATCAAAACTGGTAACACGAGTAACCATTATGTAACATATGGAGTCTTTCTAAATGTTTATTGAATAAATGAATAAATAAATCAATACATGCATAAGGAATTCTGACCTATTTCATGTTAAACATTTATTTGGTGGAGTTATGCTTTATAAAGTCAACATGATATATCCAAATCTTTGAATATGACTGATATATTAACAAGGTCCTATTTTATGATTCCTCCTTCAATTGGGTCTTAACTATTTTCATCATGTTTGTGAATCATCTCTTTGCCTGAACATTCCTCTGTAGCACATCAAGTGAACACATAGTATATATGGTTAAGGACTTCTTTTAGAGTTTGAGATATGGGTTGAGTTTCTAGTTGAACCAAATGTGTGACTGTAGACACTAAATTAACTTCCTTAACCTCAGGTCCACATTTGCAAATTGGTGATACTGGATCATATGCTATTATGACTGACACATACATAGACACATGCCTAAAGGAGTTAGCACAGCGATAGAGTCACTAACCACACACTAGGTGGAAATTGCTACTCTGATTTTTTGATTGTTAATTAAAAATATGGTACTATGAGCTATTTGATGAGTTTCTCTTCTACAATGAAAGCCTTTGGGTTAGATTTCAGAATAGAGGCTTTTTGTTGATTCTAGGGACTATGGTATGGCCATTTATACAGGGAAGAGTAATGGAATGGTGGTTTGAAAATGACTGGTCTTGTCTGCATTTATCAAACTTCCCATTCCCCAAGTCATAGTACCAGGCCTATCTGGGTTCCTCTGTGAAAACCCCTTTCATGTGGCTTCTAAGGTCAAAACTTTCATATTAATAACAAGATGCTCTTTGACTCTTCTCTCTCATTCTCCAATGAGTATACAGTGTAGTTTTCCAGGGGCTACCTGACATGTGATACTTCACTTATAATACAGAAGCAAATCTAAGAATCTACTTGTCCTCTACTTAGCCAGATGTTAAAGGGATATGTTGGGGGGAGGGGGGAGAAAGAAAAGAAAAATAATTAAGATAATGCTACTCATTAATTTTCTTTCAGTTTGGAATAGTTGTATTTTTTATTAAAATATGTTATTTGTGTTATCCTGAATGGATTCATATTATTTTTCAATGAATGAAAATTTTTTTTTTAATTTGTTTGAAAGTTTTTAGTTTTGTTTTTGTTTTGTTTGGAGGGGCAGGTATCGGGGACTAAACCCAGGGGCAGTCAACCACTGAGCCATATCCTCACATCCTCAGCCCTTTCTATTTTTATTTCGAGACAGGTTTTCACTCAGTTGCTTAGGGCCAAACTAAGTTGCTGAGGCTGGCTTTGAACTTTCAATCCTCCTGCCTCAGCTTCCTAAGCCACCGGGATTATGGGGGAGCTCCATAGCACCCAGCTTTAAAGGTAAATATGGATAGCTATAACACACAAATTGAACCACTGTGGCTTCTCTAATGACTTTTTTGTTGTTGTTGTTGTATAATGGATTGAATCCAGACACATAGTATCACTGAGCTACATCCCCAAGCCTTTTTAAATTTTTTTATTTTAAGACCTGGTCTCACTGAATTGATGAGACTGGCCTGAAACTTGTGATCCTCCTGCCTTGAACTCCTGATTTGTTGGGATTGCTGGTGTGCACCACTGCACCCAGCTCAATCTTGCATAATTTTTAAGTATGGAAATGGGATTCCTAGACCCAAGAGTTTGAGACCACTGCAGGAGTCCAGGAGCCTCTGGTTTCCTGGGCAGACAACACAGAACACACTCAGTCTTTCTGCAGGTCAAGGAGATGCTTTAATATTTGTACTGAAATAAGGAAGCTCTGAAAACTTTTTCATAATCCAGGAGACTTAGGCAGTTTTGAAGAATGGCATTTTATTTATTCAGCCCTTTTAATATTTCTATAAAATTAGGCAGCAATTTATAGCTCTTAGCTTTTTAAAAACTGCCTATCTGTGACCAATAACACGGCTCAGTGATCTCTGTAGTTTTATTGTGCTTGTGAGAAGGGATGAGTAAAGAAGGCCTCAGCTGTCCCCTGGACCAGAGAGACTGTATCTTTTTCACTTAGAGCATAAAACCTCCTTCACTGTATCCCCTTACAGCTGGTACCTTCTAGCTGTTCTGAGGAGCAGAGCAGGTGAGGTCACTTGGTCCCATGATCTAGAGGATAATTAATAGTCCCATGACTAAATGGACATTCTATGAATATTCAGGGTCCATTTCGCCTTCCTGGGAAACCAACATGTTGGGCCAGCTTACAACTCCCTTTGGAGACTGGGAGTTTTCTCTGGGTGAATGCGGGTCCTCAGCTGTCTGCCCGGCCTTGCCTCTCCAGGCAGCAGATTCTTCATTTGCATATTCTGTATGGCCCTCATGCAAAACAGTACACCCATTTCCCTGTTGTACAAAGGCAATGAGGGCTTCCTTTGGAAACTCCAGCCAAAATCGCCTTCTGTTTATGCAGAACCCAGTGATTTAGACACCATGCAAATTAATTCGGTTTTGATTTGAATGCTTCCAGAGATTGGGGGTTGAAGGCCAGGGTCGACTATTTGCACAGGGCCCTTTTTGTGCACGCACACCCCACCCCCAGAGTGACTGGTTGTCACTCTCAGGCCCCTCCTTGCCCCATGCAAAATAACCCAAGCCCCCGCTGCTCATTTAATTTTGACCTTTAGAAAAGGAGCCCAGCCTTGGTGAATCTCTGGGCTTGTCTGTTTAGTGACAGCTTCAGCTGGAACCTTGTTCTTTCTGAGGTGGGAGGGGAGGGCACTATGTAGATTATTCTAGGAATGTTTAGGAGTGTCCCAACAAAGGGATTAAAAAAATTGTGAAGGAAAAGATAAAATTATTTGTAAAAGAATTGTCAGGTCCCAGCAAGTTCAGAAAAAAAGTTCTTAGGTCACTGATGAGTTGGGATCTATTTACTCCTTCAATAAATAAGATATTGAAAGTGTATAACGTACATACAAATCATCACTGGCTCTTTCATCTGTATTTTTGCATCTATGAATGAAAATATCAGTCTTCATATCCAGAATAACAATTAAAATCTCATTTTCACTTAGGTATCCCAGATAAAATTCTTCAAACATCATATTCACTTTATTAGGTGTGTGTGTTCACTTTTGGCTGAACATTGTCTTTTGAATTCCTGTCCCCTCCCCTTTTCCCCCAAAGTTTCCAAATGTATTCACCCTTTACTTTATTCCTTCTGAAATGGGAACTTGCCCATTTTGCCTATTTTACCCAACCAACTCCACTCTCCTCTGGAAAGCAGCACTGTCTTCAGAAGGACCATGCTCAGATGCATTCTATCAACTAGAAGAAGAGGATTTTGCATGAAAGGTTTTTGAAGTTCAGTTAGTCTGGAGTTCAAACTAATTTCTCAGGGCAGAAAGCGGGCATAGCCAGACTTTTCTGTGTCGTTAAGTGGAGGCAAGGTCAGTTAAAACAACATCTAAACGCGGAAGAGCTTTGGTTTAGCTCCACATGGCCTGACAAAGTTTGATGATGCTGTTCAAAGTCCATTTGGGATGGATTATTAGGATTAAAGAGCAGCAGAATGCTCTGTACTTGGTGTGTTCTCTGGTGTCATTAGTGGATGAGAAAATTCAACGGCTGATCTGGCTCTTGTTTCTAAGGATGGATTTAAACAGACCCACACTTCTCAAAGGTGATCTTACTAACCTCTTCTTAATAAGTTGCAGATCTCAAATTGCCCCAAATCCTTAAAATACCATTTGAAGTCAGTTGATTGATAATTATCATTGCCCTTACGTGTACAGATATCTTCCACACCAGTACAAAGCTGTGGTACAGTTTCTTAATTACCCAGATAATCCTGTTTGCTTGTATTTTTAAACTATGAAGTGCTGGGTAATTATTCAATTCTTAATAGAAGGCAAATGGCAATGTAAACAATAATTAGGATGTTAGACAGACTAATGCGCTTCAAAGCAAATTGGATTTTTTTTCATACTGTTCAGCATGAAGTCCCATAAAACTAACAATTTAGAAGGAAGGCAGAAAAGGTCCTGTTTTGTTCATATTTTATGGCGTTATCTCTTCATGGCTTGTTTGTGTGAATAGCAGTTTGCCCCAATGACACTGGCTGTGCCCAAGCCAAATGTTTCTGTCACAGTCGCTTCCCTGCTGTTTGACATTTGGCTGTGTTCTCCTGGGCCGCCAGCCTGAGCCTTTGTCTGCCTTAGCTCCTAGGGGTCAAAGGTTAACAGAATACTGATTTCCTCCCATAATACCATGGCAGGTAAATATGGGCCAACCTCAGGATCAGTTAAGACCCAGCCAGTAAGGAATGCTTTTCTCTTGGGCCTTTGTCCTTAAGAGTGTCCCCGGATTTAAGGCTTCCAAGTTTCCCACTACTGCTTTCCACAGTAAAAAAACAACAACAACAACAACAACAACAAAAAAAAAAAACTTTCTTTTATTTAACTTCCTCCTTTAATAACCATTCACAACTAACAATATATCCCCAGAAATACATGACCTGAAAACTGTGAACAAATCTAGGCTTTTGATGATTTAATTTTTACAAACTTAATATGGTAATACTTTGCAATCTTGAGACACTTAATTTATGTCCTGTATTCTTATCTGTGCCACATTTCACTGATAAAATAATAAATGAATAATGAAAGCAGTCAATAAAAAAACTTCAATAATATACCAAACCCTCGCCCCACCCCCCCGCCCTTTGGTCTAGTTTTCATGATGTGTTTCTAGTTAGAGGTGCAATGACATCAAGGGTTTTATTTGCCATTTTTCTTATTTATGGAAATTGCCAAGCATTCAAGGATGCTAATGTTTTACATCAGATTAATTATATCAGCCTTAATTTTTTCTCCCCAAGGTTAATGTAACTCAGTAGGTTCCATTCTAATTGGTTGTGATACACACATGCTTTAGAATATGTTTCAAACTTTCCAATTCCTTGCCACCATCAATTAATTTTAGATTTCCTTTTTATGTATCAACTCTCCCGTTTCTGTTTGGCCAACCTCCTTCCCCGTTGCACTGTGAACTTGATACTTGGATTCATTTGTTTTCTGTTTTTAAGTGTTTGAAAAAGACATCTCCACTTTGAAAAACAGTTTCCTTTTGAAGTGTCCAGCTTGGCAGTGACTGAAGCAGCCCCAGGCAAATTAGCATGTTAAAAGAATGGATCAATACTTTGCTGGCTTCTCCACCCTTCCTGCTCTCTTCCAATGGAGAAGAGTTTTGAAGAACCCTAGGTGGCCCTTGACAGATGTGCCAAGAGGACTGTCGATAGCAGAGTGGGGGACATTGACAGCTTGATCTAGTGCCCAGCCTGCTTCTCCGCTGGCCATTTGAAAATAGATGCAAGAGAAATTGACAGCTTCAGGAATGCTCTTGCAGTTCATGTAATTATGGAGAGGATTAGAAGAAAAGTGTCAGGAGAGATAAGAGATCAATACAAGGCCACTGGTTGACTGAACTCACCTTTAGCTGTCAGAGCACTCCATTTTGTAACATTTAGCCTGCGCTGAGGGAAGAATATTTTATAGATTTGTTCTTCATAAAGTTGTGTAAACCTATGCATAAGAAAAAAAAAATGATATAAGGATGTTGGAGAGAGGACTCCAAGGTAATTAACAGTACAATGCTTCCAGTCCTTAAGATGCAAAGGTGCTAATTAACTAATGGGAGAAATGGAGATTCCATTACTCTGTTCTTTAATCAGGTGCCAGCAAAGAAGTACAACTGAAAGTAACATTTGAACATTCCTTTTAAAGCACTTTCTTTTGGAACGACTGCTCTATTTGTATCCTGGAGTTTGAATTTAGTACTTACACAGGGCTACAGTAAAACAATAGAAGAGTGTAGGTCTGTTTAAAGAAAAGCAACTCATACTGATAGAACAATGGGAACATTATCTTTGCCTGAATGAAAAGAAAAGTATTTCTTAGAGGTTTGAAATAGACCTTGATAGAGGAAGTTATCTTCCTTGGGGCAAAAATGGCTACTGTACTTAAAACTAAAATAAACCCTAGTAGCTAATTTATCCTAGCCTTCCTGAAGGATTCTAAGAACCTCTTTCACAAAATGTTGTAACTGTAATTATTTTGGTAGTATTTAAGTGTTTAGTGGATAAGGCAAAAATTCTACACTGACTTCAGTAATAGGACTAAAACTTGTGAAAAGCTTTCTGAGATGGTTGCTTTCCTTTTCCTAAAGAAACAAAGTGTTTTACTAAAGAAAGGCAGTATCTGACTTTACAAAAATCACAACAACTGTTGCAACTTTCAAAGCCAGGTATACTAAAAATAACTCCCCTACCCCCCTCCCAAAAAAAGAACTGTCCAATTCTACAGTAGGTAATGACGGAAAAACACAAACCCATTGAATTTTCCCAATATTTTCCATTATATCTTATAGCTGGTTATCAGTGATCTACAGGAAAGCTATTGATTTTTGTAGGTTCATCTTACATCTAATCTCTTTATTGAGCTGTCTTGTGAATACTAATAGGTTTCCAGTCAATTCTCCAGGGTTTTCTACAAAGCAAATAGTTTTTATTGCAAGCAATTATATAGCTTTTCCTCCACGCCCCATCCCCCTCAAATTAGGACTCTTATTTCTGATTTTTGTTTTAAAACATTGGTCAGAATTTCCAGGCCAGTACTAATACATAATAACTTAGACTGTGAGCATTCTAATTCTTATTTTATACTTTATGCCCAATTTTAGTGAACATAATTTAAATACGACATCAGGTTTGTTTTCTCAATTGCATGTTTTAATTTTTAGACAGTTTTCAGAAAAAAAAATGAATAGTTAATTTTGTTAAATTACTTCAAGTATTTTTTTTTGGATTATGTGATTTTTTTAGTTAGCTATATTTATGAGATCTAATACATTACTTTTTAAAATAAATCATATGCCTCATAGAGAAAAAAACTCTGAGATTGCAATACACTTCAATTTTTTTCTTGAATTTGTTTTGTTAATTAAAAATAGTGATTAAAGAGCCAGAGTTTTGGAATAGGAACTAAATTTTAACCTCAACTTTCTCTACATGACTATGGGCTAGTTACTAAAATCTAGCACTTTATTTTTCCCCTCTGTCAAGTAGGAGTAATGGTTTTTGCATCATGGGTATGCTACTACTAAATAAGGCAGTGTATACAAGTTTTACCTAAGAAGTGGCTTCTATGTTCGGGAAATGCAGACATTCTGTTATTTATTTTGAATTTTTAATGAATATCCATTAGATATTAGCCTATACATTCACCCCCCCCCCCCCCAATATTTACACCTTCCTCTTCTACTCCTTTTCTCAGCAGGTTTTTGTACTGTAGTCATTTTATAAAAGTAAGCTAGTTTCCCATTTCAAAAATATCTGTAAAAGTTGTCATGAGAACTATCTTTTCTCTGCTAGTTTGGAAGAGTTGCTTCTGAACCCTGTGCTTTAGATTGGGACATTTCTCTGTGTATTTGTGAGACCCTATCGTGAAAAAAAATGTATCAGCCACCAGAACAAAACTAGCTCTGGAACTTTATTCAGTTGGCTTTCAAATCATGTACATGGATTTTTAGGCCCTTGATAACAGACATGTTCTTTGACTTTGATGTGGACTGTTCTCGGCCTTTCTTGCCTTCATGGAAAAAACAAAGATGCACCATTACTTTCATCCTTAAGAACATGGTGGACTCATTACTCGTGTACAGCTTAAAGTAATGGGATCATTAAGCCGGAGTTTGTTCATAGGCATGGTTGTTCTAGTATTAACCAGGAGTCTAGCTGTAAATGAGAATCTAGTTGAGAAAATATTTAATATTATTTCATAATCCAAAATAGGGAAAACTCTCTTCCATGGCAGAGCAAAAGTGGATGCATCCACTCTTATCCATGGTGCTTTACTCTATTCTATTCAGAGAAAAAGAGAAAGAGGGCATGAAATGACTGTAGAGTCACCAGGTGCTCCTTAGAGCAGCAACTTTGACTTAATAATTTGTAAATACTTTGTATTAAGAGTAGAGGATTGACAAGTTTTATTCATTTAATCAAATAGACAAATACTGTAAGACCAGAGGACAGACATTGACTCTATATAAAGAAGAACTGTGTGACATCTTTAACTAGATGAGAGTAGGCTGCTGTGCCTTTGAGGCAGGGAGCCTCTTCTGTTTGCCTGTGCTCGCACTGGCAGGACAGTCCCTGGTACCCATGGTATCTCTGCAGTAGGAGATGGAGGCACTGTGTTTCTCACTGGGGCAGGACCATTCTTCAATAATTAATACTCCAGCAAGAATCTAGGTCTGCCCTGTGTGCTGTGGGCATGCACATCGTGGTATTAGGGATCCTAACAGCAAATGCTGGGTACTAAAGGTAGCATCCCCAGGTCATTGTGAAAGCCTAGCTCTTCCCCCCACTGCTCCAAGTGCCCCAGATGCATGCTTATGTCAATAATAGACTTAGGAGACTCAACAATCTGTAAGGTTAGTTATAACTCTAAATTCTAAGATCGTACAGTTTTGCTTACTGTTTTTCTGATCTCCTAGAGTAGGAGATCTAGGCCTAGGATCTTAGAGCTTAGAAAAAGTAGAGACATTTTATCACCAACACCAGTGAGCAATATCTATCTATAGTTTTAGTGTTCTTAAATCTAAATGTACATCGATCCCCAGGAAGCATGAATTGAAGGAGATGAGAAATGTCTTTTCAAAGAAATTACCATCATTTTTATGAAAACATCTGTAATGAGAGACATCAACAAACCACTATAACCATTTAAAACTTTTTTAGTATTGAAACACCCTAATAATTTGCTATCACTATCCCCATTGTACATATGAGAAAGGTAAGGCACAGAAAGCCAAGGCTATGTAGATAACTCAAAATGATTTCAAACCAGATATACTGATTCAGCCTCCAGGTTTGTCAACCCTATGCCATACTTCCCATGAGCAAGAACCATTGGAAAAAAACGCTGTTCCCAAGTTAACCAGTAATATAGAATATGCCTTGTATTCTTACAAGGTAAGAAGACTTTAAAATTCCAGAGTGATAGTAACTATAGGGCACTGTTAACATAAGTCACTGATACAACGATAAGATGCTCACCTGCCAGTGTGTTATTTTGGATGACCTGCAATGTTGGAGACCTTGTCATAGAGTAAATTACAGAGAAATCGTATTTACTTTGACTCCATACCTCAGCAAAAAGGCATGATGCACTTCCCTTGAACTGGACCAAGGATTTGGGGGTTTATCATATAGGCCAATTTCACAAAAGACAGAATATCATCTCATTTTAACAGGACAGCCTACCCAAAGCCCTTGAAAGAGAGGGACTATTTGAACTCCTGGCTTGCAGAGCATTTGGAGAACCTCTCCCATCCTATGGCATGGCAAAATGGAACAACTTTCTCTATGGAATTGGAGGATCTTCAGGCTGGAAGGACCTTCCTTTAGTCAGTTCAGCCTGTCCATTTTACAGATGAGAAGACTGAGGCTCAAATGAAGTGTTTAAGAAGTTAATAAGGACTGATGCTGTGATGCTCAAGCTGGAGTTTTTAAGTTGATTTTATTCAAGTGTGCTGTGTGGGTTTCTAGTGATGACAATGTGGCTTGGTGCTATGGTCTTCACGTTTAGGCCCCTGTATTAGTCATCATTTTTGTTGGTGTGACTAAAAGATCTGACCAGAACAATTGTAGAGGAAGAAAAGTTTATTCGAGGGCTCATGGTATCAGAGACAGCTGGGCTCCATTCCTTGGGACTCAAGGTGAGGCTCAAGGTAGAAAGAAACAGCTCACGTGCTAAACAGAAAGCAGAGAGAGACTTCACTGGCAAGATGCCAAATGTGTACACCAAAGGCAGGCCTCCAGTAACCCACCTTCTCCTGCCACACCCAACCCGCCTTCAGCCACCACTGAGATGATCCATCAGGGGATTCATTCCCTGATTGAGTTAAGGCTAGCATAACCCCAATCATTTCTCCTCTGAACTTTCTTGTGTTGTCTCACACATGAGCTTTTGGGGGACGCCTCACATCCAAATTCATGTGTTGTAATTGTTGATACAATTACAACAATAATTACAACTTTAAAAAGTTGTAATAATAACTTTTTAATAACCATTTCCCTTAAGGAGGTGGTATTAAAAAGGAAAACCTTTGGGATGTGGCCTAGGGAGTTAGCTAGCTGGCTTTTTCCTGCGTGAGACAGAAATGGGCCCTCACTAGCACCAAACCTTCATCTTGCACATCCCAAACTCTAAAGCAATGAAATGTATTTGTTGTTGTTGTTTCAATCCGATTTGTGACCTATTGTTAAAGCAGTCTGAACAGACTAAGGCACTTGCTGTCCTAAAGTTTCCACCCAGTGACCAGGGCTCTTTAAGGTGTGTGGATGTTATAGAAATCATTTCCTCTTGATACCTTTGTGTTCTTCACCTGTAAAATGAAAATGATAACTATATACTTTCAAGTTTATGATATATGACATATAATTCACTTACGTTATTTTATACATTTATTTAATCACTGGTTGAAGAAAATATTTTAATATTTTATCTATCAGTCATCTGTCTATTTTGGCTGATTAATACCTCAATAGATTCTTACATAGTCAGATTTAATTGTCCTCTGGTTTTATTTTATGCATAGGTGCTAAGCACAGCATGGAAAACTCCACGTACTGAGATGTCTAAATATGGCTTAAAGCCATGTTCTAGAGAAAATATGAATCACAAGATAATTGGGTTTAGGGGAAAAGAAATCACAAATTCATGTTATTTGCAGAAAATATGTGGATTATAGGCAAGGACAAAGATGGTCAAATTCATCTATAATCTCACCACATAATGAGAGCCAGGCTTGTCATGTTGGTTTCTATGCTTCCCAATTCTCCTCAGTGTACACACACACACACACACACACACACTACAAAATGGGTTAATGAGCAGGCCGCATCATCATAACATCTTCCCAGATCAATAAATGCAACCTCGTAACATTGATTCTAATGGCTGCAGAGTGTTCCAGTTTCTTCGACTATTCTCTATTTTTGGACTTTGAGGTTATTTTTGTTTAGGGCTTTTAATCACTATACCTTAAATATATCCTCAGCAAAAACTTAAAAGATACCTTTAGTTATTTTCAAATAACAATTTACTATATTGGATTAAAGTGTGCATTTTAAGGGGTTTAATACATACCGAAAGGCTCAGTTTAGAGATGCATGCTTACCTGGGCTTGAAACAAATCTTAGGAGAAGTAGCATCCAGATGGGGTTCATTATATGTTAGTTTCCACAGGATACTCATTAATGAATACAACTCCAAAGTGAAAGTAGTTTTACTCATTATTAGCATTTGCTTATGAGAAAAATTCTTCTAAGGATTTACTTTGTCAAGCTTGTTTTTTCTTTTTCTTTTCTTTTCTTTCTTTCTTTCTTTCTTTCTTTCTCTCTCTCTCTCTTTCTTCATCAAAGCTTTTCTTTTCATTCTAAAAAAAATCAATTCATTTTTTAAGCTTGTTTTAAACAAATGTAGGATTTCTTATCTACCCATGACAGCTGTTGGCAGCAGCCTTTTAATATAAAGGATTATATATATTTTAAGTTGTCTGATGGAAGTTACTGCCCCTAGATCTACAGTGAGTTTTTCCTCCCACGGTGTAAGGACCATTGTCCTTCTTGAAATCAGAAAAGGCTACCTTTCAAAAAGACATTGTTCAAGTCACTCTGGTGAGGCCAACTGTTTTTATACCACGGTTTAGGCAACCTTTTTATTTTTTATTTTTTATTTTTTCTTGGGTACCTGGGATTGAGCTCAGGGGGCACTCAATTATTGAGCCACATCCCCAGCACTAGTCTGTATTTTATTTATAGACAGGGTCTCACTGAGTTGTTTAGTGTCTCACTGCTGCTTAGGCTGGCTTTGAACTCAGTATTCTCGTGCCTCAGGTTCCCCAGGTGGGATTACAGACATGCACCTCCATGCCGGGCTGAGGTACCTTTGTCCACAGGGTCTTACCAGCAGGGAAGGAAAATGACTCCATGGACCAAGTATGGACTTAAAAATACCTACACATGCAGAAACCAGGAATTCAAATTCCCACAGAGCTGGCTGCTTCTCCTTCTGTATGAGTCAAATGCTTCACTTGCTGGATAATCAATTGTTTCTGTGACCTTAGAATTCATCTTCTTATACTCTCAGAGCTTTCCCACCATGAAACTGGGTCATCTAAGTGCCTAAGGAGCCTGCCACGCATTTATCTCCCAGGTTCCTACTTATTCATCATAGATTATTAATTGTCCAGTTAAGTTCTGCACCCACTGCTGGTAGGAAATTCACTTTCCTGCTCTTTCTGCCCTTCTGTTTTGCTTGGGATGGATATTGGCATCCACCTGCGTGAAGTTCCAGCTTCCCACACACTTGTTTGGCCCAGAAACCTTTTAAAACAAATTAAACATCTTACAGCTTATTTTTCCAACTCTGCGGACAGAGCGTGGAAGATGCCTCCGATCCTTTGCTTCCTCTTTTCTGGGTAAGACGGCTGCCACACTGGCTTGGGTCTGGAAGCCCTTGCCATGTAGTAATGGGTAGAGTTCCCCCAAACACTGAAACCATAGCTATATTTCCTTGAACCTAAAACATATATTCCATCTTCTATAACCTTTGTCTTACCAATAAGAAATCTAAAAGCATATTTTACTTTGAAACTTTTTTTCCTGTGAAATGATCTAACAAATTTTGTTTATGGAATTAATAGTCTTGGTTGTGGAACATTTTGGAAATGCAGAGAAAGACTACCACAGACCAAGTAAACACAAAGTTACTATCGGTTCACGCCATGGTACTTATTGACTGTCTGCTTGCTGTGCATGCCTCAATCTAAAATGGCTTTATTTTGCTTGGGTGGTGGCACCTTCCCCTTGGTCAGGAACTCCAGTATAGACAAAGGCACCTGGGTTTTATTTTGTAACTTCAGATGCACCCACTGCTGGTAGGAAATTCACTTTCCTGCTCTTTCTGCCCTTCTGTTTTGCTTGGGATGGATATTGGCATCCACCTGCGTGAAGTTCCAGCTTCCCACACACTTGTTTGGCCCAGAAACCAGGACTACTTCTCTGTCTCTTTCTGACTCAACATTCCGGTTCCTTACTGGGTCCAGCACCCCTAGCTGGAACCTGAAATCCTCCATGAATGAGTCCTTGCCATTCCCTCCCCCTAGGGTGTTGGGCTCTGTTTCTCAATCCCACAGTCTTGTTCTGACCCATCAGACTTGACCATACCCTGCTGATGTGACTTCTGGTATGGTACTTGATTAGGACCTCCAAGCTACATTCTTTGCCCTCTGATTGGAAGATCCTGAGAGTCTGATGTCCCAATTCAAGACTGAGCTCTCTCCCCAACATTTTGCACCCTAATTTGGCCTTATGTCAGTTTCTTTAGATGCCATCTCCTCTGGTTCCAGTTACTTCCCATCTTGCTCTGTTACTATGTCAGGGAGGATTCTATATGCCTGGACAGCCAGCCCATCAAAGATAAGCAGGAAGCACCATGCCATGGAAAGTATTGAAGCAGAGGTTAGAGGGAGTCATTAGTAAGGGAGCTTCAGCAAGCGTCCCTGACTGCAGAGATGGACTGGAATAACTGCTCTCATCCTTTATAATTCTGAGAATATTTTAATTCAACAGTAATTGCCCTTCCCACTTCATGGATTCAATAAAAACACTCTTTCTACATCCTGAGTCCTGAGCTGAGGGCATGAGTTGGCATGGGAGGTTTTGGTTGTTTGCTCGTCTAATGTAAATTTGAATTTTATGAAGGTCACATCAATGCAAAAAGAGAGAAAAAAATACCAAGTTGATCAAAACCACCATGTTTGATCATTTAAATTACATTGACCAAATTATTGAAATTTCATATTGATCCTGTTTGGTTTTGTGGGACAGTGTGATGAAGGAAAATGCTTTGATTCACTGGCTACAACGTATCACTACTTGGATGTAGATTTGTTGTGTTTTGTGCAGGGAAACTTAAGTAACCTCAAGAGCTGCTGGATGGATATTTTGTTTCAAATAGAGAAAATTTGTTGAACTAAAGAAGAAAACTGTCTTGTAAAAATGCACAAATACTCACAGTGAGGAACTCTTTGAGTGGAGTGACAAACCTCTCCTCATCCATCTGTTCCTACCCAGCCTTCACTGTACAGGGGGTTACAGATATTCCTAATCCTGGCTGTCAATCACATGGTCTCCTACTCTGCAGCCGCTTCTGGCTTTGCAGGGACAGGTGTCCAAGCTTTCTCCGATATTCTTTTCTTGCTCTAAGAATCTGCACGCAGTGCTTCTTCCTTCAGTTTACCCTGCTCTAAATGCCCTCCTTCCTGCCGCACACTCACACATCCTCCACAGCCCTGCCCAAGCGCCACTTTCTTCTCCCTTCTGACTCTTGTAATTTATTTTGATTGCATTCCTTAATGTTATTTGAAGTTCCTAGTAACATCCTATCATCTTACTTTTCAGGGCAGAGTATTACTAGGTGAGTAAATGCCCTCTCACTTATTTGCCATTTGATTTCAGGCAAATCAATTCATTTCTCTGTGTTTGGATTTACTCATAGATACAATACAAACTTGGAATAGTATCTACTTCATCAGGTTACTGGGTAGATGAGGTGGGCATATGTGTGGAACATACATAAAACTATGTCTGGGACAAAGTGATCATTCATTGCATATCAGCTCTTACTATTACTGCTTTTCTTTCATGAGAAACCTATACAAGCATTTATGGTGCTTGTTTCTGTGCCAGACTTGACACTCCTCTCAGATCAAGTCTGTATTTTATTTATCCTTGTCTGTTATATAACACCCAAAGCAATATGGTACAGAGAGTCCTATTTAGTCTTGGTGCTTCACATGTGAGCATTGAAATGAGTGAATAAGCCAATGTGGAAAGGGAAATGTAAAAATGTCAATGTGGCTTTGTTTATTTGTAAGCACCCCGTTGACTTTGGTAGCACACCCGCAGAATGCTTCTTGTACTTTCAGTAAGAAACCAGTATTGTCACCACCTGATTACAATACTGCCTTTGTCATAAATCTAAAGAGTAATTGAGGCTTGAATTTTCTGCAGGTTTATTTACTAGATCAAATAGTACTTTCAACTTTGAGCACTTATTTTATTTGCCAGCATAAACTTATGGGTTTAGTCAAGTGCCAAAGGAAGAAGTTAATCATCTGAATTATGTGGATTCTGGCAAACCACTCTTTGTAATATATATATATATATATATATATATATATATATATATATATATATATATATATGTATATATTTTTTTTTTAGAGGGGTGGCTTTGCATTTTTATCTCCCCTTCAGCAAATCCAACTGATTATAACCATAAGAATAAGACTCTAGTAATTAATCTAATAGCTCTAGGCTGCTAATCATTCCGGAGCAGTGACATTACCCAGAATATGCTGGTTACCCACATTGCATGTCATTGATATATAATTCAATTGATTTTCACACTTTTTACATTCCAAAATGAAATACAACTTTTGTCATGTCACAAGATTGGAATTCTTTGACAATACATTAACATGCCAAAAATAATATTACACACAAGAATAATGTCGAAATAAATTACAGGTAGAGGCAAATCCCTAAGGAGATTTTCACTCTTGTCTTGGGACAGAAGACTAATAACCCCGCTCACAGGTCTATTTCACCCCACCATGTTTTCAGCTCTCAGCTCAATTCTATAAATTACTCATTTTATGCTTGCTATGGGCCCAGCTCTGGGTCAGCTCTGTGGACAGTATATGATGCTTACTTCTATGCCAGATTTCACGCTCCTCCCAGACTAAGTGTATTTTATATACACAAGGGAATCTGGGCAACTCTAAATTACAATTTTATTTCATTTTTTTAAATAGTAAATACAGAGACTTTCTCGCACATGCATCTCTGAATGAGACCATGTATAGGTTAGGATAATGCCGCAATGACATTTTTAGAACTTTTTTGGACCTTTGTTCTTCAAAATATCTAGGACTTTCTTTTCCAATGGGCTTCATCCTTTTGTTCTTTAAGGAGGATTGGACTTTCGAATAGCAAATAATTCCTAGATTCCTCAGGTTGAGGATAAATGAGATCAATCATGCTATGCAGTACTGTTTTTCTGGTCAGAAAGAATGAGTGATTGCAAGCTCCTTTTGTGAATGACTTCTAACTTGCTTTGGTGGCAATTTTGAAGGATCATTGGTAGTACCTGTGGAGTCAGGATGGTAGGCCTCCAGGATTCTTGAATTTTGCCATTAACTGCGACGCAACCTCCATGAAATCACCATGTACCAGTGGATGTTCCTGGAAGCACTCAAAAGCCCATGTCATGTGGTAGTTTATTTCCTTCTTTTTTTCTGACATTAATTTAAATCATTTAGGCAGTGGCTGCTCTGTAGTTTCTTGATAACCTTAAGTATTTCATTACAGCACCCCAATTTGGTAAAACAGTGACTATCATTATTATCTTCTTTTCATAGATGAGGACTCTAAGGCCTAGAGAAGCTAAGCAGCCTGCCCAAAGTTACATGGCAATAAGTGAGGAGTAAAGGGGTCTAGCTACTGACCAAGCTTACTCTCCACCGCATTCTAGGCTTCCTTTCAGTGCATATTTTTCTGATTTGATGCTTGGTCTTGAGTTATGCTCCCAATCATCCTAAACTGAGGATATAGCAATGTCTTTTCAGAGATAAGGGAAATAACCAAAATGCACTTGATACAGGGATTTTCTAATTGGGGAATTAATGAGGGTCTTAACAAATATCTTCAAGAATGTTAGGGGTATACCGCAGAGTGTGAGCACCCTACAGCAAGTAATCTGAAGGTCAGCGTTAATAAAAGGGTAACCCTGATGCATTGATATGAAATAATTTCTCATGGAAAGGCCAAATTCTCCAAAGGCCTGTAATCTTGAGTATCAATTAGGGTTCCAGACTGAGCTGCTCATCTCTTTTTTGAAAGTACTGAATAATCTGATTACAAGCAAGTCCCTCAGCTTTTCCACCTCAGTTTCCTCATCTAGCAAACAGTTATCTGGAATAGGACATTGGATGGGTGCCTTATAGCTCCAATGTGTCAATATATATGATAAGATGATGGGAACTCTCACCAGAGATCAGAAAGAGCTATCTGTGTTGACTGGAGTTATCTGGAAAGACTCCAAGAAGAAGAAGAAGAACTTGATGACCTGTAGATAGACAAAGATGGTAACAGGAATTGTAGTCCTTTGAGAAGAATAGGAGTTTCCTGCCTCCCTCTGGGGTTGAAGAGACTGACCAGGTGGGTGGGACTAGGTTTTGAAAGACTTTGAAGAGCTAGGCCCTTTGGTATCTCCCTCCTGGCTCATTTATCAGATATTGTTTGATGGCCGGCTATCTTCCAGCCATTGAGTGCCATTGCTCATAGAAGAGTCTTTCTATACTAGAGTTGGTGTGGTAGATTTTTACCCAAGCAAAGAGAATGTGCCATTGATATGAGGATTTGTAATGTTTACCAAAATCTTTGTTCCAAGACTTTGAGCATGAAAAAGAAAGATAAGGAAAGCCTCAGAGTAAAGTTGACTTGAAGGTTATATTTAAAGGATGACTGACTTTATTTAAACAAAAGGGGAAAATAACAAATCAGTTATTTGAAAGGAGAAAAAAAGAAGTACCCTTGATTTGGCATGACTGATGCTTTGTTACCTTGTAGATGGGTAGTTTAGGGCAGTGGATGAGGGGACAATATTTGTTTAGATTTGGAATTTGACACTGTTGTAGAAGGTCCAAGTTAACACATGGTTGTTACTTTCTGTAAGTGTAAGTGTGGCATATGATAAGTTAGCAGAAAGTGAGTGTATTTTGGGCTTTTCTGTCTGATTGATGAACCGCAGTGGTTTCAAAAAGGAATTTGTGCATTAAAATAATTTCAAGTACCAGCGACAAACGTACATGTTTTTGGTGCTTGGGACTGAAACCAGTCAGAACCTATGTTCTATCAGCCACTGAGTGACACTGTTGCTGAAAGCTCCGTCCTTGTCCCCAATGCCAATCCATTAACAAGGACATGGTTTTGAGAAAAAGGAAAAAGGAAAGTTTATTGATTTGCTAGCAAAGGAGAAATACAGGGAACTCCTGTCCCAAAGACTATAATTCTGCTCCTCATCAGAAACAGGGTGGGGTGGGGGGCGGTTATAGAGGTGATTCAGGGAAAATAAGATTATGGAGGAAAGATCACAAAGCATAAGTTTAAGGAAAAGAATACTGGGGAAAAGAAAAAAAGGCTCAAAAGCCACAATGGATATAGTCAAAGCATCAAGTGAACCCCTGTTACAACAGTCCCAACCACAAAAAAAATACATTTTTAAGATTATCTACCAAGAATTTGGGGATTGGAGTTTGAGATCTAAATGGTTATCAAGCTCCTGAGCAATTCTGGTTAGTTTAGGCTAAAGAATAGCATCTCAAAGCCACTGGGGACTTCTCTTATTGCCTGTACTCAGACTGACTCTGGACAACAGAACTGAAAGTGAGTTTTGAGTTCCCTTACTGAGTAGAAGATCCAAGGGAGATAACACTGCCCCCTGTTGAGAGTATCTCAGATAGTTGGAGACTAGCAATACCATGTGTGCTCAGACTGGATGCTGTGGATGACATTCTTTCTGGTCAGTACAAAAATTAAGGCCAAGAGTGTATTTCAGTGGTAGTGTACTTGCCTAGCAAGTGCAAGACCCTAGGTTTAACCCCCAGCACTAAAGGAAAGAAAATCTAAGTGAGGAGCAATTCGATCTACAGGGAAGGTATGCGTTATTTAATGCCTTTTTTTTTTTTTTTTTTCTATTGAAACCATTTCTTGGGGGCAGTGTATGGGGGGTGTAATTGGAAATGCATTGAACAAAAATGAAAGGCTGTTCAGTTTGATTATAGATATAAAATTAAATGATCAGCTAAATTCGGTAGCCTTAGTAGAACAAAAAGAACTAGTCAAAAATTTGTTGACTGTTGAGAAATTCAGACAGAGCTAACACATTGACCAGGAATAATCACAGCTTGGAGGTAGTCCGTTCTATCCCTTACAAGGTAGGGAAATTCCTGCACCCTGTCCCAGAAGCAGCCAGTGCAGAGGCTACTTAGCTGTTTCCAGACATCAGCCAGACACAGTTTTTCATCGGAGGGAGGAGTCCCTTCCTAGGCGCCAGTGTTCAAACTTGGAGCACTTGCAGAGGAGCAGCCTCAGAGTCTTCTGGAGCTTTTACAGCATTGCGGTTAAAGGAAACCTTGTGGAAAGCATAGATGAATGTGGAATTAGCCAAGGCAAACATAGGCCAGCAATAGGGACAGGGCCAGAGCAGAGAAACTTCCCCAAACCATGTGGGTAACCAGATCACCAGTGGTTTATGATTGCCGGTATGTTTTTGCATCCATTTACTCTTTAGTAAGCAGGATACAGTTTATTTTTTCTGTGGACTGTTCTCAAATCCATCCTTTGAGGTGTCTTTCTGAAGACATCATGATATCCTAATGTCCTACAAGAGAAGCGGATGGGTTGATTTTTGCAGTTACATCTCTGCTTACTCAGATGGCACAGACCAAGTGAGAAGCACCAGGAGCAAACAGTAATTAACCAGAGTTGTTCTTAAATGTGTATTTTTTTTTTTAACTTTTGTGTGGAATATACCAAGTGCCACAGAAATGTGGAAAAAGGTGGTGTCACAGGGCCTTCTGGAGTGGCTCTGATGGCTTTTACTATAGCCCCAAGTGCCCAGAAATCTACTCATCAATATTATCTGGAAGTGGGGGTGATACAGCCCCCATGGAAGTTCATTCTGATATTTCATTGGTGAGAGATAATCTGACCAGTCTTTATAATCCAAATTCTGCCCTCATAGACATAGTCACAAAACTCAGAGTCAGCATGTGAAATCAGACGGATTTCCTTGGAAGAGTCACTCACAGCCTTGCATTCCATCATTATTTTGCAGAAACACACACATACCCACCCCCACACGCCCACCCCACACACATATAATATTTTTGTTTTGTTTTTTGGTGGTGCTAGGGATCAAACCCAGGGCCTCAGGCATGCTGGGAAAATGCTCTACCTCTGAGCTACATTCCCAGCCCATTATCTGTTTTTTGAAACTCATACACTGAAACTCATTCAGTGTGCTGTACTCTACTGTGTTGACTTTAGGAGTCACAGGTGGGTGTAGACCAGGGTTTCAACATTTTTCTTTCAGGGAAAGCACCCTTTGAACTTCTGCTTTGAACACACTGGCTTCCTCCTCCCTCCAAGTCATCAAGCATTGCAGTCAAGTGCACATCTGCATTTTTTATTGGTATGCGTTGTGGCATGGCAGGGTGGTTGGTACTATCATGGCCTCTGTTTCCTCATTCAGATATTTGTGAAGGGCCACAAGCAGAAATAGAGAAACCAAGGCAGAAGAAGACAGCCCATACATATGATGGGTTGTAGCTGATTTTGAGCAACACCAAAAATATGCAAGTGCTGATGACAGGGAGCTGCCTGTGGTAGGATAAATGCTGGGTCATCTCCGCGCATGCACTTGCTGAAATGTAATATTCTCACAGTTCATATGCCAGGGCCATGGCGTGGCTCAAATGAAATGGATTAGGCATTTTTTTTTTTCTTGCTGTTGTTCTTGATTTGCCTTTCACTTTTAATCCTCTCCCTGCTCCAAATCTCAACAAATCACCCAGAAAACTAGTAATTAAATACAAAGGAACTCAAAGAGCCAAGGGAAGTCAGTCCAAGCCTAGCAGCCTGCCTTCTAAAGGAAGGGAGAGTTTGGAAGCTGGAGTCTCCACTCAGAGCATTGTAACAAAAGCTGTTCCAAAGTCAGGTGGGCACAGAGGCTAACCGTTCTCAGCCCAGAGGGCCTGTGTGCAGTGGGGCCCCCTTAAGAGGGCAGCCTGTGGGCCAAGTGGTGTTACTGACCTTGTCAAAAAGCTCCTTCCACTAGGCTTCCTGGAACTGGCATCTCGGGCCTCTTAGGAGGTTAAGTCTAAGGCCTCAGCTCCAAACAAGGTGTCACACAGCCCCTGCCGTGGCTGTGGATACGTAACAGGCAGTGTTGACACATTGCCTTGATTTTTTTTCCTCCTGGTCTTCTAGAAGTTCATGAGTGTCTCCAAGATGTTGGATCCTTGAGGAGGAACTAGCAGTTAATAATCTGCACTTAGGAGGAGTAGGGATTTGGTATCTCCTTAGAGAGTTAAAGTGACCCAGAGATCAGAACTAGGTTGTTAAACCTCAGCTATCAAAAAGGTTTTCTCATCCCTCAATAGGATACGTTGAAATATCTTCATGACCCGTGTTTGAAGTTCCCTTTGCAAACACCCCAATGTGTTTGTTTGGCCTAAGCATGAGGCCAACCTTCCAAAGGGTCCTGCTACACCCTTGATGAGGGCAAGGGGTCAGGGAGATAGCCAGAGTTCCCTGCTCCTAACAGGTTCTGATTAAAAAAAAAAAAAAAAAAAAAAAAAAAAAATCAGTTCAAGGCATCTCCTTGTTCGTTTGACCCTTTTCTCGGCACGCGTTTTTCTTCTAAGGCTCTGTTTTCCTGGGAGTAAAGTCAAGCCAAGGCCTTTATACAAAGACAAAATCCTACTTGGGTTTTACTGTCTGTGATATAAAAAAATAAAAATAAAGTTGACTAGATACATAGAAATTATTTAGACCAAAGCTAGGCATGAGACTGGGTAGATGTAACCGCTACTCTGTTTATCTCGACTTTGTTCTTTAAGAATAAAAATAAAAAATTTACAAAACCCTTTACATGCATAAATAAAAAAGCACATTATCCAGAATCAGCCCTGAGTTGGAAGGACTATTTGTAAAGGAAATAGATTTGCGTATTTTCCCTTTCTATCATGGCTCAATCTTGAATTAAGATCTTTTGCTGTTTTTTTTTTTTTTTTTTCCTACTTCCATTTGCAATTGCTATGAAAGTCCTGCCTGGGGACTGCCAGGAACTTTGTAAAAATCATACAATGTGAAAGTGCTTTGAAAGAGGATTTTGAGTCCCAGGGACACTGACTCTTTAAGCTCAAAAAGTACATATGGCTTTTGCAAGCAGAAACAGGTATAAGGCTTTGAAGAATGTAAGAAATGATTAGTATTTCAGAAGCATGAAAGTGATTAATCTATTAATCTATATACCAGAGTTTAAAAAACCCACAGATATAAACTACTTTGTAACTAGAGTCTGGAGTTCTCAGCTTACCACACAAAGTTTAATATTACTTTTCCAATTTTGCATTTTTTGATACTAAGCCTGGGTTAGACCAGCCTAGTCAAAGTTCTCGCTCTCTGGAGTAGTCTTGGAGCATGTTTGTTTGCTGCAATTGAAACAGTTGTACCCTGACTCTTTTCTTCACTTGGTGGTGGCTGGGTATGATGGGCTGAACCTGTGACCCTTAAAAGTAGCCATTATGGGTTATTTCTCAGGCCTCTGAGGTATCAACTCGCTCTTAGCCACTTATATTTGAAGGAATCCAGGATACTTGGAGGGAAAGCAGGTAGTGTTTAGAGTCACATTTCTATTACACCCCATAAACATGTAGATTTTTTTTTTTGTGTGTGTGTGTGTGTGTCCATTAAAAAAAATGAAGTTTAAAAAAATTAAAAATAGATTTAACTATGACAGAATGCAGTAGTAGAATTTGGACTCTGCAGAGGGTATGCTGCTTTTTGGACTCAAAAACACACTGACTTCCCATAGACCACAATGTCCTACTGTCATTCTTTCCTCCTTTAGTTGGGACAAGGTCACAAATACACCCTGTGGAGCTAGAGAACAGATTTTTTTGCCCCTCATTCCCCAATCTCACCCACAAAATCCTTGGCCCTCAGATTTAAGAATTTCTAGCCTGAGCTGGGTGTGATGGCGCATGCCTGTAATCCCAGCAGCTCAGGAGGCTGAGGCAGGAGGATCACAAGTTCAAAGCCAGCCTTAGTAATCTAGCAAGACCCTAAACAACAGCGAGACCCTTTCTCTAATTTAAAAAAATAAATAAATAAATAAAAAGTAAAAAAGGGCGGGGGATATGAAAAAAAAAAAAAAAAGAAAAAAATTATTAGCCTGGAGGTTTCCTGGTGGTTGCTGTTCTCCTGAGGATACCCAGATTCCTGTCCCTGGCCCCCCTCAGTCTTGTGGCAGGGCTGCCTCCAGTCAGGCACAGGCATGCCCTCATCCCTGAGTCCTTCGACCTCCTGGTTCCTGCCCAGTTTCATTCTAGAGTTTGCTTCTTACTTCATTCAAGTGTTTCATGTCAGAATGTTAACACCATCTCCCCCACGTTGGGTAATGCCTGGTGACTGCAGATGAAAGTCACAGTGTGTTCGTGCCCTTTCTCTTCCTGTTCTGAGGTGTGACTCAGTCTCCTCGCCTTGGTGTTTACACAGATCCTTAATAACAAATACCAGCTGCTGGAGACTTGCTGAGACATGTGCAGTGAGGAAGAAATCACATGGGAAAAGAATTGGGCTTTGTCCCAACTTTCTCCCTCCCTCCCTCCCTCCCTCCCTCCCTTCCTTCCTTCCTTCCTTCCTTCTTTCCTTCCTTCCTCTCTCTTGCTTTTGTTTTGTTTTTGGGTTTTTTTTTTTTTTTTTTTTTTTTGAGAGAGAGAAGGGGGAGAACCACAGCAGGAAGGGAGGACCTTATTCCAATAGCCAGTTTGGAGAACAGGGGTCCTTTTTTCCAGCCTAATGAGATCTGATCCCCACAAGTGTCATGATTGATCACCTGCCCCTGCTGGACTGTTGGCCTTTGGCGTTTATTATTTTGATATTCAGTTAACATAACACTGAAATCATTTGCTTTCTGAATCCCATTTCCTCTCTTTTGACAAGCAGTGGTGTGGTGGGTCAGACTCTCATGGGAAAACAGCATGCACACAGAACACCTTCTCTGTTACCCTGTTCTGTCTTCACCTGGAGGAGCAGGCTGTGTGATTTGCATGTAAGGGCTCCATGGTGCAGTGCTTAGAAAGCTGTGCAGTGCTGCTGTCTGGTGTCTCATGTGGCAGAGTGGGTTGCTCTAGAGCTGCTAAAAGTTAAGCAGGTCACGCTCTCCCGCACCATCTTAAATTTTATTTTTGAGTCTAGGCTTAATGTGTGCTGACCTCTGATGATTTGGAGTCACACATTGAGTACCTCAAAGCATTAGGTCAAAATAATTCACTCTGACTGCACAAGAATTGACTCCCTCTCTACCCTGGTCCAACCAGGCTTTGAACTTGTCTTAGAGAACATGCATTCTCGGATGCTGCCAGTCAGCAGGTGGGTGTGGGAAGGGTTGGCACAGCTTAGGGGACGGTGGCTATTTTCACAAGTCACAGTTCCCGCAGCAGGGAGGAAGTGGGCTGTTCAGTTTCCCTCTTCTGATTTGGGAAATGTGGCCACTGCCTGTACTCTACCCTCTCTGCATCTGTCTTCAGAACTGGGCACCATCGGTCCCCCACAGCATGGTCTCTTTCCCTCCTTTCTTGAGGGATGTAGTGTTTCTCAGCACTTTCATTGCTTAACGTTTTTAAAATCATTTTTCCTCTGATGTCAAACAGTGTAATATATGTTAATTATAGACAATTTAGGAAGTATAGAATATTGCAGTGAAGGAAATTACCCACAATCCTATTACTCTGGGAGAACAGCTATTACTATATTGTGTATATTCTTGGAGTAATTTTTTAAAAATTTCTTTTTTTTTTTTGGCATATGGATAGACCTTTTTTTTTTTTTAAATCCATGCATTTGATTTATTTGAGATTGCAAATGCTAAATTTATCATGCTTGTTTCAGAGGGCATGGTAGAGTTAGGCTAACAGCATGCCTTTGGTTGTCTGTGCATTTGAAAAATATTTAAAATCTGAGATGTAGCCTATTTAGTGATGACATGGAAGAGCATTGGACACAGAGGGCTAGGACAGAAAAGGTAGGGTTTGGAGACAGAGGAAGGGATGGAACATGGTGGGATAGGAGCAGCACTGGATTGGATTTTGGAATCGGAAGACGGGGTTCTTGCTTCCACTGGTTTGGTGACCTCCCTGAAACCCAGTTTCTTTTCCCAGGAAACAGAAGGACTCCTTTTACTGAGTTGTATTTGTGATTCAATTCATTAACTGAGCTTCTGGTTAGGAAAATGCTTTGCAAACAATCACTATAAGAATCGGATGATAACATAATGAAATAGGTGTTCAAACTTGGCTGTGGAGATTCAGAGGGAATCAAGATAAAGTGAGCAAGAGGTGGCTGGGAGTTGGATGTGGTGTGGCTAAGCAGAGAAAATGTTTAATTGGCTGCTTGAATTTTTTTTTTTTTTTTTTTTGATTGATGTGTCTAATGGTTAATGTATAGTTTCTGTTAAGATGGTTATCCAACCTGGGAATAGGATTATTTGCGTAGGAGATTTTATAGTAGGGTGGCTTAGTGAGGCGGCTATTTACTGTTTTGAGCTGGTCATTCTTGCCTCTGTGTCTGTGTGTGCACTCCGTGAGTGCATTCTCCTGTAAAGCTAATATGTTTGCTCTCTCACCTAAGAGTCTCTTATCAGACTTTTACTATGGATTACAGGCCTCCCTATCAGGAATCTGGCTGCATTTACACAGGAGAGACCAGGACAGGCATAGCTTTGTGTTTTAAACAACAGATAAGGTTTGTCTGCTGTGTGTGCACAGAAGGGAGGGAGGGGAAGTGGGGAGCAGTTGGATGGGGTGGAGCCTGGGAAAGATGTATACAGGCCTTTCATGTGTGAGAGAATTTTTTTGTCTCTGTTCATGTGACACAGAAATTGGGGAAATATTAAAAGGATGGGCTTGTAAAGCAACATCAGGTCCTTTGGAGTCAGATTACCTGGGTCTAAACTCTGGCCCACCCCTTATTTAACTCTGTGATGAGCTAAGTCACAAGTCTTTTGGGCACCTTGATTTTTCCCTTCTGTAGACAGAGTATAACTATGATATTGATTTCATAGGGCTGTTGTGAGATAAATACAAGATGCTGACATGTTAGAATGAAGCCATACCAACTTCATGTTGAATCTTTAGTGAGGATTTGAAAAGATGGCCCTAAAAAGGCATGGACACCCAGTCTGCCCAGAGCCTACAACTCTGATCACATGGGGGCTACCATGCCCAGCTGCACACAGCTGCACTCAGCTGCATGGGAATGGGAGTGGATTTCTAGTGGGCTCAGGCTAGAGTACCTCCGTCCTAGGGGAGTTGAATTATTGATCTAAATCTGGATATTGTGAAGATCCAAGGTGTCCTTTGAGGAAGACATC
The DNA here is from genome assembly GCF_047511675.1 of Marmota flaviventris. NCBI lineage: Eukaryota > Metazoa > Chordata > Mammalia > Rodentia > Sciuridae > Marmota > Marmota flaviventris. The sequence goes on from NC_092508.1 coordinate 15,874,121, forward strand.
CATTCATTTCAGCTACCTCTTCCCAGGGTCCTGGTTATTATTTCTCCTTTTCTGTTCCTTCCTCTTAATGTTTTCCCATGAAGACTGAGCAGATGGGCACATGCACAGGGACATAAATCAGAGGCGGGTGTCACTCAGAGGAAGGTATCAAGACTAGAATAGATTTATTAATAAGACTCCGCTCAGCCAAGCCAAGATGGGGGCATGTTGAACTTAATTGATTTCCATGGCATTTGAGTTCGAGTTTATTCTCTTCTGTTGTTCTGAAGACAAGCTAGTAGACTTGGAATTTAGTACTCATCCTTCAAAGTGTGTGTGTGTGTGTGTGTATTTTCTTTGATCCTAGGCCCTGCCATTTCTTGAGCCCAGAGAAAGACTGGAGGCTTTTGAGGCCTGGGCGTACTGTGCCCTAGTACTGGAATTATACTGCCCTGGCTCAAATCCTGAGTTGGGCACAGTATTTGCCACATGTGGTAGAACAACTGCCTGACTACATGTGTCTCAGTTTCCGTCATTTAAACTGGAGATCATGTTTTTCCGTATTCATAAAATTGCCCTTAGTATTTAGTAGCATTCAGTGTGTGAAATACTATGGCATGATCATTCTATAAAAATTAGTTATAATTAGTTTGGTAATGGGGCAAACTTAAATTTTTGCTTCCCCCCTCCCACCTTGGCCATTTAATTACTTAGAATCTTTGCTTAACCTTTGTTTTCTTAACTAGACAAAAAATGGGGGGAAAAAACACCAGTGTCTAATTCAGAGTTGCACAGGGAGTTAGTTAACCCTAGACCTAACCCCTTTGGGTACCTCCTAAAAGTACTCAATGCTTGTTCTATTAGCCTCTTTTATTTATTTATTTTTTTAAATTTTGCTATTTGTTCTAATTAGTTATATATGAAGGTAGAATGCATTTTGACACATCATACATACATGGAGTATAACTTCTCATTCTTCTGGTTGTGCATACTGTAGCGTCACACCGGTCATGTAATCACATATGCACATAGGGTCGTAATGTCCAATTCATTCTGCTGTACTTCCTATCCCTTACTCCTTCCCCTCCCTTCACTCCCTTCCTTCTAGTCCAAAATATGTCTATTCTCCCTGCCCCCTTACTGTGAATTAGCATCCGCATATCAGAGAAAACATTTGGCCTATGGTTCTTTGGGATTGTCTTAGCCACATTTCTTGGCAACATTGTTTCAAGGAATTCCAGTGTCAGGGAGCAACACTGTATCTAGAGGACACAGGCTCCAAGTTCAAGAGAGCACCTGAGGACACCCAGTGGTGGTGGAACTTGGTACTGCTGGGCCAGGACCTTGGTGGGTGATTTCTCCTTCTTGCTCACCTGGTAGCAGCCCCATTTCAGAAAGGAATCTGCGGATGAGTTAGGTTCCACATCTTACTGCCCTCAGAGGGCAGCTCCATCATTCAAACCACATCTGTGGTTGCAGAGCCTGTGTCTAACCACTGGGCAGTTCTGCCTCCATTGATGAGACATGGGAATGGGAACAGCATAACCCTGAGCATGCCCAGTGCGGGAATTATTCAACCTAACTGAAGGAACCATCCCACTCTCAGTTCCCTTATCCTGATTAACTGAAAGGTAATTCAGGGAGCCTGTGATCATGGTTTTCCTCCCCAGCACTAATATCCACAACATGAGTGAGAAAATTAACCTTTTAACTAACATCGAGTTTAGCGCCAGTTTCCATTCACCTGAATGGGAAGTTTCATGCAGCATAATGGTTGTCCCCTCGCATCCACTCTGCCAGGGACAGATGACTCGCAGCTGGTTTGCCCCGTGGCCACCATGAATGCCACCTTCCCTGACAGATTGGTCTAGTTTACATCGTCAATTTTTATCACATTCTTTTATGAAACAGAAATTTCTATCATGGGTATGTAATTCGGTGAGTGATGAAAATAGTAAGCTCTTTCCGTCAGCTATAAAATTATATATTTATAGATTTATGAAATTTGCCTCTTTTTATTCTCTCCTTTCCACTTGTCTCAGGTACATGAGACAATAGCTAGGACACTTTAGAGGTTTTAAGAGTTGTAAAAATATGATCATTGCTGGAAAGTTTAATTTTAAATCCCTGAATTGGGAAATACATACCTTAAATGTGTGCATGTAAGATTTTGATTAATAGGTAGTTAGCCATAAAATGCAATCAAATCTACTCAAATCAATGTTTTCCTTTTTTTTTTTTAAGCAGGGGTGGGGTGGGTGGGAGGAGATATCAGAGATTGAACCCAGGGGATTTTAACCACTGAGCCACATTCCCAGCCCTTTTTAATTTTTATATTGAGGCAGGATCTTACTAAGCTGCTTAGGGTCTTGATAATTTGCTGAGGCTGAATTTGATAATTTGCTGAGGCTGACTTTGAACTCAAAATCCTCCTGCCTCATTCTCCAGAACTGCTTTGATTATAGGCGTGCTTCACTATGCCCAGCCAAATCAGGTTTTTTTGTTTTTCTTTTTTCTTTTTTTTTTTTTAGGGCTGGGGCCAAACTCAGGGGCACTTGACCACTGAACCACATCCCTAGCCCTATTTTGTATTTTATTAGTGACAGTTGCTTAGGGTCTCACTGAGTTGCTTAGCGCCTCACTAAATTGCTGAGGCTGGCTTTGAACTGGAGATCCTCCTGCCTTCGCCTCCTGAGCCACTAGGATTACAGGCATGAGCCACCACACCTGGTCCAAATCAAGGTTTTTGATGTTAATAAACTTCAGTTGTATAGCCATTAACCCAGGCTGTGTTTAGTAATCTGGACTGACACTTGAGATGTAGAAAGTATTGAGAAGTCCAGGTACAATTTTTTTTTTTTTTTTGTATGTTGTATCTTCCTGGCTGAAGTGAAGATATAAGATACATTTAAGCTTTATGTAGATGGCTAAGCATTTGGCAAATTCTGAAAGGTCGCTAAGTACAATATACTTCCTTGTCTTTTCTAATTTGCTTCTTCATTTGACACGGGCTTCATTAGGAAATTACAACCATGTTTCCAAGGTAACGTTTGTGCATGCGGAAGACTGGTTATAAGTCTAATGTGGTGAGTTATAACGACTTATACCAAAATCTAATGAGGACTAACTGCTACCTGCATTCTTACCCTCTTTTCCATTTCAACAAAAAGACCTAAAGCAATACAGCAACACTGGAGAAATTAGAAGACACATTTAACTCACCACTTGCCTTACTGATTGTATATGGGATATTACACTTCCTTGACTTTGATTTTTTCTTTCATCCAGAAGCCTGGCATTAAAGTGAGCTTGGGCAGAATCTGGGGCATTCCATGCGTACCTTTTGTGCAGTTGACATCTGGCATGAGAAAAGGCAGCATGCAGAAGTGGCTGGAAGCCTTTACCCTGGGACCATCCTCTCTGCATCTGAACTTTACCCCACTACTTAAGGAACATTGTCTTGTCCTCTGCAGGTCAAGCATCAATGGGGTGCCTCAGTTTTCAATAAATGAAATATTTCTTCTTCTACTACTACTACTACTTCTTCTTCTTCTTCTTCTTCTTCTTCTTCTTCTTCTTCTTCTTCTTCTTCTTCTTCTTCTTCTTCTTCTTCTTCTGTATCCCCCTTGGAGCATTTCTCACCACCTGGCATTTTACATGTGTTTGGGTTTTTTTGATCATTTCTCTCTTTCCATTCCCTCTGCCTCCATCAATGTAACAAAAGGGATTTTGATTTATTCCTAACACCTAGAACATTGTCTGACGTGTACTAGATGCCCCCGCCCCAATATTTGTTGAATCAATCAATCAATCGATCAATTGAAATAGCCTCTACTTTTCGGGATGATAGGGAGGATCAGATGAGGAGAGAAGGGCACCTGGAGAGCAGGAGGAAGTCCTTGCTACCCTCACCACTCCAGCTATCGCCAGTGCTTCTGTAAGGCGGGAGGCTTCCTAGGAGTATTGGGGTCTTCACCTTCTGCATAGTGACAGTCTAACTGAAAACATTTAAAAAGTAGGATTTTATTTTTATTGTGATCTTCAACTTATGACAAGGAACTTTGGCTTTTGATTTTAAAATCTCAAGAACATAATTGAACTCTCAGAGGTTAAAACTTGTGGAAATGGAATATCAGTAAATACGATTTCTCCGTAAATACCTGAGAAAGCCATTTCTGGGGTTGCGTGTGGGGTTTGTGTGTGGGGGGTGCTAGTTTACTTACAGAGGACAAAATTTCACAAATCCCTTGAATAATAGTTGTGTTGTAACAGGAATCGACTTTTCCACCTCTTCTACTGGTGGTCATTGTGTAAAACATTTTTCTAACTTTTGATTCATTTTTCTTTATCAACTGCCCAATCCTACAACTTGGTTCCCCACCCTTACCTGGTGTCACGGTGGTGGGACTTTTCTCTTTGACACTGGCAATTTGAGTCTTTTCTTGGCCTCCTCCTCCTTGGCATTCCCTTGCTGGTTAGAGTTATGATCTCCCATGGTTTTCTTCATGCTTCCTCTGGGCTCTTTATGTGCATGTATTTGTGTCACTGGGCTTCAAAATTCTTGGGTGCCTCCTTGTACAATGACATCAACAGGGCAGTGCCCACGTCAGGAGAGCCTGGTGGTTGGTGGAGGAGCATACTTGCTTACTCCTTCCCTTCTTCCTCTGTGTTCTTGTCTCTCAAGCTTTTTTATTCCATTTTCTCCAATTCCCTCTGAAATAGGGTATTTGCAAATTTCTTCCTGAGTCTTTTCCTGGCTCCACAGTTTAGACCCTCCCGTGGTGACTCTTGTGCTTTTTACAGATGTTTTCCAATGTTCTGGTAGTGCCAGAGCCCACCTCCACACCTGGATTGCATCCTGAACATCTCAATGCAAAGGCCTTCTGACCTCATGCCCTTCCTTCTAAAACCACCTCCTCCTCTTCCTCCTTTCCCTGCTTTGGTTATAGTATTTCTACAGTCTCTGGCATTTCATCTGGAAACCCTGAGGCCAGTTTCAGTAGCAATTTTTCTTATTTTTATCTTGCAACATCTAAGATCTAAACAGAGTTCCTCCTATTGCATCAGGCTTGGGCTTCCTTTTCATACACAAGCACAGGTTTGGAGTGAATTTGGCTGACAGAAGTTTGGCCAGGCAATAACTACTCCACTGACATTCACAATACTAAATAATGGAGTCTAAGGAGTTGAAAATCGGGAAAGAATTATTACAGGATGTCCGTGGGCTAACACTACATGGCCAAACCTTGCTGTGCATGAAATAATCAGAATTTCAACATTTCTTTCTTTTTTAAAATAGTAGTTTAAACAAATTTAAACCAACCAACCAAACAAACAAATCCAAGAGGGTGGGATGTAATTAAACGTGATTTATAAGAAATTTCAGGTGGATGCAGACAATATTAAGGTTAATAAAATGCAAATACATTTTTGAGGCATTATTGAGTGTGCCTTTTGTCTTGGAATGCTTTTTCAAAGAATGCATATTAAAAGTAGAACTGTCAAGGGTTTTTCATCAAAAAGATTATAATTTCATATTATGAAACATGTTTCAAGAATGATTGATGTCTTTATTTCATTTGTTCAGAGTCACCAACTTATAGGAAAAAATCAGAAATTACATGAATTTTTAAAAATAGGATTTTAGGAGGGAAATGGGAAATGAAAATCTTAAAGCATTTGGTGAGAGTTTAAAACTCTTACTTCCTAAAGACAGATCTGTTGTGTTCAAGATAAGATAATAGGAATTCCTCTAAGTGTGTGTGTGTGTGTGTGTGTGTGTGTGTGTGTGATGGAAGTGGTAATTACACTCTGGGTCTACCAGCCAGTGGCTTTCTGGGTAATAAAATGAATGACTATATGTTCAAGTGAGCATAAACCGTAACAGTGCTGTGTTGTAAACACAAATTCGAGGTCTCATTCCCGAATGTGGTGATGCTTGATGGAAGAGGTGGTAGCTGATTTCAGGTTTTAAAAGGGGTTAGGGGTCAGGATTCCATTATTCAAGATAATTGGGAATGTGTGAAGAGCAATTCAGGTGACAACAGAGGGGGTGCTGCCTGGTTTGACTAAAATGTTGGGTACTTGAAGGACAAATGGAGGCTGGCAGAAGTGACCCTTGGTTTTCTCTAGTCATCTCTTCGAATTTCATGGTCTACACAATAGGGGCCATTTAAAGATTTAAAACACAGGAATGACATAATCAGCATGAGCATCTTATGCTTTTAAATATACAAAACAGGTACTTAAAAATTAACCTTAGAAGTTGTTTTAGCCTGCTTTTTCACTGCTGTGACTAAAAAGATCTTACCAGAATAACGGTAGGGAAGGAAAAGTTTATTTGGGGCTCATGGTTCCAGAGGTCTCAGTCCACAGACAGTTGGCCCCATTCCTTGGGGTTCAAGATGAGTCAGAACATCGTGGAGGAAAACTGTGGTGGAGGAAAGTGGCTCACATGATGATCAGGAAGCAAAGAGAGAGACTCCACTCCCAGATACAAAATATATACCCCCAAAGCACACCCCCAACAACCCACCTCCCCCATCCAGATTCTACTCGCCTTCAGCTACCACTCAGTTAATCCACTAGGAGATTAATTCACTGATTGGGTTCTGGCTTTCATAACCCATCATTTCTCCTCTAAACCTTCTTGCATTATCTCTCACACATGAGATTTTGGGGGACACTTCACTTCCAAACCATAACACAAGTTGATAATGGCCAGTAAGAAAGTGAGAGAGGAAGCAAAAGAAGAAAAGGAGAGACACTGAGGAAGCTGAGAGGAAGTCAAGAGGCCTTGGTCCAGGCAGGTGGAAAGGGTGTGGCTGGGCTGCTGCAGGTGTGTTGGAGGTAGACGCTGCTGTTTACTTAGGCGGTGACATGAGAATGGTCGTTCCTTGCATTTAAACAGCTAATTTGCTTATTATACATTATACATGGGTCTTTTAATGTTCTTTATTCCTAAAGTGTGAGAGATGCCCTCTTTGGGGGTTGTGGTGTGTGTGTGTGGGGGGGTGTGTTAGCTGTAGGATTGACATTGATACAGGGCTCAGGTCTCCTGGTAGGCTCTGTACAGCTGGGTCAGAAGAAAGAAGTGCTGTTGGATTGTCCTGCAGAGCTGAAGGAAACGGGCCTGTGAACGGTGGGCCTCTGCTCCACCTCTCTGCTTTCCTCCATTTCTTGCTCTGGAATCCCCATCTGGCTTCTACTCCCTCTTGCAATGGGATTATTGGCAGCCTTGGTGTTTCTCATTTCAGGTCCAAACACGGGTTTTCAAAAACTCTGCTTCATTTAAAATACAATGAGGAAACTTGGACTTCCTTTGTGGCCTTAGGGCCATGTTATTCTCAGACTTCCTAGGAATCATATTTTGTTATATCCTGCCCTCTTGGATGGTTTTGAAAAACATTGTTTTAGGTCTTTTTTTCTGAGCACCCTGACTGTTACACTAGGCTGGGTTTTGGTCAAGATCTGAGCCTCCTTTGTTAGTAAAGGAGTTGGCCAGTGTATTGTGTGTGCGAGGGTGTGACCCACTCACAGGGCCCTTATCTTTAATCCTATCTGCTCAGCTCCCTAGGCTGCTGCTCCTGGAACTTAACTTCTTCCCCCACCAGCTCCACCGATTCCAACCTTTACTGCTCCCTTTCCTCTGAGAATTATTTCATATCTAAATATTTCAACTTTCACTCTCAGGGTTCATTTGCTGGTAGGCGAAGGGAACCATAGGTTTCCTACTCCTCTAGGTGACAATTGTGAAACTCTACCTCCGGGGTCCTTGTCAAGTGTTATCAGCAGACCTTCTTGGCTGCCCAGGTTGGAATTGTCCTGTTTCCCTTTTGGCAACTGTTGGCAGAGCCTGTCTGTCACGTTCCAAGGCTGTTTGAGGGGAAATCTAAGTCACAATGGAGTAGGAACAGGAAAGTAGACCCGAGATAATCTTTGTACTGCTTGGTTCATAGCAAAGGCTGGTGGTCTGAGATGCCTTCTGTGTCCAGAAGGATGGTCACCAACACTGGGAAGCTAGAGGCAACTATGTCTTCATCCATTCATTTGCTGAGGCTAGTCCGATGGACTCGACATTAGAGCTGGGAGAGGAAATGGGCAGGCACATTTGCTGCTGCTGTTGAGCTAGGAGTGTGCCCAGTAGAGAGAGATGGGCAGAAAACCCTGGGATGACAGTTCTTTAGTGAATTATAGTTGTTCAGAAGCAGGGGTCAAGACTGAGCCTGGGAGGGAGAGTTCTCCTTTATTGCAACTTGAGATGGGACCATTCCTCTATAGGATCAATCGGGAAAGAAAAGCATAAACAGAACCAGGTCTGAGTATATCAACTTATTTTCTCAGTTTTCCTAGAAGTCAGCTAGCAATCTATGGCCTCCGATGAGGTCAAGTTCAGCTCAGTGAGGAAAGGAAAGGGAAGGCCTCATTTGAACAACAACTGGTGCTGGCCACCCCAGCAGCCACCTAATGTCTCCCTGAAACCTTACTCACTCCTCATTTCCTTTTGTCGCTGTTGACAGGTTCCGTCTGCACTCCTAGTTCCAGCCTGAATCACGCCCAGGCATCTGTCCCTCCTCTCCTTAGTTGGTAGGTGCTGTCATGCAGCTGCTATCAAGGTGTGACCACCTGTAAGTGGTCAGGACCCAGGGGCTGGTTGCCAGCCTCCTCAGGGCTGTTGTCCTGGCACATTCAGGAGCATCCTTGAGCCATAATCAGCTGTGGAAGTGACAGCCCCAGTCTGTGGATCTAGACATGACTCATTTTGAAGGATGGAGCCAAGGGGGGAGAGTCAAAATTTGCTCCTTGTGTCACTTGTTTGGAATCTCAAGTCTATTTAAGAGGAAGATCTTAGGGCTATGAGGAAGAGCAATGTTGGTCCCTTATGTCTTTACGTGGAAGCTGACTCCCAGCTCCACCTTGTATACCCTGGCCAGGTGGCTTTCCTTTCTCCTTTGGCTACCTCAGTGACCTCCTAGTGGACCCCCTGTTTCTGATGGCACTTTTGTGTTCCATTTCCACCAGCAGCTAGAGATCTTTTGAAAAATCTCTAACCGATCCCACTGCCATACTGAGGACAAGCCCTCATCTCTTCACTGAGTGAAGGGCCTGTGATGTGCACCAGGGTGACTTCTCAGATGGGTCTTGGAAGCGTTTCCCAATGACAGTCCTCTTTTTACTGTTCCTCTGATACACTGCCCATAGGGACTTTGCAACTTTCCCTTTGTCCCTGAATGCCACCTCCCCCATATGACCTTCACATTTACCAACCCTTTCTTGACTCTGATCCCAATTCAAGTGTCCTACCCTTGATGTCCTTCCTATCACCTATTTATTCTCTTGCTAAATTCTGTCCCTACCACTAGAACGTGGTACAGACCTTGTGGGTCATCTACTCATGTCACCCACATGCAGATGCTCAAAAATACATGTGCAATAATGACCTTTCACGCCACTGAGGTTCTTAACTCATTTCTTTCCCTCATTGTCTTGTCTGATTTGGTTCTTAGTATTTAGCAAAAAGAGCACAAGTGCATTTGGAGATCTCTACTAAGAAAGAGAAGAAAAAGTTCAATGAAGAGTTTAAAGGGATGAATTTATTGGAGAAAAAACATTGAGTACATGGGCCCATGGCTGAGTTCCTTGCTGTAATCCCAGGGCTGGGAAGTGGCGGAGCTTAGATTTAGAGTTTGATGATGAACCCATGCTAGTCTGGGAAGGAAAGATACACGGAGGGATGGGAATGATCTGCTGAATAGCGTTGAACCCAATTGTTTATTGCTTTGGTGTTCGTTAAAACAGTTTGTGTTATTTCAGAATTATTGAGTCTGTCAGATCGTGGAAACAGAATTTTAGAAGTTTAAAATGAGATATTTAAAATTACTTAGTCCAGTGCCCTCAGAGGACACTGAGGCTAGAGTTGGTGAATGAATGCCTGGGTTGGAATTTAGGTCTTCTCCCCAAGAACCCTTCCTCCATTTCCACCTATGCATGAATGGATTCTTAGTTGTGTTTCCACACAAGTAAGTGGAAGCTCAGCACAGCCTCGGGAAGGACAGCTTCATTTTGTTCATGAAGGTAATCATTTATCAGCCAAAAATTTTTTATGCTTTTTTTTTTTTCCCTCGTTTGTTCTGGGAGAATGATTTATGACTTCACCATATTTCCCCCTTCAAATCTGAACCTCTTTAGGGCTGATCCTGTCTTGGATGAAAAAAAAAATTTTTTTCCTATTCTGATGAATAAAATCAGGTCTCGATTTCTGCATGCCAAGGTGATCAACATTTTTTTTAATTCAGTTTTTTTTTTTTTTATTATGGAGTATTTTATACCTAATAAATACAAACTTTCTACAGCCACTGGAAAAAAAAAAAAAAAAAAAGCACATTGGCACAGAAAGACTCCCTCCAAGCCCTGCAGAGTAAAAGTGATCAACTTTTAATGGCTGGTTGGAAGGACCTTGTAAAGGATCCTCAACTACTTTGTGATGTACAAGAAGGAGGCATTAATTAGCAAAGTGATGTGAAAACCCTTTTTTCCTAAATTCAGGTCAGCTACGTCTTCTAAATAGAATCCTAGAAAAGGTTTTCAGCTGCCCATGCTATGCTGTTTATAATCATATTTTAAGTTTGTTCTAAAGGTCTGTCTTTGATGAGTAAAGATTTTTGTACATCTGAGGTGAACTTAGGTTGTTATGATACTCAGTTCTTCCGTGTTTGATAGAACAAATCCTGATTTGTTCTTTTGCTTTCTTAAATGGGTCAGTCTGGCTTCTCTTGCATTTATGTTTTACAAAGGGCAGTTTGTCCTCCCTTTTTCTTCCTTCATGACCCAACACTTTGGGAACATGTCAGTGTGATGTACCTTTTTTTGTTTTTTCCTATTATCAATATCTATTTTCATGTTCATTTAATATTTAGGATGAGAGAAGCCCAGATAAGCAGATTGTGACTTGGTGGTACCCTTCCATCCCCGTTTGTGATTTATAATTTATACCTGGAAAAGATTTACCCACCTCACTGACAATCCTTCCCAACAAAAGACAAACACACTTTTAAGTCATCAGTGTAAGTCAGATGCACTTGAAAGGGACCAAGTATTCACCTGCAAGCACTTCTGGCATCTTGCCCTTTCCCATGAATTCAGACTGATGACAGAGAGTGCTCAGGCTGCCAAAGCACTTTCCGCAGAACCTCCCAGAACCCTTGAGGGTGGGACCCGTCCAACATGCCATACAGTTAGGAGCATCTAGAGACCAGCCCTTTGTGCTCTAGGAGAGGGGATCAAGTGAAAGCTTAGGAAAACTGCCCTACGCCATGGAGTTCAGGCTCCTGAGTTTGCAGCTCCCTTCCTTGCACTTTTATGCATGTGGTCCTGTGCTAAGCTTGCAGGTAAGCCTCGTCAAGTTGCTAGGTCATCCTTGTCAAGGTGGGAGTAGATGAGCAGTCTGTCATCACACTGCATATTTCTGCTAGCAATTTAAACTGATTTCTGGGGACAACAATCCATCAAGCTGATGAGTTCAGAATGCATTAGATGAATTTTCAAACTCCCCAGCTTGTAGGAGTGTCACTGAGTCAGTGGAAGAGGGTGGGTTGATGCTAGCACTTTTTAAATAATAGCAAGATCATCTGTGCTATCCCAGGTATTTGGAGTGCTGGTCTTTACTATCATCCCTGGGATCATGTCTGTTTTGCTCTGAAAACAGACAGTGCAAGTTCCCTATAAATTTCACTTGGTCTAGACTAGGTCTCTTCAGGGAGCCCTGGGGAATTTTCATTTTGTTCTCCTCAGACATAAGCAAAGTTGGAATGGTCCAACACATATAATATTAAATGTTGGCAGGTAGTTATATAAAATCTTTAATCCAGTATGCACAATACCAAAAAACAGATGTTTAGCCTGATCATATCTCTTAAACATAAATCACTTTATAAAAATCATTTAGACTCAGAATTTAAAAATTCTCTTTCAAAAAATTCTCAATATATTAATTGTTGAAAAGCAAATGGTGATTGGAATCACGATTCAAAACCTCAGCCGAGGACTCTAGAAGCTGAGGCAGGAAGACCACAAGTTTGAGGGCAGCCTCAACATCTTAGTAAGATCCTTTCTCAAAAATAAATAAATAAATAAATAAAAATAAAAGGACTGAGGATGTAGATCAGTGGTAAAGCACTCCTGGGATTGAATTCCAGTCCCCCCACTTCCCCAGAAAAAGTCTCAGCAGAGAATTGCTGAGCATTACTAATAACTACAACACCGGGGAGATTTTTCTTTTCTTCTGAGATCCTTAGACCCCATCAGCATATCAAAAAGAAAGAGGGATACTGAGCAGTTATTACTGCACTCCTTTCAGCTGCATAAATCATGAGTGGTGACGACTCAGGCTGTAAAGTAGTTTGGGTGACAATGAGTGGCAATGCCACCGGAGCTAATCAAATAATTATTTAACACATGTTTCTCTCGGTCTGGTCCTGGCTCCAAATCATATTTCATTCTTCCCCAGTTTTCTTTGCAACATTTATTTCTAAATTGATAGAAAATTTGAGCAAGCATAGGCGATACCTGAAGTTAATGAGAGAATCATTTCTGTCTCTCATTGAGCTGGGATCTCCCTTAAAAAGAAGATTCTTGTCTAAATGAGCTTGATAAATACCTCCAATATCCACAACTATCAATTGGCAATCAGTAACTACTATGTTAGCTTCTGGTTGGAACCAGCTTCCTGGCTTGACTCTTTCTTTGGTTGATACTCAGAAATCCTATTAACTCAGCTGGCTTTTCTACTCAGTTCCTTTTATGACAGACAACCTGGGTTAGATGCGTGACGAGAGTCCCCACAGAAGTCCAGAGGCACCTCTGCAGGGGAGCACCCCTGTAGATGTGAGAGTGAGTTGTGTTCTGCTCTCTCCCTTGAAGGTCTCAGTTCCATAGAAAGTCTCAACCTCTCAGACTGAGACTCTTAGTATGTGTTTGTTAAACAGTATGTGGACACTGAATAGTCACTCTCATTATTACTGTTGCCATTATTATGTAAAAGATTAATAAATGTTTGCTAAAACATAAATGACCCAAGGAATGAACAGTTGTACATACCTAGCAATGAATGAAACTTTTATCTAGATCCACAAAGGAGGGTAAGGAGGGGAAGAAGGAAAGAACAGCTGCTTCCTCTGTTCAGTGCCCTAACCTGTTATTTGTCACCTGAGGATCTGTAATGAGCCACTAGTCTTTATGTATCCCAAATATCAAAGGGTGAGGAAGACAGTGGAGACTCATCAAAAAAGCCTGATGCTCTGTAAAATGTCAATCAAGTTTGCTCTCAGTGACTCTGGATTTGCAAGCCACAGCTGGGATGGATGTGCCCTTGCTGTAAGGTTGGTAGTTTATATGGTAGCACTTGCTTAAATCTTTCAAAAGTGTTTCAGATACTTAGTCATTTTTATATTTAAATTCAAGGCAGAGATCCGTTTTTTTTTTTAAAAAAATGATTAAAAATTTCTAAATTTAGCTCATTAAGAAGTATTTGGGTGTCTTGATTTTTTTTTTTTTTTGCATTGGGGTGATTTGTGATTTTCAGCTTTCATTCACTTCCTTTGCTAATATAAACTTTAGCATAGTAGGCAAAGAGATGTTTTCATCATTTCCACAATCCTCAATGATTATAGAGTCCTTTAATTAAGTTGTGCTCATTTTACTCAAATTTATCTCTTTGATAGATCAATAAGTTGAGAAAACTCAAATGAATATTTCATAATCTCAAAGTTTTCCAAAGAAAGTCATAATCATTGTTGTATGAAATTTTAGAAAAACTTCACATTAATAAAAGGAAAAAAAATGTGTCCATAAAATCTGTATAGCTCTAGGGATTAGATTGCTTTCCTGAATTATTTTTCAAGGTAATATTGAGATTCAGAATATGCATTCTTTATATAGTAAATTTTCAATATCCTGCATGGGAGAATTGAAACAGGATTACAGTAGGTAATAGGAGATCTTCATTTAGTAAAATAGATGCATTAAAAAAAAATCTTATGGTGATTATAGGTTGCTGTTGCTGCCCTCTATTATAAAATTGTCACCTTATCAAATTGAAATAATCCATCCATTCATTCTGAACAATGCTCTATTGTGATCTGTTACAAATTCATGACAGCTCCCTCCTAGAGAAAACTGCAATGAACATACCTAAGTCCAAGTTCAGAACAGTCCTTTTGTCACACCTGGGAGCAACCTCTAGGCATTAGAACAGCATGCAACATGTCTTTCAAAGACACTGGAGCCCTTCCCTCCTCCAGTCAGTCCTTCCAGGTAAGTGGGAAGCCTCATGCCTTGGCAGGGTCCCTGCTGAGAGAACCCCAGGTTTACCAGGCAAAGATTAGAGTTACAAGATTGAAGAGCGTGATCTCCAGCCCCATCGCCTCCACATGTGTAGGGAACAGGGCTGCTTTTAAGCCAAGTTTCTGACAATGGAATTAGGTCTTGGAAAATGGGCTGAAAATTTGCTTCTCTTTGCTGTTTATTTGAACCTCTCCTGTGCAAGCTCTCTCCCTCCAAATTCACCAAAGAGAAAGAACTCCTCAAATAATTATGGTCAAGGTGGGGGAATAGGAAGTTATCTCTCTATTGTGTTCTTTTTCATTTGTGCTCAATAATGTTTATGGAGTTCATTTAAATTTATCAAGCTTTATGTGGATTTGCTTCTAGAGGATTTACTGCACCTGATGTGGAAACCACATACATCTGACATTTTAGAATTACCCACCTATTTATGGGATTATGCTGCATTCTGTTCGTGAAAGAGCAAGGCAATTTTCAGCATAGTTTTTTTTCCTGTCATTTTTTCCCTTGTCTGTTTTCCTGACAGCTAGCTCAGGAAGAAGGGAAATAATGGGAGGAGATGGAGGGCAAAAAATAGAATCCGGGCTTGACGGAGGAGAAGGTTCGCATCATACACTACTGGTGGAGGGAAGAAACCATGAAAATCCAACCCAGTAGCTTAAGTTACTTTATAATTTAAAAGTTTGCTTACATTTTTAAAATAAAAATACATTTTTACTTGATACTTATCTTAATGGTGGCTACTGAATAAGATGCAGGTCTATGAATCAGAAGTTAGCCCCACGTTTTCCACCTTCTGTTAAGGGAGGAAAATAAAACAATAATAAATGTCATTCTATATGTTTTAGAAATTGTATTCTTATTTATTTTCATTTTTAGATTTTTTTCCATTTTATATAAAGAAAAACATTTTTTAAAAAATTTAAATATGTGGATTATCTTCACTTCTTGCAGCCAGTTACACTAGTTGTAACCAGTAGTAAGAGCAAGTGATCTTTCAGTGCATAGCTAGCACACGCCACACACCAGGCTGTGTTCTCATCTTCCTTTTCCTCACATCAGCCCTGCAAGTGACAATATTGAGGTAGAGAAAAGCCAAATTACTTGTTCAAGTTCACATAGCTAATAAATAGCAGAGCTAAGTCGCAAATTCTGGTCTCTACAGCTCCAGGTCCAAAGCCAGCCCATTATCATATGTCCAGGCTGCCCTTGGTATAAAGTACTATGAAGTTTAAGAGCAAATCAGACAGTGAGTAGGACTTTTAGGTAGAAAATAGCCTTTTTGTTGTTGTTGTTGTTGTTGTTGTTGGTTTGTTTGCGTTTGCTGTTCTTCATTTAACATTCCTGCTGTTGTTGATTATAAAACATCTCCGTCCTAAGTATCTTAACTGTCCTAGGTGGATTTCTGGCCTATTCCTTTATAAATTTGATTAAGGTAACCAAAATAGAATATTTCAGTTTTATCTGATCTTTTGTATCTCCATCATCTCCCCAAAACCATTTCAAAAAAATGTCCTGAGGATACTAAAGATCGACATCCAGTTAGAACCTTCAAAACAACTCAGTAAATCTTTTTTACAAATTACCCAAATATTCATTAGAGACTGCGAACCTTCCTGTGAATGGCATGAACTTGAATTTCTAGTCTTGCAACTGTCTTTTGGAAAATTGTTTCTCCAGAGTGCATACACATACCCACCAAAAAAAAAAAAAAACAACAACAACAAAAAAAAAAACCCAGATGATTAATTTATTTAATAAGTGTTTTTAAACAATTATATTTTACTATCCTAAACTTATTGTCAAGGAAACAGAAGTGTGTGAAATCAAATAAGCATAGACTTATTGTGCCATTTAATAGTTGTAAAGTACAATATCAGAAGACACCAGTGATAACTTCACAGTATTGATATGAGAGGACAATTTATTTGAGACAGTACTAATGTGGTAGACTTCCTTTGAAATATTTTATTTAATTTTCTATTTATTTATGCCGGGTCTTGCTATACTGCTCAGGGTGTTCTTGAACTGCTGTACCGCCCTCCAACATTTGCCTTTCAAGTGCTGAGGCTGTGACTTGGAACACTGGGATGGGGATGGGCGACTTTGAATTCTAAAATGTGACCTTTAGCATAACTGGGTATAAATTTTGTGTTTTTTCCTTCTTTTAGAGCAGTTCATTTTTACAAGGCTATTCTACCCCAAGTTCTGTTCTATTCACACTGGGGACATTACAGGGCATATTTATCTTTGCTTGAAGAACAATTTAAGTTCTATAAGGATGTTCCTTATTCTTTATATTTTAAAGCTATCACATTTCTGACATGCCATTTCCCCACACCAAGACTATTTTTCTTCTGACAATCATTTGACCCAGTAGCATTTGGATATTGAGAAAGAGGAGTGAAGTGGTTTGAGCTTATCTGATATGAACAACACTTTGACATTTTTCTTGGAGGTAGATCTGTTTTCTGCCAGGCAATGGTTTTCAAAGTGTGGTCCCTGGACCAGCAGGATTTTCACTGGCCTCTGAGTTTGTAAGAAAAGAAGATTCTTATGCCCCACCAGACAATCCTAAACTTGGATTGGAGCCTGGTTTTAGTAACTTCCCCAAGTCTTTGTGATGTAGGTAGTGGATCACAGTTAACAAAGTGTGGTCCATGCAGCCAGCAATGAGTTGGACTTGGGGGCAAATGGAAGTTGAGACTAACTCACTTCCCCACCCCATCATTGATATCCAAGTCACATTTTTATTAAAGATCAATCCTCATACTAGGTAACTACAGTACATGAAAACTCAGAAAAACATAAGCGCTGGAGTTAGATAGATGTTTGACTTTACTGCTAATTGGTATGATCCTGAAGCCTACCTAAAACTGCCTGTTCCTTCATCTGCAAAATGGGACTAGTGTTAGTGCCACAAGCTCATGGGGTTATTTTGACAATTAAATGAAACAATGTAATACATGTTAATACAGTACTCAATTGCTTGATATTTGAAACCACACGTGCTATGACACACATAGCTATTTTTTAAAGCTAGTTTAGTTTAAAATGAGCTGTAAAGACAATAAGGTTCTATATTTTCTTTCTATGTTTCTTGGAAAGAAAAAAACAAGACTGACCATCTATGTAGGACATGTATAGAAGAATAGCTATAACAGCTATGAAATTGGGCATTACATCTCCATGCATTCGTGTCTGTGCACCAAAATATATCTAGCAGATGTTGTATTAGCTTGAAAAACATTTTTGCATCTAACAAAAGGTAACTGCAACTCAATATTCTACAAAGAGAATATCCTGATGAATTTTAAAATTAACCTTGTTGTGGTAGTTGGTGAGCTGATGAAAGAACATAGCCTTTCTTCCTCCTCCTTTTCCTCCATCTTCTTCCTTCATGTCATGTCAACAGAAAGCAGTAATCAAGACAAAGCTAAAGGAACTGGGTGCAAGTTTTGTTTTGCTGATGTGAACTATCTTCCCATAATGGAAGTCAGAAGGCCAAGTAAGGAGACTATTCTCAGGTACCCCTTCCCTGCCTGCTGCAGCCTCACTGGGAAGAGGGCAGGAGGAAGATGTTTCTTGAGGAAGCACTTTGGACTTGATTAAAAAGTCAGTAGCATTCAAAAAAAAAAAAAAAAAATGCAGGATAGCAGTTCTCAACCAGGAGAGAATGATGGGAAAAACTAACACACATCAGTGCCTGCTATGCCAAGGGAATCTCTTACAGGGGTTTTGTTCAGAATGAAGGAGTGAAGGAGACAGTGAATATTTTCAGATGCTAGCGAGTGTTGAATAAGAAAAATGTAGAATGGACTTCACACATTCATGCATCAAATACTGGAAGGCCGTCAACCACACAGCAGAGAAATGTAGGGGAACCATCTATTTGGTAGGTTGTTTTGAACGTTAAGCTGCCAAATGTTTGTTTGTGTGGATAGCCACTGCTGTATTTTGAGAGCGCCTTTCTAAGAATCCTGAAATATTAATAACATGGTCTTAATGTAGTTGAAGACAAAAGAATGTGTTAAGGGTAGCAAGAGCTGCCGAGAATAGTACAATGACAATTTTATATTTTCTGCTTGTGCTTGTAAAACAGGAAAAAGTTAAAAATACTCCACATGTTAAAAAAAAAAAAAAAAAAACCCGCAGCTTTCAATTCTCCAAATTGGTATGAAGCTGTGTATTTCCCCAATGAATTCTCGTATTTTTATTCTTGGTAACATATTAGTATCAGCTTAGAAGAAAATATAAGCTTTCAAGTTCATTTTTTCCTTAAATTCACCTAAAATACTGAATTTGGGGACTTTAACAAATTGAAAGAAACATCTTCCAATCTGATGTTTGTGAACTCTGGAGTTTAATTTTTTAAACTAATAGTCTTTTAAGAACTACCTACGTAAGTTGAAGAAATAGCAGTGACCCCATGAGATTTTTTAGAGGTACTGTTTTCAGTGGGACACAATGGCACACACCTGTCACCCCAGCGGCTCTGGAGGCTGAGGCAGGAGGTTCTCAAGTTTGAGGCCAGCCTGGGCAACTTGACCAGACCCTGTCATTAAAAAAAAAAAAAAAAAATCACAAAGGGGGATGGGGGAGTGGCTTAGTGGTGAGACACTGCTGGATTCAATCCCCAATCCCCCAACCAAAACAAGTGCTGTTTTTTGTGTCACATTGACCAGTCATTGGTTAATTTTCATTATTATTCATCTTCTACTCCCCCTATTCAATTTTAGATTTTGATTGTGGATGAAATCAAAAGCACATGAGAATCAGTCAGGAACAGCAGATATTCTTGGGAAAAAACAAAAAAGACATAATGTGTGCCTTCTTGGCAGTTCTGAACAAGTTACCTCCAGTTGTTTTTATTGACTGTGACCCGCTGATGAAAGGTGGGACCCAGGGAGTTTGGGCTCTTTGTGTTGATATGGCCCGGCCTGAGCCCCAGTGCTTCTTCCTACCAAACCTGGGTTTCTGATTTTAATGGAAACCCTAGGGCCATCTTAGGTTGACCAAACAGCCCCTTGCAAGGTGAACCTTATCTAATTATGCGATGTGTGTAAACTTGAGACACATAAATCTCAGTCACTGGAGCAGCTTGTTTTTCTAAGATGCTTCGGTCCAGTGAAGGACGAAAGCAAATAAGGGAGAGATTGATCTCTGAGCGCTTTTATTGTTGGTGCTGCACACGTCATAAAGTTTGAGCTCGTTAAAGGAAATTCCATAAACAACTTCAGTTAATAAGAGTGAAGTAACTGTGTGCATTTCTGAGCTCCCACTAAACTCCCTTTCCGCTTGTGTGATGAGCATGTGAGGCAGAAAATGTCAGAGGACACGCAAGAAAGGAGCAGGCTTCCGCGGAGTCTGCAAGATGCTTCATGCATAGGGCTGGCAGGGGATCACAGCCACATAGAATCAAGTATCTTTGCAGGTCCCTTAGATCTCCTTCCAGAAAGATCTGCTGGGTTGCTAGCATTGGTTAGTTTCTTGATGGTCAGGCTGATGGAAAAATGTCCCCATAGGTTCTTCTCCCAGCTGGTGTTTTTGACAGTATGGATACAACCTGGGGATGTATTAAATGGAGAGGACTGAGATTGGATCATGCTGGGAAGATTGTAGGCATCTCACTTTTTAAAATAGACCTTTGAATTGTGCTCCATTTGTGTACAATGAAACCGAAGAACATTCTGCTGTCATGTGTAACTAATTAGAACAAATAAATAAAAAAGAAGAAGAAAAAATACACCTTTGATGTTATGGAATAATTTTATTTATTTATTTTGGTACTGAAGATTGAACCTGGTGGTGGGAGATTGGGGGTCCGTTACCATTGAGCTGCATCTTCAGCCCTTTTTATTTATTTTACTTTGAGAGTTGCCAAGGCTGGCCTTGAACCTGGGATTCTCCTGCCTCAGCCTCTCAAGTTGCTGGAATTACAGGGGTACACAACCACACCTGGCTGGGAAAACTTTATTTTTAATGACCTTGCCTCTGTGAGTTTAATACTGATAGTATTGGTCAGTTTTAATTTCATGTTGGAACAGATCATGAATAACATAGAGTGGGAAATTAGGGAAGCAGGGCCTTATTAACTATTTTTTTTTTTTTTATTATGAGGTTTTGCAGCATTGTTGAATTTTTCCACATTAGGAAAAGTAGTTCTCAGTGTCAGTCTGGTGTTTATAAAAATGAAGTCATGGAAAACATCTCAGGTGCATAAAGAATTGTACCACTCTTGTTCTCTGTACCAGACTCTTGAGGGTGAGGGTGCTGAATATAGAGGAAGAAAAAAACAGGAGGGTTTCATTAACTTGAAATAAACAAAAAATATTTGCTGATCTAAAAACAAACAAACAACAAAAAACCACCACATTGTATTCCAGGATCTACAGTTAGTAGTTTTTATTATTTTGCCCTGAAATCATGACACATGCCTTACAAAACATTTATATATATATATATATATATATATATATATATATATATATATATATATATATATATATATATGAATGATTGCTTTTCTTGGTTGTGTGCTATGGTACTCTCTTTAGCTATAATAGGAAATAATCACACACCACCTCTTTGCTACCATTTAGACATACTTTCAACTGGTTGGTTAAAGACCATGCTCTCAGATCCCAGAGTGGGTGGCTTTGGGGGCAGAACACCCAGGGTCAAACCTGGTTACTGACACTTACCAGACACTTCGTCTCATACCAGTAATTACCTGCTCTCAGCAGGAATTTCTAAGGTAAAGATAATAATAGTGTTTATGGAAAGAGAGTGTTATAAGAATTAAACAAGAGAGTGCAGATACAGGGTACCTGGCACATGGAAAGGCATTCAGCAAACTTAGGCTTTGCTTTTAGTGGGTACCACCAATTTTAAGCAAATATCTCCTAGGGGGCCTCTTGCCACCTAACCAAGAATGTAAAGGACCCTTAAAGGGTGGCTGTAATCAATTAATGGCTGGGCGACTATACCTGTATCTTAAGCCATAGCTGATCATCAGTAATTAGCATAAACATCTTCCTTCCTCTGAGCTAAGGAAGTTTCACATTTTGCTTTGCTGTATTTGCAGTGGTTTATATTTGTTCTCTTGTTCTTTTCTCCTTCCCTGCAGCTTGCAAAATTGGATATTACAAGGCTCTCTCCACGGATGCCACCTGTGCCAAGTGTCCACCCCACAGCTACTCTGTCTGGGAAGGCGCCACCTCGTGCACCTGTGACCGAGATTTTTTCCGAGCTGACAATGATGCTGCCTCTATGCCCTGCACCCGTAAGTTGTTTGCTTGTCTCCCATTCCTGTGATGCCAACAGCTTTCATTACCACCTAGCAGGGCACTGCCAGGTCTTCTCCCAGGATAGCCATGCAGGGGGCAAATTAGATCAAGCATGTATCTCTTCTCAATCATAGCAGGGAAAATGCTCATGAAAAGAAAGAATCTTTTTCACCGTTTCTGCTTGCCTTCAAAATGCGCAGCTGCCAGCAGACTGCTTTGTGGAACAGAGATTGAGTGTTCAGGGGCTGTCTGACAGTGTAATTAGAGCTGAGACTGGAATTTACAAATGGCTTTACCATTGCATAGAGCACTGCGCAAAGCTTACAGCTGTGGGAGAAACAGGTAGAGAGCAGGGTTTGAGAATGTGGTTTCAGTGTGCAAAGAGACAGCTCAGTGTGTCTGAGGTCATTGCTGTAGCTGCCATTACACCTCTTCTGTCTTTCCTCATAGTTTTGTGTTCATAACACTTAGTTCTGGATCCTAATAAATGCTTCTTTAATGATAGTCACTTAATAAATGTTGGGCTAATGAATGGATGGAGCTGAGAAGCCTGGTGTGAAGGGCAGTAGAGAGAGCTCTTCTCACATCTTATTTGGAAAGTGTTCCCAGGTGTTGCTCTTCCTTTCATGCACACTCTGGGCTTCATGGATCCTGCAGTGGCTGTGACCTGGACCAGGACAGGAGTGAAGAGCCCAGCATTTCACTTCCTGGGTTTGTTAATGAAGTCTGTTTCTGGGGATGTAGTGGTTTAGTGCAAAGTCCCCAGGGTTTGCGTTTGTTTTCTGACACACTCTTTAGTAGCTGGGTAACTGGTCAGCTTCAGTTCGTTCATCTGTAGAATGTGTTAATAATAGTACAAATTGAGTTTCCCTTTTCCAAAATGCTTGGGACCAGAAATGTTTTAAATTTAGGATATTTTTTTTGTGGGGAGGGGTATTTGAAAAATTTGCATACAGCTAATAAGATATTTTAAAAAACCCATATCTAAACATCAAATGTGGTTATGTTTCATATACAGCTGTTACGCGTAGCCTGAAGGATTTTGTACAATATTTTCAGGGCATCAATATTTTAACTGGCCCCCATCACAAGTCAGGTGTGGAATATTTCTCTTATTGTGTCATGTCTGCACTCAAAATATCTGAATTGAGAACATTTTGGATTTGCATTTTCTGGATTAGGGGTGCACAGCCTCCGTGTCCTTTCGTGCCTGTTGGTATTTCACAGCCTCATACTGCTTATGTTATGTAAAATGCATAAAATGATGCTGCTGATATATTTTGGCTTTTACTGTAATTATAATTATTCTTATTATGTTCCTTAACAACTATAAATCCCATCTTGGCTGGCCCAGGACCAGCATCACCTGAGAATAGAAGCTCTTCCTGGCCTTTAAGTAGTTTGGGCTGCCACGGGGGCCGTTGTCTGTCATGACCAGGTATATCACCTTTGAAAGAAGTGGGGAGAGAGATTTCTGGTCCATCCCAAGTTTGGGCTGATATTTCCATAACCTCTGCAGGGTTTCATAACAAGAAACAATACTACTACTAATGATGATGATGATGACAACTTAAAAATCATACACAGTTAGTTAATATATGAGGGACTTTCAAAAAAGTTTATTACCTGGTTCAGTTGTAGGGAGTCCATAAGGTAGGTGTTATCTTTATTTTATAGATAAGGCAGCTTCCAGTTCAGAGGTGATCAAAAGCATTCCCCAGACCACACCCCACTGTGGTATCAAAGGCACACAATCTGAAGACTCACATAGTTTCTAGTTCCTGGGAGGTTTTCTTGCACCTTCTCCCAGGTCAAGCATAAACTTCTAGAGGTGAGGTCAGCCTTGGGTGTAACCTAAGCCATCAAGGATTTCTTGGCCTTCTTTCCCCTCGTTCCTTCTGGATGGCTGCTTTTGTTTGCTCTGTTCAAGTCCTGGCTTTGTCTTTCCCAATTGAAATATTTCTGTGATGTGTTCAAGTTTGTGTGATTCATTTAATCATAAACTTCCTGCCTCTCTCCACACACACTACCAACAATTCTCTAGTGGGAGTTTCGAGCACAATAGAGGGGAACTATTGGGGGCTGACATCGTGATCATGGCCATTTATTTGCATCAGGCAGGCCCCCTCTCCATTGGAAAAGCTTCTCCAGGTTGAGTTGGATTGTGTCGCAAATGTCAGGAGTCTCACCTTGGACCATGCGGCCTGGCCATCTCCTGATTCTAACCTGTTGTCCAGCACTATAGGGAGCCATGTGACCATTACTGAATTCCTCTGTACCCTGCTCCTTGGGAGTTTAGGGACCCTCCCAAGGTTGCCATGTGTCTGTGATACTGGGCTGCTGGCCATATGTGTAATAATGACAAGGCAGAGGAGCCCTTAGAATTTTATGTCTGTGGAAATGAATTAATTAGCTTTATCCTGATATTATAGATGAATAAAAAAAATTGATTTTAACATACGTATGAAACAAAAACTTGAAAAATGAAAGTAATTTTTTGTGTTTTTCTGAGATGGTTTTTGACAAGGTAAAGGGAGCAAGGGCAGTGGGTTTTTGAGTCATGGATAGAAGACCCATGGGGACACCAAAGCCACAGGTGGTCCTTGCCCTCCTGCACATGGAACTCCTCCTCCTCTCTGCTGCAAGATCACAGGCATTGTCCTAATTGTGACTGAATCCTGCTGACTCGGCACCCAGCCCCTCAGTGAAGCGGAAACTCAATGCAGATGGTTCCACTAGTCGTACCAGGCAGACAGCCTTGGCTTTAACCACTAACCAAGTTGGTGACACTGAGAGGGTGTTTAATCTCTCCAAGTCCTTACTCTGACTGTAAAGTGGATTCTCACTTCTATGCCTGTGGTTGTGTTAAAAAGTAGCTAAGAACATATTTGCAAAGGTCTGGCACATGGTGAGGAGCTAATAAATGTTTGTTCTCCTCCTCTTTCTTCCCTGAAAGTTCATTTCCTCCCCCAGACCACCTCCCCAGCAGGTTATCATTATGTCTTATCAGTGATTTCCTTCTGACTATACAATGAGATTTTCTGATGACCACATTGTACCCCTGGCTCACTGGAATGGGACTCAAGCATCAATATTTTCAAAAGATAGTCATCAATTCCATTGTACAGTTGAAGTT
The DNA here is from genome assembly GCF_047511675.1 of Marmota flaviventris. Lineage (NCBI taxonomy): Eukaryota > Metazoa > Chordata > Mammalia > Rodentia > Sciuridae > Marmota > Marmota flaviventris. The sequence goes on from NC_092508.1 coordinate 15,898,865, forward strand.
CAAACCACTTTTCTACAGACTTGACTTTTAAAGTTATTACTTTTTAAATTTATAACATTAACTATGTAAGTCTCTTGAGATCTCCTTTGAGAAAGGTACAGTCAGGGAGATGACCATTCTTTGCTCCTAGATATAATAACATTTACTAAGTTAGGCAGAAGAATTAAAATCCAATTCCTAGCCTATGGCTCTCCCATTAGATCTCTTCCTTCCTGTTGAATATAGTGGACTATCATTGCCCAATACAGTAGCCACTAGGTCATGCAGCTTTCCAAATTTGAAGTCATTATGATTAAATTTAAAATACAGTTGCTCATTCATGCTTGTCACATTTCAAGGGCTCAGTAGTCACATGGGGTACTGACAATAGTAGTGGACAGAAAGTTTCTGTCCTTGCAGAAAGTCCCATTGGACAGCACTGTAGTGGACATTTCAATAGAGAACACAGTGGGAGTTTCTCAAAGAACCTCTTGTTCAGATAACCCCCAGAATAATCCTCCCCACTCCCAGCTTTATCGGATTCTTTTGACAAGATGTGGGGATGGAAAGGAACATAAACATCAGGGATCCTTTCAAACTGATTCCAGCCTCTAATCAGTTCTTACCAGTTGGTTAAGCCAGGTGACAAACCCAATTCCCTCGTGCTGACAGCCATGATAATCAGGCGCCTTCTTTGTTCATTACGCTGTCTTTAACCCTGGGATTCTCATGCAGCCCTGCATTTAGTGATCGCTCACTGTGACGGCACACTAATGAAGAAATAAAACACACTCTTTGAGACTCATTCTTCTAGCCAAAGAGAGACTCTGCTCCACTGGCCTGTAAAATCAGGTTTTTGTTCACTTGGAGAACGATGAGACCAGGTGAATACAAGTAGCATCAGCTAATTTAGAGGGAGACGCCTAGAAGTCCACCCCATCTGCACTGCTGGAGGACTTATGAGAATTTAATAACCAGTAAACTTTATTTTGGGGAGGATTTTTGACAAGAGCTTCTGGATAGGCTAATAAAAACAGCTGCTGGCAGAGGTAGTGAGATCAGTCAATGGACATGTGATATGAATGTTTTCAGGTGGTAACTGTTTAGGGAGTTTGGATAGTGCTTCTTAAACCTCAGTGTGCCTGGAAATCACTTAGGAATCAGAACAGGACACAGGACAGGCCAAGATTCTTCATTTTAAGTAAGTTTCTGAGTGATACAGAAGCTGCTGGAATGTGAACCTGTCACCCTTAGATAACAAGGATGGCAGGAGGCGGGAGATCCCCTCTTTCAGGTGTGTGCTGCTCCAACACTCTCGCTTGCTGGAAATGGAGTACTTAATCTGTCTTCTAAATGAAGAAAATCTGACCTGGTTTGGGGGCACACAATCAAATACACTCTCTGTGCAGTTTTGTTTTTTATAGTTGTTGTTGATTTTTTTTTTTTTTCCCTTCCAGAGTCTCACTAGGTTATTTCCAGAGAATACAAATGCAAATGCTCACCTCAGATGGCTATATGGGTCAAGAAGGGCAACAGGGTTTTTATTGCCAGTAGGACAGATGCTATTATTCCTACACACACAAAGACACCATTGAAGCTGAAGAAGGAATTTGGGTTTCATGAATCATTTCTTTGCAGAAATTTTGATGTGATTTTTTACTAAGGAAATTGGTGTCCTCTAACTGCGGTACCCCCTGGCCCACTCCAGATCTCCTTCCCAGTCCCTTCCTTTTGCTTTAGTCTGCAGTGGGTCTGCCAATCAGCAGTATTGGGAGCGGTCCACCATGTGCCTCAGCAGGGATATTTTTGATTACCTTAGTCCTTTGGTTCCTTGTCCAATAACTGGTGTGAGAAAGGTCTTCTTTTCCCCTGCTAGCAAGCAGGGCCAATATCATGTTTTTTCCTACCATATTTCAAAATGTGGTTAAAAAAAAAATGCCTTAGGAAGTCCCTAATTGGCTTTGTAAATCTAAGAAAAACGCTACTTTGTTATTTTGCCCCCTTTGCCTACCACCATTACCCGAGTGGTTTTTCCATATTTTTCAATTGAAAAATCGGTCCTTGTGCTTTTGCTCTTTATTTAACGTGTTTGGTGAAACTTATCAGGGCACTGTGATCAGGAGTCCTCTCTCAATGAGAGCTTATGATTTTAGATTGCCAACTTGAAGGGCCTTCACAAATCTGTCTCCAAGTAAACGGGCCTTGAATAATTCGTCAGCTGTGTCAAACAAAGAGTGATTGATTGATGCTTAGACATGGCCTAAAATATTCCAAAATTGCAGCTTTTAAGACAATTTAGACGGGAAGAGCTTAGAGCTAATGAGGGCAAATTTACCAAGATCTATGATGAAAAGTACTGATTTGAGGGTGCCTTCTGCAGGTTTAGGTTATCAAGAAATTGAAACGGCCAAGTTCCAAACAACAAGCACCACTAACTTTGTCTACATTTGCCTTTTCTAATTGAATTTAGTGCACCACTGTATTTCTTCCAGAAAGTGTATTGTTTTAAAATTACCATTTCGGTTCCATTACTCAAAGCCCTCGCCTCTAATGCTTTCTGACAGTTATCAACATAATGAGCCATAATGAAATGATGAGCAATCTTTGTGGAAACCCAGTGTCGATCCCACTGGTGCTGTGTGACTGTGTTGTTAAAATTTGAATGCAAATTAAAATAACATCGTCCTTACTTGTTTCCAAGGTCAGGAGAAGAGAGACTCTTCTTTTTCTTTCTCCTTTTTTTTTTTTTTTTTTAAGTGCTTTAATTTGAGGAATCTCACATCCATTTTCAAAACCTCTCTTGAAGGTGCCCCTGATGTTCAGTTCAATTCTCTACCCCAAAGATTTACATGCTTAACAGTCTGGCTTAGGGATTTGGGGAGTGATGTCTAGAGTGAGGCTTTGATGTATAAACCATGGGATAAAAGGCAGCCTTCAGTTTCAAGTAAACTACATTTTTATTCACCCAAAAGCATATTTCTTTTTGCTTTAGAGCTACAAGCAGCTAATAATATAGTGGTGGGGAAATGCATTCTATGAAACTAGTTAGTGAGGTTGCTATTAGCTGTAGTGCAGGATTAGTTAATTGAAGAGTGAGAAAAAAAAAAAAAAAAAAGCCCCAAATTTCCCAAAGTGTTGTTTCAGAAGATCCATTTGTTGACCTCTGACCCTTTTATCATTCATGCCATCAATCATTTCTGTAAAGGTGTTTGTATGAAAAAAATCTCAAATACAAGATTTCTAGGGGGATTTCCTATTTCATGTCTTATATTGAATTTGCAATGTAATAGCGTCGTTTCTTACTGCATTCCATTTGTCATGGGGCGAAAGCGCAAATTGAGACACCAGCTCCCCATTGTCTGATTACGTGGTTGGTTTTGAGTTCAGAACATATGGTCTCCCTGCCTGTTAGTCAGTTGATAAGCCGGCTAATATGTCTGTCCCCAGACCCTGTACAAATGGATCAAAGCAACCAAAGACATTTTGGCAATTCAGAAGCAGCCTTCAGCTGTTCCATTTCTAGGCTGCTTCCTTAGAGCTCAGTAGTTCAAGGTCTGACCTTAACTAGTGAGTAAACCACCTCCTCATTTCTTCCTTTCAAATTGCTTTTAACTACTAATAGAAAAAAGTACCTCTGAAGAATTGAGTGTATGATTCTTTTTTTGAAGACAGTTAAGGATACAGGGGGGAGACCACCAGGTGTGCAGAGTGGAAGGTACTAGGCGACTCCAGACCCATCACTTGCCATTTGGTAGTTGTTTGCAAAATTTAAAAGCATCATGATTGCTCATAAAGATCAGGTACCTTCTTATTGAATTCTTTCAAAAACAATGCAATTTTCGTCCCTGTTTCCTCTCCAGCCTACTTTGCATTTTATGGGGATAAACAGTACAGTGTGGATTCAGTTAGGAAAATGCACAGGTTTGAGGAACAGTAATGTATGCTCAAGTGAGTCTCAAATGATCTGCCAATGCCATTTAGCCAGGTTATTACGATTTTTTTTTTTTTTTTTTTTTTTTTTTTTTACCACCATGAATAATTAAGGGTGGCCTGTCATCAGCTGAGCCCCTTCATTTCTGGATGGCATTTTTTGACACTATTCATGGAAGTCATACATTGGTTATTCACAGCATGCTTCTTTGAAATAGGGTCAATTATGCATTTTTCTGAGATCCCCTGGGGAGAGAACTGTGTATCTTCTTTGCTATCAGCATTTTGATTTTCCTCTTAGAGTTGACTCTTGCTCCACCTACTACCTGAAGGCTGGCAGAAGATGAGCTGAGCAAAGAGTCCTGTTGTAGAGAGATAATTGCTCCTTTTCCCCCTCCTGTGATCATCCTCCAGGGGAAAAAGAAAAGAATCTTTAACAGAAATCCCCTTTTGGTTTCTCTTTTATTTGGGGAAAACTGAACCCATGGCCTCATGCATGCCAGGCCAATTCTCTACCACTAAGCTACATCTCCAGCCCTTTTTAAAATTCTGTTTTGGGATGGGGTTCTTGCTAAGTTGCTGAGGCTGACCTCACACTTGTAGTCCTTCTACCTTAGCCTCCCAAGTATTTGGAATTTCAAGCCTACACTGCCATGCCCAGGTTTCTCTTGCCTGGAAGGTAGAAACCAGGCAAGAAAAGAGCCCAACTAAATGAAAGCATCATCCAGAAGGTAATTCTGGTTAGCCATCTTCATGAAGGGGAGGGAAACTAAGAGACATTTACCTCTGGGTGAACTGAGAAAATTTGAAACTTTCCCCTTTCATTCCACAAATGAATTCAGAGTTAAGCTTGAATATTTTCTTTAAACCCTGTCTGTCCCTGTGAAGGGGCAGAGGTATCATTCAGCCTGGGAGTCAGAGTTTCTAGGTTTGCATGTATCGGCTGTGTTCCTTTGGATGAGTTGCTTAACTCTTCTTACCTTCATTTTTGGTTATTAGATTGCTGTAAGAAATACTTTTCTGTATGATTTTATTAGAGGGATTAAATTAAAGATAAACTATGAAAAAGTGCTATGTGAGAAATGTAAAATCAATGCATAGGCTAGCTAAATCCCAAATGAAACGCCCAATCCTACTTCTCCTGGTCTTTCGTTATGTAGCTTCCACACGTACAGCTGAGGATTTGTAAAATACTTCAGTCATGAACTAGTCTTCTTAATACAAAGAAACTGAAACCCTCAATAGCCCAAAAAAGGAAAGGACAGGAGATTCCTGGAAAGAATGGGAAAACAGATAGCAGAAAAACAGACAACGGTCAAATCTCAACAAGAACTTGACCTCAGGAGGAAACTATGAATTTTCCATAACAGCAACCAGGGATGGAAGCAGCCAGATGGCTTTGGTTGTTAATAACGGACAGCTCTGCTTTGGCTTTATTCATTGTTAAAACACATAAACTGCCGTGATAAAAGGTTATGCTCTGTTCATATATCTCAGCCGAGGTGTCGCTGAACAGCAGTCTTTATGTAAACTAACCCTCAGCAACACTGGCTGGAAGAAGGCAATTAGTGGTAGCAGCATATACAACTGTCAGTGGAAGGAGGGGCTTTATTTCAGAGTCAAAACTTACACACCCCAACTGTTTACTCTGCCTTACGGCCTGTCTTTTGGCTGGAGAGAGATTAACAACAAAAGCTAATTTGAAGGGTTGAAGGGCTTATGGCTAAGACGCTGTGAAGTATTATTGACACTCTAAAAGTTGTGCATGGTTGATGAAGACCTATGAAATGGAACTTGAGACCCAAGTTGCCTCTTCCTCAGAAGATACGCCTTGCTCTGGTTGCCCTGGCATTTTAGTGGGTTGACAGTCATGCTTTAAGAAATTGATCTTTTAAGAGTTCTGTTTCTGCCCAGGCTCTTGGGATATTTCTTGCTACTTCCAGAATTAATTTCATGGCTCAGGCATTTGAATTTTAAAATGGTGATTAAAAATCAGTTAAGTATTAAAAATCTGTAATAGCTCTGGAAACTACTCTGTCAGATGAGACCAGCCACTATAGTTTTGCTGTCAACTATCTCCTTGCCTTGGTTGGGGACTTAAATTTTTTTCAGCCTCTGATTGCCTTTCCTTTTCTCTTTTCCCCTTTATTGTTATTTTTTTTTTTTTCTGCTCAGTTTCTGTGACATACACAGTGTTAAAGCAGTGATGCTTCTGATGAGTGGGCTGGATCGGACTAAAAATCATTTATGTATTCAGCAGGCCCTTATTGAGCATCCAGATGTCAGGCATAGTTCTAAGGGCTGGGAGTATTCTCAGAATCCAGAAGGGAGATTCCTGTTCACCTGGATCTTGTGTTATAATGGGAATATAAATATAATACAAATAAATAACATAATTTAATATTTTCACAAGATGGTCAGGTACACTAGAGCAGAGGAGGGAGAATCTCAGTTTTTTATTGAACAGTCAGGAATGACAAAATGAGACCCAGGGACACTGATCTGCTAATCTAAGAGCCAGGTTAAGGGTGCAAGGCAGAGCTACTAGTTCATAGTATCTGAGTTGCATGCTTAAAGCTTTGCTAACGATGTCTGTTTTAAACTTATTTTTAACCCCTTAGTATTTGTGTCTGTTAATATTTTAATTCCCATTGTTATAAGAAATAGAATTAGAATTTTCAAGTTTATATGGCAAATTTCACCAGACATCCATATATAGATTGAAACCTTTCCTGCTAAACCCAATTCTAAATGCAATCACGATTGCAGTTTTCCTTTTTTTTTTTTTTTTCTGAAATTTCAGTTGTTCCTATAAGAAAGAAGTGAGTTTTCCTGACTTGGGCTTCTTATGGAATGCCAATCTTGTAGTTCACACGGGAGACATTATGATGCTGGGTTCAGTGTTAGCTGATGGTTTTTGAATGACCTTATTAAGGGTCACACAGATTTTATGTGGATGTGTACATATTGAGCTGTCCTAATGTGACTGTTTTAATCCTGACATAAGCCAGCAAGTGTGTTTTCCAAACTACTCAGGACTAAACTTTAGTCTAATCCATGGGAGGGAAGATGTGTGAATTACTGGATTTTTGTTTTTTCAATGCTTGGAATTTCACCTTTCTTAAATGTCACATTGACTGAATTTCTTTAGATAGTATATAGTTTATTTCCAGAAGTTTGTCTTTCCTGGAGGAGAGTGTGTGTTTGGTCAAGGAAGATTAAGACCCCTTTTGTGATAGAATGTATGATATGACGTTATAGACCTTTGCATCTGCTATAATTTGGCTACAATTTCTTTAGAGCTTCATACTGTCAAATTCCTGTCAACTGAATGGAGGTTGACATTCCCATAGAAAATAATAATTACCCGTTGTAACACCTTTCACCAGTACCTGCTGTGTGATGCAGAAAAGTGTTTTGCACCAGTAAAGAAAATGGATGTTCATTTAATTTATCCACAATGGCAAGAAATGCTATGCCCATCTGTCAGAGCAATGAGAAACTAAAGAAAATATGCACTAATATTTCACATACTTTAATTCTTCCTTAGTCAATGAAACTTGATAGAACCTGTGCTTTAGAAACCAGGGTCATTACCTGGGCTTTATCATGAGTTTCTGGGCTGAGCTCTATGTAGGCTTGAGATGTGCTTAAGGTGCATAGAATTATACAAAATCATGAGGGTACCAGAGAGCACCATCCTGGGAAGGAGATGCATGTTCTCATGAAATTCTCTGTAACCATAGTTGGCAAACTAGGGCCAGAAGGCTAATTTCAACTGCTGCCTATTTTTGCAAAGTTTTCTTGGACCACGGCCATGCCCAATTGCTTAGGTATTGTCTGTGGCTGTTTGGAGGTACAATGGCAGAGTTGGATGGTTGTTATCGAGGCCATATGGCCCATAAAGCCTAAAATACTTACTTTCTGGCCAGATAGTAAAATTTCTTTACAGAAAAAAAGTATGCTGAACGCTGATCTTTTCATAAGTTGAAAACTATTGTGTTTGACTCCTGTTTCTCATAGTACGGGTATTATCTACGCCACTAAAAAAATCATTCTAAAAATGTGATGGACATTCTAAAAATGAAAACTTTAGAATAGTTCAACCCGCCATCCCTATTGCAGGATGCAGAGAGAGCAAATTCTGAACTTACATGTGAATATGGCAAATTTACAAATATGATCCAAAATGTAAAGGAAGAACACTTTTTCCCTTACATACACTTTAGAATCTGATGAATTTATATTTAGAATGTCTTAATTTTGGTGATAAAATAAAAGTCAAGAGGAAAACCACTAAAGTTATATAAAGACTAATAGGGAACATGCCAGACTTCCTTTGGAAATGTTAGAATTAATTTTCTTCAGAGAGAACATTGTCCCTAGCTTCATACCTAAATAAATCATCGCGTGGAACCTAAGTGGAGTACAAAAAATTATAATAGCCAATCCCAACTAGAGGGAACTGTAATTAGTAGAACCCACATTCTAAATTCCCAGTTGTGGTGGATGGTTGCACTATCAATAAAAACAGGACTGAGTAGGGTGATTCCCTGATACCCAGTACACACGTAATATGTGTTTAGTTTCCTTCAGTCTCTTCCCTTTCTTGAGAGTCCACTTCCTTCTTTCAACTATCCAGGAAACTATAAGGAAAGTATCAAAGTGATCCAGATTTTTTTCCCCTCTCTCCTCTTGAGCAGATGATAAACATTAGACACTCAATAAATATTTTTTGAAAGATGAAAGACTCCTTATTTGCAAAATAACCACTAATACTTATTATACAGCCTTCCCAACTTTTTTTCAAAGTAATTTTAAACTATAGAAAAAGAGGAACTTGATTAAACTAGTTTTGGGTTGGACCTGCACAGGCTTAATGCTAATAAACCTTATGTGAAAAGCTGAAACCTGCATTAATTTACGTACTTCCCAATACTGTAGGTTTGTGGCTATAAGATGCATTAAAGGACGTTTTTTTTTCATTTTCCATCCATTCATTTACTATTTCATGGGTTCATCAAACATTCATTGAGCTTTCTATGAACTAGACACTGGGAATGATAAAAGCCTCACTTTTCTCAAGGAGCACATTGACTGGTGTGGAGCCAGATGTGGAAAGGGTTAGCAAGAAACCATTAGATGTTACATCCGAAGAAGGACATAGAAGTTAAGGAACCGAATGAAGAGCAAAACCCTAAACAAGATTTGCTGCCAGACTTAGATTCAGGCTGGTAGTGGATAGTTTTGAAAAGCGTAAAACCTTGCTCCTTATAAGGACCCTTGAGCTACCTAATGTCAATGTGTGCTCAGGAAGTAAGAGGAAGATATAGAGACTAGAAACTCAGAAATAACTCAGTTATTTCTCTTTGCTGTAAACCTCATACACTCTTCCCTCTGTGCTGTTGCAGGATTGGGTCCAGGACCCTAGCAGATATCAAATCCAAGGATGCTCAAGACCCCTTATATAAAACGATGTAGTATTTGCATATAACCTACGGCCATTGTCTCATGCACTTTATTTTTTTAAAGATATTTTTATTGTGCATTATAATTGTACATAGCAGTGGGATTAATTATGCCATATTAGGACATGTATATGACAATTCAATCAATCTCATTTCTACTCCCTTCCCTTTTCCTCTTCCTCCCATGTACTTTAAATCATATTTAGGTTACCTATACTACCTAGTACAATGTAAGTGCTATGTAAATAGACCATATTACTTAGAAAATAATAAAAAAAAAAATGTCTGTACATCTCAGTCAGTACAGAAGTGTATTTGAAAAATATTTTTGATGAGCTGGTTGAATCTGTGGAGGTGGAACCTGTGGCTATGGAGGGCCCCTCTGTGGTTGTAACTGGAGACTTTCTTGCAGGTGAGCATCTTTCTGATGAGAAAGGCAATCAACCGTGTTAGAAATTTGATTCCTCTTAAATATCCAGATACAATATTAACATGAATGAAAGAGAAAATAATTTGAGGGAAAGTTTTTTCTTCTAGATGCCTTATATTTATTGAAAGAGAGGTTTCTCAGAATGTCTGTTTTCTCTGTTGTTACCCATTGTTGCAGGTAATTGTTTTAAGGTGCTACTGTTAAGTGTTAACTGTGGACCTGGATTGACTTTTGTCTGTTTTTGAGTCTATGCCTTTTTCTGTTCATCTTGGGAAGATAATATTTTCTTTTTTGGGGAAGAGGTAGGCCCTCACTAGAAATAAGAAGCCTATTTCTTTTTTTTTTTTTTCCTTTTTTGGTACTGGGGATTGAACTCATGGACACTTGACCACTGAGCCACATCCCCAGCCCCCCGCCCTTTTTTTTTTGTATTTTATTTAGAGACAGGGTCTCACTGAGTTGCTTAGTGCCTCGCCATTGCTGAGGCTGGCTTTGAACTCTGGATCCTCCTGCTTCAGCTTCCCAAGCCGCTGGGATTACAGGCATGCGCCACTGCACCGGGCGCAAGAAGCCCATTTCTTACTTATTTATTATCTTTTAATGAAGAAGAGTTTGAAACAAAACAAAAAACAAAAACAAAACAAACAACAACAACAAAAAGAAACCATAATTCCACAAACACAAAACACCATTGTTATGATTTTAATTTGTAAAACATGGTCTTTGCAGGTCTTTTCAGGGCAACATTACCATCATAGAGGGTGGACATTTCTATATTTCATTTTCTCCTCTATTATATGACTTTGTCATACTCCAGTTATTAGGCTGCTACTATGTTCCCATATAAGTATCACTTTCTGTAAGAGCAAAACATAAAACATATGCAGTCCAATTTCTGAACCATTCATGGTGGCAACCTTGAACTTTCCCAGTTCTCTCAAATCTTTCCTGGAACGTTTGCCCCAAGCTCGTCTTCAAGAGTCACTGCTGAAAGAAGGCAGCTCCAAGCCAGCTCTTGTTTTCCAATCAATCCCCCATTTTGAAATCCTGCAGCATCTTTGTGTTTTGTTTTCCACGTGGCAGTGTTATATCTCCGAGTCCTGTGACCATTTAGTTTTCTGCTCCATTTCTTCTCTGTTTAGACACTGCCGTGCCCCGTCCTACATACTAATTACTGACTTTTTGCTTCTGCAGCTCTTGATTCATTGTGTCACATTTTCCCATGTGAAAGTGGACCAGGAACCTTGGCAAGGAGGTTAATGGATTTCAGAGTCACTCTTATTTAACCCTCAAAGTCACAGCAAAATAAGAACCAGGGGCTGACCCATTTTATAAACCAAGCCATAGCCAGCTTCAGCTGCAGTCTCCGCGTGGCTTCGACCACGGCGGCAAGTGTGACACAATTTGAGAAGGGTTGAAGATGTGTGTGCTCTTTTTCCTGCCTTTACTCTTTAAACTTCAGGCAAATCTTCTGATTATATTATCATTGTACCTTTAGTGGGTGATACATGGTAGAGCAGGAATAACCCCAGAGGAGGAGACAGTTCCCTTAGATTTTCATCAAATTCTGTTACAAATCAGCCTGCATAAACTTTTGCTGTTATCAGATCCATTTCTTGGATTTTAGTTCCCTCATTTTTACAATGAGGGTATTTGACCAAAAGATTTTTAGCATTCTATCTGGCTTACAGAGACTGTGATGTTAAATAACTTCATTCATTCATTCATTCATTCAGGAACCATTTATTTACCCTCATTGTACTCTCGCCACCATGCTAAAGACCATAAATACAGTTCTGAAAGCTCAACAAGAAATAAATGTTGTATTTCCTTTCTGAGGACTTCTGTGAGGTAGGCTTACATTTAGCATACATTTTGCAAAGTTCATTAAAAAGTTTTCAGGGTTTTTTTGAAGGATGAAGTGCCAGTCTTAATGCTAAAAGAGGTTGTTGGTAATTAGTCCAATGGGAATTGGGAGAGCTTTTTTATTTTATTAAAATAGAGTCTTCAATTAAGCTGTGTGAAGAGAGAAGAGTGAGTTTCCTGTATGAATGTTATCAGCAAAATCCATTAGCCCTGTTGATCACTCCTGCTCACAGGTTGCCTCACCAGTTCTCTCTCCAAGGCTACTTTGGAACCATCTGTTTCATTGTGGTTTGCTAGGTAAACCCTCGGGAGCATACAGGTCTCTCCAGTCAACTTGCTTCTCCTGAGGAACATGCGAAATTTCCCTGGTAGCCATTGTTCCGAAGATATTAGTCATCCCTGTAGATACAAAGATCAAGAAACCTCAGATTTTCATTGACACACTTTTGGTTCTTCCCTTGGAAGACCAAAATGAGAAAGAGCTTCCCAACTGTCACAAGGAGTAAATATTTTTCAATAGAATGCAACAGGTTTTTTTTTTTTTTTTTTTTTTTTTTTACACTTTTGAAACTAGGTTAGACCAAGAAAATTCTTTCTTTCTTCTCCCAGTCTGCTTCTTTTTGACAGCAATTTATAACACAGTTTGTTGGCATATAAAGTCTATAGTCTTTTATTATTATTTTTAAATCAACCGTAAAGTGGTCAGCCGTTAGTTGTTCTGTTTCATAATGACCATCACCATCTTGTGCACTGGGAATAAGCAAGCGGAAAAAATAATCTGGTGCAGGGTGCAGTCCTGATCAGTTGAAGAGCAGAGGAGGTGCCTGGAAGCTTTGGACAGTCTCTGCCTACCTCTGAGAGCTCTCAACAGCTGTATCTTCAAAATCTCTGTAACTGTGTTAAACCAGTTTCTACTAATTACCCACAAACAGCTTCAACCCCAACTGCCATGATGAACTGCAGAGGCGTATCTACACAAATCTATTAGTTTAATTTGCTATTGATGATATACTGTACTTAGGAATCATAATTTGTCTTCAAAAAAGGTTTATAACTATTACTTTACCAAGCCTCATAGCAGCCCTGGAAGCTAGAATCACAGTTGTATACCTGTTTTTCAGAAGATAACATGGAGACTAGATAGATGATGCTATTTTCCTGCCAATTGATAGAGAACCCCTGGGTGTGGACCCCATTTACGGTAGGATTTCTTCATGTCTCTAAGTGGCAGTTGGTGCTCTGTTTGTTTGCATAGGAATGAGAACGGCACATACAGCCTTCTATTATATTGTTCTTTTAAAAGATCTTTTTGCGGGCTTTATTTGCCTTTCACTTTCTTTGCCAAATGGGCCCATCATACTTCTTAGAACTGTAGAGAATAATACAAACTCAGAGAGATTCCAAAATGGTATTTCAGTTCTTGGTGCAATGATATATTTTTCTTTCTCCAGGCCCACCATCTGCTCCACTCAACTTGATTTCCAATGTCAACGAGACATCCGTGAACTTGGAATGGAGCAGTCCTCAGAACACAGGTGGTCGTCAGGACATTTCTTACAATGTCGTCTGTAAGAAGTGTGGAGCCGGTGACCCCAGCAAGTGCCGACCCTGCGGGAGTGGGGTCCACTACACCCCACAACAGAATGGCCTGAAGACCACCAAAGTCTCAATCACCGACCTCCTGGCACATACAAATTACACGTTTGAAATCTGGGCGGTGAATGGTGTATCCAAGTATAACCCCAGCCCAGACCAATCAGTTTCCGTCACCGTGACAACCAACCAAGCAGGTAGGAATAAGATCCTTGTTTTTTCCTAATCTGAATGTACATTGTGAAAAGGATTATGGTGGTGACCATAAATTACGTTAAAGTTCTGCAATTGAAGTGGAACCCATTAAAAACTTGGAAGCTATGTTTCAATACAAAAGATATGTAGAAGGACATCAAATCATTCAGCAAACACAGTTTTGGGGAAATAACTGTGTAGCATGTTTCTGTCCCAGGTGGTGGAGATAAAATGAAAGATAAGATAGTGTCTGATTGAATGATAATGGCTACAGTAGGGGGCCAAGGCCCTCCACTACAGACTTCAGAAAGTTCAATGTGGCTGGATGTTGGAGCAAGTACAGATTATGTATGATAATAATGTTGATTTTACCAATACCAATGCTGTATTGGTATTTGCTGCATTTTCCAACAAAAGCATTGGCTGTTAGAGCTTTGATCTTATTCTTTAATGTAAAATGTTAGGAATAATCTACATGGACCAATATTTGAATCTCCATGTAGATCTTGGTGTGCTTAACAAAATTTGCCTTAAGACACAGAGGAGTTTACAACCATTTTTATATCTGAATCTGTGGTCAGCATGAGGCAAGAGGGCTGCTAGTCCACCCCATTCCCTGCATCAATGCAGATGACTAGGAAGCACTTCTGTTCTTGAAGTGTCTCTGCTGAGTTGATCGCAGAACTCTCATAGAAATCTGATGTCATGTATTTTTCAAAATCTAGCTTTCTAGCTTCTGGCTCCTGTCCACTCATCTATATTCCTCCCATGAAAAAGTTTCTACACTACTATCTGTTTCCCATGTTATTCCTGAAGAGTTTAAGAGGAGGAACCACAGCAAAAAAAACCCCAAAACAACCCCACCCCGCAAACCACTACTGTGGCTTATCCTTTTGTAAGGCTATCACGAGCAACAAACAGCCAGAGAAGAATTACAAATTGCCAGCAATCCTATTGTACTGCACTCTTCTCTTAAATGAATGTGTCAGTAAGTGCACTTCACAGTTCAGTAAAATATCTGTATTAATTGATCCTATACTGAAAAGTACTCCAGAGTCCCAATTCAAAGCCATTATTTTTCCATTTTGCTTCGAATTTTCTAGCATACATAAAAAGTAGAGACTTGGGAGAAATTCTGAATGGGGGGTAGAAAGGCTAATCTTACCGGAATGCTTCTTCATCTGTTCAAATGGAAATGGTCCTTATTGATACGTGGTATGGACAAGTCATCTGGCTAAGCTTTTGTCTTGAATTCTGAACTTTGAGACTGTGCACACTGTTACTGGTCACTAGTTTCACTTTTCTTACAAAGACTAGGATAATTTAGGAGGATTTGATGGCATCACAAGCAATTTGTGATTGCCAACCCTTCATTCTCTTGTGAAGGATGCAAGGGGAATATCACACACAGAACCTGGGACTATGCATTGGTGCCCTTGGTGTCTCTGAGTCAGGAGGACCCGCACAGTGCACACCAATTTTTGCAGGTTCTGCAGAGTTGGATTTATGAGTCAGTCAATATTCTTATGTTCAGGCCCCTTATGATAACTTTTGGGGTATCTTCAAACACATGACAATGTTGTATTCTTAACTGAATTAAAACTAAGAGTGGAAATTTGAAGCCTCTGCTATGTCAGCTGAAGCCTGAAATCATTCCCTTTGGCAGAGAAAAGCCCTGTGAAATGTTCTCAGAGCAGGATTGACTCCCACTGATTTTAGGGGAGAATTCCATGATTCTTAGTGTAAGTAAGGATTCAAGCCAAGAGATGATGGGTGTCAACTCCCACCATGCTACAAGGTCCAAACAACATAAAGACAGGCTAAAAATCCTGCAAAAGAGGAATATGTATGATAATATCTCTACAGAGGGTAGGGGAATAAAATTTTTTTTTAAATAATATAGGTGTAATACTTATAGATCTAGCAGAAAAGTGGTCAGGTAATTCCCCTGACACTTTGTAACTTTTTTTTCACAGCCATGGCGAGCAATCCTGCTGGGAGGTTTGCTGAATAGGACCAAATTCCATCTCCTTATTTTAATTTTCCTGAAGGGGTAATGCTGGGAAGCTGTTCAAAATTAAAAATAAATCTTTCAATAAGGAGACCTCCTATGTGGCCAGCCGGAAAGCTTTTCACTTAGCAGAGAATTATATATATATATATATGCACAGTACTGCCTCATTATCTTACCATAATTTGGAGTTCACTAATTCAAAATCATTGGGATACTTTATCTTTGATTAACAAACCCTTTCTTCTTACTAGTGCAAATTAATAATGTAGGCCAAAATTCTGGGTGAATGTAGCAACCATAATCTCTATCAAAGCTCCCCTAAGCATATTTACATACACACAATTATATTTTAATTGCAGTTGTTCCTATCATTCCATTAAATTAAATTCCTTGAGAAACTCTACAGACCATGATGTCTCACTCTCTAAGGAATGCTTAGAATTAATAAATGTTTGCATTTAGCACCTGGAGGTCACAGATTTAGTGGTTCTCCATTTTGCTGTCGTCACAGGGTTTTTCTCTTGTCAATAACATGTTAAAAACTAGAACCAAACATACAGAACCTCCTAGAATTCCCAATCTCTGCTCACTACCATGGAGACTTTAATGGTTGAGGGAAGGACCACTCCATGTAGGTGAAGCAACTCATCTAAGCCAACATCAGAGCTGGTACTAAGACACCAAGGAGAACCTCCTCTTGAATGTAAAAGCTGTTTTCCTTTAAACTTATGAGGTAATTAGTAGTGTCAATATTGTCAGTGCTGCATTCTTCCCATTTGTGAGAGCAAATCACGTGAGTATCTGCATGTGGAGATTGAGGTTTAACAGGGCTTTGATCATTTAATGGCAGGAGGAGGTGTGAACGGGCCTGTGTTCTCACATGGGTATGGAAGCCATGCTAACCCAAGTCTTAATGTTGGCCTAAGCACCCTTTTCCTGAGTTCAAACCCAAGGCTAATAGCACCTTACTGGGTTCAAACACCAATGGGCACTGAAAACAAAGGAAATTAGAGTCTGTCAGCTTTGTTGCTGGACAGCTGAGGGATGTGGGCTTTGTATCTGAGGCCAGAATGGCTAGTTTTAGTGACACTTATCCTTTCTCAACTGACTGGCTGCAGGCTCCCAAATTCTCTGATTAATGTCAACTCCAACCCAACCCCCTGCCAGGAGTGGTGATGGGGAAGGAGGGTGGGAAGGGGGTGGAGGTGGGAGGGTTTTTTCCAGTGAGTCTCACCCCAGTAGCTCCCGGAAGCCCCTGCCTGTATAACGTCCTTTATTCCAGGACAAAGGAGCAAGTGAGCTTCCTCCATGTTCCATGCCATAGCCATAGTGACTGTCCTTCTTTTGTTTAGGAAGAGATAGTCTTGAGGTTTATGAAAAATGGATAAGCATCAGCTGGCTGATTGTCTTCTAGATGTTTCCCTTCAGTTTCCGTTTACTTAAGTGGACCATCTCAGGCAAATGGATAGAGGATGTGTTCCTAGGAGGAAGAAATGCTGTGTAAATCAAACAAGTTTTCCTTGCAAGCAATAGAACTGGGAGTATCTTTTCATAAAAATATAGTGATGGCAGCCAGCACTAATATCAGTGAGCCATTTTTACTATACATACCGAACTACCCCAGACTTGGTCTCTCTCCCAGCTATGAGCAGGATCATAACTCCTCCAGGGGTGCTTGTTTAAATCATTAGGAATGTAACCCTTTCAAGTAGTGTTCTTACCCAAACTGCACCCACACCCACAGGCAGTGATCTCCATTTTTTTTTTTTTTTTAACTTTTTTGCCTGTAACACTGCTCGGGACACTTCACAATGGGATAACCTGGTCATATATCTCTAGTACAGCTCTAATATCCTTTAGTGATAAACATCTATAAATCTGTAATACTCAGAGTTTGGAAGAGTACAGATATTTGGTAAATTACATAATTATTTAAAATGAACTGATGGGTGTACCTGTAATCCCAGTGGCTTAGGAGGTTGAGAATCATGGGAGTTCAAAGCCAGCCTCAGCAACTTAGGGAGGTCTTACGTAACTCAGCGAGACCCTCTCTCCAAGTAAAATATAAAAAAGAGACTGGGGATGTGGCTTAATGGTTTAAGCGCCCCTGGGTTCAATCCCGGTACCAAAAGAATAGGGTCATTAATTAAATTAAATTAAATTAACTAATCTCTAAAATCTTTTCTAATTCTAAAATTCCATGAATCCAAGTTACAGCCACAGACTATAAGCATGAGATTCAGGGCTCTGAGTCCTAGAGCATAATGTTTGGAAATGGACATTCCAAGAGTAAGAGGAAAATTCCAAAAATGCTTCAGCAGAATTATTATGAATTCTTTTGAATTCTTGCCCCCCTCTGTCCTTTCACCCTGCCAAGGTATTTACTTGAAGAGGAAAACAGATAACTGTACCTCAAGGACAGTTGTTCTCAATCCGGTGTGACTTTTGCCCCCGGCCATCCCTGACATTTGATATTGTTTAGAGATAATTTTGGTGCAGTGAGCAGAGACCAATGATGCTACAAAACATCCCATATGGACAGAACAGTCCTCCACACAAAAGAATGATGTGGTCCAAAATATCCAGAGTGCCCAGATTGAGAAATTATTTTTCTAGTGATATGTTTGAAAAGCAGATCTCAGTCTCCGTAGTAATGCCTGCCTCCCAAGGTTCCCATTGCCAACTGGAGTGTCCTTGGTCTGGCTAGTGGCTCAGCACACAGGGCAACTACCCTGTTGATTTGGTTGCCCTGCTCCGAGCTGAGAGCATGATGCTCCCTTTGCTGATCCTGCAGAACGGGCACTTGTGAAGAGGCTTTGGAGGCCTTGAATCCCTTCTCAGTTGTTTTGCCATCAGATGAACTGGTACTGCTTGTTGGGCTAGCATTATTCTCTAGGGTTGAACAATTAACTGCAAGAACAAAGCTACCAACAATAAAATAGTATCCTCATTGTCATAATGCCATTGTGCAGAATGGGGTAATCAATATTCAATAACTGTTTGTTGATTAACACATTTATTTACAGCAGAAACAAACTAGTTAACTCCCTTTGTTAAGGAGTGATAAATTTAATAAACCCCAAATAATGTGTAGATAAAAGAAAATAACTAAGTACAAGAGGCAGACTGTCTTTTATTACTCAACTGTTAGTTCCCATTCTCTCTTTCTCTGCCATCTTTTAATTAGACATATTATGTTATTTGAGTGGGATAATGGAGAACAGTGGGAATTCTCATCCCCACTGGGTATAATTGCTACCTGTCTGCTAGATAGTAAAAGGAAAGCTCCAAGGAACTGGTGTGAGAAAGGGGAAAATTCTTAGAGTACTTGCTTTAGGTGATGTGCTGGAGACATGGTGGAGCCAGGTTTTGTGGGCACTGAAGCTTAGACAAATTTTTTGTTTGTGTGATTAAAGGAAAAAAAAAATCCTACAATATTATAAATATAAAATTAGAAACAGAGTTTTGGAAAGGGGCCCATGTAAACGTCCTTAGTTTCAGTATGTAAAATTCTGTCCCTGACTAGGTTGAAATGAATGTGATTATCAGATCAGAGCACTATTGCGTAATTGTGCCTGTGAGTAGCAAGCCATCGGAAGGAAGTACAGGGAGATAGTGGGAAGGATAGTTTGACCTGGTATGAAGGCGCTGAAAGACAAGGTCATGACAGGGGGAGATTCTGGCACAAAGTGAGGTAAGAAGGGCAGTGCAGCTGTGGTCAAAATAAGGTTCAAAATTAAAGTGACAAGCAGAAAACATATTCCTATTGGTGTTCAGAACCATACTGGAATGCTAAACTCAAAGGAGGTAGGATAAGGACCAAGGGCTCTCTGAAAGCTTGAGAAGAAAGGGGGTAAAAAAAGATTTGTTGAGGGGCTGGGGTTGTGGCTCAGTGGTAGAGCACTCGCCTAGCATGCTTGAGTCACTGAGTTCAATTTTCAGCACTACATAAATGTAAAATAAAGATATTGTATCCACTTAAATCTAAATATTTGTGGATATTTGCAAGGCACAAATGTTTGGAATAGGAGTCATCAAACTATGGCCCAAGGGCCAAATCTGACCCTCTCCATGTCCTTGTATAACTCACTAAAAGTCACTTATATTTCTAAGGAGTTGAAACAAAAGATGAATAATATTCTCTGGCATTTGAAAATTGTTTAAAATTCAAATTTTGGTATTTGAAAATAAAGTTTTATTGGAACAAAAGTCCACTCATTTGTGCATATATTGTCCATGAGGGCTTTCCTGTAGCAGGGGCATAGTTGGTAGACACAGCCTTCGTAAATGGCCTGCTACATGGACGTGATTAACTATCTTGCTCTTTACAGAAAAAAAGTTAGCAGGCCTCTGCTCTGGAGAAGTGAGTCAAGACAGGGGACCAGTCAGAAGGGAGTTTGAGATGTTGAAATACTGCGATGTTTGTGGGAAACTGCTGTAGGCAAAGGATGTAGCGGATTAATACTTGGGATAATCTCATGTATGAAACCATTTTTATATTTGGCAAGACACCTTATTTGTTAGGTGTTTTAGTTATGTAAAAAGCAATTAGCTGAAATAATTAGATTGTATATATGCCTTGATGACTGTGGACACTGGTCTTTTCCCATGGATGCTCAGGTTTGTATGGATCCTGTGGACATGCGCTCAGCCATTCTGAGAGGGTGGTGCTCTGATTTTTCTCTGAAGACTGCATTCTTAACGTTTTGGGTCTTAGATGCTGGTAGCAATTTTCTTCTTAAATGATCATGTGCTCTGTGTGTTTATATTATCCTCTCACTGAGATGATTTCCTGTTTGCCTTTGATGTCAAGTAAATCATGTTTTTGTTTTTCCTTACCCCCAAGACATTTAAAGGAAAAAACAAACGATAGTGCTAGAAAATATATAAAAGGAAGGACTCTCTCCAAAGACATATTTAAAATGCTTCCAACAGATTATGAAACAATCCCATTGAGAGATTTTGCTGCCATATCAATATCATTGGTGCATCCTCAATTTTGGTATGAAGTCATTAGGCCCTCAAAGTGGTGGGTGGTTGGGAGACTTTCCTCTGCCTGGGTAATTTATAAGCTCAAGCTAGCGCACGATGGGCTTCAGAGGAGCCTGACTGGTTTTCTCACTAACAGCTCTGATCCAGCGACCAGCACCTGGTTTCATTCATAATGCCTATGAAATGTACATTTTAAAAACATATAGTACATCTTTTACAGAGGAAACATTCTTTTGATTTTAACTTTTTACTGAAAAGAATATTGTTGCTAACACTACAATTAAGGAGCATGCTCGCTCATCACGATTGTCATTTCAGATTGAAAAACACTAGCAGTTGGATAAAAGTGCAGCCCATTGTGTAGCACAGAGGGTTGTAGAATTTGTATTCGGGGTGGGTACCATGTTTCTGGTGAGGGGAGAAAACTCAAAGCCTTCCAGAACAACCTACTAAATTATCCAACTTCAAGGTTGTAAACAGCAGAGGCAAGTGGTTTGTCTGTGGAGCCTAGTGGTAATTATTTTACCTAAGTAAAAGTTAGGTTGCATTTTTTAAAAATAGGTAAATATTTCACTCTAAGAAAATGAAGGTTTTATGTATACACCCAGGGCTGAGAACACTATTTTTCCTGACTCTGTTCACTTTGCTCCTACATAAATATACACACACGTTCATTTGTGGGAAGCGATATCCATCCCCCAGCATGCCCTTGGCAGTATCCTTCTCATTCCTTTCTCGGTTCTCGGGGCTGGACTTGTTACCTCCAGCACTGCTGCCAATGTGTACAGCCTCTGGAGAAGCCACCAAGGGATTTGAAAAATAAGTGCCTGGCTGAACTGAGAAATGAGCACTGCAGGGCTAGCGAGGGTTTCAGGTGGGCTTCTAAATTATCTAGGTGTCCTTCCAACTGGTGAAATTAATTACTACCTCCTCACAGCAGCCACCAGAGACCCCAGAGTCCAGTCTGTAATTGAACATCCATGAAAAGATCCAGAGAGACTTTATCAAAGCTTCCATTAACCCCCTGCTGATGTCTTTAAGTAGTTTTTTTTTTTTTTTTTCCTCCTTTAAACATTGCAAAATCCCAAAAGCCATGCAACAGGACTAATCCTGCATTGAGAGATTTTAAATCTACAGCGACTAATTGAAATGCCCATTCATGTCACCCAAGGAACAGAGACTTTCCTTGAGTTGTGTTGTGGTTGTCCAAGAAGAGAGCATCTTGGGTGTGGTCTTCAGGTAAAGACTAGTGAGGGCTGTAGGTTTGCATTTCAAGCATCTGTTAGTATTAAAAATGGCTTTTATTTAATGAGACTTCCTCTTGGTGTCCACCTTTCTATGTCTCCGAGACACACAAACATGATTCTTCCTCCTTTGCTTGCGCCCAAGTCACCCCAAAAATTGCAATAATGGGAAAAAAGAGAGCTCCTGACATCAGTGCAGTCACTTATCCAGTGGATGCCATAGCTTTCATTGGAAATGTCACCCAGGCTTTGCACTCACCTGTGAGGGACAGAAGGGAGTGCTCAGTGGGAACCCAGTTCACTGGTCTGCAAAATGGCTGCCAAATAGGCTCAGCACTAAAAAACAAACTCCTTCTTTCTCTGTTCTGATACACAGTTAGCCTGAACTTAAGGAATTATATTGTCATTCTCCTCTGAACCATCTTTGTGTTTGGTTACAGTAAAGCAAGAAGGCTGCTTTCTAAAATGCAATCTCTCTAAAATATCATATAGGTTGAAATTATAGTGAGTTGAAATATTTGTTCTCTTTTCCTATTGCTCTTGGGAGAGGGGTGGGAAGGGAGGAGAGAGAAAGGAAGGATGGTCCACTCTTCCTTGCTTCACACTTCGCAAATGACACTCTATGAACACAAATTTCTCAGGCAGTTTGATTCTTACTTTCATAAAAAGACTAAGGAGTGGTTGATTTTTTTAGGAAACTTTGGTCTGTGACATGTTCATTCAGACAAGATTAAAATATGTAGTTTCAACTTCATAGTGGGTGCTAAATAGGGGCCTGCCACCAACAAACTGAACTTCCCAGCATGTTGTAATCTTGGGTAAGAGCCACCCATTAAAACAAACATTGAAAAGGGCCAAGCTCACAAAGGCTCCCTAGAGAGTTTGTGTTTGTCTAGATAACATACTGCCAGCTGTAAATCTGCCTCCTCAATCCATTTTTTTTTTTTTTTTTTTGGTCTACTGAATGTGTATTTTGGGCATAATAAGTGTGAAGGTAGATGGGAGCAAAGGTTCCTTCATGTTTCTTTATTAAAGCTAAGGGCAGGCACACAAACAAGCCAAGCAGGGCTTTTGAATATGCAACTAGCAGAAAGCTTGATGGGGTATTTTTTAAAAAAATCTTTTAATAAAGGTGTTATTATAATGTAGCAACTTTCTTTTTTTAATATTTTATTTTTTAGTTGTAGATGGACACAGTATCTTTATTTTATTTTTTTATGTGTTGCTGAGGATTGAACTCAGGGCCTCGCACGTGCTAGGTGAGCGCTCTACGGCTGAGCCACAACCCCAGCCCAGCAACTTTCTTTTTGATGGTGCATTCTTTATACTTTCCAAGATAACGAAAAGACCTTGTTTTCATTGGAGAGTTGTTGATGATCTGAAGTGTTGCTGATGGAGTCCACTGAATCCTGATGCTGTTGGTTTCTCAAGAGAGTATGGCATTAGGGAGCTTCCTAGGAGAGTGCTTTGGGAGACTTGGGAGTTCTTCCAACCTACATCATCTCATTTCTCCTGATTTAAAATAGAGACTGTTTTATCATTGCTGAATGTTCTAGACTTCCTTCTTGCTTTGTTTTACACTGAAAGCAAGAACAACAATGGCAGATTCCTGCCCTTCCCCCTTAAAAGTTAAAAGAGTATTTTATTGTAAACAGGAACAATGGACAGAGGATTTTAAAAGCAGAAACCTCCCAGCCTTCATTGTGTACTCCAATGCAGAGAAATCAAATGATATGTGGGTGTCTCCACAAGACTGGAGATATATTTAAGGAATCTTTCTATAATATATTAAAAATGTGTTATTTGGAGAAACCCTTTAAATCTCACTGTTCACTTTTCAAAGGCATACCTTAACTGTTCCTGCTCTTTGCATGATGGCTTTTTCTCTATTTCAGAGCACACAAAAAATAACTTCCATACCACTGCTCTTAGCATGCTGGGACTCTGTTCCCGTCTTTCTCAGAAACTGCTGTGGGACTATTTCTAGGTGAGATGC
Organism: Marmota flaviventris; assembly: GCF_047511675.1. Taxonomy (NCBI): domain Eukaryota; kingdom Metazoa; phylum Chordata; class Mammalia; order Rodentia; family Sciuridae; genus Marmota; species Marmota flaviventris. Next base: position 15,922,572 of record NC_092508.1, read on the forward strand.
TGTTCTAATGAGATGCTTCCAGGATTTAGGGATGACTCCTGGGTGGAGCCAGATCCATTGAATTTCATACCTCAGCAAATGATGTTTAAAGGGAGGATCTTGTGAGATGCCCTGAACCCGCCAAATAAAATAACCCTAAAACAAATATAGCTTTCCTAATACATTCCTGGTTACTCTTCATGATTATGCAATAAAGTCATTGAATTCTCAAGCTTAGACCTAGTTGAAGACATCTATTGGCCTAAGTAATATTTTAAAATGTAATAGCTCAGTTGCTTCTGCCTTGGTCTTATAATGCCTGTAGGAGTTTAAACTATCTGGCACTACAATTCAGTTTCCGGCTGATACCCCAAAATTAATAATAATAATAATAATAATAATAATAATAATAAATAACTCTATAGTTGCCAATTCCCAAGCTTAAAATCCATTCTCATTAATTATTCTTTTGTTCCTATTATAGCTTCCAAGAGAATTGTTGAAAAAATAGTTTCAAGTATGAGGGCTGCAAGAATATCATTTCATAACCAAATTTTTTGAGAGCACAGCATGTGGTGACCATTTGTAAATGAAGTATTTTCGAAGGTACTGACTATAATTCGCCCAAAGGTCTCTACCTCTTTTGCTTCCACTTAGCAATTACTCCTTTGTGCTTATCTATAGAACACCTTCAAGAAACTTGCCAGCACCCCAAAATGGAGCAGTCCCTTGAACAAAAAATTGTTCATGGACATTGTCCCTAGAATATATGACTCCTTGTGTTCCCAGACTTTCATACAGTGGAGTCAAATTGGAACAAGAACGTTATCTCAGAACTTTACCCCAATACCTACCCTGTTATTCTTCCTCTCTCTTTTCTACTCGTAACACTCTACTTCGTTATCTGTGGTCATTACTTCTCAGCCCTAACCCATTATTCTGTAAGCCTAGGGACTTTTGGACTTGGGAAATGTGAAATTAGTGTAGAACATATTGATTTGCAATGAAAGTTTTACTGACATATTTCCTTTTGTGATCTGGCTCTGTCAGTAATAATCTGGAGCCTATAATTTCATGCTATAATTTATTCTTTGTCAAATATTTTTTTATTTATTTTTTCTCTGTCTTCTGCTGATATGTTTCAAATGCAACAAAAGAAAGAAAAATAAGTTGCTAAAAAATAGCTTCAGAGTTAAAAAGTACAATAGCTAATAAAAATGCTAAGGAGCTGATATCCCCAATTTATGGTCACCATGACTTTTTTGTGAATGGCTGATGTGATCTTTTTAAATGACCATTAGAAAAGATAGTTACCCTGTTCCAACTGGATATGTGATGGGGAATTGGATGGCTTGGAAGATGACTAATGGGACTCTGGACCTTTCTGTCTTTGGGTCACCTCTTTGAATGTGGACTAGCTCATAAGTGGTCCAAAGCCCGACCATTTGGCAGCCATAGAGGGACTATGTTAATGGAATTGGTCTCAGTCCAGGTCTTAGTCGACAGGTGTTCACATCATAACTGACACTAATTGGCTTTCTAGTCTTTCAACTTGGAAGACAGTGGAACATCATTGAGACAGTGATGGGGAAGGAGTTTTTCATGATATATTCAGGCTCCATCAAAAGCCAAGGGATCAGCTCCTTGAGCTAGCACCAGCTTGGCACCTTGAAAATATTGTCTTTGTCTTTTGTGGGTTCCATTAGCTTAAGAAATTAAAAAAAAAAAAAAAAGAATCTAATTTTAAAAGATTCTCAATATCTTAGAATGACTAACACTGTTTTGTTGAGGTCAAAAGTGTCTCGTGTATTACTGCTTTCCTATTCATTTTATATTATGGTGATTAGCTACCTCCTATAAAAACTATTTTTTGTGATAACACAAGTTATAAATGATACTCTTTCATAGAAAATATAATGTGACTACTTTATGCCCTATTGAAATGGAGACCACTGTGAAAAAGCAACACTAAGAGCCTTTTACCAACATAAATTTTACATCATGAAATTAAGGTGGTTTCAGTGAATGCTAAAATCTTCTCTGAGTCCAGAATCAGATGCCATTCATTCATTCACTTGGGGCCATGTCCTGGGGACACTTTGGCCTGAATTGAAGGAGATTGTCAGTATTATTAGTACGATTAACATTTTACCCTGAAGATACCTAGGTTCATCTCTTGGTGTATGTTTTAACTTCACAGATGATTTGGATGTCCCTATAGTAACTTCCAAAGCCACAACTTTCCTGAATTAGTTATCACACTAAAAACACGGTGACCACAGCCACATGGATCTATGTATTGAAACAGACAGGCTTTTTTAGCAGAATGATCAATGTCTTGCCTCTTTCTGAAAAGCTTTTCCAAGGTAGGAAATCATCAAGCATCCGATATAAAGTAATGAACAAGGCTTTTTATTGGTCAGTTTCTGGAGTAGGCTTTTAAGTATTTCTGCCTGTAAATGTAGAAATTCAGTGTGGAAAGTAAAAGGCAAGAGCGAAGATTTACTGGGTGCATCTATCATCCTGGCTTTTAGAGTCTTTGTGATTAATACATGTTTAATTGGGGACTGATCTAGATGCTTCAGATGTCAGAAAGCTAAATGTTACAGCATTGTCTCCGTGGTTCCTAGCACAGCAGGGCGATTAGCAGCTGTCTGAGGAACAAAGAGAACCTGAGGCCCACAGCAGCACTTTTTATTTTCCAGATTTGGAATGTCTGATGCTCTCCAGTGGAGCTGACAGCTAAAGGAACAGAAGCCTTGGTTCACAGCAGTTAATCTCTCCCTTGCTCTCATTCCTGCTCAGGAGAAGGGAACCTTTCCCTTACCAATCAATTTTGGAGGGTGTTGTAGGTCATGGAGGACCTACCTTTGGCCAGGATTCTCCAAATACATCATACATAAAACAATTTCAACTAAGAATTGAAATGGTACAGATTTTTTTTTTTTTTTTTTTTTTTTTTTTTTAGCTTAGTTAGGCCCAACAAGTTCATCTTACTGGAAGAATTCAGGGGGAGGGTAGATTTATCTATATCTATCATCTATCTTATCTATCAATCATCTATCTAATTTTAAAACAGTTGTCTTGCTCAGGCAAAACTTTCCAGTGAAAAGACTTGTTTTCCTGTTAGCCTCAAACTGGCATTCTTACTCAACAGGAAATACATTTGCTGAATCCTGCCATGTTTCTGTTGGCAAGTGTTGGGCTATCCTTGTCAGAACCTGCCAACGAATTTCTTAGTAAGCAAGTAGCGAGTAAAACAAGCAGCTCCCAGACAAAACACAGGACCCACTAGAGCTATGACAGGAACTTGGGTGCTTCTTAAGAAATTCCCTGTGAATCCAGGTGGGTGTGGACCTTAGTTTGGAGTTAAGCTGCCACTCATTAGCAATTCTAGAAGGGATCCTGGGGTTATACCTGTGGCAATGCTAATTCGTGATAATAGCTATTTTAAAAGTAAAGCAAGAATTTAGTGATGCTTTTTGTTGTTGTTGTTTTTTCTTGAAGAGCGGGAATTGCTATGATGCTCAGGGATGATTAGTTACAAAATTCTGATTTGCAAAAATGTAGATGTTCCATACATGTTTAGATTCTTGTCCACATGGTTTACTAAAAATTATGGATGAGTTTTTCTAATAATGGTTAGAAATTCTTCATCTTTAATACTCTTAGTTAACATTAGTATTCATTTTATAGTCTTTATGTTGTGAAATATATACACATACAGGAAAGAGCCCAAGACTAGAAGAGATAGTCATTGAGTTATCTCAAAGCAAACACCTATGTGACTATTGGGCAAGCCAAGGAACAGAACAATTGAAACACTGCAACCTTCCAGAGGCTGCTTTGGAGCACCTTTCCCTAATGCCAGATATCATTATATTATTTTGAAATAGATTTTTAAATTAGAAATAGTTTTTGTTTTAGTCCCATATCTGTTCTTCAGGTTAGTTCTATATGAGATGATTCATCATCAGAAACTTGAAGGTTTGTCTGTGGGCAGGGCTTGTGTCTAAATTACCTTGGGTTTCTGGCAGCCACTAATGTATGTACGAGGCCCTGTACCTGATGTGTACCGACTTCAGGAGGACTTGCTCCAACGCTTTTGCTGCTGCTGTTGCAGGAAGTCCTTCAACCTTCAAGTTGCCCATTTCCCATTTCCAGTGAAAGCAAGAGAAGACACTCTATGCTTTCTAGAGATCTGTCATTGAGATTGTGGACTCTCCTACCAGACTTTCAAATTTGCCAAGTCTAAGCTATATCTTTAGGTCAAGTTATTCAAACTGTTTGTATCTTATTTTCCTCATATATAAAATGGGATAATTTTAATAGTACCTGTTTCATAGGGTTTTATGATGTTTATGTGAATTAATTCATGCAGAAAATTTGGAATAATGCTTGGTATACCATAATAACCCAATAAAAGCTAGTTCAGTGGGTGGATTATTGTAGACATATGGTCTAGAAAGAGGATCACATAGATTGACTCAGGCACACTTGGGTTTTAAATCTCATTTTATAGCTTTGATCATATTATCTAATCTCTCTGTGCCAGAGTTTCCAAAATTTGAAAAGCAAGGGTAATAATTATAACTACTTCGAAGAGTGGCAAGAACTGAAAGCTTTCCGTGCAAGTGTCTTGCAGAGCAGGCCGATAGCATCTTTTTTTTGCTCTTTTACCCATTCTCTGTTTAGCTCTGATTCACGCGGCCTAAGTTTTCAACTGCTTAACCGTTAATTGTGCAAGGAAGAGTAAACTAAGTCTTTTCTGAAAAGAAAAACTCAACTAAGCCATTTGGAGAACCCCACTGTCTTTTCCCATTTAACATTAACACAAGCTCAGTTGAATCTTTTGGCCCAGTGTTTTGTGATTCTGCTGAACTCATTCACTATTGGAAGACCTGTGGCTGTGATTATGTCCCTGCGAAGCTGCACGGCCTCTGTTGCTGCCATTGCTGACCTCAGGGTGGCACGCTCCAGTTTTTCACAAATGACTGGGTATCTGCTCATAGTGCGTCGTCAGGAACTGGAGAAAACCTGGAGGCTATTCTGGCAGCTCCCAACTACAGATCAATCTTCTGTAGGCCAGAGCGTGCCTCACTTCATTTAAGTTCCTTGTTGTATGAAAATTCCTTTTTTCCCCCCTAAATGACCCCACTTTGCTTGAATGGGTACCTGCTGTAACCCAAATGTCAATCAGTAGGTGACTGCAATAGAAAATTATTTCTTGCTCAAGTCACATACAGTTGGAGGTGACAAGGAGAGAGTCAGTGTGGGGCTTCCAGGAACGGCCTAAGAATGCATCAACCTCCAGCTGGCAGATTGCGGGTGAGAGAGAATAGAGTCACGAGGGAGCTATTTATGGGTCAGGTCTTCAAGAAAAGTAATCACTTCAACCCGCATTCCACTGCCCAAAACCCAGTCATATGAACCACCCTAGATACAAAGGAGTCTAGGAATGCGGTCTTGGCTAGGCAGCTCCATCCCAGAAACAGCTACTTAAGAGAAAGAAGCTTACATCTTTGGATTTGAGCCAAAGGGACCAATCCCAACACCTTCCACTTCTGTATGCAAATGCTTTCCATGAAAGCTAATAATAGCACCACATTCTGTTATTTAGAGTTTTATTGATACTCACTGTAAAGAATATGTTAAAAATAATCTGCTGCCTACTGTCTGAAAAAAAAAAAAAGAATGTGATGTGCCATTCCATTGAAAATTCTTATTAAAGTTTTGGTTCATATTAAGGCAAAAATAAAGACTCTTAAGTTAAAGACTTTGCAAAGTTTTATTCTTAATCATTCAGTTGAAGCATTATTAGTGCTGCAAAATTAGATCCCTTAAAAATCCTTGAAAGCATGGGTCAGTGGTATCATTCAGTGTGTTAATATGCTGCTCCATTTTATGGTTATTTGTTTAAAATAGTCTCTATACTGACCTTGAAAATCACTGTTATGGAAAACAAATACAGTCTACCCATGTCTTCGAAGTATAAAGTAGTATGAATATTTCCATATTTACCTGTAAACGTGCTTTATTTAATTTAGTCTTCTAAAGGTTTTGATTGAGAATTTCTTTCTTTTGATGCTGTTGTTGTTAAATAGGAAAAAAAATCTGTATCAATTTGAAATGATCAATTTTTTTCTATACCTTTTGCTTTTTGTTTCAAAAACAGTTTCTCGTGACTCTAAGTAAATGTGCTAATGGATGAGTGTTGTAACAACTAAGAGCTGTGGGATATATTGCCTGAGTTCTTACATTTGTGATGTGTCCACCAATGATGGTTCAAGTTGAGTTTTTAAATTACTTTACCCAAGCAATAAGAGGGATAAACCCAGCTGATTGTGCTGCAAACAAGATCATATGTATGTGAAGGAACTTCATAAACTGTAATACCATAAAACACTGTACAGGCAATAATAAAGCAACATCAGCAATAGCAGATTGATCAGTGACACGTGGTTCCATCCATTGTAAGCTTTTGAGAAGAAATCCTTTCCTTTTGGTGGGATGTGGAATAAAGCAATTAATATTAGCATCAGCGTTCTTAACATCTCTGAGATGCAAAACCCTTAATCACAAGAATATCATTAGTGCTCTGAAGCATTTAATTTTGATGCTTGACAGCATTTTAAAATGCACAAACCTTTGATAAAGAGCAAATCAGAACTGTGGTGTTGAATCGAGAAAGAAAGTAGGAACAAAAACTACCTTAATCTCCAAATAATTAAATTTAAATATGCTATTTGCATTAAGCAGAAATACATATGAAAGGTGGGTTTATTTTGTCCATCAGGGAAAGATCCCTTCAGTAAACATGATCCCTGTTAGGTCCAGGTCCTGGGGAGGGAAAAGATAACCCTGCTGTGGTTAAGGAATCATCTTTCCTCCCAACACTAGCTATTGTATGTGACTGACATACAGGGATCCAGACTCCTTTTCTTCTTCAGGTGCGGTTTTCACTCTTCTTGCCTACAGACCTTTCATTGCATCTCTTTATTTCCGGCCTCATACCTCCGCCCCCCTAATTTGAGCTGGTAATGAAATGCAGTCTGTTTTTCCCCCACACAGTTTTTAATTCATTGCTAGTGGTGCTGGACTCAAGAAAACAGTTTCCCAGCCCAGGAACCAAGTGCATCCTCCTCCCGCCCCCTTCCTCTTCTCCACGTCTCTTTTTCTCTTCTCCATCCCATTTGGATGTCACAAGTACCAAACTGCTGCAGTAAAATGACTTGTAGGTGTTTAATGGCAAGTCATTGAGGAAGTGAATAAAAGAAAATTGGAGCATTCGCGTCAGTGGGGAGCAAAGGAGAACTGCTGAGCTTTGAACCAAAGAAAGTTAAATTTGCCATTTTCTTAAAGGGAGCCACCTCTGTTTGACATCAAAGCATCTCCTGTAATTCTTCCTTGTGAAATGCACCACTGTTGGAGTCATGATAGAACCCCCTCATCTGTGCCGTTTCTGTTTATCCAAAACACATACAGAGATAAAACCCACATGTGCCTGCTGAATGCATCTTGGTCCTCTCTCAGACCAAACGTAACCACAGGTACCTAGCAAATGGGGATTCTTTTGCAAAAGCAGTCTCCATTTCTCAGGGATATATGAACTTTGAAAACAAAATAATTTTGAGGTGAAATTTATCTTGATTTTCTATTAGAAAACTCAAATCATTCAGCTTCCATGCATTGGTGATTTTTTTTTTCTCTTTTTCTCTTCTTTTTCTTTTTGGCCTCACCCATAAAAATGGTATCTCACCACAATTTTATTTGTTTCCATGGATCTCTAGAGACTCTGTTCCAAATGCATAATCCTGTTGCCTCTACTGACTGCCCCGGGCTCCCCATTACCCTTACTCTTCTGTGTGTCTTTCTGGTAGTTGTGGGGGGCACAGATGGTAACCAATGGCAACTCCTAGCAGGGCCTGACTTGTTCCAAGTACTGGATTTTCAGAGGTTAACTCTAGTTTTACAAAACAAGGGGAATGCTCAGAGTCCTTTCTGGATTAGGATGATGACTTTAGAATCTCAATACCACTTTCCCTTTGTCACTAGTAAGTCAGCAGAGCTATTTGCATATGCAAATACAGACCCAGAGGAGAACTTTGAGCAAATTGCCAAATACCTTCATCAACCTAAAGAGCGCCCCTCAAAATGTTGTCTGTAACAGGTGCTCTGAAGCCTCATTTTAATGCTAACTTACAGTTTTTGACATTTTACAGCCTGTGTGTTTGAAAATTTTTCATAAGTGTAGAAACAGAGACCCCATTTATAATTAGAATTGTCATTTGCTTCACCTCCAATTGTCAATGTCTTGATTAACCTAAATAACAAAACTAAACCCACAAAAGGTCATCTGAAACAGGTGTAGGTAGAAAGTTGTTTTAAGGATAGCTTGTGATCATCGGTACTTTATATTTAGAAAACATTTCACTGTCTACAAAGATTTTTTTAGATCCATTTCAACTTTTATGCACTCAGTATTGGTGATTGGCTATGTGTAAGACGTCCAGAATGAGATGAACAAGGTAGAACTCGGCCCTTAAGAACATGCATTCTGGTGGATTACAAGCTTGTAGATATTTTGCAAATGGGGAAACCGAGATGAGAAAGTTTGAGTGACCCTAGTCAGATGACAGCTAGTAAATGTCATACCCAGAATTGTTTTTCTAGAATCTTCTCTAAGTCCATTGAGCTTTCACAAACTAGCAAAGCGACAAGTACTTACAGCATGTAGAGCAAATGATTTGTCATCTTGTCCTTGGTTCACATATCTTAAGGAGCCTCCCTCCACACAGAATCAAACCCTGAAAATTACAATCACACCTGCAGCAGGTATACTATTCTTGTTCATGCTTTCCTAGTTCTGCCTCTTCTCTGTCCCTGCAACCCTTGACCACACCCCATCAACCTTTCTCCCGACCTCCCGTGGTGTGCTTGCAAGATACCATGTACCCCTTTCTTATTCCAACTTTTGATCCCTGGGCACTGCCATTCCTCAGGCAAATAATGTTTAACTTTTAAAACAAGAATACCTATTTATCTCTAAGTTTCTCAGGAAACTTATTACTGAATGAATGCGTATGTCTGTATGATTTGTAAGGAATAGGGGAAATGAAGGATGCATTTTGGATTAAAAAAACTACCAAAATCCCCATGAGAATAAAAGGAAAAGATGCACTCAGTTTTGGTATCTCAGAACAGGAAAATCAACATGCATTGGTCAAACTACTAAGAAAGCGTGAAAGCTAGACTTCTTGGAATTAAATCATAAATCCTTCTTTAGAGTCCACCTTGTAGTAGGGTTTGCCTTTGTAACTTGTCCATCCATCAGCTTTCTGTAACCATGCTGTCACCTAGCATAAACAGCCCTCTTTGCTGCGCGTGATATCTAAGCATTAAACAATGCCTGCTTTTGTTTAGGAGCGCAAGATGCTTCTTACAACAACCATTGCTTTAATGAAGGCAGTCCGTGGGTAGATAGGAATGCTTTCCAATCTATGTTGTTTCAGTGAGAATGTGCACATCAGCCCCCAGCTTCCTCCCGGCCTCACCTCTGACTCTTCAGTAGGTGAATTTTGTGTCTATGGATATAAGGTGATGAAGCCCCCTCCTCTTTCTTCTCCCCATCACCATGAAAAAGTGTGAATAAGAGGATTAGCAGATACTGCCTTCTTTTATACTATAGAAAAATGAGTTCTTGGGTTGATACTAGAAGGTATCTTTTGTGTAAAACTAACACGGAAGTTTCCTTACCTTTCTTCAGCTAAAGAGAGGCTAATGTACAAGATGGTACATGATTCAAGTTCAGCCTTGTTCAGATCATTCCTCACTGATCTTTGCCTTGTTCAGAAGTTGCTGGTTCAGTGTGTGCTTGGTGGATGAGTCAGTACTGAGGAAGCACTTTATCTCTACAAGGTTTTAGAATAAAAATCAGAGAGGTTACATAGAGGTAACGGAGTGACTTTATCTTCTTGATCTTTTTATGTTGATCAAAATTTCTACCAGGCTCAGAAGCCCTCTTTTGAACTAAAGCATGGATTTGTTAATTTACCATGGATTTGAGGAGATTTTTCAATATGTTATTTTATTATTGAATTATCATCTCATCCAATTCTGTTAGCAAAGGGCAGAGCCCTGGGATATTGGGATTCAGGATCCAGATATTTGTAACTGGTGTAGAGTTGGGCAGTATTTACCGAAGTGTACAAACATACTGGCGGTGCCATTAGAAATAATTTCCGGGAAGAATCAGTTGGGATGTTACCTAATATTGAATCACCCTGTAAAAAAGTTAGTTCCATCTCAAGTCTCAGTCAGTAACTCTGAGTATTCCAGGGTCAGAATCTCAAGTCAGTGCCTGTACATCCTTCCTGCTTCCCTAACACCATCTAATCTGTTTTAAATAATGCTTGGGGTGATGAGAGTGCCCATAAAACATTGATAACATTGCTTCATCTACACCCATTTTTAGGGTTACCTGCCATTAATTAGAAGAGATAATAGAGTTTAGTTCATGCCAACAAATGGGAAATATTTTTCCAAAAATAATTAAGCTTAAAAAATAGTGTATCTATATAAGAAAAATATTACTAAGGTCTTAGCCCAAGTGACAGAGAGATGTGGTGGCATGAGAGGACTCATGTTATAAGAACCACTGAGGTAGGGAAAGATTGGGAAATCCCATTGCCAAAACCCTTATGTGGGGAAATGAGCCACAGGCAGGCACATGTGGCCATGCAAGGGCTCCAGATGGAGGGTTGGAGGCTGTGTTGGGTAGAAAAGGTGACATCCCAGATGCCCCCTTTCTAAAGTGACAGTGTGGCAAAGCTCAGCTTTTCTCAGACCAGGGCCAGAGAAAACACAAAGCTCTCCTTCAAGGGTGAGGAATGACTTCCATATTACACTACAATGCAGTTGTCTGCTGTAGCTACTATTCCCAGCATCCTGTGGCCATGGATGGCTTTTGTCACTGTGTCCTAGTAACACACTCTTCTGAAAGATATAGGTTCAGTGAAGAATTCAGATTGAACAGCCATACAAGGTAATATTTTTTTGTGTGTGAATCAGAACTACTTCCTTTCCTGTCCCTGATTGCACAGTCTCTGGTAGGTACTGACGACCAAGATCAGCATAGCAGTGTTCTGACTGTCCCCATCCGAGCCTTCTATTTTATTCAGTCCTTCTTGCCTCACACTTGTATTTCTCTCATTTTTTCTGCATTCTGATGACACCTGAGTCTAGGTACACACTCTGTTCATTTATTTTCACATTGGTGCCCATCGATTTTTCCAAGCAGGGCTGCATTAGAAATATTCTATTAGCCAACATGATTATATGATATTGCTGACTCCCTGCTTGAGATTTTTGAGCACCTTGGTTGAGCTCATATTCCCTTTGAATGGTCACAGGAACGCTGCTGCTCCAACTTCTAAAATAGAAATTGGATTCATTTCCCACATGCAGCAGTTTAGTGATAACCCAAGCAGAGAGAAGCCGTCTTAGTTCATCAGAGCACTGTGAGGCCGGGCAGGCAATTCTTTCCCAAGGAATCTGTCGATTATCAGAATCTAACCCAGACTATTTTGGAGAGAAAGTTCATTTTATAATTTTATGATTTTCTTCCCTCCTGCTTTCTTTCTAACGGCTTTCACTATTCTATTTCATTTCCCAATCTCGAACATTGGAATTTAAAGAGCCCCTTTTTATAAAGTGTATGGTAAAAATGCTCTGTTAGGAGATATATTTATTACCTGGAATGAAATGGCTTTTTGCAGGCAGTCAGTCTTCTTGGCCCTTTTGCTGCCTTCATATTTAAGAAAGTTGCTCCTTGTATTTTACAGAGCAACGGCTGTGTCAACCAGTTAGGAGAGAGCATACGTGTGTGCACATGCATGCATGTGTGTGTGCTGGGGGAAGGAGCCTTAATGGACCTAACGAGCACATTTCCGTTTTTCATTTTCCTCAGATGTTCAGTGGCTTCCATATGTGTGCTGCGTGCAGCTTTGTTCATCTCGTTTGGTATTGCTAACCTTGGAGTTGCCCTTGATGGAGAACATGTGTATGCATTGTATCTTTCACTTGTGTTTATGCCTGAGATCCAATCTGGAACCGCTTTGACATTGAAAGAGAGAAAGAGAAATATTGGGAGGTGTGTGTGTGTGTGTGTGTGTGTGTGTGTGTGAGAGAGAGAGAGAGAGAGAGAGAGAGAGAGACCCCATCTTGAAGCTTCCTGAAAAAGAGATGCCAGGCTGTAAAATTAGTAGCTCTAGGAGACAGTCCCTGCTGGAGTGGCCTCAGTGGGCCGTGACTATGGTGTGTCCAGTTGGTTGTCCTGCCACTAGTGGACCCATTTGAGGTGGTAAAGTGGGTTTGAAGCTTTTCCTATTCTGTTTGCAGTGACCATTTATTTTACTTTTTCTTATTGTTTTCCTCTGAAAAAAGATAAGGAGTTGGAAGTCTTCTATGTAGGGGGAGCACAGCATGACCCAACTGAATTTATTATTCCTCGGTAGCCATATTTTTTTAATTTGTTTTCACAGAGTTCCACAATTTGGGAACAAAATCCAATATACATTCAATTTAGGAACACAATTGGTATCCTTCTCTGGTTCCACAGACCAGTTTTTCTAGATAAGCTTCCTCCTCCCCCTCTGGCTATTGTCAGTCACAGCAGAGCTTGATGGCAGCTGGCTGGAGGTGTGACCCCTTCAGGAGGGGAGCAGGCATTATGCAGCCTGGTTTCACACATCTCAAACATGGCCTCCTTCCCTCTCCCAATAGCACACCCAGCAGAGGACTGCGTCTGTCTCTTTCCTGGTGGAAAGAGGAAGAGTTGTTACTCAGCAGGCACAAGCAGTATTTCAACTCTTGTGAAATAGTTGCAAAATTTACGTCCAGAGAGACCCTTCGTGCTTTATTTGTGGTCTTCATTATTTTCACGGTTGTGTTTAAACTGAAAACTCATACTGTAATTAAGCAGTGCCTTTATTTGTATTGAAAAGTATGTAAATCGCTTGCCTCCTGGTATTCCCCACACTACCAGGAAAGAGCTGCACATTCTCTTGCTTGTATAAAATTAAATATCAGTAAGATGACACTTCAAATACCTGGAGATAGGATGTGAGTCAGGTCTCCCAAAGGCTCTTATGGTTTACCAAAGGTCAAAGGCCAGAGAGCATGCTCTGAACACACCGCAGTTTGTATGAGGAACAGCTCCCAGTGCCTATGGAACTGCAGACCCACCAGGCCTTTGCTTCAGAGATGGTCTTATGAAGTCAAACCATGTAAGCACATTTTGGACAGAATGATAAAAAAGTGATGCCCTTTTGTACTGGAGAAGAGCAAAATGATCAAAAGGAAAAGGATTCCATATGATTTTTTTAAGTAGGATGGAATTATTGACTGATACCACCAAAAACATTTTTTCCCCTAAAATAAAATGTTTTTTTTTTTTTTTTTTTCCCAAATAGCACCATCATCCATTGCTTTGGTCCAGGCTAAAGAAGTTACAAGATACAGCGTGGCTCTGGCTTGGTTAGAACCAGATCGGCCCAATGGGGTAATCCTGGAATATGAAGTCAAATACTATGAGAAGGTATTGCTGGATGAGCCACTTTCCTCCTTTCTCTTCCTGCCTTCCTCCCTCCTTCCCTGCTCCCTCCCTCCCTCCTTCCCTGCTCCCTCCCTCCCTCCCTCCCTCCCTTCTGCCTCTTGTGTTCAGGTGTTGGCCAGTTCTAAACTGGGATATATCTGTGAATCCCAAAACCAAATGTATCTTACTTCCCAATCAAATCTGGTTATAACATTTATTATTTAATTAGTTATCATGAAAAATAGAGAAAGGTATATTGTGTTCTAATATCATTATATTCTTTCTAGTAATGAGAATCAAGACTGCTGAGAAGTCCTAATCTATAAACCTTCTATCAGGGAGAGTGACTCATAACAGTGAAATAATGATCTGTTTAAGTAGGTGACTGCTATTCAGAATGAGGGTGTGGGTTTTGATGACTTTTAATAGAAAATCAAGGAAGGAAAATTACATTCTTCAACCTCTTAAAGTTACAGAAAGGCATTATTTTTACAAATAACTTTTCTCTTAAAGAACAATTCTGAAGAGAGCTGTTTGCACTCAAGGCTGTCTAGAAAATGAACAATTGTCCTCTCCTTTTAAAGATAATCACTTATTGACTTCCTTATTAAAAACAGAAAAGGGACTGGATTTTTTAATTGAAATCAGATTACAGTATTTTTTGGCATTTTCCAGACAGAAAATAGAAAAAGACAAGGGACCTTCTTATAGTTATTTCTTTTAAATTGCTGGGTGTGGAGCTAGAAAAGCCACCAACCATCATTTAATGTTCTTTTCAAAAATGATTATGAGTAAAGATCTGTATGTACTCAGGTTCAATGGCAGCCAGACCTTGCTCTGTGCTTCTTTCAACCTCTAAGAAATAACTAGGGTGCTTACCAGCCTGGCTCAGTGGTCTGTTGTCCCAGGTGCTCTGGAGGCTGAGGCAGGAGGATCACAGTTCCCAGGTCAGCAAGATTCTGGGTCAAAATAGAATTTTACAAATGGACTGGACACATAGCTCAGTGGTAGAGTGTTTGCCTATATGTGTGAGCCCCTGGGTTATATCTGTAGCAACACACACACACACACACACACACACACACACACATACACACACATACATACCTCAAGAAAAGAAAGAAAGAAAAAGAGTCCATAGAAGAGAATGTAGAGTTCGAGAGTTCTGCCCTACTTACTTTCAACCTCTGAGGAGATTGTGTTAGCTCCCTCAATGTTGGTCCTAGAGTAAGCAGAAGATTTATGATTTATTTTGTCACCTTTATCAACTTTATGTTTCTATAACGTAGGATCAGAACGAACGGAGTTATCGTATAGTCCGGACAGCTGCCAGGAACACGGACATCAAAGGCCTGAACCCCCTGACTTCCTATGTCTTCCATGTGCGGGCCCGGACGGCAGCTGGCTATGGGGACTTCAGTGAGCCCTTGGAGGTCACAACCAACACAGGTAACATGGACCCCTGATTCCACTCCCTCGGAGATTTTTTCTGTACAGGGCCAATTCCACCAACATGAGACCTAAGGAGCCGTACTTGATTTTTGGTTAGGCAGACGTTTTGTTGTAATGAATGCTGCATGAAATAAGATGGCCCATGTCTGTCACTTAGAAACCCCATGCTGTTGAGGGAAGGACACTTTTTATAATACTGTCTGATGTGTCTTTTCATGGGAATGAAAAGTGTTGCCAATTTTCCTCTTGTTCTGAGCCTTCTATAAACCATGAAAAATGGGATTGATTATTAAACTGACTAATTAAGGGTTGCATGTCTATCTTCCATTAAGACAAGGAATTTTTTTTTTCCATGAGAAAATGGAAGAAGGGGCCAAAAATGCTTTTTTTTTTTTTTTTCCCTTACCTATTTCTAGGAGTTTGTTAAAACCTAGTCAGACGAGTTCTGTGTGTATGTGTGTTTTAAAGCCTTTTTGCACAAACATATCAAATGTTTCACATTGTCAGTTGAATCCACTGGTTGGTTGAATCAAAAGTTTACCCAGGAGCCTATCCACACTAGCAGCTGCATAAGACATTTCCACCCCCTTAATTAAGAAACCAAAATTGGATCTATTTGAGAAAGAGATGGTATAGCAGAATTTTCAACATCAGTTATGGAAAATAGTTTTATTAACAAACAATTGAATAAAATAAGAATGTAAAAAAGCAGAAGTGAAAGTGGAATTGAATCTGAAGGGAATTGATGCCATTGAGATCATCCAGGGAAGCTACCAGAAAGAAGGGGCCTAGACCTGGGCAGTAATAGTCAAGCTTTTCATAGCTGTAAGGAAGGAAGGGCATTCAAAACCATTTGTTCTTTCTGAAATTTCCAAATGTCCAATGCATTTGGTCATTACGTCAGAGTGAGGATAATGTTAGAAAGGAAAAAGAAGACAGGAAAAAAAAATCCTGCATTGGCCAGGAGATTTAATAAGAGTCTTCTGTTTAAGTTTGACATACAGTGATTTAAAAAAAAAAAAAAAAGGTCCTTATATTCACTAAGGCTTGGAAAATCCTGTTCCAAGTATATTTAGCAAAGACTGTAGACTCCAGAAAGATTCAGACGGTTGAATATTCTGGCCCAATCAGAAGTTCCACCCCATAGCACCTTCGCCAGGTCACCTCCTGTCACTGTCATTGCAGTGCCTTCCCGGATCATTGGTGATGGAGCCAACTCCACTGTCCTACTGGTGTCCGTCTCCGGCAGCGTGGTGCTGGTGGTCATTCTCATTGCAGCTTTTGTCATCAGTAGGAGGTAAGCTCTGAAGCCACCCCCACTTTCTCTGTTTTATGACGAAACGTTTTGTCTCCTCCACACCAAGCCAAGGCCTTTGATTGGCATCATAAACAGGGCATCTGCATGCCAAGCTCCTTCCTTGTTGCTTTGATCTTCCCACATCCCGACTGTGGCTAATGGCAGTAACTGGGTGGCAGCCCTCTCTGCTGAGTGTCCCACAAAGACACAACTAATTCCAGGAAACCAAGCTGAAAAGCAAGTCAACAGGTGATCCGCAGACACTTTCAGCTATGGGTGTTACATTTATCTCTCTGCTCAGCCTAGATCTACAGCCAAAGGGAAATGAAACTGTAAGAGAAAGCGTGGCCCCAAAGTTAAGCTACGTCATTTGCCAGCTGTATTTCTTCACCTGTTCAAACTTTCATTTCTCACTTTTAAAAGAAATGATCATTATCTGCTTCCAAATATTATTAACAAGAGGAATTTGATAGGCATCAGAGATACCGCATATAGTAGGTGCTTCAACATGATGTTGGTTAAAATGACAGTAACTGAAGCAAAGAAATGAATACTACACTGTCATATCCCTGTGGGAAAGGTTGTCAGTATTCTTAGAAAGTATTCGTGGATTACATGGTGGGCATGACATTGCCCTTGAAAGGAATCTCAAAAAGCAGATCATTTATACTCGGTGTGCTTGTAGTCTGACTCAGTGCTAGCAGTGGCTATTGAACCAGTCTTGTCATCCATCTAACTTACTCAGAACTTGCCAGATGCTCCAAGGGGTACAGCTGCTCATCATCAATAAGTGTCCTGTGTCTAGGCCTTTTTGTCCTTCATGTATGAGAATCTACCTCTTATTTCACCTTTACCTCCTTACACCATCAACAGTTTCACAAGGTGTCAGAATGATCCTTTCAAATAACAGCTTTTCCTGTTATAGAAGAGGAAAGTGATAGAAGACAGGTGAATTGCTGGTCTAGGAACACTGCATTACTATACTCGTAGCTAGAGCTACTATGTCCCCAATAGTCGTGCTTAGCTCTCAGGCCAACATTTGTTGTACTGTCCCTCCCTAGCTGTGGATGATCTCACTAATGTCACAACAATGCCTGTAGCTGTTTCCACTGCCTGGGCAAGCCACCCCGCTTTTGCTTTGCTCTGACGTACATTATAATCAGGGTGATGACCACATATGTTAGTTTCTCTGGATGGCCCCAGTTTTCACATACATTTCTTAACACCATGCTCTCACCCTCACTCTCCACAAGTCCTAGTTTGGAGAAAACAATTTGTTCCCTCTAGTAATAACACAGTATGGAACGACGTCACATTTGGTACTGACATCTACATTTGTCACTAAATTCATTCCTTTTGGTGCAAAATCTTTAAGTAGGTGTCTGATTCAGAGCAGCGAGTTCCATCTCCAAGAAGTTAAGTTGCAGGAGCCAATCAAGATGAGCCTTTTCTTGTCAGGCATGGTGGTGCACGCCTATAATCCCAGTGGTTCTGGAGGCTGAGACAGGAGAATGGCAAGTTCAAAGTCTCAGAAGTGGTGAGGCGCTAAGCAACTCAGTGAGACCCTGTCTCTAAATAAAATACAAAATAGGGCTGGGGATGTGGCCCAGTGGTTGAGTGCCCCTGTGTTCAATCCCCAATACTCTACCCCACCAAATAAAAGATGAGCCTTTTCTTTGTCCACTGCCATTTGATTCCAGATGTCCATGTGTCATGCGTGTAACACATGGGAAACTGTACGCATTGATATGCACCCTTTCAATTGTGGGGAACCGACTGGGATGAGGAGTGTCTAGAAATTGCATGGACTTTTATTTTTCATTATTACATATTTCTGCAATTTCTTTCTGAAATTATTACAATGTTTAATTTTTAACAATCTTTGTTAGATATTAAAAATGTTTTGAAGTATGGAAATAGGGAACATAGTATTAATTACCTCCACCTCAAAATAAAAATAATATCTGAAGTCCAGCATTATGTAATGCTCAGAACCATGTGAGGAAGTGGGTCTTATCTTTTGTCCTGACCATTTCTTAAGATCTTGGTTTGAAACATTCTGTGGTCATGATTCAATTTTCCTTTAGATTCTTTTTCCTTTTCCTTTTTCATTTAAGTGGCCCTAAATACAGAGTCAAACTGGAGTTTTACAAATAAGCCACCTCATTCTTAAGTTTTTCCTGGACGTTCTGGTTAACATATTGGCTTTGATGAAAAGAAAGAAAAAAAACATATGAAAAGGTAATGCAGGGAGACAAGATTATTAAAAGCCATGGCTATAGAAAATAGCATCCTCAAGCTTGATGACTTAATTCCCTTTCTGCTTTTATTGATCACTTTATTACATAAGGCAGGATTGATAGCAGGATGCATCGGATTTCCAATTATGAGCCTTCCCCCCTTAGAGAATTGAGCCTGTCGAGTTACCTAGCGATGATTCCTGTCCCTTCTCCCCCATTAAAAAAAAAAAATGTCACTTCCCAAGGCTGATAAACACTGCTTGGTGATTGGTCCTCAATGGATCACTTTTTAGAAAATGAAATGTCAACCCCTTGCCCTCATATTGATTATTCTTTAGTGCTGGCCATAAAGCTGTCATGGGAAGGGCTGCCTGGAGCCAGGTAGCTGACAGGCTTGCAGCAGCCGATGCTCACTCAGCCAGTTCTCTCCCCGCACAGGTTGTCTGCTCTCTTATCTTGGACTACAAATGTTTAAATGGGACAAGAACAGGTGAACAGAAAGGAGACAGGTACTATGAACAAAAGTCAGGCCCAGGCTCTCAGCAAAATACCAATAAAAGGTAGTAAATGGTACTTCCGAAATAATCTTGCCAGACTTCATCCAGCAGTGCAGGAAAGCAACAGATCAATCGTCCTTGCCTGAAAAATTGCAGTTCTGTCCTTTTTCTAGTGGGACTGCCTCTTGCTTCTTAGAGTCACGGGATGTTGATGGCAGAAAGGCTGCTAGAAACAGAGCCCTTAAAGGAGTCCCCTTGAACTGGATCCCACACTACTGAGGGCCTATGAGATTTTGTAAGAAAGTAGATAGAAAGGACTTACCTGGTGAGAAAAGCCTCAGTTCTTCTGATGACCTCAAGGAGAAAATCGTGTTTGTTGTAATTCATTATTAAAAGGAAATAGCTTCAGGTTCATATGTAGCTTCTTGCTGGATTTTTTTTTTTTTAATAGCAATTGATTTTTCTATGTTGTTTTCAATTTATGCTGAGCAGTCTGAGTTTAAGGATTAACCAGAATAATCTCCCATTTTTACTTTAATTCAAATGATCTACTTATTTTTTCAACCACTTCAATGTGTAAGCATTTAGGGATCTCAGTGAAAGACTCAAACTACTAAATTTATGAACTTTATTTGAAACAAGATTTTATAAAGTTGATCTGTGTATGTTTTTACCACTCACGATATGTTAAATAAATCAGTTTACATTCTTATAGGCATCATTGATTCGTCGTGTCTTCTTCAAGTTATCATGTCAGACTGCTGTTAGACTTTCAGAGTACATAATCAAATCTGCTGTGTAGGTTGTTTTAGGTGCAAAAATGAGATGCTGACCCTCGAAATTTTATCTTAAGGGACTGGAGATGTAGCTCAGTGGTAGAATGCTTTTCCAGCACTATAGGGGTGTGTGTGGGGGGGTGGAATTGTATCTTAATCCAAGGCTCCATTTCCCTATTTACATATTTTAACTTTGTGTTCTCCACAATGTAACCACTTTTCAAAACTTGTTTTGTAAAGTGTTTTTTAAAGGGACTGTTAACAATACCATCATAAAGTCCTAAGTGCCAGGGCTAAGGACTGGATCAGTGTTGAATTTCTCTGACAAACCCATTCCTTTATATTAATGATACAAACTAGTAATAATTCAGATTGTTTCAGGCTAGTCTGTTTTCCTCAACAATATTTTATTGTTCAAACATGAGAAACAATTTTAAGAAAGAACTGGAATACAAGAAGAGATCTGTTTTTTTTTTTTTGTTTTGTTTTGTTTTTTTAAGGGGAAATTTGGTGGTCAGGGGGAAGTATTACCTGATAACTGCTTTTCTTAGCAACGTTTTAATGATGACTCCATTTATGTTAGGGTTATAAAATACCTCTTCTACCTGAATTAAAGAAAAAGAAATGAATTGATTTTAGGGAAAAAATGCAAAAAAAAAAAAAAAAAAAAAAAAAAGCAAATTTAAAAAAAGAAGAAAGAAAGAATTAAATAAAATAGCTATGGCAATATACATATATATGTATATCTACATATATACAAATATGTATATATATATCACATATATAAATTAGGAACTGGGAATTTGCAATCTGTGAATTAATGTACAAGTCTAATGCACAATATAAAGTTCAAATTTGCAAGTTAGCTTTGTCTTCTAGAATGTTAAGATCTTTCCATTTTGGAGCTAATGGTACATGTAATGCAAAAACAGTTTCCATTTAGCCTGTATCTTCCTTGCACCCTAATTTTCTCCTCTGCAATATTATGATCACATAAGAATGAATACATTTAAATGTTAGCCTAAATCGACTGATGAAATCATGTAAATTCACACAATTAGGGGGCAGATGGTACCTCAGAACATTTCTAAACAACTTGCCTGCAATAGTACGGTTTGATTCCAACTATTTCAAAATGTTGCTCACAAAGAACATTCAGACACCATTCGGTGCAAGCACAATGACAGCTTAAGGAAGGGGAAGAAGAGGAATCGAGTCTATGAATCTTCATGGCAATGCTGGGGAGCCCTGCGAAGGGTCCCACCTGGAGTTCTGCTTATTGCATTGCTTTATCTCCCTTAATCTGCACTTTAGCTGAATAAATTACTTACCTTTTACTAATTAGTTTTGGAACAGTGAACCACATCAATCAAATCTGTCCACTTGATGGGGAAAGTTAGTATTTTAATAAAAGCAGGGTTTATGCGGTAGGGCCCCTGCCACGCTCCCTTCCTCTATTCTGTTGGGTGTATTGAATAGTCAAGGTGCCAGAATCAACACATGGCCCCCGAGGGCTCATGCTGTTCCTCCACAATGTGGGCTAATACCCTTATTACCGTGTCCCTTTGACTGCAGGGAGGGCCCAGTCCCTCTTTCAAAGCTTCACCTGCAGAGCAAGCCCTTTTCTGTAACTCCTGCTGTTGAAAGGTTCCATGTTTCCTTCTGGACCATTCACTTGCTCTCCTGCCCCTTTTTAATTGGCTTGCCCACATCTCCATAATTAGGAAATCTTCAACAAAGGTTTCCTCTGCCATTCAGGTGCTCCCCAGCGGACAATTTGGAGTCATCTCTTCCTTAGGCTCCTGGGCTCCTCCACGCTGGCTGACCCAGTAGTAAGCTTCAGTGGCCTTTCTTTCTTGGGGCAATAATGAGCCCCATTGTCCTGCTCTGGGCTAAGGAGAAAGGGTCATCAGGTGACAAAGGTAGGGCAGAACATAGGCATTTTGGGTTTCAAGGTATTATTAGAGAGCTAATAGGCTACAATTAGTCTCTGAACAGGAATCCTTGTGTTTCCTTTTTAGTGTTCCCTGTAGCCTGGAAGGGTCCCCTCTTCCAAATAGCCCTCCAAGTAAAGCAGTTCTTCAGAAATATACCTTCACCACTCATTGAATTCCTCCTTGTGTGTTTGGAAGTCTGAGGAAGGGGTAGGTGGGTGGCTCTACCTTGTAATTATGTGACCCCTGCCACTTTGAATTCCTGTGGCTTTGTCCATATTAAATGAATGTGCTTGGTATCAAACAGAAAGTCATGCTTCTGGGCAGTGTGAAGTCACTGGTTTGTGTAGATGCCAGTTTTTTGACTAATTCACTGACAATTTAATGTGGCTACTCAGGGCTGAGGGTGTAGCTCAGTGGTAGAGCACTTGCCTAGCATACCTGAGGCCCTTTATTCTGCCCTGGTCCCACGAAATAGTGGGGTGGGGGGTACTATCAAAGCTCTCTTGTTCTATACATTATTTTTTTTCCTTTAAAGGAAAAAAAATTGCATTAGCATCATAGATCTAAAATGACTTAAACAACATGCTTATGATTTTAGATAAAGATTTTAGGAGCTCTGATAAGATACAATCCTTCTGGCTGGCAGGACCCTGTTACCTCCTGGGGACCCAGTCATGGTGTTCTCCTGACATTAAATGTTTTAGTAATCTTTGACCTGACCCTCTTATATTTACTTTAAAAGAGGGTAAAGGAGGAGGATTTGGAGGGAACTTTAACTTTCAGAGAAAGTTGTTTGGTTTGGGGTGTTTAAACCTGTTTGTTTTCTTTGATGAAATATAAATGGATTTACTGATGTAAAATGTACCATTGCTCATGTAAGTCTCTTCAGTTGCCCTTGCAACCATATCCCCACTACAAGACATGCTGTGCAGGCATGGGCCCGATCAGGGCACTCACCAAATCCTGTACTTGCCAAGAAGGGACGTGGGTGATTCACTCGCCCCCCTGGCTCCGCGTCCTCATCTGTACAATGGAACTGAGTGTGTGACCTTCCACCTGATTCCTTTCATAGGGTTGTCATGAAGATGCAATTAAATAATACACCCTTCTAAGGCCTTTTGAAAAGTTAAATGCAAAGGAAAATACAGGCTATTATTTGGGACTGAAATATGCACTCTGTCGTTAAGAGTAGTAACTGGGGTCTCTGTTTTGCTAAGCTGGTTCCTGCTTTGCAAACAGTTAGGGGAGGAGATAATATATGTGATGAGAGCACTTTGAAAAGTTAAATGCAGTGTAAAAGTGCAAGGTATTATTATTTGCAAGAGAATCATCCACATGGAGCAACATCTGCAGGCTCCGCCGAGGTCTGGTTGCTGAGCTGGATCCTGTGTGGCTGACAATTCCAGGAGGGATGTGGGAGGAAGGCTTCCCACTGATGCCCATGTGCTGCCTTGGGCTGCCTCTCTGGCTGCCCCTCCTTACTCCTTTAGGTTCTCTGCTATTTTGGCTTCTGCTTGGTCATCCTGCCTTTCTGCCTATTCAATGTTTAGGAGTCGAGGGTATCAGATCCTGATAGGATCACACTGTGGTGTGGGGAGAGATTTCCTCACCTGGGGGCTTCAGTTTCCTCATCTGTGAGAGTCCTAACTTACCTTGTCTTTGAAATTCAATCTCAGGATGATTATAGACCCCAATGTGAATTTTATATTTGGACAGTCATAAAATTATACGTTTTATTCACTAATATAATTTCAGGTTTAGAGAGTTACAACCAACTAATTTTCTAATTCATTTTTTAAATGTTTTAAATGTTTTAATTAGTTGTACATGACAATAGAATGCATTTATGCACTTTGATATATCAGACATAGATGGGATATAATTTCTCATTTTTCTGAGTGTACATGTTACAGAATCATATTGGTCATGTAGTCACATATATACATACAGTAATAATGTCTGTTTCATTCTACTATCTTTCCTATACCCACATCCCCTCCCCTCCCTTCCCACCACTTCCCTCTACCTAATCTAAGAAAATGCTCTTCTTCCCTAGTGTCCCTTGCCTTATTGTGAATTAGTATCCACATATTAGAAAAAATATTTGGCCTTTGGTTTTGTGGGGTTGGCTTATTTCACTTAGCATGATATTCTCCAACTCCAGCCATTTACTGGAAAATGCTAGAATTCCACTCTTATTTAAAGCAGAGTAATATTCCATTGAGTATATATACCACATTTTCTTTATCCATTCATCTATTGAGTGACACCTAGGTTGGTTCCATAGTCTAGCTATTGTGAATTGAGCTACTATAAACATGGATGTGGCTGTGTCACTATAGTATGCTGATTTAAAGTCCTTTGGGTATAAATCAAGGAGTGAGATAGCTGGGCCAAATGGTAGTTGTATTCCCAGTTTTCTGAGGAATCTCCATAATGTTTTCCATAGGGGTTGCACCAATTTGCAGTCCCACCAGCAATGTATGAATGTACCTTTTTCACCACATACTCACCAACATTTATTATTGCCTGTATTCTTGATGATTGCCTTTCTGATAGGGGTGAGATGAAATCTTAGAGTAGTAGTTTTGATTTGCATTTCTCTAATTGCTAGAGATGTTGAGCACTTTTTCCTATATTTTTTGATCAATTGTATTTCTTCTTCTGTGAAGTGTCTGTTCAGTTTCTTAGCCCATCCCTGATTGGGTTATTGGGTTTTTGGTGTTAAGTTTTTCGAGTTCTTTATATATCCTAAAGATTAATGCTTTATTGGAGGTGCATGTGGTAAAGATTTTTCTCCCAATCTGTAGGATCTTTCCTCATATTATTAATTGTTTGCTTTGCTGAGAAGAGGATTTCTAATTCTTTTATATATAAAAGAATTATATTGATATATATTCTCCTGACTCAATTTTTACATATAATGAAGACTTGCTTAACAAGAGCAAGACTCTAGGTTTAATTCCCAGCACTGCAAAAAATTCTTTATACATATATATAACTTAATATTATAGATTTTTGATTCCCAAGAATTGTGTTAATTTCCCAGTTCATGTAAATGATACATACAATCCTGATTCAAGATTTAATGAATCATTTTCAAGAAGAGAATTAGCAAAGCAAATAAAAACTTTCCATTTTACTCTTGTTAGTTTTCTACAAAATCTTACAAATTGTAGTCCCGTGGAAAGTAAATATTTACTTCTTAAATTTTCAAAATAATTATTATTTTCATTAATAATTTAGGGATTTATATGTGGCAGCTAAACTGAGTCACCATATTGTTTGAGAGTATAATATGATGTGAAGTTCTTGTGGTAGTGGCTATCCTGGTTACAACAACAAGACTTATTATATTACTTGTTATATACTGAACGTTATTGCCTTTTGATTCATGGAGAATTGCCTATGACAGTTTATTTCAATCAAGAATACAGAAATATGACCTTATTTTCAATAAGACAAATTTCCTCTGAGAGTTTGAAATTTTTATAATCGTAAAATGCTTGGTTTATGTTTAAGAACCACGACTATATCCAGGTGACAAATGGTTACCTCATTTTTCCATGTCTCCTAAGTCTCAGCTTTCTCATCTGTGAAATGTGCATCACATATCTGCACGATTCACAGCGAAACCCATCTTATGGCTTTTGCTATAGCTTTTGTGTTGGAGGGAAATAATTTTCTTATTTTAACAATTTTTTGACAGACGGAGTAAATACAGCAAAGCGAAACAAGAAGCGGATGAAGAAAAACATTTGAACCAAGGTACAAAACATTAGGTTAAAAGAATTGTGTTTCTAGAGCATGTGTCATGTTTTCTAGTTTAGAAAATGTCTAGATAAGACTAATATGGCCATTAGTGATTATATAATGTATTCCTTATCCAAATAATACACTTTAAGGATATTAAACTGAAGTAGGTAATCCAGGACGATTTCAAGTGAAATGAAAGACACAGTCAATGTGGAGAAGTTCCTTCAGAATCTTCTTTATCCTTATCTTAGCCTGAAAAAAAAATGTCAGTCAAGGTAGCATATTTTTGTAGCTTGGTGCAAGATTAAAATGGGTAATTTTTTCTTTTACCAGCTAAAAATTGGGGGAGGGCCAGTAAAAGTTTAAGAAGTTGAACAGTAATTACTACTTCCCCCCAAAAATGGCAGTATGTGATGTGAAATCAGTAACCCTCATCAATTGTTGAGTGGATTCTAGGTGTTTTGATGTTCCAAATGGAGTCAAAGAATAAATTGAAAGAAGAGACTCCAGAATGACCTTGACAGCAGCAGTGGTTGACCTCTCCAGGAGCAGGTTGCAGTGGGACCCTGTGAGATGTTGACAGGGGGCTGTGGCTGCCCTGTTCACCTGTGGCCACAAGTGCAATCGAATATCGTAGACCATGTGAATGAGGAAGTGAATTTTAAATCTAATTTAAACCCATTTACATTTTCATATCCATGGGTGGCTCATCACTAACAGAAATGAGTACCAGGAGGTAGGCGAAAGAGAGCAGCTTGAGATTTTTTTCTACGGGAAGATTTTCTGACTAGAGTCTGAAAGCAACAAAGGATATGGGGTATCTGACAACTTGTTATCTGCCCACCTTGTTTTGTTTTTAAAACTATACTGTTTAGTTTTGTCGTCATACCTACCATGTTCATAAACAAAAACGATATACTAAAAAGAGGTAGTGCCAGGTGTGGTGGTGCACACCTGCAATCCCACTGGGAGGAATCCCAGGGAGGCAGGGGAACAGCAAGTTGGACACCAACCTGGACAACTTACAGAGACCCTGTCTCAAAATGAGAAAATAAATAAATAAGTAAAGAGGGCTGAGAAAGTAGTTCCATGGTAAAGAATCCTGGGTTCAACTCTAGTACCCCCCACACATACACACACATACAAGAGAACTAGCAAGAAAATGCCAATATGTAGATTATTCATATTAGTGGATGCAGAGACAAGGGAAAAGATGGACAAGGTTGGAAAATCAAAGAGATTGGGCCGACTGGTGGCCCACACAATCACAGGGCCCCAAGGAACTCCAGTGAATACAGGTGCAAATGTCACTGGAAACTCTCGGTGATGCCTGTCCCCAGCGTTTCTCAGAGCTCATGCTCTGAGTTTCATTTGTGTGCAGCGTGGCTGGATTGCACTTCCTGGCATCTAATCCATTCACAATTAGGTCTCCACGGTTATCTCCAGCTGAAGCTTCCAGGTGAACATCAATATCTTTGTTTATTACACCTTTTTTTTTTTCCAAAATAGAAAGAAAGTAAAGGTTCAATAGAGTCAGTATATTCTCAAGTCAACTAGTAGATTTGCTCTTTTTGTCTATATAAACCAAGTCTATGTTCATTAACTAGAGGTCACAAATTTAACAGGTTGACATTAGGCGAAATGTGACACTGTGGACAGGCCCAGCTGAAAAAGAAAGTCCCTATTTTCTTGCTAAGGGACATTAACTGAAAGTAGGTCTTGGACTTAGTGCAAGGACAGAGGAGCCACGAGCCTGGATAGGCTAACAATATTCAGCTAACACATTCCAAATTTCCTCCTAGAGACCATATTTTCCTCTGTGGGATGTGTTGTTTTTAAATTCTTGTCCTTGAAGTGGGAAGACATTCCAGGAAGTCAGTAGAGCTTCAGGGTCTTAAATAGCTAACAAGTCTTTGTCTACCCACTAACGAAAATCAGAGCAAGAAGTTAAAGTTTCTGTACATGCAAGACCACACAGCTAACCTGGCTTTTCCTACATTAAGGATTTTAGATCCAGACTACTTATGTTTATTAGTCATTCCTGAACTGTGTTCAGCCAACTTATTCCGTGCTCCTTACTTAGGTGTTAGGACTTACGTGGATCCCTTTACATATGAAGACCCCAACCAGGCAGTTCGAGAATTTGCCAAAGAAATTGACGCATCCTGCATTAAGATTGAAAAAGTTATAGGAGTTGGTAAGTCTGATTATCTAATAAGTCTATTTTCTTGGTGGATGTTAAATATATGTATGTGGCTTATATAAATGGATGCACGTGTATGAGTGTATTGTATGCACATTCATATATGTAAACATTGGTGCATACAAAATTTCCTTATTTGAAGTATATGTTGTGCAATGAAAAACTCTGGCACAGATTTCAATATATTCCCAGGATTAAATTAATAAGCATATGAGATCTGAAGTCAGATCGATGGCATTCAAAATGTTCACTCCACTTCTTACCAACTATAAGACTTTGGCCAGTTGTTTTCATTAAGTCTTAGTTTTCCCTGAAAAAAAAAAAAAAAAAAAAAAAAAAAACAAACAAAACGGAGCTAATAATAGCAATGACTTCTGAGTTTTGGGGAGGAGTAAGTGAAATCATTTATGTAATACGTATGCACAATGCTGTCATGTAATAGGCATGCAATGGATGTCAACTATTCCTCTTTCATCTTAAATGCATTTCCAGTCCGTCATTGTAGAACCCTTTTCTCTTCATAAGGTGAGTTTGGTGAAGTCTGCAGTGGTCGTCTCAAAGTGCCTGGCAAGAGAGAGATCTGTGTGGCCATCAAGACGCTGAAAGCTGGGTATACAGACAAACAGAGGAGAGACTTCCTGAGCGAGGCCAGCATCATGGGACAATTTGACCACCCAAACATAATTCACCTGGAAGGCGTCGTCACCAAATGTACGTGGGTCATTCCTGTCACAAAGCCGAGTCCAAAGTTACTGGGAAATTAAACACACATTTTCTTTCTAGGGAAATGACAGATGGTGCAGACCCACTGATTGCTAATAGGAGGAAATCAGTGCAGGACAAGTCATTAATCTTGTAGTCAGCTCTCAATGAGTCTACGATTTTGGCTGATACCCTATCTCCAAGGCAGCCTGCGTGAGATTTTTAGGGAAATTAATATTGCATATTTTTGGTACGCCAAGTCATCTTTCAAATCTTTACTAGACCAAACTGATTGTCACAGGGTAGGCACAAGCAGATGGTGAGCAAAATAAATTTTAAGTACTTTTCATATAAAGCACAACAAAACCTCCACACACCTTGCACTGGAAGCTTCTGTTCCAGATGCAGGGAGTGAATCTTGGGACTCTTCATTATATCAGGGGATTTGCTTGTCTGCACTGTCTGATTTATGGCTCTTGCTGTTCAGCACCTATTTAAAGTAACACCTGGTTGAACCTTCC
Organism: Marmota flaviventris; assembly: GCF_047511675.1. Taxonomy (NCBI): domain Eukaryota; kingdom Metazoa; phylum Chordata; class Mammalia; order Rodentia; family Sciuridae; genus Marmota; species Marmota flaviventris. The sequence continues at coordinate 15,951,526 of NC_092508.1, forward strand.
CTTTTTAGTCCATTAGCATTCGCTGAGCCTGTGAACCATGCTTCAGTTAAAATGCAACCCAGCTCGACAGATGTAAGGCTGGCTGAGGCCAACTTATGAAGGGTCCCACCGACTGTGCAGCTCAAGCGGTTACCGTCTGAGGTGGCTCTGTTCCAGGAGCTACGGTACCTGCTGCAGTTAGTGTAAGTCAAGGACCTTGCAGGTCTTGGCTCTGTCTTCAGTGAGGCCCGTGTTTCTCTTATTGATTCAAGGTGTGTGTGGAAAGCTTGTCAATCAGCAAGTGCAGAGAAGTGAGAATATGGCTACTCTGGTAGGTGAAGTGGGGATGAGGGGGGTTTCAGAGCAAATGGAGATGTTAGGTCTGGGACGGACTGGTAGTGGGATCCAAGGAACAAAGTCTTTAGGAAGAGGAAATGAGGAGACCACTAAAGAGTGAAAATATGCACCAGTTCTGAGGTTCTCAGATTTAAACCTACCTGAGGCTTTTCTGGAAGGTTCACTGAAATGGTTTCCTGGGCCTTGTCCCAAAAAGTTTGCTTCAGCAGCAGGAGTTTGGCAGGTCCAAGGGATCCCACTGTGCGAACCATTGGCCTGATGGATGAAAGACTTGCCTCTGAGTTCTATGGCTAGTAAACAGGTGACCTTGACTGGCCGCTCTGTCTTTTTCTTTCAGTTTCTTCATCTGTAAAAAGGAGATTAAAAATAGAACTTGCCTTATGAATTTATTTTGCAATAAAATGAAATATTTAGAGTGGTTAACATAATAGCAGATTTTTTATTTTATTTTATTTTTTTAAAAAACAGACCTCTTTAGTGTTATTCAGTAGTGCTATTATGTCTTAAGGAGTCCATCTTCCCTCATCTTCAAAATCCTTCCAAAAAGGAAACTAAGAAGATATAATTTTCTGCCTAAGGTGAAGACTATAATTAGCATAGAATAGCTCTATTTGCTTTTTAAGATTAGTTTTACAGACAGGATATTTTTCTGTTGCCTGTGGCCTTCAGGGCTGCCTCGAGCCCCTCACTACTTTAATTAAAAGATAACATTCCTGTTTAAATACTTCTGCAGGTCCATTTTCTCAAAAGGAGGCTCTGTTCAGCTTAGGCTGTTTTTCCTGCCGCAGACAGTGATTTTCATAGCACCTCTGCAGAGAAGAGAAGGAACAGGGAATCTTTGTATTAAAGTCCCACCGCGCCTCTAAAACCCGTAGCTATTACAGCTGTAACTGTTATAAACGACTGGATGCATTTGCATAATGCAGTTGTCACTGAATTAAAATGATTTAAAATTTCTACCGGAGAAGCTGTCCTGATCCCTCCCGTCTCCCCTCCCCGCTGCCTCCCTGCCTGTTGCAGGGAAGGAAGTCACCTCCATCCATGAGCCCAGCCTGGGTCCACTTTATAAGCCCTTCTGCTTATGGCGACATTCATCTTTATTCCTCTTGCAGAACTCGTAAAGGTTCTGATAAATGGATACTTTTAGTGAACAGAAAAAGGAATGCAGAGAAATGGTGAAGATTGTGCCAGAAATCAGACCAGGGAGGTGTGAGGGTGGGATAGAAGAGTGTGATTTCATTACAAGCAGTTACTTGAGGAACTTTCTAAATTGACAGGAGGACCATAAATTCTCCCCACTACTCCCTCTCTGTTGGATCTTCTACTCTTCTCCAAAGCTCCAGAGAAATCTGGTGAAATGAAAGTAGGTGTTAATACATGGCCCAAAGAGTCGCCCTTTTCTCATTAGTTGACAAAGTGTCCTTTGATTGAGGCAGGTTAATTAAAACTCACTTAGACACATTTGTTCTGTACAGAGTCTGGTCCCTGATGGAGAGGGTAAATGTGTCCAAGGACTAAGAGCTTCCTACTTACATTGATGGAGGGTGGGAGTTAGTACCAGAACCCACCCCCTCCAGCAAAGGAGGAATCTGGAAGAGTTCTTATTCGTCTTTTGGTCTGCACCAAGATTCCTACTTGTTCTGTGGGCTTTCATTCCTTACTTGAAAACACAATCTCCACCGTGTTATTTTGTGATGCAAAAAAAAAAAAAAAAAAAAATGCTTCTGAACGATTTCTTAGACATGACAATGAAAACCATGAAGAAAACATCAGACTTAACAGAAATTTAAAAATCTGACTCCTCAAAACGTTTACTTCTGAAGTAAAGATGTTTCCCACTTCCCTATTGTAGAAATTACTGACAGCATCTTTGGGTGAAAGATTAGAATAGTTATGGGTATTCTTCGTAGGGAAGTGTCCAGACCATTTTCCCTGACTAAATGACTAAGCCCAGTCAAGGAAAACAGCAATAAATGTGAATATTTTTTATACATCAAACTGACATTTTGTTTTCATCCAAAGCAATCTTTTACGAACTCTTTCCTCTTAACTTAGTAAAAAATGGATGATTACCATTCTCCATCCCTCAACAATGCCCCGTGTACAGAAGGCATTAGATACCTTAAGTCCGCTAAAAGTAATGAAGAGACCAAAGAAAGGTTCTTAAGGTTCCTAGAAAGAGAACTATAGTAAAGTGAAAGTGCTGCTTCTCTCCACTCCCCCAGGCCTGAAACTCATTTTGATTTCTTTATGGAAGTTCTTGTTTCAGATGAAATGATTTACTGAACCTTTCCTGTGATGGTTTTGGAATTTGTTTGTTTGTTTTTTAAGATGGGAAGTTTAAGGAAGGAAAAAAAAAAAAAGAGCAAGTTTGTTTGTAGATAGGAAAAGAAAAGAGAAAGATGCAGACCCTGACCAATACAAGATGAGGGGAAAGCAGTTTATGTCATGCATACTTGGGTTTTAAGATGGTGTCTGAATAATGAAGCATATCCAACAAGCTACTGCCCCCTGAAACTTGGGTGTCCCTAAATAAAGAAAAACGCTTTCTCCATCCATTGCACTGTTAAGCATCACACAAGTGGCTCTTCTGGGAGCACAATAAATTAATTATCCTAAAGATTTTTCACGTTTAAACAGGCCTGCCCATTTATCGTTTTCCCCTTTTGCTTGAGAGAACAATTATCCACTGATGTGCTCCCGAGGTACCCGAGGCCACTTTCGTTAAAGACCTTGTCAACAAGCCACCCAAAGGGTTAACCTTCCAGATGGAGTTTACACCTACTCGTCCTTTTAATATTTCATTCCTAGCTCCCCACAGCTGAGGCATAAGCTTGGCTTGTTTTAATTAAATTAGATCGCACAAGACAGGTGTCTTGGCAGTAAAATTGTGCACAGCCCATTTTTATCTCATTAACTGCAGCGCTCATCAAGGGTTTTTGTTTTTCTTTCTGAAAACTCTAGGTAAACCAGTAATGATCATAACAGAGTACATGGAGAACGGTTCCTTGGATGCATTCCTCAGGGTACGTATCTACTTTCTATTAAACCCAAGAATACTGGTATTTAGAAAAACCCCAACAGATTCCTTCTATCCATCCTGGGTGGTTGTACTCATGGACTTTTTAAAATGGAGAAATAAAGAATGATGTGATTTTTAAGGCTATTAAATAATCCATGGACAATGAAAGGAGTGTTTGATTTATTCTTGTATCATAGAGCTGCTCCAGCCATAGATTCATTACAGTTGGAAAATTTCCATCTATCAGGAAGCAAACCTTGCTTCTAGGGTACACTCTACTAGTGAATTAGTGACTTTGATCAGAAAGGCCCGGAAATAATGCTGAGTTTCATTGCATACCGGATACAGATATATATTAAAAAAAAAAAAAAAAAAAAAACCCAAGTAATAAATGCTTGGCGAAATTAATTTCTCCTAATGCTAATGGGATTGTTCCCTGCCCCTTTCCTGTGCAGAAGAATGATGGCAGATTCACAGTCATCCAGTTGGTGGGCATGCTGCGTGGCATTGGGTCCGGAATGAAGTATTTATCTGACATGAGCTATGTGCATCGTGACCTGGCTGCACGGAACATCCTGGTAAACAGCAACTTGGTCTGCAAAGTGTCTGATTTTGGCATGTCCAGAGTGCTTGAGGACGATCCAGAAGCAGCTTATACTACTAGGGTAAGGTGACTTGCCTTTCATGTTGATTAGATTGGACTTCTTGTCACACCTCGATGTTTAAGCCCGTTGTGATTTGTTTTTGTTGTTATTTTTGTTTTAAGTCCCTGCACCCTTTTTTAAACCACATTTCTAAAAAGAAAAAAAGGAATTTTGAAGCAGACTCTGAAAAAAATGACAATTTTACAGTACCATAAACTACAAGCAAAAATGAATTCTCCTCTGAATTTTCTTGGGCAAAGTGCTAATGAACATTAAGAAAGTATCTTTAAAAATGAGCTAAATGAGAAGGAAAAATGAAGGGCGATTTATACAACAGAGCGTCAATTAGTAAAAAAAAAAAAAAAAAAAAAAAAAGTCAGGAGAAAACATCCCTTGTATTTTTTTTTACACTTAAGTTGGCTCTCTTGCTTTCTTCACTTTCTTGTCTGAGATCTTCTATTTGGCTCTTTTCTGCTCTTGGAAAAGAAATCGTTTTTCTAAACAAGACAAACCAATGTTTCTAGTTGGTTGAGTGCTGAATCTTAGAATACATATATAGAACTGATAAGATGGATAACAGGGATGAGACACAGTTAAGCATATTCAGAATACAGTTAATGGCTATGCTATCTTAATCTGAAAATCTGCATATAAAATACTAATGGAATCAACACAGAATCATAAAACAGTTATTGGCTATTAAAGCCAACACTGTTAAAATCAACGTGAGGCACTCACCAGACAATTTCCCTTTTTAACACTCACCACTTTTCCTCTACAATTCCAAGACTCGGGGATTTGTTTTTTGGCTAGGGTTTTTTTTGGGGGGGTGGCATTCAATTAAATTTCTTTGGCCCTTGGTTTTGATGCTTATAGCATTCTCTTTTGAATTCCAAGTCCATTTGTTAAGGAAAGAACACTTCTTTGTGAAAGGCAAAGATCTCTTATTTTTTTTTTTTCCCAGTAGTTGAAGATAGGAAAGTCAAAGGAATCTTCTAGTGTGATAGAATTTCATAGATAAACCCTTAGAGACACACTTAATGAAGGCAGAGGAGCACCAGTGTCCTGAGGTGAGGAGTAGAAACACAAGGAAGGCCCTGGGTTACAGAGTGAGGGGCCCCCGCATCACAGCAATTCCCAGGAAGACTGATCTGTCTAGTAGCCCTAATAAAGCCAAGGAAACGTGTAAAACAATGCTGCTCCCACTGCTCAAGGGTCTGAATTCAGGCTGAATTCACTTCTCCAGATGGAATCCTCAGAAATTTGAAACACAATTAAAAATATGTTGCATGTAAGGATAAACAAAGAGCTGGGAGGTGGGAGGGTCCAACAAAGAGCTGGGAGGTGGGAGAGTCCTGTGGGGAAAGCATTTTAAACTTTTCCTGGGTAATATTACTGGGATTGAACCCAGGGCCTCAGGCATGCTAGGCAAGCACATTACCATTGAGCTAAATCCCTAGCCTTTTTAAAGTATTTAAAAAACCCACATAGACAAAATAATAACTTAATAACTAAAATCTTGCCCTTCCTCCACTAAAGTCAGTAATGGATTTAATATCTGGCATTACTTTTGGCATTCTCTCAGGGCCTATTGATGCTTATTATCTTCTAGATGTATCAAGCTTGTTTCTCATGCTTTGTAAGACTAGAGACAGTGTGATGGACAAGAATTTTCATATTTATCTTTCTTTATTCATGATTTCTGATGCAATATTAAGCATTGCCTTTGTGCTGCTGGATGACAGAATTCAGCAAGAAGTCAAAACAAATGTCAGCCACAAATATGCTTTGATATGCCCTGGATAACATGTGTATTTTGTAAAACCTGAGATTCCCTCTCTTCTATGACATTGCCTCAAGCAAAACTCAGGTAATAGGTAGAGTTTTAAAAAATAGGTAGACAGATTACTTGTTCACTTCCCTGTGACTAAAGAAAACACATGAAGAGAACCACCTCAACTTAGAAAGAAGACTTTAGTTAAAATAAACACATCTCTTATTATTGTTCTGATTGCTATCTCCAGAATGCCATGGTCTTGCTTGGCAAGTAGTAACTGCATTCAGAAATGAAAATAGCATGTCAGTGATGTACTTAGGGACTAACTTATGGCTCCAATGTCACAGGGTGGCAAGATTCCTATCCGGTGGACCGCGCCAGAAGCAATTGCCTATCGTAAATTCACATCAGCAAGTGATGTATGGAGCTATGGAATCGTTATGTGGGAAGTGATGTCGTATGGGGAGAGACCCTACTGGGACATGTCCAATCAAGACGTGAGTCTCTGTGTCCTGAAACATATGTCTTTATATTGAGATTCAGAAAGTTGTGCATTACTGCATGATAGAGTGTGCTTTTGGCTTCAAATGATGCATTAAAGCTGAGGTTTTTAATACAAATGTGTCTTGAGATCCACTTCTACAGTGTGATCAACAGTGACTTTCCATTTCAAAGACTATGGTATAGTATGAGAGATAGACCCATAGATAAACAGTATGGATTAATATGTTCAGCAGGCAGACTTTTAAAATCACACTGAAACAAAATTGAACTTTGACTTTTAAGAAAATGCAAGGATTATGAGAAAACAAATTTCACATGTGATGAAATTGACATGAAAGAAAACTAGTGAATATTTTAAAGCTGGCATAGTTGTAATTAGAGTTTGCCCCTTGAGGACTCTAAAATAAAGCTCCACTAAATGACCCTTTGTAAATTATGCACATCCCTTTAAATGTACCATCTGGACTAGTTGGTAAGGGAGTATCCACAGTGCCTGCAATTTCAGAAAAGCATTCAATAATGACACTAATAAGATTCCAGAGTAATAGAATTTAATTACAAACATCTCCAGTGAGGAAGGAAAAAAACAAAACAAGAGAAAGCCCCAGATCAGGGTGTCTTCCTAGAACATGTTTTCGCTAATTCTGCAAGAGGTTTAGTATAGGAAGGGTTGGAAGTCTGATCAAAAGTACATGGTCACCTATACTTCATGAGCTTTACTTTTTTTTATGCATGAGTTAGAACATTATCAGAGAGTGTTTCCAAATGCATGGTATTCAGTTTATCAATTGAAATTCTATTTTAGAAAGTCTTCTTTTCAAAAAGTCTCTCTGATGCAGGATGATGCCTGACCATCCGCCTTCTTCTCACGCAGCAGGAAGTTGCAAAGCCTTGACAATTAAACAAAGACCCAGATGAACTTAAATAGAATGCAGGCTGCCTTATCAGTAAAAGCATGTTCAGAGTCATAGAGACACTAATGCACCCCATGCCTAGTGTGGCAGAAAGATTCTACTGTGACTAACCAGATTAAAAGGAATGGTAGAACCCACACTGTATTATCAGTAATTTGTTAAAAAAAAAAAAAGAAGAAGAAGAAGAAGAGTCATGGTAGATGGGAAGAAATATGGCAGCCTGCCTAAGTGATAGGTAATTATAAAGGTGAGTAATATGTATACTCCATTGTTTGATGTGATTATATAAGGTAGAGACCTTCAAGTAGCAACATTAGATTCAGATTAGAGATTCTCAGAGGGACAAAGAAAAACAAACTAAGTGAGCAAGCAGTGTATGGACTTATTTACTGACTATTTCAGTTATGAGTCATAGCCAAATATCCATAAGAACAGAGTATCTAAAGATGATCAGTTTTTTCCACCCTAAATGTTTTCAGACCTGTAATTTTGACAGGTTCTATATTACATTAAAACGATTTGGTTGTTTTACATTTTCAATCTTCTGGCTGTATCTATAAAAAAGCATTTCAATCCATTTCTGGCTCACAAATAATATTAACCTATCATCCACTTCTGTGTATTTGTCTCTATGCTGGATTCTGAGTGAAACAGGAATCAATAGGAAATGTAGCTGGAGAATGACTTTCCTAAGCAGAATTCATTCGGCCTAGGGGAAATGGAGTGAAAGTAACTGTTGAAAATGTGTTCAACTTAGCAAGTTTTTTTGTTTGCTTTAATCCTTTGCCCCCATAAGATTCATCAGTACACTGAGAAAATATGCTTTGTTAACCCACAAGCAATCTTCCAAGCTGACAGTGGAGAGTGAGTATAGGAAAGGGTATTAATCAGTCAGGGGGGTTACAGAAAATTGAGTTGCCCTGGCACCAGCCCAGTGCTGCTTACATTCTCATCCATTCAATCTGAAATGTTTCCATCAAGTCTGGAGTCAATATTGTGTACCAGGTAAGATAAAAGAAAGCCAGAGGATCAAATTGACCTAGGGTAGCTGCCAGAAATAAATAGGATAGAGAAAGTGAGATAGCATAGAGAAATCTGCCTTCGAAGGAGAAGTAGGTACTACTAATACAACAACAACCCATGGGAGGGAAAGGATCATGGGGGCCCTTAAATTAAGAGGCTTGTTATCCGGAAGCAGAGTGCTGATTAAAAAGACAACAAACTGGTACAGAAAAATCAGATCCAGCATGTGGAGGGCCAGTTTCTGTGCAGTTATAGATTCAATGCAGAGAAAATCAGTGGGGTGATTACAGAATCTGCAGCCACTGTGGGTTTCTTTGGCAGCCATCATGTTGGTAGGCAGGGAAGAACATGCACTGATTTAAAACAAATAAAACTTTTTAAAGCCTCAAACAGATAAAAGCATTTACAGGATCTCATTGGATACTCATAAACAAAGCTTATGCATAGCCAAGAAACTGTGAAGTCATTCCCCTCTTTCAGTTTGGCATGCGTCGTACCCTATTACATTACCTGGATTCACACCCTGAAGGGGAAGGGGATTAGAGAAGAGCCTATGAGAAAACCGTGTAACACTTCCAAGGCTAGATTAGAAAAAACTAGGATTAGCAGGGAGACTGTGGAATGATGTGTTTCTTTCTTATTAGGCAAGGAGACCAGTCTGGATGGTCCTGGGCAATAGGACAATCATCACCTACCATTATTACTGCCTTCCTTAGGTGTCAGGGCTCCCTTTCCAATATAAATGCCCTAAAAGGAGTCATTTTTTTTTCTTGAAACTTTTTTAAAAAATCTACTTATACTTCTAACAGAGTCATCAATTAGCCATTTGAAACCAGAAAAAGATATAGAATTGGTGCCTAAGGGTGTGGTCTTCCAAAGGGAAACTGGCTGAGCATGTAGGAGATGGGGGCTTGGAGTTGGCCCATTCATGTCTGAGCAGGGGGACACAGGCTTAAGCTGAAGCAAGGGAATTACATTACATCCCCCCTGGGGAAGGTCTTGGGCACTAGAGAGTCTGTTGCTAGGAGTGTGTAGGTGTGCTAATAGAGGAGAGCAGAGGGGTAGTGGCAGAACCAGGTGACGTGAGAGCCGTTTCCAGAGCTGACACCGTGTTGCTGATCTAGCTGGCTTCTAACTACTGTGGAATATTGCTCATCTTCATGTCCAACTGGCATTGCTTGCCGTTTGAGGACACCTCAAAGCAACAGCTGGTTTCCCTCTCTCCATGCCAGTGAGACTCTGGTCTGTCTTTGGCTTCTGTGAAGGAGTTGGAACCGTGCCCCTACTCAAGCTCGCTGGCACAAGAAACATGCTCGTCTGGAGGGTGAACCTCTGACAGCAGCTCGCCTGGCAGCTTAACCTCCCATCCTGTTGTCTTCTGCAGGTGATTAAAGCCATCGAGGAAGGCTATCGGCTACCTCCGCCAATGGACTGTCCCATTGCCCTCCACCAGCTGATGCTGGACTGCTGGCAGAAGGAGAGAAGCGACAGGCCTAAATTTGGGCAGATTGTCAACATGTTGGATAAACTCATCCGCAATCCCAACAGCTTGAAGAGGACGGGGACAGAAAGCTCCAGGTTGGCTATGCTTACCTAATAGTGATGGATGAGGCAGGGGACTGGAGCTGGCAGACCAGTGGTGACTCAGTTTAGTTCCTGACTTTTCTTCAATGGCCACTTCATAGCTCTGTATAATCTGGGCAGCTTCTTTCTCAATCAGTGGAGTATTTAAGACAGTTCTCTCCATCATTTTGAACAGCCTCGTGCCTGTCAGGCCTCAAATAGTGGTAAGAATTAAAAAAAAAAAAAAAAAAAAGAAATAAAGTGTTTCTTTTATGATGCTGGCCTTGAAAATTTAGGAAGAGGGATGAAATGTAGTCTTAGAAGACGTTTAGGTAAGTAGATGCTATGTTTTGAAAAAGGAAAAGAAAAAAAAAATAACATTGAAATAGTGAGGAATTAAGACTGGAGGATAGGTCTCTAAACTCTGCAATTTTAAGTCAACTTACCAAGTGTTTGTACCAAGAGAGCCATGAGGTCTGTTTTTTCTGCTTTCCCCTTTCTGAATCTTGCAGAGCAGGGTATAGGAACTGGTAATGTTGCAGAGCATGCAGATGCATGTTAAAGAAGGGGTTTGAAAACCAAAATGATTGGACCAGCTGTGAAGAAGGTGGTCATTTCATTGGGAGAAGCAGCAGGAGACACATCAGTCTACTAGGAACCTAGAGATACATAATTGCTATGATTCACTAGGAAGCATTTTCTACATAGAGTCTGGGCTTTCCTGCCAACAAATTTGGGACACATAGAAACAGTCCCAGCCTGGAGATGTCAAAGAAATCATTAGGGGAGCCTTCAATGACTAGGAGAATAGTAATGTGTGTCTTTGCCAATTTGTGACAACAACAAAAATCTATTTTGGATTAAGAAACCAACAATGATAAGACTAGTGACCCAGGCCTGTGTGAAGTGAAGTGCCTATGTGCCTCCAAATTGGAGCTTGTCTTTCAGCATGACCTGGAGTCAGAAACAGAGGGGCAGTCCTCTGAGTCCCTATGCCCAAGGCCTTGTAGTGTTTGCTGGCCCTCTGGGTCCTCCCATCTTTCCACTGAAAATTTAGCTTAAATGTCCTGGAAGAGAAGGACACACTTGTGATCACAACACGTGAAGAAGAATTTGGAGTAAATGGCAAAAAAAAAAAAAAAAATTCCTCTCTTCTCTAATCTTTCAAATCCCTCCCATTGGCCACTAGACTAAAACCATAGCAGCTGTGCTCTTTGCAAACAACATTGAAAAGGGCTGAATTCACATCTTACCTCTGCCATGTGTTATCAGGAAAAAAAGAAAAGAAAAGAAATCTACCATTTCTGGGCTATTTTTTGTTACTCTTTTCTCTGAGAGGGTAAAATAATTTACTATGAGCCCTCCTTTCTAGGGGAATCCAGCCTCTTCAATTCCAAGGTAAATCTCCTCCAGCTGTTAGATCTTCAGCCACAGAGCCCAAGCATTCTGCACAAAATTAGGAAATGTCATGCCCTTCCACAAAGAACACAAAGCCTTCCAGAACAAGCTTGAGAAAGACCGATAGAGTTAATTAATATGAGTGAAGATATTTTTATCCTAAGTTCATGTTGATCTTGTCAGGCACTTAGAGCCTATATCTTACTCTGTCTGTGTACATGGCTTAAAGTTGGAAGTAAATACAAACTATCGGTCATTATTTACCAACAAATATTGCTATACATCTAATACTCAGCTAAATAGCTAAAATTCGACATGATAGTATTTGTCACTAACTCAGAATGGGAGAAGAATTAAATTTTGACTATTCTCTCTATGAACATCTGCATAATTTTACTCAGAAAATTAGAAATAATGGACACAACAGAAAGGTCAGACAGGCAAACTATCATTTGGACACAAAATTGAGAAATTAAAACATAGTCTTTGTTAAAATATGTTAAAAGAAAGCATGCATATCAAAATAACATCGAAAATGAAATATTCTAAAATGAATTTAAAATTGGACTACTTCTGCTATTAGAAAATTAATCAAGACATTATATTAATTTTGTTTTTTCAAGAAACATTTTTTTTTGTTTAAGAATTCAGTAGTATGAGGTAATTCCAATTTAAATGTTCGTACTCAAGTATAATCTCAAATGAAAATCAGGACAAAATGTTAGAATCAAACACAGTTTGTGATTTTCAGGGAAAAGAGAAGTTCAAGAAAATATAATTTAACAAATAACAGTATTGCTATGTGAGTAATTATAGTAAAGGTGTTCTAAAATACCTCTTGAAGACCGATCCTATAGTTATTAAGTAGTTTGATGATGAAGATGACTGTAATTCTCTAAATAAATACTTTTCATAAATAGGTGATTTATTGTACATCAATATCAAGAGGAACAACAGAATTCCTGCCTGTGTTGTTCTTGACAGTGATCTAGTATAAAACACCTGGCTTGAGAAATATGTAAACTAATAAATAAGTTAATAAGAAGTTCTTTGAATCTGTTGAAATCGTTATTCAGGAGCCCAGCAAAGAAGCACATTCCATAATCCAAACAGTGATCAAAGTGGCCATTCTTCCTGCCAGTCTTGGCACACGTGCTGGTCAGGCATGGGCTGATTAGAGGGGATTAACTCCCTGCTGGCCTGAGTTTGTATGAGTGCACCCGCCTGCCTGCAGACCTGGCTGGAACCATGATGGACTTGAACCCTTGCTGTTCCCGCCACTTCGCTCAAGACTGGCAGGTTGCAGGCTTGCAGTTTTCCTTGCTCATACTTCAGTAAGGTTTCCATAGTTGCTGAACCTAAGCCCATGATATTCAGAGCTGGCAGGGACTGAACAGGCTTCAACCACAAGAGCTCCCCCAAACTTTACCCCAAGCAAGGGTGTGAACTGCTATAAGAGGACCACATAAAACAAGGGCAGGAAATGGAATTAAGAATGAATAAGAGCGATGGATACATACTTTAGCAGCTTTGTGAAATAAGGGCAAAAAAATCACATGGTTCCCTTTGACCACAGTTGTTCTGTTTAAAACCTCTTGGCTTTTTAGCTCCCCTTGCCTGTTTTAGCCTTCCTGTCGTACCCATGGCGCCTGTTCATTTATGCTCTCTTGTTCTCTTTCCAGGCCTAACACTGCTCTGCTGGATCCCAGCTCCCCTGAATTCTCTGCTGTAGTATCTGTGGGCGATTGGCTCCAGGCCATTAAAATGGACCGGTATAAGGATAACTTCACAGCTGCTGGTTACACCACCCTAGAGGCTGTGGTGCACATGAACCAGGAGTAAGTACTCAGCGATGTAACACCAAAGGGTAAATCTAGATTTAATAGTATTTTCCTTTTATTTTTTTTTTGTTGTTTTTTTTTTTTTTCTTTGAGCTCCATAATCAATAATCATCCTACTCATTAAAAAGAAAAGAAAAGAAAACTGGAATGTCTGCCATCCTGATTGAGTGTAATTTTACACAGTCTCTATATAGCACCTACATTGTTGCATTGAATTGATTGATTAAACATTTTAATACACCTGCCTTGTTGTGCTGTATCAATTGTGGTTGATTCAAATGTGTGTCTGCATGAAGTCAGGAAACCCAGCTTCTCAACCCCCTTAACATTTTCTCTCCCTCTCTTTATGTCCTACCTACAGCGACCTGGCAAGGATTGGCATCACGGCCATCACACACCAGAACAAGATTCTGAGCAGTGTCCAGGCCATGCGAACCCAAATGCAGCAGATGCACGGCAGGATGGTCCCTGTCTGAGCCAGTACTGAATAAACTCAAAACTCTTGAAATTAGTTTACCTCATCCATGCACTTTAATTGAAGAACTGCACTTTTTTTACTTCGTCTTCGCCCTCTGAAATTAAAGGAAAAATTTATCTGCAGCGTCGCTTGGTGTACAGATTGCTGAAACTGTGGGGCTTGCAGAAATGACAGCCGGTCACTGGAATTAGACCTGGAACAAATTGTTTCTCACCAGTACTTAAGTCCATCACCAGTCTGTAAAATACGTGTACCTATATAAATAGATCTCTGCCTCTGAGTTTTGATGCTGTACTTGCTGCCAGACCCTGCGCTGCTCTGAGATGTCCTTGACCCTCCCTCCATTTGGAATTACAACTGCAGTATTTTGTTTGTGGCATAATTGACACTCGTTTTGCTCAACTGGAATTATGACCATGCCCAGGAACATTTTTTAAAGGACTCAGTTGTAGCATTTAAAGCTTTCTTCAAACCACGGGAAAAGACCTGGGTGAAAATCTTGTGGCTCACCCATGCAGCCTCCTCAGGGCTCACATCACCTGGTAGATTCCTGTAACAATGGGGGCTGGAAAGAAAAGAAAAGTGGATATATAAAAAAAATTTTCAAACCCCATAATCCCTAACTGAACAATTGAGGTCTGTTTCTTTGGGCCTGAGGCTGTGCCATATAAAGTCTTACTTGGGACCCTGCAAACTTATAACTACCTTATGGATAGTGGGCTGTGACAATCTTGACTAGGAAAATTTCATACTACCCTCCTTTAAAGAAGCAATCCCAAATCTACAAGGTAAGTCAAAAGAACCAGCGACAAGTCTTTCTCCAATAAACCCCTCCCTGCCCTTGAATTTTTTCGGTAAACTTTATCTCATCTGAAACACTGTTCGGAAAATATTCTTTCTCATCTATCAGATAGGGTTGGGTTCTTTCAGGATCTCAGTCCTTTCTTGACAGTAGGAGTGGAGACCCAAACAGAAAGACGCTCCTGATGTTCTTCCTCGGGGAAGTGAAGTCTGTATTACACGAGGTGAGGTCAGGTTCAGGAGGGTGAGACCCAGACCCACTGGCTGTGGGTTCTCTCAGGAAGGTTCCTCTTGTCCTTTGGTACCTCTTGTTCAGGCTGTGCCTGTTAGTGACTGTCTTATGGGTGTTGGGCAGGAACCTCAGGAGCCTTTCTCCCCAATGGCTAGATCATGGGCCCATCCTGTGGAGGGTTTGTTTTGCTGGAGAAGCATTGGGAAGTCTTTTCTTTAGCCTCCTATGCTCCTAAAACCCTTTACCAGACAGGATTAGGCAAGGAGATTTGTCTTCAGCCTTGACTTTGTCATTAGTGCACTAAAAATGCACTGTTCATCCACAAGCCCACAACTTTTCTTTTATTCTCCAGAATTTTCTTATTGAAACAGGTAAATTAAATGGCTTTGTTCATTCCTAGAAGTAAAAGACCTAATGTTGGACTGGGAAAATGTTAACTATTTTTTAAACTATGTTTTTCACTTTTAAATGAAAGCTTGGCTAATTTTAATGACCTTTTTTTTTTTCCCTCTCTCTTTCAGTTTTATCCCGAAAGCTATTTCTTTCCAAGCAAGGAATGTTTGATGCTGTCAAACCATGACAGTTTAGTAAAAACCTTTTTTGCAACATTAGTTGTAAAAGCATTTCTGTTCAGAAAGAATGTGAAATTTGTTTCTAAAACCAGTCCAGCAATTTTTATTTTATCGCCATGCTTGCTGAAGTCTAGGAATTCTGGATGTTCATGTTAAAAGTTGACAAATGTAGGCAAATGATTCTTCTTTTTATTTGCTTTTAAAATTTTTATTTTTTCTTTCAGCAAAGCTGTGGAGTATTTTGCTTTTAATCTCTACAGTCAACAGCATTATGAAATTAGACTTTAAGGAAAAACAGAATGTTAACCTTGCATTCATTGAATAATTAGAATTTTGGCATTCTTTAAAGTCAGCAACTTAGGGCTTGAAGTATTTTTCTAAACATTAAACATACTCAAAGCAGAACTTTTCCAAAGAAAGGGAAAGTTATCTAACAAGTCATCATCTGTTCTGAGGCAGTAGTTTTGCCACTGCCCAGCAGGTACCTCCAAATGAAATAATCAGGTGGAACATGAAATCCTATGTCATTCAAAGGTCACCTTCTGAACCTTGCTTTTAACACATTCATTTGTTAGGGTCAAGACCAATAGAAAGACAAAAATGGATTTTCCAAGTGTCAAAAATAATATCCAGTAGCAATAAAAGCCTTTCCTACCCCCATTCCCTCGCTGCAGTTTTAGAGGAGTAATGGCAGAACAATAGAACGTTCCAATGTTTCCTGAGGCTGGAGCCAGACCCTGGCATCCGGACAGCTATGAATTCTAAAGCCAACCCAAATGTTGACACTGGGAAGTTCACCCCACTTTTCTTTATAACTCAGTTCTTCCGCCTGTGAACTAGAAAGCTAATGACACCTTAGTAATAACACCTTTCTCACAGCCTGGTATTGTCCTACGTGTACGTGAGATGTTCTCAGGGAAACAGTGTGCTCCGCAGCTTCGGGCACCCTTGTATCCGCCCAGCCCCAGTGCTACTCCTCTGTCTTTCTCCTGTGTTCCTGGATGTTTTGCTGCCCATGCCCCAGTGGGGTGAAGTGCGTTTCTGTGGCCGGGGCCATGCGCCTGAGGCGCCTTCACCTTAAATACGTTTATGAGCCTGTAAATGTGGGAATACCTGAAAGGTGGCAGTCCTATCTAATTACACTCAAAAGGATTGGCATGCATATTTTAGCCTTGAAGTTTATGAAATTACTATTTCATAATTGAAAAGAGTGAAAAGCACAAGTGAAACCCCACTTGGATGCAAGCAGCGGATGGGCAGGATCTACTGAAGTCTGGGTAGTTGACTTGCAGGAGCAGCACCTTGTTTACTTAGTCACTGTGGATTCTCTTTTAACAACTGTGACCCCCTTGTAAGCCAATTGCTTTATCCAAGAAATTACCCATGATAGAGGAGTTGCCCTAATTCAAAGGAGACGGGCTTATGGTCTCTACTTTTCTTTTGCGATCAACTAGATAGACGCCTTCACATTCCCACACTTGTAACTTCAGGTGTCCAACCATTTTCATAGAAACAGAAATCCCCACAATGCTCACTTAACACTGCAAATATATTTACATAGTAGATATTTTATTCCAGGTGTTAAGTGAAGAAGGGGCTTGGCAGATGGGAAAAGAAAGTTATAAGACCCCTCTTTCCTTTGCAAGAATGAAATTTCTTGTAGCAAAAGAAGTTCTTCATCAAAAAGTTTGCCTCTCCCCCTAGCATGATTGCACTCTAGAGTTTTAAGGTCAAGTTCACTTTCTCCTTGTCCTTCACATAAATGCATGCTTGCCGGGTGAAATTCCTGCGCATTCAGGTTTCAAAAATTACATTTGATGAGCTTACTGATTTCCTCAGAGGAAAGAATTAGAAAAATATATCCGATTCTGTTTCTTTTCTTCTTTCATTTTTCATAATTTGTCAAAATGAACAACCTTAGTACCTTCAACTCACTTCTTTTTTATTAACACATGTTAATTATACATATTAGTGAGATGCCATGTGATATTTCCAAACATGCACACAGCGTATGCACTGATCAAATCCAACTCCCCTTTTGGCACCCTTCCTTCTATCCTGAACAAGTGACTTGAAGATATTGGTGGTTACACCCTAGCCCACATTTAAAATTTTCAGTAACTATAAAAAATATTCTATATGAATAATTCATAAGGCTTTATTTCTGTCTCTCCAAATAGACTACGTTTTTTTACATGTTTAAATATGATCATTTAACTCAAAGAAATTAAATTTAATTATTTCTTCTTATAAACACATACCTACACAAAAGAAAGAAACAATTGATGGATTTAATAAGCCAATCATCTGCAGTAGTGCAGTGCGCTCTCACTTCCCGCTCTCCACTTAAAGCCAGTGCTATGCAAGGCCCCTCTAATGGATGCAGTCCAAGAAGAACTTTGATGGGAAATAAAAGGCCAACAACTGCTTCTTTTGGTTTGAGTCAATCCTTTGACAAATGAGAAGATGGTGAGGAGTCTAGAGGGTTCCTTGCTTTTTTGTCAGCCTGATTTGATTCTAGACGGAGGCCTGGGCATTTATCTGGGTTGTGGCTGATGGGTTCTTGGTACGCCAAGGTAGGCTGTATCTCTCACCTCCATCACTGACATCAGCAGTTTCTCCAGGTGCTCTGGCCCCAATCTCCTTTTGCTGTCTGTTTCCCAGCAGAATACATGGATCCTTCACTAAATAAGATGCTCCCATTTATCAGAAGTTACTTTTTTTTTTAAGGAAAACACCTTTTTTTTTTTAAATTTCCAATCATTAGTGATGACTACAAGCGATTGTGGACTGAAATAAGCCACGATCTTCATTTCAAAGAGTCTGTCCATCTGACATAGTGATTCAGGAGTGGCTGTAGACTCTGGCTTTGCAGGTTCTGATCACAGCTTTCAATGTCAGAGTATATGACCTTGGTTACACAGGCCTCTCTGTGCCTCAGCTTCCTCATCCATACAATAGGTTTACATAGAGCACCCGTCAGAGTTGTTACCTAGTTGCTGACAGATATTATTTTTGTAATTGTCATTATTTTTCAGAGGAGGAAAGTAGGAATTCATTATGTCACGTCTAAACTACTTTCACTGAGCCACGCCAGCTTCTATAGACCTGTATTCTTCCACCCGATATTTGTTGACAGCCAACAGGGAATACTGTTGATGTGTTGTCTAAAGTGTTGTTCTCTTCTCTACAGGGAATAGAATCTGCTATCTTGGCCTCACAGCCCTTCCTGTTGATTACAAAGCCCTTGGAAGAAAACAGAACACGCCCTCCTCAGTTCCTTCCAAATGTGTTTCTTCTGCTTCTATTGTGCCAGTTCTGGGGCAAAGACACTGAAGAAACAGCATCGATACCTGGGAAGAATAAATGTCTGACTTTCCCATCTCCCTTCCCAGTGGAAAAGCAGCAGCATCGAGGTTCAGCATCTGTTCTCCAGTCGCATTGAGGAATGTACTGCCTCACGGCACCAGCTCTGCAGAGCCCTTGCTCCCAAACTCCTGGTTTAATTTATATGTATTTCCATATTTCATTCCTGTACGTCACGGCTGCATTGGTGTGGCAGCAAGTGACCAAAGGCTACAGGTTTTATTATGGACACCGGTCAGGTGCCACCATACAGAACAAAGCCAGTTCCCATGAGCTGCCTATGATATGCATTGCTGAAGTGACATTTTACCCAGGGTGTGCCATTGCAGTGATATAAATATATTTTTTTTCCTAGACTAAATATGAGCTGACTATCTCTTTTGATGTGTGTACATAGGTGTGAGTGTGTGTGTGTGCGCGTGCGAATGGGCGTGTGTGCGTGTATAACCTAATGCTTAGAACTGCCTGTGAATGTTGTGGAATGCTACACCTGGAAAGTTCTGGTTTCTCACCAGCTCCAAGATAAAGAACCATATGATGTATTGGGCCTGGAGACGGTGCCTGTTCCCTTGGGAAGACAACCTGGAAATGTTAAATGTCATGTATCTATATATGTATTTCGTAGCTGCCACACTAACCTTAAGAAGTAATTCCACAGCTCTGGATGGAGGCAATTTCACCTTATAATGGTGGAGTAATTTTAGAATATAAATACATTCAGGTGACAGCCCATCCATGAAATCACAGATTCTGATTGAACTCATCAGACTCACCAGTTCTCAGTGGAGAGAGAAGGGGAAGGAATCCGTCTAGAAGCCCCACGTGGAGTATAAGTAGCCTTTGTTTCCCTGCATAAATGGACTTGTTGAATGCGAACAAATATATGCAATTCATATACTTTTGGAGATGAACGTAGATATGTGTGTCAGCTTTGAGATGATGTGTCCGGATTAATACTTTGTCTCCCGATATCACAGAAAAATACATGCCAGTGACTCTTGAGGTTAATGTAGTTGGGATGAAATGGTCTCAAACAATTTCAGGTTCCCAAATTACATGGAAAATTCTCGAGTAATTCATATGCAGCTAACTCCTCTTGCCTCAAAAGGGTGTCAGTCTTCTAGAATCCGAGCTCCAGTATGTGAGGATTCAGTTCTGATATGATACGTGTACCAAACTCCAGCCAACATACTGCCATTTTAGATAATCCGAGTGGCTGCCTTGCTTATTCTAAGCCGTGGTTGCAGAAACTGTGGCCATTTATATAAGCTATAACATCAAATCAGGGGAAAATGATTCTGAACCATATATTGTTGAACAAGTAGAGGAAAATCATCAATAAATATTTATTGCATTCTGACAGGGTGTGTGGCATTGTATTCTCATAACTATGCCAGAGTGACAAAGTTAATTCACCCCTTTTTGGGGACCTTAATATATTTTTAAAGGGATGTGCCTATGCATTGATGCCTGAAAAATATGTATAAAGAAATGAGGATGAATCTCTGAGCAGGTCATCTTTCCCAGAGGTAAGGGTAGGGGTCCAACTTCTGGGCTGCGTCTGGCCCACAAGCAAGCACTGGTCTAGTGAGCTTAGATGCTACATCATTCTCAGATCTTCTATTAAGCAGAGTGAAGCTTTCCGCTGCACCAAATCAAATAGCTTCACCATGTGTCTGCAGGCTCCAAATTATTTTTAGCGATCTTATAAGTGAAATGTTCTGGTGTGTTTTAAAAAGTTACCTAAAAGAAGGGTGGTTCTCACTACACTGCTGGTGTGTGTGTGTTTTGAGACCTCGTATTCAATCTGTGAAGGATATGTGTATTAATCCATACACTCGTATAGCCTCAATATTTGTCTGAAAACACTTAAATTCTGACCAGTAAAGGAAAGTTCTAGAAGCAATATTTTCACTTAACATTGTCCAAACAACATCAAGCATTGATACACACGGAAGAGTGCATTTATTTTTTTGTATCACTCCAAGTATGTTGGAATATGCAAGGACTGTGGTTAAAATTAGAATGTATAAGGCATATTATAATTTAGTTCATACTGAAAAAGAAATTAACAGATCATTGATTGGTTCATTCATGCTCCAAAATTTGAGCAATCTTTTGAGTTAGTCATAGATTTTTCTATTTTGTTTTAATTTGTCAAGGTATTTTTCTTCCCTTCATGAACTTTAGGTACACATAACTTATGTCATTTATTTATGGTCTTTTATACCTAGTTTGTAAAATTGTAAAATAGCAAACTAAATGCAAAGAGTTTGCATTTGAAAAATAATAAAGTAGTTGCCGTATACAAACCTGGGATCTGGTTGTGTCTTTTTGATTATTTTTGCCATGTGTAGGGTACTTCTAAATTAATTAATTAATGGTTGTCATTTGATTAAAATAGAAAATCTTAATTTTCAATTGAGCATGCTTATTTAAAGGATAAAAAAACATTTTAACTTTTTCAATGGTTATTGTATTAGTTTATGGAATACAGTGTGATAATTCAATACGTATACCTGAGTATAAAAAAAAAAAAAACACATTAATTCTAATCTTTGTCCTGGAAAACAATGCAATAGAAATACTGACTTTGAGATACAATATTCTCATTCTATATTCCATTGTAATTAAGACTAAAAATTTTGGTTGGTTTAGGTTCTGCCCATTTATTATTTATGTGATCTAGGGCAAGTCTCTTGCCTCCCCTCTGCCTATTTCCTTGTTTGCATCTAAAAATAATAAAGAACTTTGTTTTCCTATATCATTATTACTGACCTGAAAGGCCAGCTACCAGTTTTTTTCCAGGGTCTTTTTACGTAGGATCCAAGGATCCTTGCAGGTACATTAGAGTTCCAAGATAGCCCCTAAAACTGCAAATGTTAAAATTATATCTGAATATGCAGTTTGATGGGGAGATTTCATAAATTTTATCAAATTCTAAGTTGATATGGGATAAAAATATATTAAAAACTGCAGTCTTAAGGATGAATGCTCTTACCATGATGCTATTTCATATGGTTAATGATTAATTAGCAGTCACTGTCAATTAAAAAAAAAAATTAGGCTCAAGACATCTCAGTACATTATATTAACCAAAGCCCTAAGAGCAGCTGGCTTAAGCAAGCATAGGCAGGCCAGTTATCCTTACCAGCAACATTTTTAAACATGGGTAATGAAATGAAAAGAATTTCAGAGTCTGGGTCATGTTTGGTTATTTTCTGTTTATTTCTTAAGTTTCCCTCTAGAATCAGCTAGAGTAATAGCTGTGTGGTAGTTTTCAGCATAAGTAGGTTTTGAAAGGGAATAGATTTGGAATTTTCTCCCTTGCTTGTTGAGCAAGACAAAACATCATTCCATATACATTTTTCTAGAAAGAGCTGATAGGATTGTATCAAATTTGCTACCTACAATCTTGACAGTAATTTTGAGATTGATTTTAGTGTAGTGTAATATGGAATTTTGTATTTGGGGAAATGAATGCCAACTTTTCTCTATAATAAATGACCAATAGTCTCAGTGGCTTAACTCATCAAAAACATATTTCTAGCTTACATCCCAACTTGATTAAGATCCAACTTGATTAAGAATCTAAGGATCTTCCTCGTCACTCTTTTCCAAGCAGTGACTGATGGATCCAAGTTCCTTTATCTCATGTGATACTGCCATATACAATATGTGTCCAAAGGTCATGACATAAGGGAAGACAGATGTGTTCACTTTTGTTGGAAGCTTTATGGCTGGACTTGGAAAGGGGATTTTGTTTCTGTTTTATCTCATTGCCCAGAACCCAATCACATGGTTCCAAACACAGGTGCTAGGATGCTGGGAAAAGCATAGGAAGAGAAACTGAAACTCAAGGAGCAAGTTGGTCTCCTGCACAAGTACGAAGGGGGACAGTGCACCTGAAGGAGGTCAGAGAGAGCTTCCCCTACAAGTGAGCACATCTCTGAGCTTTGAGTTTGACTTTGGTCCTCAAACGTGGGCAGGGGTCATTTCCCAGAGGTGCCAAAGCAGGAGCTGTGCTGAGAAGTGCTGTACCCTTTGTGTCTTCACCCTTGGATATCCAGATGCATTGGGAATTGACTGGATTTTCCTTTCTACGTGTGCAGATCTCCACGTCTTCTCTAGGCACAGCATTCCACTGATTCCTAGAAGTGCCTGGCTTTCAGGATTTCAATTGCCCTGGTCACTTAGGAAGGAAAGGAGTAGGAGCTCAGAGTAAATCATCCTTGGCCAGAGATTGGAAGAGTTATTTCTCCTCTAAAAAATAAAGGTACAATTGGAAAATGCAAAACCACACCACCTTAGCCCTTAGACCTCTATCAGATGGGCAAGACTTAAAGATTTGTTCTGAGACATCAAAAGAACTGGAGCTGGAACCCACACTTATTTTTTCTAGCATTTATAAATGACCCCATCCAAGGATGGTGCTAAGCTTTGTTTATTTCAATTCTCAAAAGAGCCCAGAAGCACAGAAAAGAACTTCTCTTGCCCTCATTTCATAGAGGAGAACTCTACAGAATAAAGAAAGGGTGGATGACTAGTATAAGGTCACCTAGGGTTGGAAGTTTGGATTTACACACCAGCAGCCAGACTCCTACAACTTGCCCCTGGATTCTCAGCCACCCTGACACTATATGGCTTGTCCATGTAGCTGTATCCCATCTGCTTCAACTGTTTGTCTGGGGCTTGTGTTCCAGCTTGACCATCCTAATTAGCATGATCTGTGCCATTGCTTTCTCCTTGGGCCCCTGCTGGCCTCTGCTGTTGCTAGATGGCTTGTTTTTGCCTAGTTGTTGGTTTGTTTTTGCTTTTTTTTTTTTTTTTTCCCTCTACACCCAGGGCCTCATACATACTAAGTAAACACTCTACTCCTGAGCCACAGCCCAGCCCATTTGAAAATTTTATCTTGAGACAAAATCTTGCTAAGCTGCTTAGGCTGGCCTCGAACTTGTACTCTTACTACCTGAGCCTCTCCCAAGTTGCTGGGATCATAAAAGAACACCTCCACGCCCAGCCAGGTGGACTATTTTTGACTGATTTGCCATGCTGTTTATTTTTGGGAAGCTCTAATGGAACAAATTATGACTTAGGTATAATGTTCATCTAACACATTGTTTTGTAAGAATCTCTGCCTTCTGCTGTTCACTAAAAGCAGAGTGTGATCTATTGCAGCTAAGATATTTCCATCTGATAATCAGGCAAGAGGTAGTGATTTTCTTTAATTATCATTCTCACGTTCTAAGCATAAAGCCATGGACGGCACTTCTTAGAGGCCATTCCTCACTTTGATGATGGCCTGTGACAAAGAAGCTAGTCATTATCCAAACAGAAACAAAAGTCAGGTCCCAAGACAAGAGAAAAATCAACTGAGGTACAGGCTGAGCATGATATAATGAAGGGCTCAGTGACTTTCAAATCGTGTGACTTGGATAAGTCACTTAACCTCCCTGAAACTCAGCTTACTCATCTTTAAAATAGAAGTGAATTGCCAGCCTCTTGGGAGAAATCAGTGCAATCAATTCTATGGGAATCGGCTAAAGTAAGAAGAGTGCAAACAGATGTCTACACAGTCCAGTCATGTGAGCGAGTGATGCCTTCCAACAGAGCCAACAGAGAACAGGTATTTGGTCATAACGTTAGGCTGATAAGACATTGATGAGCAGGTTGTGGTGGAGAGAATTCTACTGCCAGGTAAGACCAGATAATAGTGGTGTATTTCACAACCTGCTTCGAAGCTCCAGAGAACACCTTGGTATATGAAAGTTTCTGAAAAGTCCCATAGTAAAGAAACCCATTTTGCCAATTTAACTTAGCATTTTGTGACTATATTAGAAAATGAAATCCTTCTTTCTAACAGAAGAGTCAGATAAAACTTCTCTGAGGCACGTTTTGGAAATCTATTCTTCAGAGAGTTTCAAATGAAAAAAAAAAAAAAAAACCTAATTGAAAGAGACAAACAAATGCATCCCACGTTGCACAGATGTTTAGGTCAACACCAGAGCTCAAGTATGCTGAATCCCCATCCACTGTGCCTTCCACCGCCACGCCCCAACATGTGTTCCAAGTTCTTACTAAGTTTGTAGCTGAATAGAGATTGGCCTTTTTGCCTTGTGGTCCAGTGGCTGTTGTATTTTTTAAAAGAACACGTGAGATGCAGAGCAAGGGTTGGAGAGATTGTGCTACCAGTTGCAAAACGTGACCATCAAATTCTGATTTCAAAGCCAGCTTAGGAGGTTGTACAACAGAGACTGCACAATGTGTGCCAAAGTCATGACCTGTGCTAAGATGTCTGAGTTCTTCCAGTCACGGTCAAGAACCAAATGGATTCTGACAGTGAAAAAATGCACCACACACTTAAATCAACAACCTAATTAAGACCTGTAGCTGTATCGTGGGGTTTGGCCTCAGTTATTTTACCCTTTCCCTTTGGAGGAAGTTCCCTGAGCCATTGACTGCTCCCAGTTGAGGGGGTTATATGCCACTGACATATCTTATTTCTGGCAATCACCCTAGACATAATTCTTTGTTTACAGCACTGCAGTAGAAAACTTGATGAATACTTCCAAGAAAATAGAATTAGGACCCAAGAACCCAGTTAAAATCAGCTTAGTAGAACACAGACATTGCTTTGTGTAGGGCTGGAAAAGATAGCCATGAGAGAAAGTGGCTTTATCATACACTCAGAGAAACTATATATTATACCCATAATATGTAAAAGGCAATTATGGCCTGCTAATCTGCAGTGTATCACTACCTAGCAATCAGAGTGACGTACTCTAATGAGACCCATGTTGTTTGTAATCAGACTGGCATTGCTTATTCATATCTCTATTCCATAAGATGCACTTTTAAATGGCTCAGATTGCACCAGATGCTATAAGAAATAGCGTTCCATTCTATTCCATTACCAGCATTTTTCCCTCTTCCAATTAGCATAATTTAAAATCAGCCAGAGGCAAATGTGAGGGGCTGAAAAGTTGCAAAGAAGTTCAAGAAATACTTAATAGAAAAAGGCAAGAAGACACTCATGTGCAACCATTTTTATATGGGCAGGTGAACATTGCAATTAACTGAGTTCTTCTTCTTTAAATGGCTCAGAATTTATTTCTGTGACTTATTGAAATATTAGAGTCTCTCAGGGGGCTAATTGCCCTGTAGGTTCTTCTTGCTTTTGCATTATCATGTGAATGACATAATAGAATCACTACCTCATTTACCATTCAGTTAAGGTTTAATTGAGTTCACCTTTTTTTTTTCTCCCCTCAAAATGGTGAGGAACTTATAGAATCAAAACAAATTCTCATTTGTGAAATGAGAAGATATTCACAAATTGCCTCTTTATAAGTCAGGTCCTGGCTGCTTACAAAATATCTGACGTTAAAGCCTGAACTAACATAAAGAACATGGTTTTCCTGATGCAAACTGCCATGATGCTAGAAACAGGACTTGCTTTTAAAATAAGAATTGGCATCTAAAATTGAGAGGCTAATTTTCCAATGATTTGCATTCCCAGGATCCATCCCTAACTCTAAACGTACTCTAATAGGCCAGAACCCCAGAAAACATTGACCCAGTCACAGATTCCGAGGTGGTCCAGAGTGACATGTGAATCTTGTTTTCCATGGCATGGGAAACAATCTGTCTTGTACCCTATCCTACCCTCGTATGAACACAAGGCACCATTCCCTCTGGCTGCCATTTGGTGATTGTGAGAAAAGCCAACCTTGGGATGGAGAAAGGATGAAGAGAATCTCAAAGAAACAGCTGGACGCCGTGGTGTACTGGAGCTGGCGTGGACAGCCTCCTCAGAGCTAATGGAGAAATATTCAGGAATCTGATGAGCCTGTTCATGTAATCTTGGTAACTTAAAATTGGTCCTTGAGGGGAAAGTTACATCATGAAAATCTACAAAACCTATACATCAGATCTGCTTCTTCTTTTTTTTTTTTCCTCTTCCTCTTCATTTTTTTTTTTTCCTCCTTCTCCTCCTCTCCGTCCCTACAAAGCTGGTTGTTAAACATTTATGAACTTTAAGCAGCTCGTATCTCTGGCTAAGCCCTGCCCGGAGCATGGCCTTCTCCTTTCCTTTCCATATTAGAAACTATTGTGTAAGTCAGTTGACCCAGATTTGCTGTTTCTGTTAACCAGAAGCATATCTACCAGGGCCTCCAAGGTTCTCCATAGTAACAAGAGCTACCATTACGCAGCTTTATGAAGTACCAAGAACCGGTGGCTACTAATTCACTTTAGCTCAAGCACACCATTTATCTCCACAAAGAAGGTACTTTTATAATCTATAATCCATAAAGAAACCAAGCCTTAGAATGCAAAGCCTCTTATCCGTGCTTCAAAGAGAACTACTTATGGTTTTCCAAATGCACAAAGCTTTTTCGGGGCTTAGGGCCTTACCTACGATGTTTCCTGTTCTTATAGACCATGTCCATATGATTAGGTGCAGCACACCCATAAGGATCGTGACTCAGAGCCTCATGGAGGTTTTTGTCATTCTCTGGGCTGGGTGACCACTCTTCTCCCTATGTGTTTACCTTGTTTAAAGTGATTTTTAATTAGATAAAATAATGTAGAGTACTTATTCATTTTCTTAGTGCTTTTCCCTGATAGGTGATTCTAGTAGAATCTATAGAGTCTAAGATTGACAAAAGCAGGAATCTTATCTTTTTCTTGTCTATATCTTCATGCCTAAGGCTGTGGTTGTCACAGGGTAGCTACTCAATGGGTGCTGGCTAATTGACTTGAATGAATGAATGAACCCTTGCGATTTGTCTTTATTTCATTGAAATTCAAGGAAAGAAGAAAAAAATAGGCTGGTGTTACTCAATAGCATATATTCTTATATTATATGGGTGAATCTTCATAAAGTTATCAAAACTCTTCCTTCATTTTCCCCTCATCTTCAAATCACCATCTTCATCTTCACATATGGTCTTCCCAGGTCTCGGGCCCATGGAAGAATACATTCAGAGATATTGGAAAGATCAGTGGCTTTTGTGTCATGAATTTTAGGTCTATAATTTACTGGCTATGTCATCTTAGAAAAATTCTTTTTTTTTTCTCCCATAAAGAGGGAAGATAATTTCCAACATGTAAGGTTGCCAGGTGAAAGTTAGTAGTTGGTAAATCCAGCTGCATGGTAATGGGCATTTAATAAATGGTAATTCTTGATCTGCATGCTCCATAATCTTAGTCACATTGTGATTTTTCCCCCCTGAGGTCTATAATCTTAGATTTAGTATCTGATCTTCAATTTACTTAGTTTGATATTATTATTGCACCCTATTAATCTTAATAATAATACATAATAATAACTACAAATTATGCCTAGGGCAACTGGAAGTAAAGTGTTTTAAGCTGAATCTCTATCATCTATGGGTCTGAAAGACGTTTCTGATATTTAGAGTTAGGTCATGACTTTTCTTTGGTCCCTTCCATTTTTTTTTTTTTTTTTTTTTTTACATAGATCCAATGTATACGTATGTTCTCATGTAGGAATTGCTTGTATGCATCTGGTATGTATATGCCAGTACGTGAATTTATGTACATACGTGAGAAACTGTCCTTTTATCCACAGGCGATCAGGATGTGAGACCTGGATGTTACCAGAATGTGTAACAAAAGCAATCATACTTTGTCATGTTCTTGTATTTCATTCTTAAAGAAACTCTTGAGGGAGATGGGCTGTTCCTAGTAGTTTGGATGGAGTTACTTGTGTACTATAGGAGGTTTTAAGATTGAACAAGGCAGATTTTGGGAAATATCTCTGAGTCTTGTAAATGTCATGTTTGAGCCATTGGAATAGTCTATATCAGCTGGTTGATAATTTTTTGCTCTGAATGGAAGGCTAGCCACTTTGAATCACTCTAGAAGGAAGAGGTTGCAGGACTGGACGTGCTCTGGCCCTTGGATTGCTGGAGAGGACATTTTTTCTTTCATGAGGCCCTGGAATCAGGCTTGAGAGCATCTGGAATATTTCCAATGGTGAGAGTCAGTGGCTGTTGCTCAGAGGAACAGTCTAGAAGACAGGCAGCTTGACCTAGTAAGGAGAACTGGTTTGTATACGATGGTGGCAATTGCAAGCTACTTCTGAATCTCTAAAGCTCTGTTAAGTCTGGGGTAAGCCACGTCCTCCCTAATCCTGTCCCCATTGTGATTTGGAAAATTGTGTAAATGCACAGAAAGAACAAGGAGGAGTCAGTGGGGGGCTGTCATGAAAAATAGCTGAGCACTGTGGGTAGTGCAAGGGATCAGAGAGAAGGATTGACAGATTGTTCAGGACTATGTGAGACAGGAGACTGAGAAACTCTTGGAAGACTATCTGCCACTAGTAGCTTGAAGAAAGTTGGAACCATGAAAAGAGAATGCAACATTTTATAGCTACTCGCTGGTGAGATCGGTGATTTATAGGTTGTACATGTATTTCTTATCCTATTTAATTCTCAATGATCAGGTTGCAAGTATTATCCCTTCTATTTTACCACTATGGAAAATGAGAATTAAATAGATTAAGTGCTTTCCCAAGTCTTAACTGCTTGTAAAATGACTGTACTGAGATTTGTGTTATATTCATCTGCAACCAAAGTTAATGCACTTTCTAGAATTCCATGAAGCCTCTTAAAGGAGTGAAGATACAACTGGAAACAAATGTGGTGTCCTGGTTAATTTCCTGTGGCATTTAAACAAAGGGTGGCAGTGAAGTGTTGCTATCCTTATGTTTTAGTGGTTCTTTTAGTATAAGTTGTCTATCATTATCATTGTCTGTCCAGATGTCTTGACAGAAGAAAGAGTTGGATATAGGTGAAATTTGTGTTTTCATGAGAACCAGTAACATTTCACATCTTAAGTAACACTTTTAATTCTCAGGTCGATATCCTGAAATTGATTTTTCCCCTAGTGATAGAAAACCTACTTAAGAGTAGCATTCTCTGCTTGATGTCATTGAGAAGAATATTGCGCAGTTTAGAGGATGCTGCGTCTGGCCTGAACTCTGCCACAGAGCTTTGTGAGCATGGGTACATCTCACATGACTCCTTATTTTAAAACCAGGACTTTGTAATCTCTAATGTGTTTCAGCTCTATGATTCAATGTGTGTCTTAAACTCTGTGGTTGCTGGGTATGAGTTTGTGAATGCAAGAACGCTTAGGCAAAGGTGCAGAAAGGCAGCACCTTCACTTGGCAGATACACACAAGCACTTCTCTGGCAGTTGTTACAATATTCAAATGCTCCCATGCTACTTAGTAAGTGGTGGCTCATCTGAAGCATCTGCCTTACTCCAGCTCTCCTAATGACACCCCCATGCAGCCGAGTCATGGTTCTTCATAGAAGTTTTTTTTTTTTTTTTTTTTTTAAGGTTTAAAACAATTTCTCCCTTATAAACCAACCATCATCCCAATCAGAGACTTGGGGGAGAGTGCAGGTAGAGGAGAAAGCAGTGGCTATTGTGCTAGCACTGGAGGGTGATGAGGTGGACATGAAAACTTAACATCATGCTGGACACCCACGATCTCTTTCTGTATCATCCTGTGTCCATTCTCTCTCCTTTTCCCTTTGTCCCCCCACCCCACTTCTTCTTCTTCTAGAAAAAGGAAAAAGAAGGTTTATTGCTTTGCTAGCAAAGGGGAAACACAGGAGACTCCTCTCCCAGAGCCTGTGATTTTGCCCATCAGCAGGAACAGGAGGCTTTTAAAGAGGTGATTTAAAGGCCACCTTCCACATGTTTTGGTTGGACTTGTAATTCACTTGTTAATTTGCGAGATAGTCATTTCTGATCTGGTACCATTCCCAAAGTCTGGATTACTTAGCACCTATGGTGGGTGTGTGCTCAAGGACAGACAAATCTGCTAAAATGGGGAAGAAAGGTAATCCTGTGTCCCCTGAGATTAGGGACAAGGAGAGATCAGGGAGGAGCGGGGAGAAAGGAAGAGAATCAAATATGTCCACTTTAAAAATAAGTTTCGGTGGCAGAGCAGCGAGGGTTATATTTAAAATGGAACACTGTTACATTTTCCCACTGTCAATTTCTACATTTCATTTCTATGGAAAAATGGGCAATGACATGTCCAAACTGCTTTCTGCTGAAAGGAAGTGAAGTTGGGGGAAGTAACCCAAAGTCCTTGTTCTCTACTAAGTAGGATGTGGATAGTTAAGGGCATTCAGCTTCAGAGCAGTCCAGAGGTCCATAGTGGCTGATGGCAGGTGACAGGACAAGGCATACAAAGGGCAGGACTTATGCTAAGACAGCAATAAACAAGACAGCAAAGTGCTATTTGTAAACAATTAGCATAAAAACAATTGATATTTTAGCCAGTCTCTGAAAACCATGGGGATGGTAACTCATGATCTTATCAGTGAAAAACAGATCGAGTTTCTTAATGAAGGAGGTTAGGAAGATTTGTAGGTCTATGAGATCAGACTCAAATTAACTCGGGACAAATTTGCGACTCTAGAGTCCTTTGTGATCATTATTATTAGGCACTGTCACACAAGAATCCTTCCTTTATAGCCTCTAGCTTTACTTACTTTTTGTAGGGCTGACACATGTGTGCATCTAAAAAAACACAGAATGCTTCATGAATTTTTGTGTCACCCTTGCGCAGGGGGCCATGCTAATCTTCTCTGTATTGTTCCAGTTTTAGTATGTGTGCTGCCAAAGCCAGCACTTCTTCTTTTCCTCTTCTCCTTCTTCTCCTTCTTCCCCTGCCCTTCTTCTTTTAAAATATGAGACTTAAAGGGGGAGGGGGAAATCAGTGTTTTCATGTTTTCCTGGATCTGTTACTTAGGATTCTCATCAGAACACAACAGTGAGTAGGTAGGTATCTGTCATTAAGATATTAGACTTCCAGTACTTTGGGAATAGAAACACACAGAAAAAAAAGCATTTCAAGTGCCATTAAGTGAACTCAAAGTGATTCTTGTATTCATTTCTCCATTCAAAAAATGAAGAAAATGTTCTGTGGTACTTTGGTTGGTAAAGAGAACAAGACACTCATAAATGTACCATCTTTTACTGATCTGCAGACAGTGTTCCTTGAAGAAGTAATCTAATAGTTCTCTCCTCCATTTAAGGACTGTACAAGTTTATACATTTCTAGATATTTTAAATAATTTGTCCAATGCCCCTTCAAATCCTTGAGACCCCAGCATCATTATTGCTCTTCCTGGATGGGGACTTAGGTGAACGGAAGTTGAGTGAGAACACTGGATGCTAACATATGCTTTGTTGGTGTGTGATTTTCTTTCTTATAAGTCAGCCTTGCTATCCCAAAAGCCCCCCCCCCCCAAAAAAAAAATTAAAACCCATGGCTTTGAGGTTTTGTTCCTCTGATTGACATTGGGTAACTTTCTGAAAGCTCTCTGAAGTTCTTTTGATAATCTATTGCTATTCTTGACAGAGTTTTATAGTTGATGACTTTGAAGCCCACTTATCTTCCTTAGCTGATTGAAGATGTTGCCGATATGCTTTCCTAATTAGTTTGTGAAGTGGGTGGAGTTGGAGCAAAGTCAATTCCATCCTGCTAAAATCTAATCAATGCCAGTTGACGGAACGACTTCAGTTTATTTAGCTGATTGACCCTCGGCTTCTTCAGAAGTTGTTTTCTCTTATTTTCAATTTTGATGATTAAAAAAAATGATTTAATTACAGCAGTCACTTCTATGTTGCTTGATATGTTTTCATGAAATTCTTCTCCACTTTTCCACCTTAGGTATAATTCATAAGGCATGCAAAGTGGTTCTGCTGAATCAATGATATTTGATGCTCCAAAGTAGAAATGAGACAACACAATTTTTTTCTTCTGACTTTTCATTCCCCTTGCTATGCAGACAAGTATTTATAGAAAGAAAAGACGGCCCAAATCTTTTGCAAAAATATTTACAGTGTACTAACTTTTGTTGCGATGTACTTCAAGGTTTTTATGATGCAGTATTTTGCAAAGCCTTTCACTGGTAGAACTTTTCTTATTGAAGTAATGAATAGAAAAATGGCGGTTCCTATTTATTTGAAGAAGAATTATTGTGACTGCTTGCCTGGGCATCAAGCTGAAATGCTTACAAAACCATTTCACATCCCAACGAACAACCAACCAAATTTTGTTTCTGTCAAAATAATAGAAACAAATGGTTCCAAACCAGAAATGCTGCTAGTAAATATTTTCATCAGCATCAAGCTCTGTGACTATTAAAATTTGTCCAAATTAAATGTTGATTTTTGAAACAAATGCCTTCTTTGTGAAATGCTTGCCAGCAAAGATACGGCCAACCCTGAGGGCAAGTTCACTTATGTGAAAGATATCGGATTCGTGAGAGCCCAGTGAAATGGAGAAAACCTCAGCAAACCTCTCCCTGAAAAATAGGAAATGTTGAGTCTACATAAGCATTGAAAATTTGTACTGAGTCTTACTTCAAATGCCTTTTTATTTTCTTCTTTTTAGTGCTGGGGTCTGAATGTAGGGCCTTGCACATGCTAAGCACATGCTTTACCACTGGGCTACACCCATAGCCACTCTAAATGCTATTTTGAAGAAATTTTATAATTAGCTAATGGGGAGTGTGGGCTGGCCACTATGGTTCAGATGTACCAAACTATCTTAGACAAGTCTCAAACTGAATTAGGGTCCTTGCTTCATTTTGATTAAACTGTCACATACAAACTGCATACAAACCACCTTTAAATGGAGACTATAGAGCAATAAGCCTTCTTTTCTTTCTCCTGCCCCCTGTAGGTTAGCTGAGCCTTTGCTGATCTGGGATAGAGCTGTCTGGCTTAGCTTTGCAGATGAAGCCCTTGCTTCCTTACTAGAGGCAGGAGACCTTCAGTAAGGCCAGGCAGACGCTGAGGGCTGAGTGCAGGACAGGTACTGAGACGGGTCTTCCTTCCCCTGCTCCCATGTGTTTGTATATCTCACGTTTCTGTCTCTTCTTGAACCAGACATTACATGAGGTATGTTCTTCTCATGGCAAAAGTAGGAAAGTGATAAGCCAAGCTGAAGCGTGTATGTGTATTTCAAATCACCACATGTGTCATAGAAACTCATATTATACTCATGAAAACAAATTAGTGGTTGAACAAGGGGTAGAGAGGTACATTTTATCCAGCAAGAGGTCAAGGCAAGTCGTGTGGATAGGATGGGGGATGGGTAAGAATATTATCTCTTGTCATAGGGCAAGGGACAAGTAATATACTCCCTCAACAACATTATTATCTACCAAAAGTAGCAAAGCTAGAAAATAAAATACCAGCAAAGTCATGAGTGCCGTAGATCATAACTAGTCTTTGGTACTCTCACGGTCCAGAGTAGCCACCTATGGAGATGAAAGAGCAGAGTCAAACATGGTTTGAAGAGAGGCCTCTTGCTTACAGTCTGTAGCCAGAAAGGAGTGTTGGCAAGATGGTGAAACAGTGGAAGAGTGTGTACTTGCTGCTGAGAACAGCAAGGTGCTCCTACACTGGATGCTACTACCGCTGGGGTCCTAAGAAATTCCTGGAGGAGTATTGGAGAGGTGTTCCACTCCTAAACAAACAAGAGACTGGCACAGATTAACTTGTCTCCACAGGCTTTGCACATTTTTGTTTCATAAATGAAGTGGGAAATTGAACCCACCTTCTAGATAATTCTAAAATAAAGCTCTGACTGAATCTTGTATCTATGCTATGATGATGAAATAATATATTTGGCCTGCAGCTACATGCTTATCTCCGGGATGGCCTAGAAAATTATCTTTAGACACACAGTGGAGTGGATATGTGTATCCAGTGGTAGCTTCAGTGAACAAACAAGAGACCTCTGGCTAACAGTCTGTAGCCAATAAGGAGCAAGTGAAAAAACAATAAAAATGATAACAATATGGAAACAATCTGAATGTATGCAACATGGTTTTGCAGATTTATTCTAAAATTCCACAAAAATTCTATTTGTGAAAATAGTTATTGTTCTACCTGCTCCTCCATCTGACACCATTTCCCAACCAGCCATATACATGTACATTTTCTATTTATAATCATAGTGGTTACAAGGATGGGCATGGGATTTGCAGAAACTGCTAAATTCTCACCAAATATGGCTTCCTTTTCTTAATCACATAGCTAGACCATATTTCCAGTGTTCCCAGCAGGTGTGTTCACATGACTGATTTGTAACCAATGGAATTTGAATGAAAATAATGTTATTTTGTACATCAGACTTGCCCATAAAGCTTCCTATGTTTGATTCTCCATATTCTTTTACCTTCCAGAGTTTGATGCCCACAAAAATGTCAACCTTGGAAGCCACCTATTAAAGGTCACAGAGCCACAATATGGAAGCCCAGTGGGTCTTTGAGTTGCTAGTTGGAGAAGCATTTCTTGATTGCAACATTATATGAGCAAGAAAAAAATTCTTTCACATTTGAGATTGTGTGATCACAGGCAAGTTATCTGACTTCATTTATGAAATAAAAAGGTCTATTTCTTCATTTATAAAATGGTGCAGTGATTCTAAAATATGTAGACAAACTCCTCAACACTCTTCTTTTCAAATGGTGGTACCTACTTCTCCTTTTAAGTATAGATGAAATTTAGCGACTTGCTTTCTAACAAACAGAATATAGTCATGAATCACTTAATGATGAGGATATATTCTGATAAATGCATCCTTGGGTGATTTCATCATTGTGTAAACATCATAGACTTGCTGTACTCACATAAAATAAAATAACTATAACATTACTCAAAATTATAATATTAACAGGACCACCATTATATAGTAATCTATCATTGACTGAAACATTCTTATTCATAAACAACTATAGGGCAGATGTGGTGGTGGGAGGCTTATGAGATTAGATTATGAAAGACTCTGTAATTTGGGCTGGGGATGTGGCTCAAGCGGTAGCGCGCTTGCCTGGCATGCGTGCGGCCCGGGTTCGATCCTCAGCACCACATACAAACAAGGATGTTGTGTCCGCCGAAAACTAAAAAAAATAAATATTAAAAAATTCTCTCTCTCTCTCTCTCTCTCTCTCTCTCTCACTCTCTGTTTAAAAAAAGAAAGAAAGAAAGAAAGACTCTGTAATTTCCTATTTGCCCTTATTCTTGGATATTTACCCTGGAGAAAGTGCCATTTTGTGAAGACATTTAAGCACAATCATGGAAAGGTCCACATGGTGATGAACTAAAGACTCCTGCCAACACCCATGTGGTTGAGCCACTTGGAAGCAGAGCCTCCAGTTCTAGACATGCCTTCAGATGATTGCATCCCTTGCTGACATCTTGATTATGATTGCATGAGAGAGACTATGAGCCAGAAATATCTAGTTCCTTCCAATTCCTGAGCCACAAAACTGTGTGATCCTCAGAACATAAGATGAGGGATATGTGAAGACTAGGAAGAATGATAGATGTGTTAAAATCAATAGAATGAAAGCCCAAATGAAGATCAAAGAATTGTTGGAATGGGAGTAGTGTTAAGGTATGCGACCTGGAAAGATAGAGTTTTTGGTCAAAGTGTACGGGGCTTTAAATCAAGATAATGGAAATAATAGAGTTCTGAGTCATCATGAGATCTTGGTTGTTAAGACCATGAGAGTTAATGCCTAAGGTGAACTAAAGGAAAGGTGATGGAAGTGAGAGGCTATGGAGATGGAATTATTTGCTAGAGTTGAAGTTATCAATGGTAATGATAGGACGGGATTCATCTTGGCAAGAAATGCAATGATCTGGGTCCTAATATTTTCAGCAAAGAAGGAGGCTTAATTGGAATGGGAGAGCAAATGGTGCTCCCTGATAGACATGTCCCAGGGAAGCCTGTGTGTGAGGAAGGCAAGATGAGAAATCGCAGAGGTGGCTAAGTGGGGCAAGAAAGAAGCCACCTCAGGTCCAGGCCCTAGGATATCTGGGAGAGGTAGAAAAATATCATTATTGCTGATGAGGGATATGGGGGCACTCATACTTCAGACCATGGCCAGATTTCAGTTAGAGCAAGAGGGAACCAGACCTACCTGGAGAAAATGTTGGGGTTACAGAATTTGGCTAAACATGGCATAGTGGTACACATCTTAATCCTAGCTACTCAGGAGTCTAAGGCAGGAGGGTCACAAGTTCAAGACCAACCTGGGCCATGTAGTAAGACCTTGTCTCAAAATAAAATTTGAAAAAGACTGGGGACATAGTTCAGTGGTAGAGCGGGTACCTATCATGTTTGAGGCCCTGGGTTTAATCCCCAGGACCATAAAAATAAATAATTTGTTATTAATAAACTGAATTTCACATGGAAGAGTGGAAGTGTCAGGAGGCAGGGTAGTCAGGGGAGACTGGGTCAGACAAGGAGATCTCAGAAGAATAAAAGCCCAAGGAAAAACGGGAAGGTGGAAATTTATAAGCTGTAAGCAGCTATGGCAAACCCAGATATCAAGTGAGATCAGAGTAGCTGTCATGGCTTTTTAGATGAAGGTACATCATAAATTTTGTGTGTAGCCTTTCTTTGGGAATTTTCTAGGTTAGTTTGTAGGGATGAAGTGGCTGTGGCTATGGCCCTGGCCCTATGTGTCCAGTAGCACATGGAGTTTCGTGGGCCTCCCCAAATCCCCCAAGGTGGCTTTAGCATTGCAAGAGACAGGGAGGCCAGGCCTACTGTGGGAGTCTCCGGAGACTCTGGAAGTCCTATTTCAATCTCGTTTGTGGAGTACTAACTGCCTGCCCTGTTGCAGGAGAGATCCAAATACCAAATACCCTCAGGATTCAGAATGGTGGGTTCTGTAAAATCTTGCCTCATCCCTGGTCACCACTTCATAAGGATGCAAAAACTGAGTCAAGACTCTGCATTGGAAATGCAAATGCTTCTTTTTTCTTTTCTCACCTTAAAGTGCTTTCAAAAGGCTAAAGTCATTTTCCTGAAGGTCTTCAATTATGATGAAGCACAAGTGAGTGATTCCAGTCTTTGACGGCTTCGGGAAGCCAGGCAGCACTGCTTCACCTTTTCAGAAAAGGCGGATGAAAGGGCCCTGGGGACCCAGCACAGGAGTGGAAACGGTGAGGCCCGTCGTCCTCGTTCCCCCTGAAGTGCTCCCAGGCTGGCAAGGCACTCGATCTTGCTCCGTGTGTTTCCTAGTCTGAGCCATCTCTCCTGAGTGCCTAGAGGAATAAATAATTAATGGTTGCAAAGCATCAAACCTGAAGTGCTATGGAAACAGCAACAATAAAGGGACTCTCTACTGCTCAGCTTCAACACTGGAAGTAACAGCATGTGAACAAAATAGTCCGTTCCTGCTCAGCCTGGCAGGGTGAAGAAGTGAGCCCAGTTCCCCAGTCTAAGCAGCAGCCTACTAAACCCTGCCTTGACTTCCATTCACATCCATCCTGCTTCTTTTCCTTCCCTCACTTAGTCAAGAGGAAAACAGATCAGATGAAATACCATCTTGTTACCATGGTTTAATTTCATTCTTTCGTTTGTCACTTAACATTCATTACATCTCTGTCTTGTTTGGACTCAATACTGGACTAGACTGTACAAAGGTGCAGGGTCCCAGCTTGACTCTATGCAGTGTGAATGGCCCTGTGCCTAGGAGCTAGGAATGTGGGAGAACCAGCAGGGCAGGCTTCTTGGGAATCTTTGCACAAGAGTTTGAAAGACCTTGGGAATGGAGAAAGGTGGGAAGCAGAACAAGTTTGATTGAGAAGCAAGGGTTTTATCCTTGGTTCTCCAGTTTAGACTTTATTTTCTCTGGTCTGGATCTTGATGTATTAGTCAGAAGGCCTGAGAACCAGAAGCCCTGACATTTAGGGTCAGGAGGAGATGGATGTCCCAGGTCAAGAAGAGACAGAGAATTCCCCCTTCCTCTACCTTTGTGTTCTGTGGGAACCCTCCATGGATTGAATGATGCCCACCATCATCCACAAGAGTGGTCATTATTCAGGCCACTGACTCAAATGCCAATCTCACAGACACACCTCAAAATAATGTTTTACAAGCCATCTGAGCATCCTATAGCCAGTCAAGTTAACATATAAAGTTTACCCTTATAACTGGGGTTTCCAACATCTGCAAATTCATTCTCTGTGGCTCAGAGAGCACCCCTTGTTCTGATACCTCATGTCTGCAATAGAGTGAATTGCTTGACAATTTTCACCTTCCCTGCTCTACTATTTTTAGTAGTAATAATATAATAATTATAATCACTATTTTCTTGATTCATTATTTTAAAAGCCATATAAAAAGAATACATTTCAATTTCATGATATTGAAATTCAGTAAAATAATGTACCAACTTAAAGTTGCACTTAATGAACATTCTAAAAAACTTGCACTATGCTTTGCTGTTTTCAAATTTCAGACTCCAAACCACCAAGAAATCACACAGAATCACAAGAGGTGAAGGAACTCAGATTTTGTCTCTTCATCTCTCAACTAACAAACAAGCCATCATTATTGCAAATCTGCTGCTTACATGCAGGAATATGTAGGATCCAGGGGATTGGATACACAAACATAAACTATACCCAAATGAGCTGGACTGACTCCAAACCATCCTTTGCTCTTCAAAGGAAATTGTAGCTGAGCCTGTGTGTTTGCAAACTGAATGCTCAACTAAGAGTTCTCTGAATTAACTCTATGTAGTGTGCCATGTGTCTTAAAGGATAAATAACAAAGCTCCATAATTGGAGATCTATATTGGTACTATTATTTTTGTCCTTAGTGCTGTCATTGAAAGCTCAACAAGAACTACAGCATTGTTAAGAAATTAGATCAACTAGCTGGGTGCAGTAGTACATGCTTGCAATCCCAGCAGCTTGGGAGCCTGAGACAGGAGGATCATGAGTTCAAAGCCAGCCTCAGCATCTCAGAGAGGCCCTAAGCCACTCAGTGAGACCCTGTCTCAAAATAAAAAATAAAAAGGGTTGGGGATGTGGCTCAATGTTAAGTATCTCTGGGTCAAATCCCCAATACAAAATAAATAAATAAATAATTAGATCAACTAAAGATGTTTACTATTGTCGTCCATTTGCTGGAGCATTGTGAGTAAAAAGCAGACTGACTTCTAGTTGGTTTTATTTCATTGAAATTCTCCTCTGATCTGTCCCATTTTCTTGACTCTGCCTGGAGTGGAACAAGCCGTTTCCCCCCAATTGGCTCTCCACTATTCTTTGGGAAACCTTAGAACAAAGCAAAATGCAAACAGGGAGAGGAAGATTCTTCCCCATTTGTTCACAGAGTTACTGCTCACTCCAGATACTATGTTCCAGCAGGGTCTGGAAGAGATCACAGTGGGGACAACACGGTACCCAAAGAGAGAGGCAGGTGTGTCCCCAAAACACTAGCGGGCCCTGTTTCTGCAAGGTGGCTCAGCACGAGGATTCTCAGAAATGCGCCCCGAGTAGAGGAACATTTTGCAGAGATAGGAGCCTGTGACAGCAGGTTAGGGTGAGAACCAGCACTTCACCAAATACCCAAGGATGGGAAAGACAGAGCACAGAGTCTAAGCAGACTGAAAGTCAAATAAGCAAACATAGTAGAATAAAACAGAATTTGGTGTAGAGAGAATGGCCTTGCAGATGTTGGAAACCTCACTTACAGGGGTAAACTTTGTGTCAATTTGACTGGCTATGGGATGCCCAGATGGCTGGTAAAACATTATTTTGAGGTGTATCTCTTGTAATGTGGTGTATAATCTGACAAACAGAATGGTACCCAAAAATATATGGGATATCTTGGAAAGGAAAGGAAGGACTAAAGGGACAGAATTTGTTCTGTTGTGGCTTGAGGTCTGTATTTTGGGTAGACAGGATATTTGGGAGTAGAAAATACTCCCAATGGCCCTTTTAAATTAAACTTCAGAATGATACTTTTTTATTTCTCCTTGCAGTGTGGGGAATGGGACCCAGGGTCTTATGCATACTAGGCAAGTGCTCTACCACGGAGTCACATCCTCAGCCTTACCCAAGATTTTTTTTTGCATTTCCACATTGTGCAAAATTATGCACTTGTTAAATTATATGCATTATGTAATTTTATTCTCACTGCAGTCCTATGGGGTAAGTGCTATTAGCATCCTCATTTTATAAAGGGGGGAAACAGACTTTAGGCAGCCAAGGAGCTTGCCCAAGGTCATGAACTATGAAGAAGCAGCAGCAGGATTTGAACGCTAACAGTTTGATTTCAGAG
This sequence comes from Marmota flaviventris, assembly GCF_047511675.1. Classification (NCBI taxonomy): domain Eukaryota; kingdom Metazoa; phylum Chordata; class Mammalia; order Rodentia; family Sciuridae; genus Marmota; species Marmota flaviventris. Next base: position 15,992,153 of record NC_092508.1, read on the forward strand.
CTTAGAAGTTAATCTTGCGATTGTTTCCTAAAAATGAACACAAGAAGACATCTGGATCACTCTTCACTTGAAACCCTCTTCCTAGGCTGCAGGTAAAAGGGGTGATGCTCCACTGGCAGCTCCTGCAGGTGTTCAGCTGAGCCACCATTGGCAAAAGGAGAGAGTCCTCACCAGTGACCACAAAATGGAAAATCTTAGGGTTTGCATTCAAACTCTATCTCTACTGCTTCCTGGCAAAATGATCTTGGATACATCATTTACTCTCTCCAGCTCAGATTCCTCATCCATAACATTTGGCTACTAAGGCCAAAGTCTCAAAATTTTTTGAAGATTAAATGCCAGTAGGTGTAATAGCACCTGGTACATAGTAGGCACTTCTTCCCACCGCTACTCTGACACATGTCAGAGTTCACCAAGCAGGGCATATTAGATCTTGTTTCTGAAGAAAATTTAGCTGGCGTTCAATTTAGCCCTCTTCAGTGACACATCTTGAATCCTAAGTAAAAGACCCCAGGATTACTATTTATTTTAAACAACAAGCACCTGTCATTGCTCAAATTAGAAACACTTGTAGAACCACGTTACAAAATATTTATAAATTCACAAATGTGTTTTAATTGCTGCTAAGTAAAATGAATTCAGCGGTAGTTTTTCACTTTATGAAAAATCTACCATCATTGCTTTCTAGCTATCTTAATTATGGCTGTTGAATATTGAGTCTGCACTGCCAATTGTACAGTATTTGTGCTGAAGGGAAGTTTGAGCCTGGGGTGAGAAAAAAGAAGAAGGAGAAAGATGGCTTAATGGGAAAGAAGTACTTTGCATTTCAGATGAAAATTAGGCCAAGACATTCTATCTCTGTTTTGTCTCATGTCTATAGTGGAAAATTCTTTTACCTAATTTCTGATGTGTTTTCCTTTTAATTTGATAATGCAACCCTGAACGTACCTGTGCATTTGCTATCATAATTTTTACTTCTTCCTAGAGTCCAGGGGAAATTAATAAGTTTTACCAAAAAAAAAAGTAATGCAGTTTAACTTCCCCTGGTTTGAGCTTTATTTGAATTATATCTCTGACCCAATTTTCTAGTCAATTTTTTTTTTTTTTTGGTGTGTGTGTGTGGTGCTTGGGATTAAACCCAGAGGTGCTCTACTTCTGAGCTATATCCCCAGCCCTTTATAATTTTTAAATTTTGATATAGGGTCTAAGTTTCCCAGGCTGGCCTTAAACTTGGGAACAGTTTCAAGTCTCCCAAGTAGCTGGAATTATAGGCATATACACTGCCTTAGCTTTCTAATCAAATTTTAAACATTAAAGTTTCAGCTCACAATTGATCCTTTAATTTACACAATTTCCTTGAGGAAGAGTTAAAACCCAAGAACACACAGGCCAAATCTAACCTACTTATATGCTTTGGTTGCTTGTTAATATGTATTTTTCAAAGTAGAAAGATAGTATGTGTGTGTGTGTGTGTGTGTGTGTGTGTGTGTGTGTGTGTGTATCCCATTTCAACAGGTGTGGGGCGATATCTCATTATAGTTTTGGTTTTATTTCCATGATGATTTGTGACCTTGGACACCTTTTCATATACCTATTAGCCTTTGTGTGTCTTTTGAAAAATATCTATTTAGGTCATTTGCCCATTTTAAAAAAATGGGGTTACTTGTTTTCTTAATACTCAGTTGCTTGAACGTCTTCTATACTTTGGATATTAGCCTACTGTGGTTTTGCGTGTACATGTCTCGCCAAAATTCACACACTGGACCTTAAACCCCTAGGTGATAGTATTAAGAGGTAGGGCCGTAAGACGGCAATAAGATCACAAGGCAGAGCTCTCATGCAGGGATTCGTGCCTTACATAAGAGGCCTCTAGGAAACTAGTTAGTCCTTTGTGCCGTGCTATCCCTTCTACCATGTGGGGACACCATGTTTGCCCCCTCCGGAGGACAGAGCAGCAAGGCTCCACCCTGAAAATAGAGTGACTCCCGCCTTATATCCAATCTGCCATACTTTCATCCTGGACTTTATAGTCTATAGAACTGTGAGAGAGAAACTTCTATTGTTCATAGATTGCCTGATAGGAGGTATTTTGGACATGGAAAAGGTGGTAGTGGGTGGCTCACAAGCTCAGCCACTGGCCTGGCTACTCAGGGCACATGTGTAGGCCTAGTGTAGATGGAGACCCCTTGGATACAAGAAGCAACAGAAGTCAGGCATTGTGATCTTCCATGTCAAGGAGAAGAACTACTGATATCCAAGCAGAAAATGTTCTTGGCAAACTACTACAAAAAAAGAGTATACACAAACACACTGAAACAATAAATCTTATAAAAGTAATGAATGTACAAAAGACAATGTTTATGTCTTCCCAAAATTTACATATGGAAATTGTGATCCTCAACGTGATGGTATTTGGAGATGATACCTTTGAGAAGTGATTGGGTTATGGGAATAGATACCTGTGTATGAGATCATTGCCTTTATAATATAGGCCCTAGAAAGCTCTTCTCATCCACTGTCTGCTATTTGAGCCTACAAAGAGAAATCTGTATGGGGAAGAGAACCCTCCCCTGAATGCTACCATTATGGTGCCCTGATCTTAGATCTCCAGCCTTCACTACTGTGCAAAAGAAACTTCTGTTGCTTATAAAACACCCATCTAAGGTGCTTTTTTACAGCAGCCTGAATTGACTAAGTTATTAAAATTCTTCAGAGTTTAGACTGTCTGGGTTTGAAACCACAGCACCATTGAAAATCTAATATGCACAGGTTTAGAAATAAAAATTAAACTTAAGGATCATCCCATTCAATGGACAACGTGTTCAAATGAAGCTTTGGATGAACCAACTATTAACAAGAAAACAATTTTAAGATTAATGCTTCCTTGTGTGAAGATGCAGTGATACAGTAAATAAACAGGCATGTGGAAAATGCAAATTTTGACTTCCCTTTTAGTTTCTTTAATGGCCTTACAAATTAAGAAAAACTGCCAGAGGAAACATAAAATGCCATGGTATAAACTTACACTTATAATTAAATTCAGACTAACACAAATTTGATTTGTATGAAGAGTTGAATCTTTCTAGTAAAATTATTTCTCAAGAATCTGCAGTTCTACATGTATCAAAATTAATATATTTCAAAATGTTGAAATATCTCCCAATATTGTCATAGTCTATAGTGTACTCTCTTAGCTCTGGTTATAATTGCAGTAGAAAGATCCTTCTCAAAGTTAAGAATTATGAAAAATCATTTGTGATCTTTCCTTTGTCAAAAGCAATTGCTTTCAATTATACTGATTGAAAATGAAGTTGCTAAAGGTATAAATTTGATTGACTTACTGGAAAATAGACCAGAGAAACATTATGATCAATCAAGTTATTGTGCATTTATTAATAATAAAGTATTAGGTTTATTATCATGTATAACATGATGTCAATTTGTTTTGCAGTTTTTAAGTTTGTATGGAAATTTATTTACCAATATTACCCATATGATACTTTATAGTGATAACATGATATTTCAAAGGTAAAAGCTTTCTGTTTTAGTATCTTAAACTGCAGTATTTCCATGATTTTTGAGTAAGAGGCTCTGAATTCATTTTTTCACAGCTCCCATGAGTGATCTTGCATATGATATCTGAGGTGAGCCCCCTCAGGTATAGATACATAGCCAACGAGGATAAACCAAAAAAGCCACAAGACCCAACATCAGAACTCAGCTCTAGGGCAGTCTATAAGACAATTTGCTTGTGTTTCCAAAGTCCTGAAGGTGAAAATGATGGTGAGAGTGTTTCACAACAACGAAGGCTACAGAGACATAATAACTGGAAGTAAGACAGAAACATCCATCCTGGATGGACAGAAAACTACAAAGGAGAACACTTGGAAAACTTGAATATGGACTTGATATTAGACAATGTTATGGAATTAATGCTTAATTTACTGTGATAATGTTTATATAGGAGAATGATTGTATTGGAGAATATCTGCTCTTAAGAGAGACACCACATTTCGAGGATTGTGGTGTTATGATGCTTTTCAAAGTGGTTAAACCATTGAGAGAGCAGGAATAGACACCAGCTAGCAAATGCAGCCAAATATTAAAACTGGCTAAATTCACCCAAAACTTGTAAAGGTGTTGTGTTATTCCAATTTTGTTGAGGGTTTGGTGTTTTTAGAAACAACAACAAAATGGAGAAGATAATCAAATGGCAGAGCACAGGGGGCTTTCTGTGGAGTTGATAATGATCTATATTTAAACACAAATTACAAGGGTGTCTTCAATTTGTAATAACACACTCAGTTACTCACTTATGGTCTGTGTACTCTAACATATGTAAGCTATTTGTCAATTAGAATGCTTTAAAACATGCTTTATCATGGGGCAAGAAATATCGCAATGTGATTTATTGTCATACCACAAAATGAACATATCCCAGAGCCTAGTGTTTATGGAGCGTAAGAATTTTTTCCAGTTAGTCAGAATATCACCATTCTTTTGTTCTTTTTGCACATCAGATTCCAAACTTTACCCTGAAATATAACTTGGATCTTCACTATGGAAGAGGAGCAAAAATAAGGTAAAGAAAATTAACAAACTCTTCTTATTATGATGGCTCCTATTTCAGGCAACACTGTATTTACTGTATTCTTGTCACTTCTCTCAGTCACCTTCTGGGAATGACAGTTCTTATTTTTTTCATGACTAATGGAACAAACCCCCTCTGTTTTCCTCCTAACAATAGCTGGCAGGATCTCTGCTTGTTCGTATCTAAAATAACACACAGTGCGTGTTGCGCCACTATCGCCAAATACAGGGCCTGAAAGAAGCACATGCCAGGTAGCACGTATCAGCTCACAAGTGACTAGATTAACTTTCCTTTAGTCTTCCCAATGGCCCTTTGAGATGAGAATTATTATCCCCATTTTTCAGTTAAAAAAAAATTTTCCCTTATTCAACCAAAGAGGAATGCCTGAGCCTGGAATGAAATTTGTCCCTTTTGCTTCCAAGGTCTCTCCTGACACCATCACACTCTGCTACACCAGCCACCTAGAGCACTTTCTTTAGCATGATAGGACATCCAGATGATTGCTGTCTGAATTTCAGGGACCTGATGTTTGCTTTTCATGCCTCCAATAAGAGAGATGAAATACACAAGAGCTGAATTTTAAAGAACAGAGTGTGTAAACAAAGAGGGCAAAAGAAAAAGCATCCATTGCTATTGCATAGGCTCTCACTCCCAACGGCGTCAGTCCTTTCCAGTTAGCTCCTGTCAGCTCTCCACATCACAAAAGGGAAACAAGAAAATGCTATACCTCATGAGCAGAAAAATGCATCTGTGTGATTGACATTTTTTCACCTTAATTTTTATATTAGCATCACTATCTTAATGTAATTTCCCAGTTCCTTTCCTAATTAAATTATTTTCTTATACTAGCCAACTCAGTTTACCCAGGTAGTATAGAGATACAGATATCCTTTTTTGATGTAACTCCTTTTGTACCATTTTAGAATGTCTTTACAAAATTTTGTGCTGAAAAGGAAATTGACTACCCTCTCTCTCCTCTCTTCTTTCTTTAAGGAACTGACAAACATAAATAAACCTCAAGATTTCACTTATAAATGAACTTACCCAGGGTCAGATGTCTTTCTGTAAAAAAAAAAAAAAATCACATGGAAAATTATGGTCGTTTCCTGCTTTGTATAAACCCCAAATCTGTGTCTCCTTTTGGTATCAATCCCCAGAAATGTGACTGGGAAAGCTTAAACAGATTTCAGGACCAGCTTTAAAAGGACAATCACAAGAGGATACAAAACAGTTAATCTCTGCAAGGCAGGCAGGCAAGCAAGCATCTGTGTGCTCTTGGTAAGATCAGGCAGCCCTTCGATCCTGCAAGGCCTTTCTTTCCGGTACAGAGGGCCTCTGCCTTCACTCAGACACTGTCCATGCACCCATGTTCTGCGGTACACAAAACAGATATGTTTTCCTTATAGATCTGGCAAACAAGACTTGTCTTTCATTATAAAGACAAGTTTATTGATACTGAGACAAGCCAACTTCCCACTTCCACTTGTGTTTGAATTCCAAGGCTGCAGCTGAGGTTCCCTGGAAGGATGTGTAGGATCACAATTGGCTGCTAGTTCATGGGCATTAAAACTTCTAGTAACTCAAGACTCAGAATAATGGGTCCCGCAATTTTTGTCCATATGTTTTTTTGTAATTCTGGGGCAGTGGGGAAGGGGCAGATATTTAGTCATGGATTAACAAAAAGAATTGTAGTGTGAGAAGATAGAAGTTTGGCCCAATTTTAGCAGTCATTCATTGCAGGTGGAAGTAAATCCTGTATTATCTTTCTGTATAACTATTATTAGAATGAAATAGCAGCTAATAACATAAACTGGTAAAATTCACAGTAAAGTTAAGTGGAAGCCATGCCTGTCCACGAGCCTATAGTTTCGTTATTCCTCACCAATTTCAGTTATTATTCAACAAATATTTGTTCAGTGTGCCAAAATAAAGAAAAATGACTTAAAAATTGGCTGAAACTTTACCAGAGGGACTCACTCTGTGGTAACAAGGAGCAGAGGTAGATGATAAATTATGCACAGAGTACACAAGACAGACATTAGAAGCAGAGGGGATGGAAACGGACAAACAGTAGCTAATTAACCTTATGTGAAGTAGCATGGGCCACCCAGCTAGGATATGCAATGGGGAAAAGGGGAAGAAAAATGGGGAATCCCACAACCTTCAGGAACTAAGGGTGGACTTTCATCTGGGAAGCCATTCAATGGGTGAGAAACTATGCTTGGAAATTGTTTTCAAATTCTGGGAGCTGGAGCACCAGTGAGAGAAGAGTCATGAAACTGCTAGGATTTGTTTGTTGAGCTTGCTAATGTTGACTAATGACAGGTAACAGCAAAAGACAGCCTAGTAAAGTCATCTCCCTCTCCCCTCAACATGTATGGAAATAGACACTGTGATAAAAGAGGTGTTCTGCTGAAGGTTGGGTATCAGGTAAGCTGCCGATTCAGAAGCCATCTCTGTCTAATGCATCTTTTAGAATCTGGTCATCCAGGTACATTGAAACTCAGCACAAATGAAAATGGGAAGTCTACACACAGAGCCTCAGAAAGAGCTAGAAATATTTGCAAAAGTATAGTTGCCCTGGCTTCTCCCAGGGTTAGGTTTCATAATCTTTTTGATGAATTATATGCAGACATGATTATATGAGACAAATAAGATGAAGGAAAGGGGAGGTGATTTAATTATTTGGAACTGTTCTGAAATTTAAACTCAGTTTTTAACAATGGAAGCATAATGAAAAATAATGTGATTTTCTTAAAAGGAGCCTTTTTTTCCCCAATCTTGTAGCCATAACACTGAAGATGATAGAACTGATCCTGTAGAAGCTTTTAAAAAATGTGGCCAATTAAAAACATACTCCCTGGTAAGTAGGAAAACTAGATATCACTAACCATGTGAACTGGTCAAGTCAGTCTGGTATTGGTTAGGTTATCTTCAGTGTGAGCACTGCCCGAGATATCCGTTTTAGATGGAGAGATGAACTGCGGATGTGTATAATGTATTCCTTATTATGGTATCTTACTCATTTATCTTACATCGTTTTATTTTTAAAAAGGTGAAGTCTGTAATCCAACCTCCAAAAGGATGAGATTAGTTTCATATTCTTTTTTTTTCTTTTTGGTGCTGGAGATTTATGTATGCTAGCCAAGAGCTCAACCACTGAGCTATATCCCTAGACAACATTCTGATAATTTAAAAGACCAAGCAAGCTAACATTGCTTACTGGTTGCTAATACACTGGTTTCAATTTGTTGATTTAAAAAAAAAATGTTTGGATGAGCAAAATCATTCAGAAAATGTACAAAGGTTGAGTTATTGATTGATGGAGTCATTGAATGGGTGAGGTTGGTTCTTACTGCCAAGCAAGACTTAAAAGTGGTGGCATGAACATGATCAAACTTTAAAAAAAATTTTTTTTAATTAAACTGTTAACCAAGTATGTGCAATCCATCAGTGACTAGTGAAGATAAGATCCTTCGAAATTTGCCCCCGTTTTGCTTCTGTCCTTTGTTTTATTTCTAACTACTTAGAGGTAGAAAATAAGAGTGAATGAAAAATTGACCCTGACAGCCAAGCAGAATTCTTTGTTTTGTAACATTTCCCTCTGAACTCTAAATACGTGGAGACTCTGCATCATCTAACATGACTACCATGGGGTTCCCCTGTGCACACACCACACAGTGCCTCATCATGTGGCTTGGACACAAGGTTGCCTCCCCAAGACAAGACTTGTGCAGCTATTTTAATCTGATCTACATCTAATCTGATACTAGTTTTCTCTTCCAAAGGCCTTTTTCTTTTTATTGCTCATTTTAATTGTTTTTTTACAGCAAGGAAGAAAATGGGGGAGTAAAAATAATGTTAATCCAATATGATGATATTGAGCTCCATTTAGAAAGCTCTGTTCACATGAAGAAACTTTGCATAGAAAAGCCCTGTGCTAAATTCAGGAATTTCAAGTCTAGTCCTTTTCATGGGCTTTGATGATGACCTTCTGTGGGCCCAAACCCTAGGAATGTCTAGATTATAATAGCTCCCTTTCTTCAAATCTATCAAGAAAATGTAGCTCTGGGAAAGGCACTTGGTCCATCCAAGGGCTTTAGGGCCCTGTTGGGGTGTATCACGGCACCAGCACCTGCCTTCCCAGCAGTGAGAAGGGGTTGAGGGTCCACTGACTCATATAACTCTGTACTTGAATTTCTCTTTTCATGGAAAATAACAATCTGTGAAGCAATGTTTATACTGAAAATATTCTCGAGAAAATCTTTTTTAAGTCACTGCCCTTTCCTATCTAAATGTTACCAGGATGTGCGGTATCTAGATGAGATAATTGTTTAAACCTTCTTAAGGAGAGAATAAGTAGGAAATTTGGAACCAAGAGCAACCCAGCCTAGAAGCCCCAAGGTGCTGGCTGAGGTAGGAAAGTGGAACTGCCACAGAAAGAACCAGAGAGGAGTCCGGGGCCAGCTGCACAGGAGACTCAAAGGTGGAGTCCACATTCGGATTCTAGAGCAAGTTTATTTCAAGAGACTCCCAACTAGTTCCTTTTTACCCTTTCCAAGTAATCCTATATAATGCTGTCAAATTATCCCTCTTAAAAACCACTTTTAATTTCCCACCATCTTTAATCTTGAAAACCTCCAGTGAAAAAAATGCAAATGATTTCATGACAGCCTCCCCTGCACATTCTCACACCATTGCTGTCATTCTTGTCATTCCAGTGCCTGTCATTCCACACATCTCTTTCCCTTCATGCTTGTGTCCATTCCTAGACTTCCTCCAGGATCACCATCAGAGGACGGATCAGGAGGGACTGGATCCAGAGCAAGGTTTATTGCTTTCTGGCTAGTCCCTCAGCATTCACTCTCTCCACTCCCTGGGCCCTGGAAATTTTCAGAATGAATCCTTGCAGGAAAATCCCTTCATATACCCTTTTGTTACCATTGTTAGTTAGCCCACAGAAGGTTCAGCTCAAGAATTAGATATGCAAATGTAAGTTTGTTTTCCAAGTTCTGCTACTTACATTATGCCATTCTAGTGTAGATTGTCCATGCGTTTTGAGATAGGCTGTTAAAAATCTCCTTTTGAAGGCAAGCCTACATATGCACTATAATTCATAGGTATGTTACCTTGTGGAAATAATCCAGCTCTTCTCCTGAAAAATTCCATTTACCCCTGAATCGACATGGCTGGTCCCTGGCAAAGGAGGGTGTTGTTTTAAACTCGGTGACTCAACCAGTCCACAGTAGGACCTAATCAAATGAGTCTGTTCCTCTAGACATAGGAATCATATCTCTGATTAACAGGAGGAAGAAAAAAGAGATGTTGAACGAGTGAGCATAATCTTTTTCAGAGTACAGATTCTTCAGCTCTTAGAGAAGAATTAGGAGTTAGGAGATAGAATTTGTAGATTTGTAGTAAAAGTATAAATAGAAACCTAGAAAGGCAAAATGGAAAGCAAAACTATTTTATTATTTTAGGGAAGATGGTGAGACAGCATTACAGACCAATTAGAAAGCCTTTCAGATCTCAAAAAACAGAATGCCAAGTGAAGGAAGGCAGTGTAAAGAGCTAAAATACTGTGTACTTCTATCTAAATGACAAGTCTGAGGAGACGAAACTCTAAGGATAGAGAAGAGATCCGAGGTTGCCAGTGGGGGAGGTGGAGACTTGGGGACTACAAATGACAGTTTGGGGTGACAGATCTCTCTTCTCACTGTTGTAGTAGTTTCATAAATCTACATATGTGTTAAATAAAACTCTACATCAGAAAATCAATTTGACTGAATGTTAATTTGAAAATTAAATTTTAAAAGTGAGGCAAGAAGCATGGGCAGAAAAGAATAACTGACACAAATTACTATTTACTTAAATCATAAGTACAGTTTACCAAAACCAACTAAAAACCCCCCAAAGTGGGGGGAAACCAAGAATGATGCTAAAGGAATTTCTTTACAGATGCACAAAGAAGTTGCGGAATCTACTGAATACCCACCAGGTAAGCCGCTCTGAATTTATCATTTTGTTTTTCAAATTTGAATGAGACTAGTCTTCTGAGGTACAAAATGAATAATCATATGAGGAATTTGTGTTTTCCATAGAAACTACAGGAAACCAACATGTTCCTACTTGTACATTTACTGCTTGTAAAGAAGTTTTACCAAAATACAAGACCATAAAAGTTATTTCTTGAGGAAAGTTTAAAGTTTAAATCAGCATGTTATCTTTGGACGTATTTTGCTAATGAAAAACCACTGTCCTTAACAGGAAAGTTTTCTGTCCAAATTTTATAGCTTTGATGGTGATTGTCACAGACGGAGACCACAGCAAAGTAAGGCAAGTTCCATTTTTCTCTTGTTTTGTTTTGTTTTTCTTTCTGGCTTTGGCTCTTTCTGCCTATCATCCTCTGGAACTTATGGGCTTAATCAGCAATCAGGAGACACAGCTTTGTCGCTATCGTGGGCACATGTGACTTTATGTAGCTGTGCATTTCAAATATTCATCAGTCCACACAATAAAGCAATTCTTTTATTGTTTCTGAAAGTATCACTCTTTTCACTGTGTGTATGTGTATGGTTTTATAATTAGGCTAGAACTTTACCAGACCTTCCTTTAATATCCCGACATTAAGAGTTTATTGGTGTATTTATTTTCTCATTTGAGATTTTGTCTCAAACAGAGAGGAATTTTTTAGATAAAATACTTATATTTCTTGCTTGTTCAGCAATCTGATCTTCTTATACAAAGAGAGGCATTTCCCACTTCTAACGGTTGCAACCCCATTTTCTGAAATCCATGTTTTTCTTCTCATGAAGTAACTTTCATTTCAACAACAGCTACCATTGTTAAAAACTCCACGCAACTAAGCAAAATAAAGAAATGAGTGGCAGAATATAAGAGCCTAGCATGAAAATAAATAAACGACAACCTGGGGGCCATCTGCCTGTTTTGTAAATAAAGTTTTATTGGAACATAGCAACACCCATTTATCTATGTATTATTTATGGCTGCTTTCATAGTACTGTGGCATGTTTAAGTAGTTGTGACAGAGACTGTTTAGCCTACGAAGCCAAAAATATTCACTATCTGGCTCTTTGCAGAAAAATGTGTGCCAGTCCTTGGCCAGAACATCTATCGCAACCAGTGCTTCATTTCTGTTATGACAAATTTTATCTTAAACATTTCCAAAGCTGAAGCTATATTTAAAAGAAATCTCAGTTCATTCACGTTGAAAACACCTTGGAAAGATGCTAAATGGATTTTGAAATTAAGCACTGGACAAAATCCATGGAGGTTCTGTCTACCAAAGCCTGATTATGGAAAGGCTAGGGCTGGGTCTCCATGGTGAAATCTGCACTAATATTCAACAAACTTAAACACCGTAGCTCCTGGCTCTGCCCAGCCTTGCTACAGGGGTAGGGCAAGTCCGATCACGAATGGGCACTGAGGTAATGAAGGGGTCTGCCAGGTAATACTGAACCTGGAAGATGCATGTGTGTTTTCATCTTAAATTCCAGCATATCCTGAAAAAAAAAAAATCAGCCCTTCCATCTCTGAGGCATGAACAGGAGAAGACTCACAAAAAGAACCTTAAGCATTAGAAGGTTGTCACTCAGAGGAGTTAAATCTTCAGCATCTCCATTGTTGAGAGGCTTTATGTGATAACTCACAGGAAGAAACAGAACTCAGCTGACAAGCCTTCTCTATCTGGGAGTATGAATGGGCTACACTGACCATTCATGTCCAACTTTCATGGGCTTTCAGACCTTTCCTGATTCCCTTTCCTATTTGTGAGGTGTCCCAGGTTTACTTATGGACTCGCTCATTAAGCTGTCCACGGGGCTGTGGTATCCATGTGGCATGATCCCAGATGGTGCTGTGAGCCTGCAACATGGAGACAGGACTAACCTCTGCTCACCTTGCAGCTGCTGCTATTATGTCCAACGTCTGGGAGACTCACTGCTGGTGCTTATAGGACAGTGGCTGCTGATGTGGCCTCCTCATCCCATGAGGCACAGGCACAGGCTGCCAAAGTGGCTAGGCCAGGTGGGATCGTGGAGCAGCTACGCCCTGTATCAGGAGCACTTTTGTTTCCTCTTCCCATGGTCCTTCTGTCTCCATGTGTCTGGCTCCCGTAGAGACTCCCACCTTGAGGTGAGGTCACTCGCAGTGCTGCCCTCGTCTTTCCTATAATCTGGTTTCAGTCAGATTCTTCAAAGAAATCAAGGAGCATATCTGAATTTCTCATGGGATCAGAACACAGTGTTGTTTTGCCCAAGGGAACTCCTTTGTACCTGTGTATATTGGAAACAATTAGATTCTTGAGTCTACCGTCATCCAAGTGTAAGCCTTCAATTCCCATGGATTCTTTGAGAGAAGGAGGAGGTGTTACGGAGGCCCCTATTCTGCCTCATACCCTCTCAGGGCAGCAGGACTGAAATAAAAAAGAATGTAGCTGAACTTTAGGTAGTAATAGAAGAGAAATCCTGTTGTAGGTGTTCACTTTTGAACTGCGCAAATATCAAAGCTGATGGCTACTTTAGAAATGTGGTCCCAGACCATCTATAATCAAACTATCCACGCATTCTAAAAATACCACTTCCTGCCATGTTTCCCAACAATCAGGGTTGAACCTGATTAATGAGGAAGAATGACACTAAACAGAAATAACATATGGTAGATCTAGCTGAGTACTATTGGTAATTTCTACACGTATGCTAGTTTACTAGGAAAGTACATACAGTTAATCCTGATATTTTTCAATTATTTTTTTTCTAATTTGGCTACATCTTTAGGGAGTCTCTCCTGACCTTAGATTGATCCTCTTGGAATATTTCTTCTTAGTAATATCTATACCAACATCTGTATATTAAATTAAAGTCCAATATCACATATAGCAGGAAACTTCTAGAAGATTAAGTTTTTCAGATTTCACCCATTTGGTTGTCACCCTGTAGAGACTGTGCAAGAGGCTCACCCACACACAGAAAGTTCACCTGGGACAGAAGACAAAACTGCAAGTGGTGTTTCCTGATGAGCCACCCTTTAAAATGGAGAGCTGAAAGCTGCACACCCAGTTGGCCAGTGACTCTGCAATGACGTCATCTGCTTCATCTTCCCTCTGTGTTTGGGGGGCCCATGGTGTTATCTCTTAAACTCAGACACATTGAGATTAAAGTGGAAGTTTGAGATCGTCTCTTTTGTCAAAAGAAAGGCACTGATTTAAGATCAACTGACCACAAACTCTGAATTAGGCTCCTGGGGCATTCATCTTCCCCAATATGAGACATTCAAGAACACAGAAATTGAAAGAAATCCTAAGGTATTTGGGGTGCCTTAGCTATCTCAGTGGCTAAGATAAAACTTATCTTCCCTCTTTTAATGTTCATTGAATTATTTTAGTAGACAGAGCACTGATCACTCTTATGTTGAAAAACATAAATTTTTATTTCACAAATGAAATCATATTCAGACTTGAAGTATTTGTTTTGACGTATCCATCACCTGCCAAAGAACAGCTATATGGCAGTCAGTGTACCTGCTATATTTTGTTCTGGTAATGTATCCTTCTTTTTTTTTTTTTTTTCATTCCACTTAGTTTTGCATGACAGTAGAAGGCACATTGATATATTATACATAAATAGGATATCACTTTTCATTCTGGTTGTATATGTGTAGAGTCACCTGTTGTGCAGTCACATGTGCACAGAGGATCATAATGTTTGATTCATTCTACTATCCTTCTTACCCTGTAACCCCTTCCCTTCCTTCACTCCCTCTACCTAATCCAAAGTAACTCTATTCTTCCCTAGCCCCCATCCCTTATTGTGAATTAGCATCTGCGTATCAGAGAAAACATTCAGCCTTTGGTTTTATGGGATTGACTTATTTTGCTTAGCGTGGTATTCTCTAGCTCCATTCATTTACTGAATGGAGTAGTACTAGAGTAGTTTTGATTTGCATTTCTCTAATTGCTAGAATATTGAACATTTTTTTGTATATTTGTTGATTAATTATATTTCTTCTTCCGAGAAGTGTCTGTTTATAGTTTTCTTTGCCCATTTATTGATTGGGTTATTTATTTTGTTACTGTTAAATTTTTTGAGTTCTCTATACATCCTGGAGATTAGTGCTCTCTCGAGGCGTACGTGGTAAAGATTTTCTCCCATTCTGTAGGCTCGCTCTTCACATTATTGATTGTTTCCTTTGCTGAGAAGAAGCTGTTTCATTTGTGATCTGGTGGCTTGTCTTCTCCTCCCTCACCACCTCACACTCTTCCTCTTGTTCCTCTTTTCCCCAGGCTCCTGGGGCTCACCTCCCTTTCTTTTTCCTCGTTTGTCACTCTTGTGGAGCTCTGTGCCTGAAACTAGGTCATGAGCCTGTCAAGATGTCAGCCTCAAATTTAGTTCTCAATTCCCTGTCTTTAAACCACTTTATGCCTTGGGAATGATTTACTCTTCTTTGTGGTTAGGTGGAACAATTTGAATACCCTTTATATTGCGCAGGGGTTTTTCTCTATCTATCTATCCATATATGCTTCAGTGTCTTCTTGGAAGTCATTAGGCGCCGGTCTTCACACATTACAGGATTCAGGTTGGCTTAAAACCCTTTAGGTCTTAATAAATGGAAAAATAAAAAGGGAAAAAGCACCTTACAAAAGGAACATGAAGTTAATTTTTGTCACCACATTTAGGAAACAGTTCCAGTAACCAAACGCAGCCTGCTTCTTACAAATGTAATTATGGCTATGCCTCATTGAGGGAAAAGATTTTTAAAAATTAAAAATAAAATGAGCCACAGAAAACTCAAATATCCTCCCCTAGGAACAAATAGTAAAATCTGGTATTCATTAAAATACTTGAATGCTAATGGAAGAGAAAAATGTAAGCCCTGTGTGTCTATTTCTCTGGACCAAGACAGTGTGGTTTCTCAGTTTTCTCAAGTCCTGGCCAACTTGGGATCTGGTGAGACTCTTTGGAGACAGGAAACGTGCGGTTGATGCGGAATATGGACGAATGAAATGGTTTGGGGCTCGCACTGTGCATCCTCCTGAACTTCCCTTTGGAGAGATGCTTTCAGACACAAGGAACCCACTGCCCCTGCAGTCCCCAACTACACCAGGACTTCATGAATCAAACACAACAGGACAAGGGCAGAGGTTTTAGAGGCCCTGTGGGGTTTGAAGTATGGACATGAAAGAAACTGGGAAAGTCAAAGGCATCATAAGAGCATTGGTGCTGCCCACTTGCCTCCCTGTGCCCACCTCCAGGAAGACCATTAGCCAGGGAAGGATTGCTCAGGATATGTGTAGGGCTTCTTTGCCTTCAGATGGTTACACTAGTTAATATTCCATGAATGAGTGTTCCTTCCCTTTTCACATGTTAATTTTATTTTCAATGCAAATAATTTTACTTTTGATTCAATTCCAGGAAGATCAATCGACTATTAACTATGAATACCTAGGAAAAACCATTTGACTCAGATTGCCTGCTCCATAATTCCTAGCTAAGACCAACTACGCAAAGAGGGTGGAGAGGAGATTGGTTGATGAGGACCCTGCCTGTGTGTGTAAAGGAGATCTATGTGGGAACAGAATCGGAGTCTGAGGTTAGCTTGCTGGTTTTGCTATCCAGAGAGGCAGAGAGTGTGGCAAAAAGGCAGGTGGGAAACTGTCAAGGTCAATACTGGATTATTTCAAATATTTGCCTCTGGCCATGAAAGGGGGGAAAGCTCCCAGCCTGATGGCTCCAGGAAATAACTGGAACAGTTCTGACTTGCCAATTAGGTGAAACTCAGTGATAACTTCATTGTGTGGTTGCTGAAATATTTGTTGACAGTTATCTCCCCTTTTAAATTGACATATACATATGACAGATTCTAGTCATAGTATGTATTAAACAAATGTTAGCATTCACTAGTAGTAGCCATATACACTTTGGAAATCGTAAATGGCCACTTATTCCTATGTGCAAAATATAATTGAATAATTAATTAATTTAATAAATAGGTAACATAGGAAGAGAATACATAAGCTTGAAAGCAAATTGAGAGTTAAGACACATAAATTAAACGTTGAGTCTTTTCTCAATGAAACAGAAGTAAAAAGATAGAGTTGTTAATATAAAAGAGCTTACTAAAATGGAGTCATCCTATAATGGTATTTTATTTTATATTTTTTTTACTAAATATTTAATAGAGATAGTTCAATTTCAGCAAATAGAGGTACATAATTTGTAATGGCTGGAAATCATTTTATTATGTAATGTCACATATTTAACAAATCAATTATTGTTATACACTTAGGTGGTTTCTAGTTTTAAAAAAATTACTATTATAAACAATGATAATAAACTTATGAGTTGCTACATTTTTGTTCTAAAAGCTTGGTAGTGGGCAAGGACTTTCCAAAATCTATACCAAAGGCAGAGTCTTATTTTTAAAAAATCATGCTGCTCAAATAAAAGGAATAAACCTTATCTTACAAAGAATTTTAAAAGATAAATGTCACTCAGAACTATGTGCAACATAGCAGGAAATATTTTCATATCCTTAAAATATAAAGAGCATTCACAAACCAATTTTTAAAAGACTATCCTAAAAGAAATGTGTGAAAGGTTTTATATGGCAAATAATAAAAAATCAAGTGGCTACTAATGAAATTCTTCTTTTTAACCAAAGATTCATTCTGTATTATCATTATTTTTCTTTTGTAATAATTCTTAGGACAAGTGAGGAAATGGGGACATGAGGATTTTGAACGCAATTTGCCCTCTATTCTTTCTTTAGGGTTTCTATATAATTGCTTCTATGCTCATCTTTAAATGACATACCCATTTCCACTGCTCCCAATTATATACATCCAGGTCACATCTTTTTCGGGTGCTTCAGATTCTTATGTACTTGGGTTTTTCTACTTCATTATCTGAAAAATATCTGAAAATCTACATCTCCGAGCAGTGCTTAATTTTCCTTTCATGGCTGGTCCTCTCATTCTTGCTCATTCTGGTGTCCACATCTCAGACAGAAGTTTCTGCATACCTTCCTCTGTTCCTCTCCATACCTAGTATCACCAGGTGCCATCAGCATCATCTACAGACACATTCTCAGTTGATCTGCTTCTCTCCCTTCACCAAGACCACTTTCCTCCAATTTTCCATTCACTCTTTCCTAGTAAGAGAGTCCTTCTTGTCGTCTGTGCTTCCTTCCCCACTGATTTTTCATTTAGAAGCCAGGATAATACTTTAAAAATGTAAATAGATTGTGCTTCATGCTTCTTCAGAGCTTGGAATTCTTCAATAACATTTCATTACTCTTTTTTTTTTTTTTTTGTAAATTTTGATTTGTTATATACTAGAACAGAATGCATTACAATTCATATTACACATATAGATCACAAGTTTTCATATCTCTGGTTGTACACAAAATAGAGTCACATCCTTCTTGTCTTCTTACATGTACTTAGGGTAATGATGACCTTCGCTGTCCACCATCTTTCTTACCTCTATCCCTCTTCCCTTCCCCTCCCTCCCCTTTTCCCAAACTTTGCCCTATCTAGAGTTCATTAATCCTCCCATCTGCCCCCCTCCCCACAGCATATTATGGATCAGCATCCTTAAATCAGAGAAACCATTTGGCATTTGGTTTTGGGGGACTAGCTAATTTCACTTAGTGTTATATTCTCCAGCTTGACCCATTTACCTGCAAATCATGATTTTATTCTCTTTTAATGCTGAATAATATTTCATTGAGTATATATACCACATTTTCTACTGAAGGGCATCTAGGTTGGTTCCACAGTTTAGCTATTGTGAATTGTGCTGCTATAAACATTAATGTGACTGTGTCCCTGTAGTGTGCTGTTTTTAAGTCCTTTGGGTATATAGCAAGGAGTGGGATAGCTGGGTCAAATGGTGGTTCCATTCCCCGTTTTCCAAGGATTCTCCAAACTGCTTTCCATATTGGCTGCACCAATTTGCAGTCCCACCAGCCATGTATGAGTGTGCCTTTTCCCCACTTCCTCGCCAACACTTATTGTTATTTGTATCCCTAATAGCTGCCAATCTGACTGAAGTGAGATGAAATCTTAGAGTAATTTTGATTTGCATTTCTCTAATTGCTAGAGATGTTGAACAGTTTTTCATATATTTGTTGATCAATTGTATATCATCTTCTGAGAAGTGTCTGTTCAGGTCCTTGGCCCATTTATTGATTGGGCTATTTGTTTTTGTTTTTTTTTTTTTTTTTTGGTGTTAAGATTCTTGAGTTCTTTATATATTCTAGAGATTAGTGCTCTATCTGATGTGTGTGTGGCAAGAATTTTTTCCCAATTAGTAGGCTCTCTATTCACCTCACTCATTGTTTCTTTTGCTGAAAAGCAGCTTTTTAGTTTGAATCCATCCCATTTATTGATTCTGGATATTAATTCTTGCGCTAAACATTTCATTAAACTTTATTAAATTTAAACATGTGCTCAAAGGAGCACAGGACACACACACACACACACATACACAAGTATGCTGCCCTCCAAGGATTTCTTTGGTACAGTCACCCCTTGAGGCTGGACCCTCACTTGGGGTAGTTATCTTCTTGATTCCTTCCTTCCTCTTCCATCTTCTCCAAGTCTTCAAACATGCCTCGTTGCTTGGGTCAGGATATTTGCACCTATTCTCAAACAGCCCTCATCCTACTTCTCTGGAAGGGTTCAGAACATACTACTGGATAGATGTTACCTTCTTTGCAAGACCTTCCTTGAATACCTACTCTAAAGTAAATTTAACCCGCAAAACTACTATGTATTATTTTCCTCCATATCATTTATTAGAGTTTGTATTTCTAGATCAAATTTTGAAATAATTTCATGATGAGAACTTCAGGGCAGCAACTATGACCATCCATGGCTCATGACTGTATTCTTCATGGTTCTTTCAGTAGTTCAAATTCTAAGTCATAAAAGAAGGTAGAGGGACAAAGTCTTGCTGGCTAATAACTAGCAAATTTGGAAAAATTTTTCTATGACAGAAAACTTTTTCTATGGTGCCCAGAAAGAAATGATGCATCTAAATACATGTAAATCATGTCTGGGAGTAGAGAATCCATTGCGTGGTGAGCTGCATTGATACTTACAAGAGTATATTTTGTCATTGGAACCTCTCAATGATACCATCTTATTTTAGATATGAGAAATCTGGGTCTCAAAGAAGTTGAGAAGATACCAGAGTCTGGACCCAAAGCTAAGTCCATCTGACCCAATCACACCTTCTGCCCCATTGAGAGTGCCTTTGGGGCCCACACCATTTGTAGGAGAGCCTCCAGATTTGTGGGGCTGACCTTGATCTCAGATGCTGCCCAATTAGAGCAAGATCTTCAATTATTTTTTCAGATGCAGAGTTGGATGGAGAAGTAGGCATATATATCTCTCAAATAAAAGTGAGGTTGTTCGCATTTCTTCTCCTGACATTGTCCAAAATGAGAGTGCGCCTCTATTTTGCTTTGTCAGTTTACTCCAACTGTACAGGCAGAATTATGAAGCAACGTTCCTGGGTGGACCACGAATCACGTGGTCACCCTTCATCACTCTCTCTGCTTTCCCCTTCATTCCCCCTTGTGGCTTTCTCTCTCTGCACACGGGCTCTAACACATTGGCTCTCCAGGATGGCCGCTGACTCCTGACAGCTCCCAGATTACCTGCTTTCCTGTTTTATCTTTGAGCAAGGTCATAGCCTAGCTGTGGTCAGAGAGAACTGTGGGCCTCCAGGACCTGGGCTTCAGTATCCACTGACCTGCCCTGGTCAGCATGCCGCTGACACCCTGCCCACACACTCACAGGGCTCCTCCTGGTTTCCTGGCAGCCACTCTGATCCTGATCATTGTTCATCTGGGCTTTGCCACAGTTGCCTAACCTCAAAGATGCTTCAGAAACTTCAGGGAGAGAAAGTGCAGTCCCCCACTCCGTGCCAGTGGAGGCTGCTCTGTATCTTCAAAGGGGCTGATTGATTTCACTCTCTCAAACTCTTAGTGGGAAGATAACACGTCCTTCTCTCCTCTCTGCTGCTTCTGGGCCTTGCTTATACCCCTACTCAGGTTTTGCAATGATAAGGAGCTGCTGGTTTTCTCCCCTTGTTTGTCATTTCTAACAGAGTAAATATTACGTCCCTTGATTCATCATGGGAAGAAGGTGAATGCTGCATGTGGTAACCGTACAACATCTTCTCGCCTTCCTCCTGGCTCCCACAGCACATAGATCAGTGGATAGACACTGGGCATCCCGGATTCATCTCTTCTTGCATGAGATCAGGCAGATGACACCTCGGAGCCAATGTCAGTTTATTGCATCTCAAGGTGAATTTCTTTCTCTTCAAGGCAATGACATCATAGTCCCCATGGGGGCAGCTCCTTGGAGATCACTTGATGGTATTTTTTCTGTAAATGGGCTTTTTTTGTTGTTGTTGTTTAGTTAATTTATTTATTTTTATGTGGTGCTGAGGATCAAACCCAGTACCTCACACATGCTAGGCAAGTGCAAGAAGGGCAAAAGCCCCTCTTTTTTTTATTTATTTATTTTTATTGTTGGTTGTTCAAAACATTACATAGTTCTTGATATATCATCTTTCACACTTTGCTTCAAGTGGGTTATGAACTCCCATTTTTAGCCCATATACAGATTGCAGAATCACATCAATTACACATCCATTGATTTACATATTGCCATACTAGTGACTGTCGTGTTCTGCTACCTTTCCTATCCTCTACTATCCCCCCTCCCCTCCCCTCCCCTCTTCTCTCTCTACCCCCTCTACTGACCTTCATTTCTCCCCCTTGTGTTATTTTTCCCTTTCCCCTCAATTCTTGGTCTATTCCCTAAACACCTAAAAAGAGCATGCTACAGGGACACTGCTACATCAATGTTCATAGCAGCTCAATTCACAATAGCAAGACTGTGGAACCAACCCAGATGCCCTTCAATAGACAAATGGATTAAAAAAATGTGGCATTTATACACAATGGAGTATTACTCTGCATTAAAAAATGACAAAATCATAGAATTTGCAGGGAAATGGATGGCACTAGAGCAGATTATGCTAAGTGAAGCTAGCCAATCCCTAAAAAACAAAAGCCAAATGTCTTCTTTGATATAAGGAGAGTAACTAAGAACAGAGTAGGGACGAAGAGCATGAGAAGAAGATTAACATTAAACAGAGATGAGAGGTGGGAGGGAAAGGGAGAGAAAAGGGAAATTGCATGGAAATGGAAGGAGATCCTCAGGGTTACACAAAAGAACATACAAGTGTAAATGGGCTTTTGCAGAGGGCCAGGCTGTGGTAGGATGGAGCTGGCAGGACAGCTGATGGGATTGGATGTTGTCTGCCTGCGCTGTCATCCAGGGCGGGGCTGAATGGATTGCATTATTTAGAGTAAGCAAGCAAACTACAGAAAAAGCAATGCATTAGATTTTCAGGCTTTTCTTTCAAAAGAGAAAGAAAAAGAGAGCAGCAGCAACTGACTATTTATCTGGTGATTCCGTCTAGATGAACTTGACTTCTACTTACTGTTCTGTCCAATTGCATCTACTCGCAATGCCAAACACTGTCGTTTTGGCAGCAGGGCTGGGCTATGTGGGTGGGGACGCAGGCCACATATGTAAGAAGGAGGAGTTGGAAGCCAGCACAGCAGTGGTTTTTAACTAGTGCTCAGTGGAAAGCAGAGGTTTTTTCTAGGAGGTCATCAGAGGAGCCTGGAAAATAATTTTGGAATGTCTGATATTTTACTTTTCTAGCCATTCCAGTTCTTTGTTTGTTGTTTCTTCTATTGCTAACTAGGCTTGCCAGTATAATGATCTCCTAAGTCTCAAGTTAACTGAAGTATAAAAGGAGTCCAGACCATCAAAATTCAAATATAATTTGTAAAGAATAAACATCTCCAATATGGATGCCTGGTATTTTCACTGGAAGCAATGTATAAGGTTTGGTGACATTCATAGGAGAAAAAAAAATAGGTTTCTGAAGTAACTTTTATAAATAAAGCTTGAACGTCCCTAATCCAAAAAATCTGGAATCTGGTAATGTTCCAAACTCCAAAGCTTTTGAACACAGATGTGACAACACAGGTGGAAAATTCCACACCATAAAACTTTGTCTCATGCAAAAAATTATTTAAAACATTGTATGGAATTACCTTCATGCTATTCCTGTAAGATATATATGAGACAAAAAGAGATTTCGTGTTCAGATTTGGGTCCCATTCCAAAGACACCTCATTATGTAGATGCAGATATTCTGAAATTGTTTAAACATTTGAAATCTGAAGTACTTCTGATCCCAAGCTTTTTGGAGAAGAGACTCAACTTGCATAGCTGAACTTGTAACAAGGAATCTGGCCCTAGGGCTGTTGGGTGCCCTAGACACCTGGTCTCACACTTGTTTCCTCACCTGAGAAGGTCTTTATGGCACAGAGGGATCCTTGGAGTGTGGTTTCTTCCTCACGGTCCTGTGGCTTTGATGGACACGCAGTAGACAGTGTCAATGAGACAGGATGGGGGAGGAGGAGGGTGGGGGAAGGTGAGTCTGGGGCCTGGATGACACAGGAGAAGATGCTCTGAGCTTTTCTTCTGCACTCCATTTCTATCCCCATCCCTCAATGTCAGAATCACCAGTGAAATGCCAGCAGAGGCCAGGCAGAGTGTGGACCCGTGACATGAATGGGGAGGACCCATGTCACACTGCTGACCACCCTTGCCTTCACTGAGGAACGGCTCCCCATGCACGCAGGAGGGCTCTTTCACCTCCCTTGAAGTCCCTTCCCTTAGATGTGTTGGTGGCTTTTTCTCTGGCTGGAATTCAAAGAAACCTCCAAAATGAACAGGGAAACAATTTAAATCACTTTACAATCCACAGCTTGTCTTCCTGGTTGTATAAGTTTATTATATTATTTTTAGAGTGTTTACTTAGTGTGTAGAGGTGGCCAAGCAGAAGAGCTGCACCTTTATTAGAACATGGCTGTGTCTTCTATCACTGGGGGGCTCTGGCAGGAGGCCTGACTCCACCACGTCCTTTCCTCTACCAGATGCAGGTTTGCTTGTTAAAAGGAGAAAGAAAACAGAAACGCTGCTTTCACTGCTCTCCCTAAATTCCTTCTGGAACTGAATATAGTCATCTCTTGGTATATAGAGAGACTGGTTCCAAAGACTCCCAAGGATACCAAAATTTGCAGATGCTAAACATCTGTATGTAAAAGGGACCATTTGCATGTAATCTCCACACATCCTCCCATAAACTTTTAATCATCTCTAAATTATAATACCTAATACAATGTAAGTGCAATGTACATAGTCGTTATACTGTATTGTTTGGGAAACAACAAGGAAAAAATCAGTGATTTTTTTTTCAAAAGATTTTGATCTGTGGTTGGTTCAATCTGTGGATCTGGAAATTCTGAATACAGAGGGTCAATGGTAAATGCTTTCCCAGAAATAAAAATTTTCTGCCTTGAAATGGGAGTCAATGAGTACTCAGCAGCTTTGGTCTATGACTATCATGCTGATGGTGACAATAGTTGTTTGATCATGTCATTTCCTTGCTCTAAAACTTAAGCTGCTTGCCAAAACTAGTATGTCAGGGCTCCAGTATCCTGCATCTGATAAATTAGCTCTTTGCAACTGATGACCCCCACCCTGGTTTTCTAGCATTATTTTTTCACTCTTCCAAGTTTTAGCTGTGGATTGATCTCTTCCATATTCCCCCAAGCCCCTGACATTGTCTGTACTCTCTGCTAAAATGCCTGACTCTGTCTGTAAACTGACCAGATCCTGCCCATCTTTCCAGAAACAGTGCCAGCTCCCGCCCTGGGGAAGCCTCTTCTGAGTGCTGGAGTGAACTTGAGACTCACCCACCTGCTCTTTCTGATATTTAGCACCTAAGAGAGTCTTACATGCTTATTTGTCTTTTCACATGTATAAGTTTCATTTTATGAGTGCCTCGAAAACTTGTGGGGTTACGATAGTGGGTTTCAATCTCTGGTTCCACCACAGTGATTGACAATTGTAGATGCTTCATTAGTAAAGGGATTGACTTGGGGATTCTAGCTTTATGACCAGGGTGTGCTGAGCATTCTTATCTCCCTTACTGGGTCCACTCAACCCAGGGTTAGACTTTCTGGGGTTATTGTAAAGGAATGTTTGACAAACATTTCTCATTGGAAAATGCCTACAGAAGGAAATGAGAGGTGCTGTGTTAGCTAAAAGAAAAAAAAGAAGGAAAGAAGTTAATTTGGGTACCGTCCTCATTGAGTGCCAGGACCGCTGAACACATTAAAGGTACTGAGAATTCCTGCAACAAAGGCAGCTCTGTTATTTTGTTGAAACTATTATTTCCCAAATGTATTTTACCATAGAACCCTCTCTCTTTCTCTCTTCTCAGTGTAGTAGATTTAGCCCCCAGAAACTCCGGGATTCTGTTGGACACTGTTTGAGAGAGTTTTCTTCCAATCTCCCATCCAGCGTCTCTTCAAGCCACACCCAAGAAAGTTTTATAGTTTGTGACTCTGAACTGTGGCATGATCTTTGGACAGTTTTACTTTGATCTGTAGTCCGGCACTTATGGTCTCATACAGTTCTCACTCCTGACAAACTTCTCCCTTTTCTGCCCCTCTCTTTTGCATCCTTTTAGGTAAGTTCTAATGAGGGAAATGGCTCCATATTTCTGGTCATTTAACTAACTCCTAGACTTAGATAAGTAGACAGTTTCTTATTCCTCTGCTGCTAGCTAGTTGTGTGATTGTTTTAGAGATTTCCCATTATAATTAGATGTTGTTTTTAACACACATATTAACCAAGAACTTGGAAAGTGAGCAATGTGCTCGTACTTTGGGGACAAAATTAATGAAATCCAAGTCAACCAGCTTCTAGGTAAGTGGGCTTTTTCCAAATACTTCTTAGATTTCTCAATCATATTGAGTATACTAAATTAAAAAAAAATATCTTTAAAGAAATTATCCCCATTAGAAAGACAATCACATCATATTTCTTTAGTTTTCTGGGTTATATACAAGCTTACCCTACAAATTCTTTTTGCATGGCATTGTGTTCATTTGTCCCTTACCTCTGCTCACCCTTCTCTGGGCACTTTGAAGTTGATGTCCTTTTAAAAATGTGGCCAATGTGAGTCAAAACCCAGTTCTTCAGATGTAGCTGATTTGCAAGATGCAGTGGGGTTCACTCTGCCTCCTTAGCACAGGCAGCTCCTGTTAGTGTGGACAATGGCATTAGGGTTTTTGGTGGTGCTAATCATGCCCTTGCCCACTCTGAGACTCAGACACATTCTCCTCATCTGGCATGTGAAGCCTTCCTGCCATTCAGCTCCTCTCTTGGCTGATTCTTCTCCTCCTTTGTCACACTCTGTGCCTTTGTCCTCCAGCAGGTCAAACCTGCCTGGCATTTCCATACAACTGTTTCTGCTCCTGCTTCCTTCTTTCCTCTCTGACCTCTGGGCAGTCAATCCTGCTGTCACACCACCCTTTCCTTTTTCTGTACACTAAATGATGGCTGTCTCTTTCTTCTGTTCTTTGTTCAAGTCTCATTATCACTAAATACCTTCTAGACCACCATGCTCTCTGGGCTCCTATCTCTCCATAATGCTCTGATCTCTTCCCATGTTCTGAGTGCTCAGCACCTGGGGAATTTTTATACTGTAATGATGCCTGGTGCAGGTTTCTACCTCTTGTCTCTGTAAGTTATTTTTCTATCTCTCTCACAATGATTTCAACAGCGAGAATTTGTGTAGCAATTTATGTGCCTCAAAGTACTTACACAGACACTGGGTTACCTGACTGGCCTTGCACTGGGATAGGCAAATATTAGCAGGTACCTTATTATCAGACAAGAACAATGAGTCTGGGCGAGGCTACATAACTTGCTCAAAGTCCAGTGCTCAATGCCACTGGGATTCAAATCCAGAGATCAGACTCCACATCATCAAGTTATGTCATGAGTAGACAGAAGATCAGAAAATCCCTGATCCTATGCAGAAAGCTTTGGTTTTGAAATTTCCAGAAGAGGAGCACTGGTTAAGCTCCTCCCCAGTCTGGTATGAATGGGACTTGCTTATCCTGGAAAAAACTTGGATTTGGGGGTCTTCTCTTTGTTTTCTTTATCTCTCCTTTATTTTGTCCCACTCTGCATTCTTAAACTCCACATTCTTTACTTGACCAAAAGGTTAATGTGGTATCTAAGAATCAAAGGTTTAAAACCAATTCATGAATCATTCATTGAAAATGAGAGTAATTTTATAATCACATACATTTTAATACTGTTCAACACAGAAAAAAGTAAGATGAGATCTTTCTGTTACATTTTAAGAGAAGATAAAATAATATGAGCACAAGGTAAACAATAAATTGATGGTATTTGGTGAAAGACAATGAACAGTATATGCTGGTGCACTCACAGGGCTGGAGAGAAAGGAGAGAATAGGGCAGACAAGATTCCCCATCCCACAGAGCTTACATTTTAAATGAGAAGACAGTGAGTAACAAATAAATAAATAAATGATGCATTTCAGATATTGATACACACTGAAAGAAAGCTACACAGTAAGATGGGATGGAGCACAGCTTTTTAGGGTGAGGTTATGAAGTTCACTCCAAAGGACTGAGATTTGAGTTGAGATTTGAACAGCAAGGCTTGGACATCAAAGTAAGGGTTTGGGGCAGATGGTTCCAGGCAGAACAAGAAAGCCAGCAGACGGGAAGATGCTGTGTTTGAGGCTTTGAAAGAAGATCAGCAAAGCTAGTGCATCATGAGTGAGGGGGGCATGTCAGGAAGCAGGAAGGTGACATGGGAGTATTGTAGATCAAGGGAGCCACTGGAGGGTTTCATGGAGGCAAGAGGTAGTGATGCAATCTGATCTACATTTTGGAAACATTATCACACCAGTGGCACTGGGTACAGTGATTCTTGGGAGGCAAAAAGGAAGGAGTGAGGTTATTTAACTAATATTAATCCAAGTGAGAAATGAATGCAGGTTGCATTGGAGTTTAATGATGATAGAAATAGACATTTTGAATGTATTTTTGAGACTCAAAATGATAACAATAGGTTAATGGATTGAACATGGAAATAAGGAAATAATAAAATCATGACTCCTTGGGTGCTGTTGAGAAATAGCCATATTTTTCCAGTACTGCAGACATTAGCTGGGCACAGTTTAAGTGAACCACAGTGTCACTCCTATAATATATATTGTGCAGCTCAGGCTAGTGCATCTCTGCTGGTTGGCTCTGTAAATGGGAATGTCTCAAACATTTTGGATAAATATTTTATATTTCTTTTTTTAAATAACAAAGCTTACATCATTTCCTTTTAAGTCCTAAAGCCAGGAACAATCAAGAAAAACATAGTTTTAAGCAGAAAATATTTATGACTGACATATACAATATCCAGTGCATACCTGGAATCAAATACAATGTGTTAAAAGCATAGCCCAATTCCAACATGGGCAGAGAGGAAACTGTTCTCAGGCTCCTTCACAGACAGCCAATCTAGGTATGTCCTAGATTGTCAAAGGGTCACCACCCTTCCCTGATTGTTGGATTGTATCAGAATCTTGTTTTGATTTGAATTTCTTAAAAAAAAAAATTTGATCATGGTTTCGGTAAATATTACAAGTCTTAAACATTGATGGCAAGGAATCTTTCTATAGAATGTTTTAAGGAGGAGTTGTTTTTCTGCTCCCTGCCTAGTTGTATGTACTCATCAGGATCCTTGGGGAAAATGGACAGATTACTAAGATGGGTATTTTGAAGATTTTCTATAGAGGGACTATTAAGAGAGCAGCAGCCATGTATGCAGAAGCGCTCAGAGACTGATGTGCAGCTAAGATCCTACAGGTCTATGAGCACCAAAGGAGAAAACAGAAACATCACTGCTTGGAGGAGGCCAGACATGGGGAAGAAAGGAATTTTGAAGGCTGCTCCAGAGCTCACAAATCTCTCCAGAACTGAACCCCAACAGAGAGAGAGCAGTGAAGAAATGCCCCCCACCTCCAGTTCTTAGATTGGTGCCTAGGGTCTCCCATTGATGATCACCAGAAGGAAGTCAGGGTCCTGTCTCACCTTATAGGGACACAGGTCAGGACAGTAGAAAATGGATTTGGGTTAAAACAGAGAACTACATTTGTCCGTCCCTTTTGCTTATATGATGTCCTGTTTATTTTCATTCTTACACTAGTTGCCTCTTTGCTGCCATTTACCTGCCAAAAGATACCGTGATGCCTAGGTGCGTTTGAGAGTTTGTGAGCTAAATGATAGTTGTGAGAAGTATAGAGATAGCAGGTGGCTCCCCATTCTGAGGGGCCTGAAGCTATCAATTTGCCATGAATGTGCAACGGTGTTACAAAACACACAGATGGAAGGAAAAACAATAACAAGGACATCCAAAGAAAAGCAAATTCAATTCCAAACCACATTGTCAGGGCATTTTTCATCAGAGCTGGTGAGCAGTTCACGTGAAAAAACTTACAAGGAGGGCAGTGGAACAACGGCTGCTTCTTCTGCCTCCTCTTCTTTGGCTCTAAATAAATATTTCAGGGTTTGGATCACTGAGGGCTTGGTGCCAGCAAGGAACTGGGGTGAATAGGACTTGACCCACCTTGAGAATGAAGTATGGTACCCACATGACTCAATCATTGTCCCTGCTTGGCTACTGGACTCAGCACACATCTCCCCAACTTCTTTCCTCTTATCTGAACTGTACTGTGGTTATTAAACAAATTGTGTCTCTGTCCCACATCCTCTCTAATACTTTGAACACTCCACAAAATAAGGTTTAATGAAGGTGGCAAGCTTCAGGAAGACTTAGAATGGAAAATATGACTACATCAAAAGTCTTTAGATGGCAAGATTTTAATGGCTGAATAATAGGCTGGAACACAGGAATAATTTCTTCTCGAATGCTAGAATGAATTATTTATGCTTTGACAACATTATGTGTCTCTAAAGCAGCTTTTAGTTATTCGCCACTTCTGGGCTACAGCTGATCCTGCTGCCCATTCTTGTAATTACATTAACCTCTTGACTTTACATGACAAGCTTTTCCTGTGCGCTGCGATCAATAGCCCATAACTACACCTCTTTAATAGGGCCGTAGTTACACTTCAGTTCAGATACAATTAACTTTTGTTCCCCTTTTCTTTTTGGTGGGAAGGGGAATAAGATTTCTTATTTTAACATCTGAAACAAAGAAAATCATTTTGAAGAGAAAAAACACACACAAAGATATGCTAATCCCATGGGAAGAAGTGATTGCAATGATAAGAAGTCCAGTTGAAAATCCAATACTGCAGACATGGGGGGTAGAGACAGTAGGAGAAGCAGTAGATTTCCAAGCCCCAGATTTTTGTAACAGCCTTTAAATCTCTGCTTTGATAAACGTTTTAGCTTCAGTAGAATTAAAGGCACTGTGGACCACCTAGTTTCCTAGTCAAGCTATACCAATTAATTATAGTGCATACATATAAATAAGAGTAATGCTAAGTGTTAAAACACCTTTTGAGATTCGTTAGTCAAATTCTCCTCTTGAGAACGAGAAGTTGAAAGAGGTGTATAGCAATGGCATGTGAAAGCCAGTTCCTGTCAGCTCAGGAAACAGCTGATTTTGTGCAAGTTCAACCATATCTTTAACTCTAAAGCAGCCATGGTGGGAGCATTTACACCAAGGAAATTGGCAAATGCTAAACTAGTGCCTTTCCTTCCAAAGAGCAAGTTAAACATTTTCCTCTGTACCACTGTTTGTGTAGCCCACATACATATGCATCAAGTGCTATATCATGTAGACATTTGATTTTTATTTCATATAGAAAATATTCTCATGAAATCTGACTCGTTAATTTTGTGACTACATCTTAATGCTTCATAACATGTTGATATACACGAATACAAAAATAAACACCCACCGTAACTATCCACACACTTGCAGAGACTTGTATTTTAACTTAGACTTCAGATTGTCTAGAATTCCACCAAGCCAATGGATCATTTTGAGAAACTGAAGGACAAATCCTGTGAATCAACTTTATAAAAATAGGCTCTATGCTCAAGGTTGTAACCAGACACATTGGAAACATGGAAGATTTGGATGTGAACTGAATTCATATTCCCTCTAATTCTATAATTTTGTAAAGGAACAAGTCTGTTACTTTTTACCATATCATATTATCATGGCCATGTATCTTAGAAATAAAAAAAATAAAACTACCTATTACTAATAACAATAATTTAGGACCAGTTCAATGTTCTCTATGGATAATGCATCTCGTTTAACACCACCTTCAGAAATAACTGGTTATTGCTTAAATCCTGTCAGACTACTCTAATTTTCTTTTATGACACTGTCACACTTATTATATTGCAGAAAAGTGATCTACATCATGCAGTGTTTGATGCTTATACATATAACATGATCAGCAAATTTAACTTGAAAAATATATCTCAGTGGGTATAAAATCAGTAGAAGGAAATTACAGTATAGTTAATACCAAGAGAAACTATGAGTGGAGAATTTCCAATGTCCCAGAGCTCAAGCAGTAGGGATGAATATGATCATATACATCAATATCTACTGAGGTGTTAATTAAACATCTAAATCTCTGTGTCCCAGTCCTTGACCCGCTGAATCAAAATTTCATGAAGTGATTCTTATGCATACTCAAAATTGGGAGCTATTAACATTGTGTTGCATTACCCAATTGACAAAAGTCTGGGGGACTTGAGCTTATGCTGAGGTTAAGTTAGAATTAAAATATTTTATTTTCTGATAAAGAGAGGAAAACATTATAAGATACATCAAAGCTCCTCTGAAATAAGTGGAAGCCTCTTTCTCTTCATACGCTCAACCCTCTGTGACCTCCTCTGGAGCTGCAAGTTAGTATGAAACCAGAATTTCTAGATCTGATTCAAGGCAGTGTGCAGTGATGGAAAGCTTGAAGTCATGAAATCAACATGGGAAATTTCATTGTTCGTATGGCCTTTGGCAAGTATTGATTCTTATGAACACTGGTTAACTCATTGGTAATATTGGAATATATATATATATATATATATATATATATATATATATATATATGCACACGCATATATAAATATATATTTTATATATCAGAAAGTTTCTGTGAGAACTAAAGGAGAAGATGGAATGTAAAAAGTTAACCCTAAATGGTCAGGCTTAGGAATATGTTAAGGTTTCCATGGCTTAGGTTTGGGATAGCTTCATTTGCTCCAAAATACGTTTTATGGAAGAATCTCTATTCTATGGTCAAGAATCTAAAGGTAAGCATTGGGGAGAAAAAGAATGGATCAAGAAAGAATTAGTACCATAGTTTTAAACATACACACAATTATGATGGGCAATTTTTGAGCACTTACCATGATAATCACTTATAAGTAATCATAAATAATCTTACTTGCTTCTTAAAACAATATATTGAGTATGTGTCGTTATTGCCATCATTTTCCAGACGAAGAAATTGAATGATAACACAGTTTGCCCAATTTTGCACATCTTGCAAATTGGACAGTCTGATTTTAGTACAGAGCCATAAAAGTGACATAGAAATTAGGTTAGCAATGGAATTATTTTAGTCAGGAGGTAGCTGTTAGATCCTTATACTTGGACCATGGGATTGGAGAGTCTACTCAAGAAAGGGGGAAAATGAATGCAGAACTACTTCCCTCCATTCCCAGGTAGCCCATAAACCATAGCAGAGGGAAGGTAGGTTCTTCATACCCAATAATTCCCAATAAACATAATTTCCTTTTCACTGAGGGTCTAAGAACCAGACTGGGCTAATAATAACAATTGTAGAATCTGATTCTCTAGGGGGCTTTAAATGTATTGTGTATTTTATTGATTTGAGTTGTAAATATAATCTGTTCCAAAGGTAAGAAAGGAGATGTGATAGATCACTCAGTTAGGTCTTTCTGATTCATCTAAGTTTCGTTTAGTTTAGTTCAATAGGAAAGCCAATTTTTGTGAGGACATAGTATCTAATAAAGTAGTCAATGTTTATGCTCTGCATTAAACTCTAGGGATGGTCATTTTTCTTTTCTTTTTATGGGTGGTCTGTAGGAGCCAACAGAGTAACAGTCTCCAGACCCATCAGAATGGAGCACACATTACAAAAGCATTTTGCCTTTCCATTGGGTCTAAATCACATAGAAACAAATTCTGGACTCTTTTATGTAGATGGAACCAAGGGTCTGATATCAGCCTACAAAACAGCACTTTGCCAAAAGGATCCAGATTCCTTCAGATCCAATACAAATGCTCCTAAAACATCTGTATCCATTTCCAGATGAAAAACACAAGCTAATGAAATTGCCAGATGCGACTACTTGCCAAAATATTGCAATGCTTTTGTTAGTGACTTGCTACTTTAGGGGTGTTCAGGATCAGGGTTGAATTACCTTTCTGATCTTATCCTTAGAAGCAAATTAACATTTTCAAGCTCTGCAGGCAGATATCACTATTGAACAATGTACACTAAGAAGCGACCTCTGCTTCCTGGATAGCTTGATAAAACCCTGATTTCAAAGCCCCTTCCTTCCCTTCATCATTAGTTGCTCTCAGTTTTCTTTCAGAAGTTATTTATGTTCTCCCTAAACCATTCTACAACACCTCTTGATCATTTAAGTATGAATCAATAGAAAAATATGCTTTGGATATCTAAATTCAAAAATGTCTACTTTTAATCTTACTTCTCTGCCTTAGTTTCACTTGTGAACATGGTGAAGCAATCTCTCTCTCTGCTCAGGAGAGGCAAATATTTCCTTCCTGAAGGGTGAATCACTGGGAGAATAATAAATCCTGCTCTGAGACTCTTGTTTAATGTTACAATTCCTTCCCTAATGGGGACATATGACCCCAGTAACCCGTCTTCCCATTCCAAAAGCACAACCTCAAACCCAAATAAATAACTTCTCCCATCAAAGAGCTCAGAAACAAAACCCTTTTGAAAAACAATGGTGACACTGCCTGAAGGCTTACTGTACCAAATAACTTTAACACAATCCCTCTAAAACAAACCAGCAAGATTTTAAGACCACAATGCAGAGAGATTAGCAGCAATAGAAATCAAACCAAGGCTCTAAAAGCCCTGTTTCTTAAGGAGAGCCAAGAGTTGTCCTGAATGGCACAGAGAAGGCTAACAATGGATGGCATTTGAGAGAATGGGGAATTTCTTATTTTGGTCCCCATTAAGAAAAAAGGGAGTAGCAGGGACCGATGGAGGAGCTGAACGAGGGAAATCCAAGGGAAGGTAGCCCTCCTGCAGCAGGATCAGGTTCCCCACCTGGAAGGCAGAGGGAGTGTGGGAAGCAGCCCTCCTCTGTGTCACTCTGCGGAAGCCAACTGTGTCTTTGAAGCAAATAGTGAAAAACTATGTCTTCTGGGTTAGACGAGCTCTCACTGGTCCAGAGATAGGAGCCTCTTCTTTTAGGATGAACCTGACACTGGGATATACAAATTATACCTGGACAAAATCAGGAAAGGCCGGTTTTCAGGAAAGAGAAGCTAAAAGCCTGGGTCTTAGCGGGCGCTTGGCAGTCTTGACTTAAGGGTCAAGCTGGTCTGTGGTTTGCAGTGCAGTGGAGTGATACAAAGTCTCACCCTGTAGAATGCAGATGGTGCTGGCCAGGGAGTCAATAATCCTGTACCCTGCACCCCATGGGTGCAACTTCCCCAAACAAAAATTGTTACATTTGGACTTGGGGACCTTAGATTGTTCTTTATTCATTATTCTATTTATTTTCTTTAAACCTCTGGACAAGTAAGTTATCCTCTTGTTTTCTTTTTCTTTATTTTTTCCCCTGCATTTACACTTTCTCCTTTGTTGGGTCGTTGTTTTTATGTTCATTTGAGTTGGAGCCTTGGACTACAGTATATCTTTTACATGAAATCTTTAATGGCAATGTTCACTTGTTATATTGTTTAGTAGCATATGAATTTTCCTCCACTTAGTTGGATACTTTTTTATTTATTTATTTATTTTTTTAGAGAGAGAGAGAGAGAGAGTTTTTTAATGTTTATTTTGTTTTAGTTTTTCGGCGGACACAACATCTTTGTATGTGGTGCTGAGGATCGAACCCAGCACCGTGAGCATGCCAGGGGAGCATGCTACTGCTTGAGCCACATCCCCAGCCCTAGTTGGGTACTTTAATGTCCACAGGATAGCCTTTCTAGAATGGGTCTGCCACTTGCCCTAGAATCTAGCTTGCCATTCTTAATCATTAATTCCAGCTCAAACGGAAGGTCCAAATAGTTTTCACTCTCGTCTGGAATTCAAATGACAAGACAATAACATGTCCTTACATTACTTTTTTCTCATCTGAAGTATTTGGAGAATTTCAGATAAAAAGAAATTGAGATTAAGTACATTGTGTTTTTCTTCCCCTTCCCAGGTCAAAGCAACTGTCTCTCCATTTATTTTCTCGGCATTTCTCTCTTGCACAGATTCTTCTTACAGATTTTAAAAGTTGAAGCTTTGCCTTTTCATGTTCTTAAAATGCTAAATGTTCCTTGGAGGACTTCTTATAAAGAACAAGGTACCTTTTCTTTAGAAACATGGATAATCACTTGCTATTCAGACAGCTGTCTCAAAAGACCTGGCTATTACATACCTTGTAAGTCGAAGAAATAACATTTCTGTGAAAATAAATGACCAAAGCCACTTCAGAAAGCAGAAAACTTCAAACAACTTGGTAATTTGTAGACCCCTCTGACATCCCAAGTGCATAATGGATTTGCTGTGACACTGAAGATTAAGTAAATGGACTAAGAAGTCACAACTGTATTTAAACATTTTTTTCTTTAATTTTTTATTTTGAAAACATATTTGGTGATAAATATTCCCTTAGAAGCCACTGTGGTTTTCATCTCTATCCCAGGTGGTCCATCTATCCAAAGGATGCAGTTGATAAAATACAAAGGCTTAAGGCCAAATTTAGCCCTTGTGGGTGGTAGAGTTCTATTAAAGAACAGCTTCGATAATCAGAGAGGTTCCTTGGAATAACACTGGTAAAGGGTACTTTTTCCCTTGGGTTATAAGCATTGGAAAAAAAATTGTAGTGTGTCCAAAAGTGAACCATTGGAGGTTTCTGTTCCGGTGATGGGCTATTTTATTGAGTACCGTCACCCACTTTGAATTTATGGGCACTAGCAAAAAGCCGGGGACTGTAAATTCTGAGGCCAGCTTATTAGAATCCAAGAGCGTTTGACAATGCACATAATTAATGATCATTTGCTAAAAGTATTTTGGGGGATTTTATTCAAACAAAGTAAAAAAGAAACACATTAAATATTAGTCCAGTTATATATTATGGGACATTAGATCCATTTGTGTGCCTATAAATCATTTAGCTATGAATACTTAAGAAGAGCAAGAAAGTGATATCCTCTGTACACTCTGAGATAATATTGTCTTAGTATTTGATTACAGGCACGGTGTCCTTAATGGACAGATTCATGCTCCATATCCAATGTCCAGTTGGAGCTGGGACACCAAGAAATGGTAACCGGAGGATATTAGACCAGGATCAACCAGAGTTCAGGAGCGTGAAATTGGTGACGAAATAAGAATTTTACTAGACTTGTCAGAGGCTGTCTCTGTCTCTTTTATTGTATTGCTTTTCAGCAATTGATTTTGTTGCCCCAATAGGGGTGTGCGTTTGTTTGTGTGTGTGCGAAGTGGGGGGGTGGAGAGAGACAGACAGAGACAGAGACGGAGAGAGAAATTGAATGTATATTTTTGTACTTTTCGTGGTGGGAGGGAGGAATTAAAACATTTGGCCTGTTTTAACGATCTTTTTATTGGGTCAGTGAAAGAGAGGAGGACAGTGGCTTCTCCTGGGAGAGCTAAAAGAATAAACCTACTAAAACAAATAGAAGATTTATTCCTTTTGAGCAGCTACACAAAAATCCTTGTGATTTAACTTAAATCAGAGCCACAGCTTTGTCTCCAAGTTTAAAGAAAGGAAAAGAAAAAAGAAACAGAAAAGAAGAAGAAAACAGAAAGAAATACTGCCTGGGAAATTCAGGAGCCCAGTGCTGCTTTTCTGGAGTGACAAAAAAACTTGGGGGACTTTGTGCTGACTGCCATGGACATGTCATGTGACTTGGGGTAAACCACTTGAACCTTTTGACCTCAGAGTACAAGTCTAAAAGAAACGGAGGAAAATTGACCATTAAGATCACTAAGGATTACCTAATTGTAAATATTTATGATTCTAAATTGACATTTTTAGGAAACACACAATTACACACAAATGTTGAATTTTTGGTCCAAAGGATCCATATAACTGTTTTATGTCTCTGGTTCAGGAGACAAAGGCTCACTCTGCCTGATTGTCATTGTATATCATTCCGCAGTGCAAAGTCTAAGCAGTGACTTTCTGCCTGGGAAGCAGCTTTAAAACAAATCTTTACAAAACTGAACTGAGTGCAAATCTTTAAAGATTGGCTGAAGAAAGCAGAGGGCCCCAGATATTTATTGAGACATGGTAGTGAATAAACATGGACAGGGAACATTGAGCTCTTCTGTGCTTCTTTTTGTTTATTTGTTCTGAGTGCCAATAGTGGGACATCTGGAACTTAGGACCACTAACTCAAATGTTCTTAGTATGTGTAACAAGTTCTTTCACTTATGGTGGTTCAGAAAAGGAGTCCAATTGAAAGCTATGAGAGTAAATATACCTCATTTTTACTTAAATGAGGTATATCACGTCATCCTGTTTCATGTTAATTATTTGAAGAAAATGAATCTATCTGTGCTTTTGCACATGAATGTGCATGCATGTATGTATCCATGTGTATGAGTATGTGTGTGTCTGGCACTCATCCTCCCTCTTCAGTCCCTCATTGTAGTATTGATTAAAGGGTAAATGTAGGGGGTCGACCCATTAAAGCTTTTTTTCATTTTTATTTCTGAAATTTAGGCCATCTTTTTTTGCGGGGGAGGTACTGAGAATTGAACTCAGGCACTCGACCACTGAGCCACATCCCCAGCCCTATTTTGTATTTTATTTAGAGACAGGGTCTCACTGAGTTGCTTAGTGCCTCACTGTTGCTGAGGCTGGCTTTGAACTCACGATCCTCCTGCCCCAGCCTCCCGCTCACTGGGATTACAGGTGTGTGTCTCTGCACCCAGTGCACTAACAATTTTCTTTTAGTTTTTCTGTCTTCTCAGAGTTAACACTAAATAAGATGTGCAAGAAGATGAAAAGTATTTCCGAGCTTTTCTGAGAATTAGTTAAATTTCCACATCTGCAAGCAATGACAATTAGATTTCTCCTCCTCCTTATATTTCTTCTCCTCTTTTTAAATTTTTTTTTCCAGTATTGTGGATTGAATTTAGGGCTTCACAGAGGCTAGGCAAGTAGTGTACCACTGAGGTACAACTTCATCCCTTAAAAAGGATATTTCAGGTCAACAACTATCTGTGATTATGAGATCCTAAATCCAGTTTAATTCTTATATTAAAATTTCAACATCCAACTTATTTGAAAGAGTTCACTTGACTAGCAAATGGCACCCTTGAAATAGATATTCTCCCAACATACATTATTCATGTCCAGCAAACTTAAGGAAAAGATATTGGCCATGCACACACCGTGTTTTGTGTCATCTGGGACTCTCTGAGGGTGGAATTGGGCAACTGCCACTTCTTGTCACAAGTTGGCAGATGAACCAGTCACTAAGCCTCTTCTCCGGGGCAGCATGATGGCTTCAGTCCCCAATTGCACCTGCATGTAAGCCAAGAAAAAAGTAAAGGGGAAGCACAGAGTGTCTTAAATAATTCAACCCACACCATTTTGTGCAAAGAGAGTAGGAGATTTGTAAGACAAGGTAGCCAGGAAATTTTTCTGGTGGTGTGGTTATAAAAAAAGTCGGGCTCCAAATTCCTCAATAGGACACCCATAGCATAAGAGTTAATAACGAGAATCAACAAATGGGACTTACTCAAACTAAAAAGTTTTTTTCTCAGCAAGAGAAACAATAAGAGAGGTAAATAGGGAGCCTACACCCTGGGAACAAATTTTTACTCCTCACACTTCAGATAGAGCCCTAATATCCAGAGTATGCAAATAACTCAAAAAATTAAACAATAAGAAAACAAATAACCCAATCAACAAATGGGCCAAGGACCTGAACAGACACTTCTCAGAGGAGGACATACAATCAATCAACAAGTACATGAAAAAATGCTCACCATCTCTAGCAGTCAGAGAAATGCAAATCAAAACCACCCTAAGATACCATCTCACTCCAGTAAGATTGGCAGCCATTATGAAGTCAAACAACAACAAGTGCTGGTGGGGATGTGGGGAAAAGGGTACACTTGTACATTGCTGGTGGGACTGCAAATTGGTGCAGCCAATTTGGAAAGCAGTATGGAGATTTCTTGGAAAGCTGGGAATGGAACCACCATTTGACCCAGCTATTCCCCTTCTCGGTCTATTCCCTAAAGACCTAAAAAGAGCATACTACAGGGACACTGCTACATCAATGTTCATAGCAGCACAATTCACAATAGCAAGACTGTGGAACCAACCTAGATGCCCTTCAATAGATGAATGGATAAAAAAAAAATGTGGCATTTATACACAATGGAGTATTACTCAGCATTAAAAAATGACAAAATCATGGAATTTGCAGGGAAATGGATGGCATTAGAGCAGATTATGCTAAATGAAGCTAGCCAATCCCTGAAAAACAAATGCCAAATGTCTTCTTTAATATAAGGAGAGTAACTAAGAACAGAGTAGAGAAGAAGAGCATGAGAAGAAGATTAACATTAAACAGGGACGAGAGGTGGGAGGGAAAGGGAGAGAGAAGGGAAATTGCATGGAAATGGAAGGAGACCCTCATGGTTATACAAAATTACATACAAGAGGAAGTGAGGGGAAAGG
This sequence comes from Marmota flaviventris, assembly GCF_047511675.1. NCBI lineage: Eukaryota > Metazoa > Chordata > Mammalia > Rodentia > Sciuridae > Marmota > Marmota flaviventris. The sequence continues at coordinate 16,031,691 of NC_092508.1, forward strand.
GAAAAAAGGGGAAAAAAAACAAGGGGGAGAAATGAATTACAGTAGATGAGGTAGAGAGAGAAGAAGGGAGGGGAGGGGAGGGGAGGGGAGGGGGGATAGTAGAGGATAGGAAAGGCAGCAGAATACAATAGACACTAGTATGGCAATATGTAAATCAGTGGATGTGTAACCGATGTGATTCTGCAATCTGTATACGGGGTAAAAATGGGAGTTCATAACCCACTTGAATCAAAGTGTGAAATATGATATGTCAAGAACTATGTAATGTTTTGAACAACCAGCAATAAAAATTAAAAAAAAGAAATACATACATTAGTATAGATTAAATTTAATAAGGTTTGCTTTGTTGGTGAAATCAATATTATCAAATTTATAATTTACCATGTTATAATTATAATATCTATTACTTGAATTTTGTTACCACTCATTTTTTAACTCTATGCAATGATTTTTAATGTAATAATTTAGAACCTTTTAAGTACTGAACTAGTAGTTGGTTTGCTTAAAAATAAATTAAAATGGAAAAATAAAATAAAATAAAAAAAGCAATTCTCCCATCTTTCTTAGTCTGTTTCCATCTCTGAGACACTAAAGAGGCACTAAGAGGAGGAAACTTGGTATGCTAAGGAGAGCAGGGATGTATTAACACCTGCCCATCTGCTTGGTGCATATATGGTTGTTTGTTACTTCATCTCTATGCCTCTCTGAGAATTCTTATAATTAAAAAAATTAGATATGTTTGAATCAAGCTTTGGGTTTTAAATCCCTGTGACCTTACTTTGTAACAATGGTGGCCTCCTCAGAGGTCCAGCTCCCTCATCAACCCAATGGATAACATCCATCTCCAGCATTCCTCAGAAAACTTGGAATGGAACCACCATTTGACCCAGTTATCCCCTCCTCAGCATATACCCAAGAACTTTAAATCAGCATACTATAGTGATGCAGCCACATCAATGTTCATAGCAGCTCAATTCACAATAGCTAAGCTATGGAACCAACAACCGAGGTGCCCTTGGACAGATGAATGGATAAAGAAAATGTGGTACATAGATACAGTGGAATATTACTCACTCAACCATGAAGAAGAATGAAACGATGGCATTTGCAGGTAAATGGATAGAATTGGAGACTATCATGCTAAATGAAATAAGCAAATCCCCCAAACCAAAAGCTGAATGTTCTCTCTGATATGTGGGGACTGCCTCAAAATAGGTAGGGGAGAGGGAGGAGTGGAGGTTCACTGAAGTAGATAGGGGGAATGGGGGAAAGGAGGGAGGATGGGAATGGGAAAGACAGTAGAATGGATTGGATATAACTTTTCTATGTTAATATGTGAATACACGACGAGTGTAACTCCACATCAGGTACAACCACAAGAATGGGAAGTTATACTCCATGCATGTATGACATGTCAAAATACATTCTACTGCCATATATAACTTAAAAGAACAAATAAAAATAAAATAAAATGATAAAATAAAAAAATTCACCTCCATGGTTGATCTCAGGATCCCGATAACATGTGAAGGGGCTGACACATGGCTGGTTTCTCCTTGGTAGTGATTGGACCTACTTTTAAATCAAAACTCCACTGGAGAGAAGCCATCTCCAGGAAGAATTTCTTGGAAGCTTTGCAGCGTCTGTTCTTCTAGATCTTTATAGTGGTTTCTGGATTAAGTCAGATGGCCAGAGACCTGTGTGTCTGCACCATATCATTCCTAGTGGGGCCTGCCAAGGTGATTATACTTCCTTGTCCCTGGGAAGGATGCCACAGGCTTTTGGAGGAGAGCTCTCTTCCAGCAGTCTTATAAAAACCTCTGTGTGTTCCCTGTAAGCTTGCTTGGCATATCCTCTGGACTGTTTTCATGGCTCCCATGGGAGACATTTCTGTCTGGTCTTATCCAGAATAATTGTGTTTCTTCTGAGTGATTCTTTTATATTTCTTACCAACACTGTGAAGTGTGACAATGACAGAACTTTCCTTTTGGCACCAAGAGGTGGGAGCTTGGGATCCAGATGAGTGATCCACTCAGACCAGCTGTATTGGTTCTAATCATGTGAAGTTTAGCGTCGACGATATACTAAAGTCCATTTTATATCAGTACTTTTGTTTTCCTGACCTGTTTCCCTCCACCTAATTTAAATGTTTCATATTGCTGTATTTTAGGTGCTTTGGTAGAACAAAGAACCAAGTGGCTGGGCTGGGGTTGTGGCTCAGTGGCAGAGCGCTTACCTAGCATGCGTGAGGCACTGGGCGCGATCCTCAGCACAGCATTAAAAAAAAAAAAAAAAGAACCAAGGGGCATATAAATAAATCAACAAAGAAATAATATACAACAATCATCATTATTGATAACAAAAGAGATAGAAGACACAGTTGGAAAGAGAAGGATGAAGGCACTAGATTTTTCTGATGAAGATATAAATATCACAGCAAGGCTGTGATTCTTATATGGCTGGAAATTTTTAATATGTCATGTTCTGAATTTATTAAAAATAGTTAACCCAAAAAATTGTATGGAGTGTGTGACATGTGTCAGGTCTGATGATAGCTTATAGGGAGACTATGGTGGCAATTTCAGAAAGCCTTGTGGGGTAAAGCAAATGGGTTTTAGAAATACACATTTGGAAGCAGGCGTTGAGTGAGTATCATGGCACCGCCAATGGAAGAGAAGAGTGGTTAGAGTAGTCATGTTGTGTTATGAGGAGAAGAGAATGATGGGGAAAAAAGCAAAAGCCAGTTATGTTGTTGTATGGGAGAAAAATGGGGCTGTGTTGTGCTGTGCTGAGTACCAAAAACCCCAGGAACAGGTCATGGCTGCAGTGTGGTCAGAGGAGCTTGGTTAAAGATGGGGGTCACTGGAGCACTGTTTGGGGGAGGGAGATTTCCATTGGCTAACAATGGAAATTCCCCATCACAAAGTTGAATCTCTTTCCCAGCCACATAGGACAAGGCAGCCACTTCCCAATAGAGGTGAGTGGCAGGACTCTGGAGTCAGTGGTATCTGGGTTGTGCTCCACTATTTTCTACTCTAAATGGGAACTCAACATTGTCAAAAAGGCCTTGATACAGCTTTTGCCCTGCAAACTCAGGGGTGATTAGTTCACCGTATTCCTTAGTCTAAAGCTGTCTAAACAACTCCTCACATCATCTTGTTTCAGAGTTAAGGAGAGTTGTAAGTGTTTCTCAGAAGATTCATTTTCATTCTGGGTCTTGGTTGATTGCTGGGAGCCCTTCTGATGAGCTGACACAATTTGGGAGTACAGTGGGTACCAGGAAAAGGTCACAGACAGAGGCTGAAAAAGAAAATCCTTCATATTTTATACAGAATATTGTTATTTAGAAAACTGTACCGAGAGGGAGAAAAGCAAAAGGAACAGGAAGAGGGCAATCTGACCAGTTTATTACTGTTTATTGCTCTAGGAACCTAGACTATTTCTTCTGAAGATGGATGGTGAGGCTTGCATACTGCTGTGGGAGATGCTTGCTGTCCTCCATGTCCAGTCCCGGGATACAGTGGTGACACACTCTTCATGCACATTTGTTGTTCCCTAGTTCTGACTTCATTAGTCAGCTACTGTGCCCCAAGCACACTATGGCACCCACCTGACATCCTTACTCTCCCCAAACTGGAGTTTCCATGCTGCCTGTATTATGCCAGCCAATCACTGCCACACCATATCACTGTGAGTCTTGGAGTATCTTCATCTAAGGACCTCAGAACCCCTCATGCAAATTGATCTGCTCCAATCCAATGACCTGCTTCTTATATCAGAGATCTCAGAAAATGGCAGTCTTGATTGGTTCATGCAAAATTTTATGACACCTGTTATCCCAGACAATGGAAATCTACTCATTCTTTTTTTGTGTAACTTCAAGTCAGGCATTTAGAAGACTCTTTGAATGAAGAGGTCTTCTCAAGAGTAATTTGGTCCCCATCCCTAGAAAGAAGCAAGTCTAGTGTGATTTTTTTTTCAATATCCCCTCTCACTTGGTGTTATGGTTTGGATCTAGCATGTGCCCCAAAGTCTCCTGTGTTCACAGGTGGGCCTTTTGTGACTGGATCATAATGAGGGCTCTGATCTCATCAATGAATTAATCCATTGAAGGCTGAATGAACTACTGGGAGATGGGGCGTAGTTGGAGGAAGGAAGTCACTGGGGGTGCATATCCTAGAAGGATCTTCTTTTAAGCCCTCTCTCTGTCTCTGCTTCCTGGCTGCAATGATTTGAGCACTCTTTTGCACCGTGCCCTTCCACCATGATGTTCTGTCTCACCCCAGGTCCAAAGAAATGAATCCACCATGGAGTCCGAACTCTGACTGTGAACCAAAATAAACTCTTCTTCCTTTAAATTCTTTCTGTCAGGTATTTCAGTCACAACCACCTAAAGCTGACTAACACACTTGTACCCACATCCTGTTCCATGACCCTGCAGGGCAACTGGTACTATTTATGCCCATTTCATAGATGAGAAACAGGTTCAGGAAGCTGAAGTGAGCTGTTCAAGGTCACACTGTGATACACTGTGACTCAATCAGTCTGAAGTTTCCACACAGTGGCATTAGCTAAAGAGAAGAGACCTCAGCATTCTTGGGAATTGAACAGCATATTAATTGCATTGAATGCTGGAAAATGTATGCTGGTTAGATACTTTTGTATTAATGGAATATTTAATGAATATGCATATGGATATGTTTTTATAGAAACATAGTTTTACAGTGTAGAATACAATAAGAGAAAGGAGGATTTGTTCTGGAAACATTCTATAAACAAGAGCTTGCTCTTTATTGTAAGACAATGAGGAAATTATAGCAATGAAGCAGTAGATTTTTCTAGAGTCTTTGGAGTCAGCCTTTGTGGACAGAAATACAAGGAGAAGAATCTCAGAGGTTTGCTGGGTAGTGAAACACTGAGCCCATGTAACATAACTATGGTGGACAGTAATGAGTGAGTGAAGAATGTAACAGATAAAGAAGGCACAGACCTATGAATACCCTCAACTGCTGGAATACAGTGTCCTTCTCAATACCTCCAACTGATGGGTTATTATAGCTGAACTATAGTTTCTCTTTTTCCTGTGAACTAGTGATACCCGAGGCATTATGAAAATGAGCAGGAAATATGCCAGCATTGCCGAAGTGGCCTTCTGAAGATGGGCAATGGTGGGTACTTGGCCATTCCAGAGCAGATCCAAGCTTGTGCAAAACCAAGGCTCTAAGTGTGCATTGGGAGGAGGTCCAGAGAAGGTGGACAGTAGCTACGAGTTAGAGACACCAGAGCTGTGTCAAAGTTGGCTGTGTAACCAATATTGAGTTCACACTAGTCACATCTGAAATGGAAAATTCAAGAGGACCAATCAAACTGTTTAGAAAGCTAAAAAATAAAATAAAATAAAATAAAATAAGCAGGCATAGAAGTTGATCCTGAAAATGGATATTCAGAGGTACAACAGATGTAAAGGTTGATTTAGGACTTAATTTTACAAATAACAGGTATGAGAGGAGTGCAGTCTTAAAGGAGCAAAATTATGGTCCTGGTCTGATGAGACTCAGGCCGAGTTCTTTTGTTCTGTCCTTTTCTCTTCCCAGATTTCCTAAACTCTTCATCAATGCTCCAAACATGAGATCTGCCAAAAGGTCAAGAATAGATTAGAAAAGCTTGACTGGAACACCTAGAAGAATCATCAGAGTATAAAATGTTAAACTCTCCTCAGAGATGTTCAAGGATGTTCTAAGGCTGATCTCAATTGGTGCACTCTATCATGGAAGAACATACATTCGATTGACAAAGATTTATTGAGTACCTAGTGTGTGCCAGGCACTGTGACACTTTGCACAATATGAAAAAAAAAAAAAAAGACAAAATCCTTCAGAAACAGAGCTTACATTCCAGAGGAGACATTAGATGAATGAACTCAGTAAGCTTTCATAAATATTATCAAAGACCAGTATATTCCAAGAGACTAAAAGATGAAAAATTTAGATGGGGGTAATTTAACCAGTCAAAACTTGAGAACTGACAGAGAGGAAGAGGAGTTGCTCAAGTTTAGAAAGAAATTTCCAAGAACAGGAAACAGATCAAGCAAAGAACCCAAGGCAGGAAAGCACTTGGTGTATTTAAGGATCTAAACGAAGTTTTTGGCTAGAGATCAGGGAGAATGGCAGGAGATAAAGTTCTAAGGGAGCCCAGAGCCAGATCATGTGGGATTTGTAGGCCATTTTGAAGCATTTGAACAAGTGGAGTGAGTTGACATTTAAAAAGATCAGTGCTCACTGCATGGAGAAAGGCAAGAGTAGAAGCTAAAAAACCAGTTATAAGATTATGATGATGGATAAGGTGGTGGCGGCTTGACTGTATGGAATGAAGCCAAGATGGAAATAACTGATGTGATTTGAAGTGATTTTGAAGTAAGAATTGGCATGCTTCATCAAGATGGTTACATGTAGGGGACAGGTAGGAAAGAAAAAGCTAATTAAGGAGACTGGAGAGGGAGAAAGAACACTAACAGAGATGGGTGCCATAGATACTGCAAGAAAAGTGTTTCAAGAATCAGGGATGATCCAAAAAATTAGAGATTGGGGATGATTTAGAAATTTAGAAAGATATGACTAAAAAAATCTATGGGATTTGTCAAATTTATGACATTAGTAAGAACAGTTCTATAGGGAGGTAGCAGCAGAGAATAGCATTCTTATCAGTGTAATTGTAGAATATATTTAACAAAAGGAAGATGGGAGGGCCATTCAAATCTTCTGCAAAGAATGACATCCCTTAGTAGATTAATGCTCTTCATTTGATGTCCAGAGCATTAATGTTAATTAATGTTAATAATTAACTGCACTGAGCAGAAGGAGGTCAAATGAACACTCTCCTATCTCAGGCTCTCTAACCCACTGAAGAGGACTATCATCCCCAGAGTAACCATAGAATGCTGTCCAATGCAGTAGTCACTAACTACATGTGACTATTTACATTAGAATAAGTTTAAATGAAATAATATTTAAAAATCAGTTGCTCAATCATATTAGACAAGTTTCAAGTGTTTAGTAACTCCACATGGCTAGTAGCTACCATATTGGACAACTCAGAATGTATGTCCATCAGCACAGAAAGTATGACACCTCAGATGTAATGTGGCACTCAGGTTTAGGCACTTTTAAAAGTGAATGTATTACTTATAATCACACCAGAACAAAAGGCTTCAGCATAAATGTGCTGGTCAAATCTGGAAGTATAGATACCTGGCTAGAATGGTCATTTTAGCAACACAAAGTCTAGTCTTTAGAGCCCTTAACTGACAAGATTCAAGTAAAACAACTGGTCTCAACACCCCCAGGCCTCCAGGTAGTGTGATAAGCAGCCTCTAAAATGGTCTTCAATGGTTCTCACCCTTTGATATTCATACACTTGTACATTTCTCACCCTCTGACTGTGAACTGGACTGAGTGACTCATTTCTAACACATAGAATACTGCAAAAGCAATGAGACCTCATTGTTGAGGTTGACTACAAAAAGGCTGATCTTGAACATTCTTTCTTTCTTGCATGCTCTGAGGGATGCAATACTATAGCTATACTGTGCTATGGCCCATGGAGAAGCCCAGGTGAATAGGAATAGAATAAGGTCTCTGACCGACAACCAGCAAGAAGCTGAAGCCCTCAGTCCAACAACTAGCAAGGACTTGGGCACTGCCAGGGGTGAACCCAGAGCAGACTCTCCCACACTGAGTCTTCAGATAAGACTGAGGCTTCAGCCAGCTGTTTGGGGGCAATCTCCTGAGACCTTTTAAGCCAGAAGTGTCCAACTAAACTGCACCTGAATTCCTGACCCACAGGGAGATAGCAAATGCTTTCTGTTTTATATACTAAGTTCAAGGGTAACTTGTTACATAGTAGATAAAACTAATATATCTGGTGCGTTCTTGGTGTGATTTTCCAATTTTTAAGAGCTAGTTGTTGATACACAACTCTTTACCTCATTGGTCATTTTCCTCAACTCAATCTCTTTTTTTCTTCCTGTGTCTTTTTCTTCTAGGATTTGAGAAGGACATCACGGAGTTTAACTGAACCACAGTAAGCCTTCAGCATATGTTTGCTGATTACGTGAAAAAAGTAATAAGTACTTGAAATAAGGCAGGAACTCTTTCCTCCTCCCACCTCTCTCTGCAGTAAATGGTCAATCTTTGACTTGGGAGGAGAATAGCTATGAGAACTCACCGGAGACAAAAAATTCTCTTAAACAAAAATAGAGCGGAGAACCCCATGAAAAGGTTAATAACCTGTTTTCTTGTGTTCTTTGCTTTTTCTTCCCTCTCAAACACCTATTGTGTACTTGCTGCAGTCATTATTGTTCCATGTACATTGGTGGCCATGGGAACATTGAATTGTGAGCACGAATCTTTGATTTCAGGTTCCTAAGAGTTCTTTAAATAAAGTGTGAAAGAACAATGTTTTCTGAGCCTGAGAGCCTCCATCATAGGGTGAACTGTTAACCTTAATAGAGTTCTATTCTCATCTCAGACCATCTCTGATGACTGCAGTATACACATTGGCTCTACAACTGCAAAGATAAGCCTGTGTTATTTTTTAAGTGCTCCTTTGCTATAGAAGCAAACATCTTTAGACTCTTGATGAAATCCATTATAACTGAGGTTGTAAATGTGGTGATATTGGCAAATTTTTTAAAGAACCAATGCTTAAAGGTTAAAGAGTATAGATAGTGTGAAAAGGGATTCAGAGACTAAAGACTGAAATGTTGAGAGATTGGCAGTTACCACTCAGTATGTTAAGGTATTGAGGCAGCTGAAGACCCTTCAAGGTGAACATAACTGGATAGGAAATGGAGATAGACTTTAAGTACCATGAGACCAAAGATAACTAGACATTCCAAATGAGGCAAATAATAGGCAGGAGGGAAAAAAAAAACATTTATGATTCCACTGAGAAAAATAATCAGCAGTCATCTGATGAGATCAGGATGGTAAACACCTAGTCTAACAATGATGGCTGAATCACTGTGAAAATTAGCTTCCTACCTCGAATACTTCAGGGACTCCATAGTCACCAGAGCTGGCATCATAAAAAATAACACTTCAAACAAAGACTAACAAAATGCTTTTTGTTAAGAACCCTCTTGGCATCTCAACGAAAAGTCTCCAGCTACCTTCCATATTGTGAACGTAAGCGTCTCCTTGGAATACTCCCTGCAGCTCTGTGAGTATGAGGCCGCCTAGACACAGAAGAGCCCTGGGGGAACTCTGTGGAAGGTCCCCCAAGGAGCCTAGAACTATTTTTGTTTGGGGGTGGGGGAAATACATTTTTTTTTTTAAAAAAGAAACTGAAACAGTTTAAGACATATCTTTATGAAATTGGAAAAGAGAATTTACATAGAGTGTAGGAATATGATTCAAAAATAGTGATGAGTATGATTATCGGCATGTAAATTGAAGCTGGGAGAGGTTGCCAGGAATTCTGGAGGACCACATGACCATCAACATTGATTATCAGGTAGCCTAGTGAAGATGATGAGAAATTCACTCTGGAGACTGAGGGAAATGAGGAGCTCCGTGGATGTCTCAGGATTGCAGAAAGCTGGGGATATTGAGCCCAGGGTAAAACCTTCCCACTCCATCTGCCTTATCTTAGCTCACTCGCCTAGCGGACTTTCCCTTCTGGTCTTTCTTATTCACATTGTATTTGTTCTTTAATCCCCTTCTCAAGAGCAAACCATCCATGAATTCCCACCTCCCTTGTCCCTGTGGATCCTGGATTCCAGTGGTCACTCCATGCTTGAGCTCAGACAGCCCCTTGTTGGTTAGCATGCTGAGATGTGTCACTGACTTACTGTTAGTTACATTACTGCCTTTACAGCTGTATGCACGGCTGCCTTTGTACTTTGCTCCTCAACTATATTTAGTGTCCTGTACATTTTTTTGTGCCCACCTCAGACTTTAGCCTATTCAAATGTTGTGAACATAGAAGGTACCTTGACTCTGAGATTTATCAACTGATGAAACTCTCCAGGTAAAATAAATTCATTTAGAGAAAATCAAGAACATAATGGTTAAAGAAGAACATGCTAGAGATGAATGTATATATAATTGTGGTTTAAGTTTTAGAATCCAATAAGGCCAACCCTACTTGAAACTGCCTGTCTAGAAGTATTTAGGATATAGTGATCCTTATGAGCACAGAATAGTTACAGGAGGAAATGGTGATGATTAATAGTTTATAACCATTGGGTGTAAAAAGATAAACTCTTAGATTTAGTAATCATTGAGTGTTTACTATATGCAACGCAGTACCACATTTTGCCCTTTAACATGTCCTGGTTGTATATTATTGGCCCAAAGTCACAACTGAGGTAACTGGCTTTGGAGCAGAGATGCCAGAGGGGGTAGGTGTTAGGACAACAATTGGAAAGCAGGGTTCCTGAGTTCATATCCACTGGGTCACAGAGCCCTCGTGACAGCTCAGTTTTCTAAGGTCAGTATTTTTCCGTGTTTTCAAGTTGTAATAATAAAAAGAGGTGTACACTGAATCCCAGGAGAATTTATCCTATATCACATTGGCATGAGTTGCAATATTGATAAAAAAAACAAATACCTGAAAATAAGTATTAATTATGTTTAAAACCAAACAAACAACAGTCACACTTAGAAACTGAAAAAAATTAAAGAAAGCATAATTCATCTCCTTATATATATTTTTTCTCACTCAAATATCTTAGAATTTTTCTGTGGTGAATAGAACTATTTGGAAGAATCTGTCAAAGCTACTTATAGTGGGCATTTATGTTTCTTTGTTACTTTTTTGTTTGTTTGTTTTTAATGGTCAACAAAAGAACCTCCTTCCTGGTTCTGGTAAGTCTGAGTCTTGTTTGGGACACCAGGCTGACACTTCCCTACAGAATCTATCCAGCTGTTTTTCCGTTCCCTGCAGGCGAGTTGGAAGGAAGGACAGGTAGCCCAGGCTCTGCTTTCTAATACTCTCACCAGGACTTGGAGTACCAAGTGGGTAGTCTTGCACTAAGAGGGTGCAGCCCAGATGAAATGATGGGCACCATGACATCTGCAGCTACTGTGGCCGAGCTGTACCATGGCTGTAGAGATGAGATTTTCCTCTCTCTGTAGGCCCTCACCCTCCTGGCCTCTTCCTGTTTTCCAATCTTGATTTGTTTTCCCCTCCCCATTCAATTTGTTTAGCAGTTATGCTTCTGAATCACGAGAGCTTAAATCAGCTCAAGTGTTTGTTTTTGCTTGCACCTGACAACATATTTATATGATAGTACAATAGGAAAAATATACCATGTAAGTCATAGTACTCCAGGGAATGACTAAGTTAACCTTCGCATCTCTAATTTCTACCAGGGACACAGGGATGGGTTTCAAAACACAGTGATTCACAACCCAAACAGATTCCTTTAGGTGCTCAGAGTTAATGACCAGTGTCAAAATGGATGAAATGTTTGGGTCTGGAGTAATGTTTAGCCTTGAGATGTTTGGCCGTTTCCCAGGATAGAGATGGCCTCACAAGGTGCACAAAATTGGGAGGGAGAGAGATGGCATATGAAAAGCATAAACTTTGAAGTCACTTCAGCCTGCACTAGCAGCTGTGTGATCCCTACAGTTATGCAGCTTCAATGGGGATAAGTGCTCATACTTTTCTGGTTGTAATTAGAATTCATAAAGTACTTGTTAGGTGCTGAATTAATGTTGATTTTTTCATTCTATGGAAATCATGGTATAAACAGAGGGAAATATATACACACCTGTGTGTTGCCACTTATATTCCTAGAACTAACATTTTTAATTCTAATTATTTAGGAGTAATCTTAGAAATCGAGGACACAAAATACTTTATGCTTTGATAAAGCATATACACTAGTGTGTGTATGTGTGTGTGTGTGTGTGTGTGTGTGTGTGTTTTCCATTACTATTGGTGAGATATTTGAGGTAGCTTTGAAGAAAAGAGGTTTATTTAGCTCACAGTTTTGGAGGCTGAAACTCCAAGATTGGGTGGCACCAATGGTTTGACCTCCAGTGAGGGAGTCATGGTGGATGGCATTGTGATGACAGCTTGCTTCCTTTATGGTCGCAATCTCTGGAGAATAACTTTGGACTCCCACTATCACTACTTCATCCCTGCAAGGGCAGCAACCTTGTTGGCCTGGAAATCTCCTATTGGCCCCTACCTTTAAACAGCATCACACCGAGGACCAAGCTCTCAACACATGAATGTTCAGGCGGACACCTTCAAACCATATCCAAACCGTGGCAGCATGTGAGTGTGTGTACTGTATTCTGGGTGGCACAAAAGGGCAGATCCTTAGCTAATGAGCACACTCAGGTGATTCAGCATCAGAATCTCAGTTCATCTTTGTTATTTTGTACTAACTCCTTCTATATATTGTAACTCTCAGGAGATGATTGAACTTCAGATTCTTTGTGGGAAGTAACCTCCCAAAGAAGAATACAGGTGATATAAGGCAAGAGGGAGTGAAGTGGTGCAAGAAAAATAGATACCTGTTTTTAAATAAAAGGAGAGCATCTTAGAGAGAGTTCAATCTGACCTCAACCATGGGGGGAAGTTCCATATATTTTTATGCAGGGGTAAGACAGGGGGTGACAGGAAAACATGTGAGCCCTTGTTTCAGCCAGCTCAAATGAAAGAAAATTAAGAAGCTGAGGGTCAGTGAAAATTTGTATTCACATTACATTGCAGTTTACGTTGGGAATAACTTATGTAGTAGTATTTGAGAATTTATTGGTTGGCAAAAATCTAAAGTAGCAGATATATTGTTTCCTCTTTTTAGATAGAATCAGGCATCAAAAAAAAAAAAAAAAAAAAAGAGAAGGCTAACTCTAAAATATAGTCATTAAACTATAATTTTCCCCCAAATTTTAAGATCTTTCTTTTCAATATGAGACTCATCAAGTTGCAGAGCAACAGGAGCCCCCAAACTGTCTTGCTAGTTATACTAGTTGATCATTTAAAAATAATGTTCTAGGGTTGAAGATAGGGTTCAGTGGTATAGCAGTTGCTTAGCATGAGGGAGGTTCCTGGTTTAATCCCCAGCATTGCAGAAGGATAAAATAAATAAATAAATATATATATAAAACAAGTTCAAAATTGTGTTTACAACACCATGGACTTCTGCACACATGATTTTTAAAAGTTACTATTACCATTTCAACGAATCTTGAGAGAAACCATGCATTGTGGTTAGGGTGAGAGAGAGGCGACAGAAGCGAAGAGTTGGTCATAGTTGAGGACAGTCTTTGATGTGAACATATGGCTTTTTAGTACTGAGAGAGCTAAGAAAATGTGTCGCTTCACTGTTCTTCTCCACCACGAGAGCTTCGGGTCTCTGAAGCAATGTTTGATGGAAAAATAAAGCAAGAAGGATTATAAAGGCTAATTAGAAAATATCTGTAATTCTCACCTGCCGATTTCAATTTGATCTGATAAGAGCTGCTTGGAATTCTAACTCCAGACCTTTCCACAGGCGTGTGTGCGGTCTTGTGTTTCATGGAATGTGTGACTATTTTATTGTCTGCTTTGATGGATGAAAAGCGTTTCCCCCATCATCTCTGCAATTAATATTATTTTGCTTGATTTCCTTTCTCTGAAGGGACACATTCTTTTTTAGAGGTTATTTATTGTCCAGGCAGGTTCCTCTCTGTGATTGTTCCCTGGGAGGAGGTTACTCGAAATATCATCCTGCAGACGTGCAGGAAAACTCAGTAGCAGAGAAAATAACAGTGTCGTTAACCTCCTTAACACTGGAGATAAATTAACTCTAATAAGATATTTACCAGGGTAGCAATTGACTTGACAGAAGGAAATTCACCAGTCGAAGGAGACAGTGGCCGGCGTCACTCAGTGGTGCTCCTTGGTCCTGTGTGGATGCAATGGCTGGCAGGCTTCTTGTCCCTTCCTTCTGCAAGTTCAAGGCGCACTGCACTGAATTAAAGTCCAGCTGCTCCAGGCTCCTCTCACCCACGGCTGCCGGCCCCGCTGATGGAAACCAGCGCCACCGTTATTAATTTAAGTCTCCACGGTTCAAATAACTCTTCTCATCTCATTTTATGACAGGCTATCATGACAGCTTCATGGTAGATATACAGGCCAGGATTAGAATGAGCTCGGCCTCGCTGGAAAACATTTTGTCAAGATATTTAAATGAGCTACTGTGAGGGGAAGCAGGTCAGAGTGGGTGACTAAGGGACACAATATAGGAGGGGGGTAAATCTCAAAGAGGGAAAGAGAAGGATGCTGGTTATTTAGGGGTCTCCCAGGTCACCTTTGGCCAGCCATGAAATACATTTTATGTTTTCATTTGTTAATTGAACACTAAATGAAAATGGCAATAATTAATATTTTTACTGCCGATTAATTAGGAGATTGTACCCTGGGTAAGCTACCTGGAAAGATGATCTATGAGGCATGACTAAGTTGGAACACCACCGTGAATTGTGGCCTCGCATGTGGAAATATGAATGTGTTAGTCAGTCGGCCTCATTATTAGAAGGGTTTTTAGTAAATTTACCGTTCTCCTGATTGTTTCTTTCCCTCTATTCGCCGTTGTTTACCCTCACCAGCAGACAGCGTGCAGTCCGAGGCTTCGAGGCTTACAGAAGGTTCCCTTCTGAAGAGCCTTTGCCCGTGGCCTGGGGAGTATTTTAGGTTTGTGCCTTCATCCAGTTGCCAAAACATCTGGTTCAGTTTTGGGGAAATATCTGTAGTTATTTTTCCATCGGGATTTAATTACTGCCACTGGAACATTAATGGGTGCCCTGCTGGCCTAATAGATTTTATCTGTGTGCCCTCATATCTATGAAGTGTAACTGACAAATCGGAGCTCTATTTTGCTGTGACTTTCATAAAGCAGTCACAGTCTGAAGAACTGAGGACGGATGAGATTCAAAGGATGAGCGGATATCAGATTCGTGAGGCTGGGGTGCTAATCTGCAAAGATTACTTCTGCTCTTTAAAGTTACTATGTATTAAAAAATGATCATGTGCTATATTTAAAAATGAATGCCCTAAATTAGGATATGTTGATCTCAGCCATAAAAGCATATGTTTTAATATTAAAACTACTATAATGTCTAGTCTATTTAGTGGGAAATTTTTAATTTTTTTAAAAAAATCTTTCAAGCAACATGTAATGCAGAAAAGAAAATGAAGCAGGAGTTATTATTATTTATTGCATTCTAAGGCACCATTCTTAACGCTTTATATCTCTAATCTTATTTTAATAACTCCAACAATATGATGTAGGTATTATGGGGGACGGTGTGACGGACAAGGATATTGAGGTTCAGGGAGATTTTATACCAAACTCATACACTGAATAAAAGGAATTTGGACTTGCACACAAGCATGTTTGACTTTGAGTTCATTCTGGTAAGTAGGATGCTAATAATGTGTCTGTCCATGCCATTCCATTATTAAGCATCTGTTAAACACTTATTAAGATCCAGGCAAAGGGCTCATTGCTGGAGACACAAAGGGGAAACAAGATGACGTTCCTCCTGCTGCCACAGTGGAGGAAAGGTCAATAGAATCTCTGTAATGCATTATATAAAGGCCTGACTACCCGGCCATGCTTTCCCCCGGCTTAATGCTTTAACCCACAAAAGGGCTAACCAACTTTAATTGTGGCTATTAATATTGTCAAAACGGATGAAACAGATCTTTATAAAATGTAAGAGTGCAGTCGTTTATTACCACCCAATATTTAGTAGCAAGGCAATATTTAGAGTGGCTTAGATCACCTATTTGGGAATTGCTGGGACTTGTCTTTTGGATCCTGGTTTGTATTATCAGGAAGCTGTTGGAGCTTTTGGAGACAGACTTCTTCGTCTGTAAATGGGGCTGACTCTTTTTCATTAGGTTCCCTCCACCATTTTTTGAGAGAATATATCACAGTGTAGCCACAGTGCTAGGCACATACTCAAATCTTAAAAATATCATTGCTTTTGTTACTAGAAAAAAGAATATCACAGAACCAATCCTCTGCATGTGTTCACTCCAGACAGATGAGTTTCATATATTTCAACCTATAAATATGCTCTTTTCAGGAAATATGTAAAAGCTTTGGAGTAGCTCAGTAGCTGAGTGGATCAGAATAGCTCTGTGCTTCTCCTTGCTGGCTTGAGTCCTGTTTTCAACTTGCTTTTCTGTTTATTCCTAGACTGTTCATTCACCTCATGCAGTGAGGGGATATCCTAATTCCTGGTATTTTGCTTTTATTTCTGATCTTACTGCCTGATTCCTTTGCATTCATCAATTTCCTTGAAAGAATGCTCCCCTTAGGATCTTCAAATGAGAACTGTGACTTGTCTGAATCTTGACCATATCCCAGCACAACTGTGGCCTTATGACCTAAAATAACAACAAGAAGGTTATGTTTGATTAGAGCAAGGGCATATTTAAAGTTGACAAACTGGAATTCAACTGTATCACTGATCAACAAGATAGTCATGATGAGAATATTAATTTTTGGAGAATTCCCATAGATATCTTGCAGAGAAAATGTTTTAAGTACATTGTACCAATGTAAAATAAAACATGCACAAAATCCAACCATATTCCCCCAGATGAATACATAATGGAAAGAGCACAAGTGTTGGTATGCAATAGATCACAGTTTGAAACTCAGCTCTCATAGTAAGTAGGTATGTAACTTTGAGGAAATCACAGTGTCTCTCTGAAATTTCCCTCTGCCTCCATATAAGACATTTCTATTACAACCTGTGTCTGTGGTTGTGAAGATTAAATAAAATAATACAAAATGATTGGTGCATTTCCAAGTTTGCAGTAGCCCTGATTATTCTTACAGCATGTTCTTTCTTACACAATAGTTGTATATGTGGTCTGGCTCCAGAGACAGAATCAAGAATGAAGTCTGGGAGTCCGTTAGTGTCATTTCACTTAGTTTTTCTAGAAAAGATCCATGAATTAACAGCCTTTCTGGAGCAATAGTTCTTGGGAGGAATTAATGGGGTCAATTTTGAGCTTATGCTACACACTAAAAATTGGGTAGAGAGTTTCCATACACTTTTCTTGCCCTGTATACATCTTGCATTGGTGTGGTTTGGTTGTTAAAACTGACAAACTCTTTGATGTCTAGCTCTATGGATATGCATACATGGTGGAGGAATGTATGTAAATCTATCCACCATTGCCATATCATACAGAATACTTTCACTCTAACAATTCCCTGTGTTTTACCTTTTCATCTCTCCCTTCCTCCCCAATTCCCTGGTCACAACTGATCTTTTATTGACTTCATGGTTGTACCTTTTTCAGAATGTCATAAAATTAGAACGAGTAGCATTTTCAGATTAGCAATATACAGTTATGTTTCCTCCATGGTCTGATAGCTCACTTCTTTTTTATTAATGAGTAACATCCTATTTTATTGCAATACCACAGTTTATCATTTACCTATGGAAGGACATCTTAGTTTCCTCCAATATTTGGCAATTAGGAAAACTCTTGTTATAAACATTTGTGTGCAAGTTTTCATATGGATTTGAATGGTTTTTATAAATACCCAGGAGTGCTATTGTTGAAAAGTGGTAAGAATATTTAGTTTTGTAAGAAATAGCCACATTGTGTTCTAAACTGGCAGTGCTACTTTGCATTTTTACCAGTGATAAATAAAGAGTTCATGTTGCTCCATGTCCTTCAACAACTGATGTTGTCAGCATTTGGAATTTTGATCACACTACAAGGTATATAGTAGTTTTTTTGTTTGTTTGTTTGTTTGTTTGTTTTTTTTTGGCTCTAACTTGTAATTCCCTAAAGACATATAATGTTGAACATATTTTTATATAAACTCATTTGCCACCTATATATATATTATTTAGTGATATGTCTGCTAAAATAATTTGATGATTTTTAATTGGGTTGTTTTCCTGTTGTTGAATTTTATGAGCTCTTTGTATTTTTCAACTACCAGTTCTTTCTTACATAAGTTTTTTAAAGAATTTTCTTTGAATCTGCAGCTTCTCATTTTTTATATATATATTTTTTAATTTATGTCTTTCTCGGGGAAGGAGTTTTAAGTTTCAAGTCCAACTTATCAATTTTTCCTTTCATGGTACATGATTTTATGGTGTTAATATAAAATGTCATCATAAAATCCAAAGTTGCCCAGATTTGCTCTTGTGCTATCTTCTAGAAGTTTTGTAGTTTTGTGTTCTACATGTAAATCTCTGACCCATTTTGAGTTGAATTTTTTTTCTTTTTCTTTTTCTTTTCTTTCTTTCTTTTTCTCCTCCTCCTCCTCCTCCTCCTCCTCCCCTTCTTCTTCTTCTTCTTCTTCTTCTTCTTCTTCTTCTTCTTCTTCTTCTTCTTCTTCTCCTTCTCCTCCTCCTCCTCCTCCTCCTCCTCCTCCTCCTCCTCCTCCTCCTCCTCCTCCTCCTCCTCCTCCTCCTCCTCCTCCTCCTTCTTCTTCTTTTTAATGCAGACCTTGGAATTGAACCTAAGGAGAGGCAAGCAAGCCCTCTACCACTGAACTATATTCCTAGTCCTATTTAGAATTTTAAAGACATTTAATTACTGAAGTGTTTAACAATCCAGAGATAGAGAAAATTTAGCATAGCTATTGGTATTAGTGATAAATTCCATACTACTGAGTTTTCATTTTTTTCTTAGATTTAAAGATAACTTTCAATACAAATGTTCGTTTTTTTAATTGTGTTCATGAATGTTATTGGAAAAGTAGAGTGAAAGTTCTTAGATCTGTTTTATAATGCTAGTCCATCCAATGGTCAGTCAACTCATAACCAAATTTTCTAAAATCACCAATGTTATCATACAATAATTACGGACATAATCACCAGTATTATACAGAGATGATGCCATGATCCCAGTAGTTTCTGTGAGCTATTCTAGGCAGTCAAATATATTGAGTGACTCCTAGAATCCTCCATGGCTGTTGAGTGATTTAAAAGGATAGGAACCTTGATATAATTTTCTTCATATCCTCTATGTCCACTCTGCTATACAGCTCTGTGTAACTTTAGACAGCATAGCCCCCAAGGCCAGAGAGGTGATACATCATTGATTATGTAGCACAGACAATAGGGTAGCGTACTTTTGGGATTCAAAAAGTATGGAAAAGTCAGAATTGCTTGTTTGTTCAGCTGTAGTGAACTTTACACCGTGTGCTTCTATAACTTTGATGTTTATGAGAATCTTTGGGATTTTAGCAAAATGTAGATTCTGACTTGGTAGCTCTGAGGTGGAGCCCAATACTCTGTGTTTGAATCAGCCAACTTGCACATTAGGCACAATACCTATGGCTCACAGTACTTCCAGGTCCTGTGGCAAGGTTTTATTTATTTATTTAAGTCAGAAGAAAAAAAAAAAACTTTAGGCTAAAGAAAAGTTTTAATATATCATATTAATACATATTTAAACTAGCCTAATCAAAAATATAATTTTAAAATTTCTTTATAGAACAAAGTACCCACAAAGGCAAAAGGATCTGTGACCCACAGCAGTCATAATGCGGTCACGTTTCTAACCAACTTCCAAAATATAGAAGTGCTGCTGGTCCAGGGACCACACTTTGAGTAACAAGGTTCTATCAGATTCTCTAAGTTGATGAGAGGAACATCTGAAGCCACATACAATTTATGGAATTTTTATCTATTAAATAAAGCTTCATACATGAACCTTTCAACAGAAAATACAGATTCCCCAGTTCTCATGGCACTAACATCTTGAAATCATGTATATTTACTTTTTTGGATGAACTTTAAATATCTGACCCCAAATATGTAATCAACTAACTCTTTTTGACTAGTATGGTTAGCTTTGGTAGATTTTCCTCAGTGTAGGCATTCTGTAGGTCATGGGAGAGATGTCCAAAGCAGTCTTTGAAATGTCTTTGTTATTGACTCATGACTTCACACCATTTTCCTTGCCTATTTTAGTAGACCTTGCCATGTCCTAAATCAAACAAATACTTAAGAATTTACTCTATGCTTTAACCTGGTCCCTGCCTTCAAGACACTTTCCTGATTTTCATTTGCTTGAAACTAGAAGCTTCTAAATTAAGGGAAAAAAAAAAAAAAACACAAAAATTAACCAAGAGATCCCCCACCTAAACCAGCCAAGAAATGCCCCCAAAGGAAAATTCTCATCTACACCCATTTCCCATTCTCCATGGCTCCCAAAGTACAGTACTTAGATATTATGGTTTGGGTCTGGAATGGGCTCCCAAAACTCATGTGTTAGCCAAGGTAGCGATGTTCAGAGGTGAAATGATTGGATCATGAGGGCTCTTGTTTTAGTCAGCTTTTTCACTGCTGTGACCAAAAGACCTGAAAAGAACAACGGGAGAAGGAAAGGCTTATCTTGGCACCCATGATTTCAGAGGTCTCAATCCATAGATGAACTGAACCCAACGTGAAGCAGAATGTCATGGCAGAACGGTAGAGAAATACAGTTCAGATCATGGCACCAGGAAACAGAGAGACAAAGGATAAAATATATACCTCACAAACATGCCCCCAAGGACACACCTCCTCGAGCCGTCCCCTGCCTACAGTTTCCACCTAGCTAATCCTTATTAGGGGATTAATGCACTGATTAGGCTAAAACTCTCAGAATCCAATCCTTTCACCTCTAAACTTTCTTTTATTATCTCACACATGAGCTTTTGGGGGCCACCTCATGTCTAAACTATAAGAAGCTTAGACATCATCAGTGGATTAAAACATTTGATGGTTTAAAAATTTCAGTGGACAAGCAGGAGGTGATAAAAACTGTATGCACTGTATGCAGGTGGGCATGGTTGAAGAAAGCAGTTCACTGGGAGGTGTGGTCTTGGGGACTATATCTTTTAC
Organism: Marmota flaviventris; assembly: GCF_047511675.1. Taxonomy (NCBI): domain Eukaryota; kingdom Metazoa; phylum Chordata; class Mammalia; order Rodentia; family Sciuridae; genus Marmota; species Marmota flaviventris. The sequence continues at coordinate 16,052,570 of NC_092508.1, forward strand.
TGGCATCTTCTTCCCTGAGTTTGTTTTCTATTTGCCACAAATTGAATAATTTTCTTTCACTATGCTTCTACTTTTGAGCTCCTCTTCTAAGTTATTTTTGTCAGATATTTTGGTCATAGCAATGAAAAGCTGACTAATATATTAGACCAGCAACAGCAACAACAGCAGCATTCCCTGGGAAATTGTTAAAAAAAGAAACTCTAGGACCCCACCCTAGAGCTACTGAAACAGAAATTCTGTAGGCGTGGCACTAATCTGGGTTTTAACAAGACCCAGGTGACTCTGGTACACACTGAAGTTTGAGAACCACAGCTTGATTATGATTAAGAACATTGGTTCTTAATCAAGCTACAAAATAGAATCACCTGGAGAATTTTTAAAAATACAGATGCCTGGGCTCCAATCCAGACATTCAGATTCAATTAGTCTATACAGAGGCCTCAGCCTGGGCATATTTGGAGGGCTTTCCAGATTATTCAAATGTACTGCCAGGGTTGAGAACCCACAGTGCCATCTAGTTTATCAAATTGAATTATTCTATGGCAAGTGTATGAGTGTGCGTGTAGGTATCAAGGATTGTGTGAATGTGAGTCCTAAGTCTTTGTGTGAGCAAGCCTCATTCTTGGAAAACTGCCTGTCACAGACTTACTCTACAAAGTTCAAATGCTTCCAATAAACAAATACGTGTTCCATGTGTACTTTGCAATTTGTGCTCAGAGATGGTGGTTGGCAAACTATGGCCCACAGGCCAAATCTAGTCCACAGACAGTTTTTCGTAGCCTGAGAGTTAAAAATAATTTTTACATTTTTAAAGGATTAACAGAAGGGAAAAAAAAAACAACTAAGAATATGCAGCAGAGACCATATGTGACCCACAAAGTCTAAATATTTACTACTTGATCCTTTATAGAATAGTTCTCTGATTCTGCTAAGAGAGACAACAAGGATATTTATTGAAGAAAAGGTTTACAAACTAGTTTTTGAAGCAAGGTTCACACACAGAAAAGCTTCATTGTGAGACTATTTGCCTTAAATGACGCAGTACAGACTATTAGTACTGTGGAAAACTAAAAAATCACCAGGGAGTTGGAAATCATCTGAGCCTTGAGGCTGGGTAGGTGTCAGCAGGAAGGCCACTTCTCACAGGCCTCCGGGCAAGGGGACCTTGGGATTTCACGAAACTCAGCTTGGAATGCTTCCTGTGAACTTGGACCACAGGTTTCCTGACCTGACTGGGTTCCAGGCAGCCTCGAGAGTTCTGCCAGCTGGATTTCCTTCACACAAGACTTTCTGTATTCTCCACTGAATCATAACGTAGGCCTTTGCAGCCAGGATTGCACTTTGTCTTTGAAGATGTATCCGGAGAATTTTTTTTACTTTTTAGGTAGCTGATGTAAAGCAACTTATCTCAAAGTCTGTTTCACAAGTGACTTCCTCAGAGACATCTTTTCTACTCTAGACATTTGTCGCATTGTAATTGTCCCTTTCTCATTTTATTGGGTATGTGGTCATGCTGCTGAGTGCCACCTTAACTTGACTTGCTTGCATTGTGATTCCTGTGTCCCTTAGAAAGTCCACGAGTACAGGAACCTTGTCTATCTTCTGCAACCACATCCCCAGCACCCAGCTCGGGGCTCCATTAGAGTCAGCACCGAACAAAATGTTTCTAGAAAGATGCTTCATAATTCCTGTCTTTAAAAATGCAGTACAGGGGCTGCAGCTGTAGCTCAGTGGCACAGCGCCTGCCTCTCATGTGTGAGGCACTGGGTTCGATCCTCAGAACCATATAAAAATAAATAAATAAAATAAAGGTAATTTAAAAAAAATTGGGTTTCTAAGTAGACTTCATCTGGGGATTGAGAACTATCAAGGAAAAAACAGTTTCCTTAACTTCAGGAATAACTGCAACCCTTAATCGAAGTAAGCATTGTATGTATTCTGTAGGTAAGAGGCCAAATGTTTTTAGTATTTGTATTAGGTCTTGAGACTTCAGGGCAGAATCACAGATGAAAGTTTGTAAGAAAAGGGAACTGGTGAATTTCTCACCAGCATCCAAAGCTGTGTGTTTAGGGCCTTTACTTGACATTCTCTTTATTGCTACCCTTTAAGTTCATACAATTGATTGTGCATAATATAATCATGGAGATTTTTTCCACCATAGTCACCTGAATATTTTTACATTGCTTAAAATGAGACAGAGTTAAACAGCCTTCCAAGAATAATTTTAATCCCTGATTAAAAGGCCTCCTAAAACTAAAGCCTTAGTTTATAGAGCCAATCACTGCACTGAAGAAGAGGACCTGTGTCATCTTAAAATATATAAAATGTAATTAACTGGGGTGGTTTGAAGTGCCTTGAAGTCTTGCTCTCTGTTCTCACTAGATATGAGAAGTTTCTGGTATCATTTCATTTGGGTAAATTTATTTGTCCTAGATAATTCTTCAATCACTCAATTAGTCAAACACTATCATTCTTACTTTTATTGCCATATCATTCTTATTTTTGAAATCAGTTGGAATTATCTGGTGAAAATCAGCCCAAGTTGAAAATTCATCCACTTATGTAGCAAACATGGGAGTGCCCTTTTGAGCTCAAGGGGCTGTGTCAGGCTCTCTGTTTGACAGAAGATAAGCGAGCAATGATCCCAGTTCCCCTAACACTTAGAATCTATCAGAAGAGCAGGCCAAACCCCAAGTTCACAATGGGACCTTGAAACATGAGACTAAGAACACGAAGACCACAAAGACAATTAATTACACACATGCTTATTATGATGATTCAACACATTATGCTTTTCCTTGCTTTGAGTAATAAGCATGTGTGTAATTAATTGTCTTTGAAATTTTTTCATATGATGAAATTTTTTCATATGATAGAATTTTTTTCATATGATGGAGGGGAAACTAGATAAAGCCCTGGCAAGCTCTAAAAAGTTTCGTTAGAATACTCACTGGAAGGACACACTTTTTACACACCCAGAAAAGGAAAATGGTGTGGTGTGCCTCCCATATTACAGAAGTGGGTAGAGATAAATCAAGCACTCCCTACATGATGGTTTGGAAGCAACCATTCTATGGGAGATTTCAATCTTCTCTCCACTGTGGTAACTGTCAATTGTGAAATACCTGGACAGTCACATGGTTGATAAAATTACTAAAGTAACTATTGATTGTTCATGTTTGATTCATATTATTTTAGCTATCAAAACAGGATAAGCTTGGGCTGGGGATGTGGCTCAAGCGGTAGTGTGCTCGCCTGGCATGCGTGTGGCCCGGGTTCGATCCTCAGCACCACATACAAACAAAGATGTTGTGTCCGCCGAAAACTAAAAAATAAATATTAAAATTCTCTCTCTGTCTCTCTTTCTCTCTCTCTCTTTAAAAAAAAAAAAACTTATAAAACAGGATAAGCTAATCTATCTCATGCTTTGACAATTATGGCTGTGACCTAAAATGTATTTGATTGTGAAATGTTAGACACATCATGGCGGTGGGGGCGGGTAAAGAGGATCTAGTCCATTAATGACCTGTTCAGACTAGGAGACTGATACCAAGATGAAGGCATCCAATATTTCAATTTTCAAATGTCTTCCAGTTTCTATAAGGGATGATGAGTGGTCCTTGTCTTTCTTGATGGTTTGTCTATAATTGTTTTTCCAGTTTCTATGACATTTAGTTAACAGGAATCTTTGCAAAGAGAACTCGAACTTCAAGTAGTACTTGAGGTTTTATTCTATTTATATTCCCAGTATAATTTTCCTCATCATTAGTTCTACAGTCCTATAGACTCATAACAATTCATACAATCGAATTTAGAAAAAAAAAATACTGGGGGATATGCATCCCATGGCAGTAAGACACTTGGTAGTACAGTATTCTACCTAGGAAAATGCATGTTTTAATTTGATTATTTGTAATCACAGCCCATTCTAAGGGTGCCTTTGAAATGCTGAATCCTTAATTGAACCAAAAGTTGATCTTAGCCAATGGTCTGGTTGTAACAAATAATAGAAAGAATTCACCACCTGAAAATAATTTTAACAGGATGCAAACTGAGCACTGTTTTTCTTTACCTAAAGGGAAACAGAGAAGTGTGAGTCACCCCATGGTCCTGTTCTTTCCCTTGCTTTGGGGAGTTAATGTTTTACAGAAGTTGTAGGGGTGGATTGATTTGCGTAGGTGTTGCTTTTGCTTTGATGTGCAGTAGACAGATGCAGTTGGAGTTGGGGAAGACAAGGCAGCCTCATCTGTCTCCTAGGGAGCCTCGGAACTCATTTCACAACTCATTCATTAGAAAACCAAGCGCATCTCAAAAAGGCCAGGGACAGTATTCCAGGGTCCTCTGATGCAGAGGAGAGCAGCACTGCTTCCCTGGAGGCAGATAAAACTCAACCTCTGAAACTCAAAGCAAGCATTTGTGCTTGGAGGGAGCAAATTTATGACAGTTGCTGTACCAAAGAAACTGTTGGCATTAGAAGGAAGAAGGTTAACTGAGCGTTGTCTTTTTGTTGGTGGGGATGAATTTGTTCTTTTGGTTCCTCCCCCTTTGAAGGGATGCAAAAAGGAAGAAAGTCAGTAGCTCAATCACATTTTACAAATAACATACAGCCTATTCTAAAAAGCATGTTGGAGATTTCATACCCACAGGTAAGAGTTCTGGGACTGTACATTAGTCAGGAAAGCTGCGTTTGTGCAGCAGAAGATGGTCTTAGCTTGCAGCATGGTCAGTAGTTGAAGATCCATGCTGATTCCCTGAGAGCTCTTGAAGTCTTCTGTAGTCCAGATCAAGCTTGATGTTAACCAGCTTCAGGCCTCTGCATGAAGCTGCAAGCAGTTTTATTCTTCCCTCTGGGTTAAAAAGGTGATCAGAGATGTCCAGTTATCTGAACCCTGAGTTTATTATCCAGAATCAGCATGTTCACAAAAAATACATGCAATAGAAACTACAGTCCCTCAGAGGTGGCAGGTTGGGTGAATAGCTTCCTTTTTGTGTTGTCATTCAAAGAAAAAAAAATACCAAAACAAAGACTGATCATATTCATTATTGGGAGACTCTACAGAGAAATTCTGGAGCATCTAAAAAGCAACAGTAACGTAAGTAAGAGATAAGCGAAGTTGATCTGAGAAGCTGATGAGACAATATTACTTAACTTTCATCTTGAATAACTGAATTTCTGATTTTCTGCGTGTAGTATGGGTCACTTAATCTCAGCCTTGTCCTTTTTTGAATCTTAACTTTATTTGCTTTCGGCCTCTTCAAATAGATCCCCCAGTATTGAAAGTCTAGCATCACAGCTACCCCTTAGGATTCACATAGTACTACCATCTGTGACAAGTCTTTATAATAAACAGGACAGTATTTTAGAATTACAATAAATATGCCCCCAATTCACTAGACTCTGGCCACTTTCTCAGCATGTGGAAGTAATGAAATGACTGCCAAAGTTTCAGGAATGGAAGTGTGTGAATTATGCACACCAAGTAAATACCCAGGGTAAAATATTTATTTCTAGTGAAATCCAAGGCCATCAAGCCTGGGGCCAGAATTTTTATTGCAATCAGAACAGGACTCATGTGCAGTAAAATGAGCAGGTGCTTTCATTGGGGAATATGAATGTGCCAACAATGCAAGTTACAATCCTGTTTGCCACCCATTCAGTTTTATCCTGGTAACACCTTCTGAGATGACCTGCACCTCTCATTTCTGGAAGGAGCGGAGAAGTTCTGATTCATGGGCAAACACAGAGAAAAGACATTTAGGACTTTAGATTTGGTCAAATCCAAGTATGTGGTGGTCTAGGCAAAGGAAGAGAATCAAAAACTTAAGAAGATGAGTGATCTAAGTCTATTAAGTTTCATATCAAAATGAGAATTCCCTCCCCCAAAGACTGATGTTTCACAGTTCAAGAAATCCATTTCAGGGAATCCACAAAGTTAGGTCAGAACAATACAGAAAGTTTGAGAACTAAGAACTTTGGCAAAACCATGGTGATAGCATCAAAAGAAGTAGCACATGGTGAAGAAATTGCCCCTCCAGATACTGGACTTCTTCCATTTTTGTGAAGACTTGCAGACCTACCTGTTCAAGCACACAGCATGATCTAGGGCCAAGAATATGTGATTTAGAATCTGCACCGTTTGAATGTTTAATACCCTTTTGGAGTATATCTCCTGTGGTATTTTATATACATTCTCTATAATCTTCACAACCAACCTTGTATGTCAGGGACGATTATTATTTCTTTTATTATACCTGTGTGAAAATGAAGTTTCAGAGAGTTTAAGCAATTTGTCAGGAATCATAGAGTTAGACATGATATTTGAGCCAGGATATTTGGATGTGGAAAATGGCAAACTCTTTCTGCCATTTAGTTTCCTTATTGTATAATGGGGATGATAATATTTTTAGCCTCAGGAAGTTGATGTGAGTATAAAAATGAGAGAATACTATGTGTCAGATGCTTACATGGTGCTTGATTCATAGAAAACACTTGATAAATAAGAGTAATTATTAATTCATTCGACAATGCCTGGTTCACAACCTTTCCTCCTGCCAGCTTCTGCTCCAGGGTTTTGCATCACATTTTGGCCTGACGAGCTTCCAGTACACTTGCTGGTTATTGCCTGAGGCAGCTGTGTTGGCTTTGCCTTACTAGGGCTTGTGCCTCTTTGGTCCTGGACTAGTCCAGCCTTCATCTTTACTCAATCTATCTTGAAAATGCATGCTCTTGGAGTATTTTACAAACCTTCTCCTCTCTCCAACTAGCTGCTCTAATGAAGAGAAAAATGGTAATTGAAATGAGACTAATTAGATTGTCAATTACCTGCCTCCTCACATAGGTAATTGAAATCCCCCTAATTACAGTGTCTGTGTGTCTTGATGCTTTGTACTGAGGAATTATTAATGGAAAGCAGCTTTAGATGAAGTAACAGGAAATCTTGAAAAATGATTTAGAGAAAATTTATTCTAACGTGTTCATTTTTTTTTCAAAGCAAAGATGTTATGTATTCAATCCAACAATGAAGTCATCAACTAGGAAAGAAAATCAGTCCAATCCTTCCTTGACTAGAAAAGTTCAGGTTTATAAGGCAATATGAAGATACTAACACTTGACCTTGACCTTGACTTTCATTTACTCCTTATTCGTGTTTTTACATGACTCCCTTTGGGTCCGTGCATTCTTTTCCTTGGAAAGAGAATCAACATCATCAGTCCCTTAGAGGGTCTCAAGATAAATATAGAAAGTGGGATTTGCAGATGGGGCACAAAAATGTACAAGAAATTAAATATATACATCAAACAAATGACTTCCTCTGAGTGCCCACTAGGAAGAGCCTTTATTGAAATGGCTTTGAGGGTGAGTAGGGAGGGCAGTTTTGTTTCCAGAAAAAAGGTTATAATGATGAACTCTTTAGACCACTGGCTGCTAGGAAGGTAGTTTTTGATTTTAAGCAAAGTGTTTTCTTAGAAGCACGGTTTCTTCTACACCCATTTCAATTTTTCAGTGGAAGAGTTTCCTGAGGGAACTTTAAGGTCACTTCGATGATAATATTGCATTTGTATCACTATACTTTAGAAAACTTTTCCCAGCACTACTGATTTCTCATCAGTCTCATAATAAGCTTGAAGTCAAGCAGAAAAGATATGATGATTTCTGTCTGAAATATGTAGAAACAGCTGTATGGAAAGATGAAGCAACTTGACCAGAGTGACCCAGCTTTATTGAATGGAGCCTGAGTTGAATCCTGGTCCTTCCCAACAACATTCTCTGGAGTAAAATGTAGCAGGAGGACTGGCTTGGTGAGACACTATTTTTATTATTCTAAACTAGTGAAGTTGCAATATAAAAATGTGAATGTCTCTTTTTCTAAGAAGAGGCTATAAAAAGGCAGATTGACATTTTGTGATTCCGAATGATCTCCTTTTCATTATGTATATTCTAGGAACATTAGGATTCACAGGAGGTTCAATACTATTTTGGCTTTATAGCCATCATGAAAGGCCTCCTATGGGTATCCCAGGTGGGAGGGAGCTGGCTATAAAGGAAGGATGAGTCTGGAATGTGAATTCAGACTTAACTCTAGAGTCTAGCACGCTCTGAGGGAGCTGCTGTTGTTTTTCTGAGTGCATGGTAAGGCAAGTTTCTTCCTGCAATGCCCACCTCCTACACATCACCTGGAGTTCACATTTCAGAGATAAAGTACTCAAACTGCTCTTAATTTGCAGACCAAAGGGAGAGCCACAGTATGGTTGGGGAATGTTCTAGAAAGAAAGATTGTTTCATGGCAGCTCCTGGCAAAGTCTTTGTGTTTGGAGTCAATATCAATGCCACCTAAGAGCAGCAGATAAAAATTCAGCTCCCTTCCCCCAAGTGCAATGGGTCACACAAAGTGAGCATCTTAATAGGTTATAGGCAGCATATTTGGGGTATTAAATCATGTATAATAGAAAAACATCAAGATAGAAAGCACAAATAAAATTAATTTTTTACTCTGAGATGACTTGGAGAATGTTGAGGATTCTTCACCTGCAGATTTATAGGACATTCCTATTATCTTTTCAGAAGAAACTAGACTGAACCCTTTGGACTGAAGCAGTGACCTTTAGTTCAAAGTGATTCAAGAACCCTGTGAAACTAACAGACAGACACTGATCGGTCTTACAAGCAGGGAGGGAATGTCAGACAACTAAATTTGGGGGAAAAGAAAATGTGTGCTCTCTCTGTTCCCTGATGTGGGGGTGCGGGTCATGCTGATTACAATGATAACTAAAGAGCTTTGTGATTCCTGGAACTGCTTGTTGGCTTACAGGATCGTATTCTAAAGCATGGTAAAGAATCTCGAGCTCCTAATCTTTGTGATGCCTCAATCAATGAGGTGGGAACTTCTGGTTAATAATTTTCCTTCCTCCATCTGTTCACTCTCCCTGAATGACAGAGGCTCAATGAAGCATATTTCTATATAGTCAGGAGGGAAGAAAGGAACCAATAATTTTTTTAAATGTACATTCATATCTGCCCTTGATATGTGTAGGCTGGAGAGAGGGAAGAGGAGGAGCAGCAACAGGAAAAATGTTCCCCTGGACTTTTAGAAATTGCTAACGGGTTCTACAGTCCATCTAATAAGAACAATTCAGATTTCACTGAGAAGAGGATCCAAGAATGGAATGTGTTTCCAGAAGCTAACATTTGTTTTCTTTATTGTTGCTTTTTTTGTTGGCAAGGGATAATTTCTGATGGCACAGAAAATTGGTGACATAGAAAAGCTATGTCTTCTTGAATTTGATGGAGGAACATTTCACTCTCCTATGACTCTAAGTCCGTCCTAAGAGCACGGTCAGCCTGCAGCCTCATTCTGCTCCTATTGTGAACCCAGTTCCTCTCCAGCATCTGTGCTGTGCTTTCCCCCATCCTTGGCTCTATTCATCAATCCAATCACCGATACATCATTTTTAAAACTCCCTCTTTGTTCTAAGGAAACAGAAACCAGGAAATTACAAATGTTTCTTTTCAGAAACTCAGATTTAAGTATCTCCAGCCTCAATTCCTTTCTAGAAGCCTATGGCAGAAAAAGCTAGTTGGAGACCCCAAAACTTTTCCTAATGTTCTTCTTCCTTTCCACCTTGCACGGTATTTATCTTCTCTGCTTCTCATGTAGCCAGGGGTGACCAGGTGACATTGTTCTGCCTAATGAGATAGAAGAAGAACCTGATGGGGGTTAGATGATTTGCATATTCTGAGAAAAGGGGCAAAAGCAGCTGCATGTTTTAGTCAGCTTTGCATTGCTCTAATTGGCATGGAGGAGGAAAAGTTTATTTTGGCTGACAATTTCAGAGATTCAGCCCATGGTTGGCCAACTCCATAGCTGTATGCTCAAGGTAATGCAGAACATCATGGTGGAAGGGTGTGGCAGAAGGACGCAGCTCAGGCCTGGCACTGAAGCAGAAAGAGCTTCATTCACAAGGAACAATAATAAATCCCAAAGACACACTCCCAGGGACCTACTTCCTCCAGCCACACCCTACCTGACTACAGTTACTATCCAGTTAATCCACATCAGGGGATGCATCCACTATTAAGGTCACACCTCCCATAATCTAATCTTTTCACCTCTGAACATTCCTGTATTCATGAGTTTTGGGGGGATACTTCACAACTACACCACAACCATGGCACTTCCCTTTCTCATTATCTGTCTGGAACAAGATCCCTGGTTCAAAGGCACCCATCTTGAAATGACACAGCAATAAACAAGAAGGAAAGAAGGTGAAGCCCCAGCAGCTGTGCCTCGTGGTCTGTCCTATGGTGATGACACACGGATAGGCTTCCAGTCCTGTCTTCCAGCTTCACCATCTTTCACCTAATCCTCTAGCAGGTTGTCAGGCTATTTCAGTTCTATTGGCTACCAGGAGAATTTGGGTCACCCAAACCCTTTTCACCTAATCCTTCCCCCTTTATAACCATTTAAGAAGACTTTCATCAGCAAAGATGAAAGGAAGACAAAACAAATCAGAAGGTGTATCAGAAACATGGCTCTAGATGAGATAGTACGTAATAACTTCCTGGGACATAGAATGTGCTAAAACAAATCTTGGTTTCCTTTTCCCTTCTTCCACTGGACCCAAAGCTGCTCATTTTATGCAGCTGAAGGCTAGTCATGAGATTGTGTGGGTGGCATAGGTTCTGGGATTAAAACTTCCATTCATTGCCATTAATTTGCCCCAAAGAAAACTTTTCAAAGGTTTCCCATTTCAGTTTATGAACTTTTTCCCTCCCACATATTCCTTCATGTGGTATTCAGAAAGAACACATGACCATGATTTGGGAGATTCTCCTCCTGGATTTGCTGTTAACTCACCAAATGAACTTGAGCAGGTCAAGTCAGTTTTACAGGCCTTGTAGGGTCCTATTGTATGTAACTCCCTCCTGCAGACCAAAAAACAGAGGTGGACAATGAGCTATAGTTTCTCCAGCTGAAAAATGTGACTGTCTAAGGAGTGAAAATCACATAAGCCAATGCCATTTTCTCCTATGTGAATTGAAAGTCTTGGATTGGTAACTCAGAAGGTCTTTTGTAGCTTTGCCATGTTATTCTGTATTTACTTATCTCTTGGGAATGCAAAATAATATTTTCCCTGAGAGTTATCAGCCAAGAATATAAAGAAAGAGTGGAAGAAAGACTCTATGTTGATAGAGCTAAATACAACAAAAACTTCTGTATTTCTTCTTTAGGGTCTGAGATTTTATTACAATCAAATGAGGCGGGTACAATTTCTTTCTCTGCCATGGGTAAAACTTTATTCAATATGTAAAATGTTATAATGGTCTGTTATGGCTATTGATATATTACAAGAGAAAACACTTTGAATATGAATGAAAGGCTTTCTCTAAAGTTAGGTCCAGGTGGTACTCAAAAAGACAATAGGAGAACTTTCCTCATTTTATTATCCCTGGCTAAGGCAGGGCCAATTCCTTGTAAATCATCAGTGGATCAGGAAGGGGACTACAGTATATTTCCAGAATAATGCCTTGCTTCCTGTCCAATCTCTGAACCACACTTAGAATATACTGGGTGCTCAGTAAATATCATTTAAAAGAATGAATGAGTAGGATGATCACCTTCCATTGTTCACCCAGGTAAACTCCAAGGTGGAATTATGGATCCAGATGGCAATAATAGATCCAAACCTATTTATTTTTTCTGACTAAGCAAATTGGGATGAGTTTTTCAGTCTATGAAATCTAAAACTTCCCCAAACTCTTGCTGAATAAGAAGCATTGAATGGACTTTTTTTCTTCAATTTTTAATCATTGAAATCTTCTCTCCACATGCTTTTGGCCAGTAGTTCACAAATTTGAATTTAGTGCAACCAGACAAAAATCACCTTTGTTCAATGTTCAAAAGAATAAATCTAAAGATAGATCACCCTGTCAAAGCTAGTTGCAGCCGGAAAACCCATAATATATTTCTTATCAAATACAAGTTGAATCTTAAGTGTTCAAATGCCACCTGGTTGATTGGCTGACCTCTGGTTTAGGCAGGTATTTTTACACATGAACTTTGAGTGAACCTGGAGAGACAAAAGAATGATGAGCTACTGGGTGAGGGTTCAGAAAGTGACCTTGCCTGGGTCACTGAGGGCCCCCCCCCCAGGAAGGCCCTGCCATACATTGTCTAATAACGTCCAATAAGGGAGAGAATTAGTCCTGGTGTGGAGTCAGCCCAGCTATAAATTTTCGTACAATAATAAAATAATAGGATGTTATTAATTCAACCATTCTGGTTGCTCCTGGAATGATATTGGAGTAATATCATTGATTCATATTTTTAACTGCTAATACATTATTTTCTAGAACTATTAACTGCTTTAAAACCATTGTGCCATAATACAGTTGGGAGAGATGGTGAAATATTTCGACTGATTCTGGCAATTAACTTAATTTAAAGCTACCTTGCACATGTTAGAAATAAGAATTATGCTTTCAAACAACTCAGAGAAAAAATTAAAATGAGACAATGAGTATTTTTTAACTTCTTTACCCAGTCTTATACAGAGGTGAAAGTTGGGCCACATTTTTTTTTTTCAAGAAATAAACATCAGCAGACATTTAATATATTAATCTTATCTTCTATATATTTCGGTTGATGTTGAATCAAAGGAGAATAAAAAAACATGTAAGCATATATTGAATTTCTATCATGGTCCAGATAGTGTGCTAGGAACTTTCACATGTACTGATTCAGGGAACCATGATCTAGATGAAATTGAAACAGATTTTCTATCTTCTCACATTCCAGGCCTACTATCTTAAGGGAAAAGCTATATTTACTTTAAGAACTGAGAATAGGAAGGTGTGATGGAGTTTTCAACTGAATTAAACTCTCTAATTTATATATTAAAGGCATCTCTAATCAACAATGTTGGAATAAAGACTTTTTTATATGGAACCATGGCCATATAAAAAGAAAACCAAAGAGAATGAAGCCAAAATGTGAGAAGCATGCTACCATGGTACACCAGGCAGTCATGTTTTTGGATTTTCCAATGTTTGTGATGTTTGTTGTGATTTATTTCTTGATAGAGATAGATATACTCTTGAAACCTACTTTTATATTCATAATTTTTATTATTATTAGTTATTCAAAACATTACATAGTTCTTGACATATCATATTTCATATATTTGATTCAAGTGGGTTATGAACTCCCATTTTTACCCCGTATATATTCATAATTTTGCATAAAGTTTTCACTCATGATTATAGAAGCTTCAACCACAAATATCCACAAAGCTTGGATATTCCACTGGGAATGCAGAAAGTAATTGCAACTGCAAAATGCCCAGGCCTTAAAAGACAGCAAGAAATAGAACTGGCTGCCTAATTTTCTGGGCCCATTCCACATGAAAATGTGGGGCTCCGTGTTCAAATCTTGTGAAGAACTTCAAGATGGCAGCAACAAAGCACAGAGTTATGTTCAAGGCCCCTCCTCACTCAGGGTTAATGAGCCTGTGAAGCTAGCCCATAGAGTCCTCCGCCCATGAACCTTGCTCTGACAGAAGGACTGTGAATGGTTACATTGTATCTCCAGTTCTGTGATCCCTACCTTAACCTCTGAGACTTCCAATCTTGAGATCAGCCATTATGGTGACAGTTTTTACTCTCTTCATTTACCAGTGAATAGACTCAGCTCTGGTCTCCCTTCTTAATCTTTGTGTTCTGGACCTATTTGCATTTATACTTCTGAGAGAGGGAGGGTTTGGTTAGGTTTAAAAATAATTATTTAGTGCACAGCACGAAGCACCCTGGTGTGTGAAATTCTCAGGTGCAGCTGTTTCAAAGATCACTAGTCACCCTATGAATGGATGCCTTGGGTCAGGTGACAACCTTGGTCCAATCAACTTGTAGTTAGCGTTGTGGAGTCATACAGTGAAAAGCATGATGACAACTTATTTGCTTCTGATTCCTTTCCTCAGAGCTGTGGACTTAGCAGTCATGGCAGGCTCCTCCGTTGGGTAGGATATCTGGATGACACTGTACTGTTCTCTTCAATCCAGTGTGGGTAAGGTACAGTACTATGTTCCTGGAAAAATATTTAAGCATATCTGAGATTGTAGCACAAATGTCAACATTTGCAGGTTAAAAAATACTGTGTTCCCAAATTGAGATGATTTGAAAGTTGGCAAAGCTGAAGGTGAGGCCTGCTGGCTCTGAGACTCTCACCCTGCTTCCTTATCAGATTTCAGCCTCTGCAAAGGCATTTTCTAGTGGACTGTAATTGCTTGCCAGTACATGCTTTGTAGCCTCATAAATCTTCACTAGCACAGAAAAGTAAATTGTGTTGCATTTGAGATTTCTTGGGAAATGCATTGCTGCTAGAGAGTGAGAAGGGAATGAGTAAAGGCAGGAGCTGTGTCCTCAAGGTGAAAGCCACCATTGTGCGCACAGGTCCCAGGTGGTGGCTGTGAAGGCAGAATCCAGCAGAGGAATCTCTGAGCAGCTGCCCTTTCTGTGCCAAGCAGCTGCGCACGGGTGGGACAGCTGTGGCTAGCATATCCTCAGCATCCCGTGGAGGCTGCTGAAGTGGTGTCCATTCTGGAGGCTGCCATGACCTTCCTTAAGGCAAATGGGGTGACAATATTCTATGCATCATTGCCCCTTAAACTGGAGCAATGTCAGGATCATGTGGGTGGAGTTTTACTAATGGAAAGTAAAAATAAAATGTCAATCGGGGCATTTTAGTATGGGGCTTATGAGCCTAAGATTTGAGTGTTGGTTCAAGTTCCCCCTTGATGACTGTGTGACCACTCTCGTGTCTTCATTTTTCTCATCTACAAAATTTAGATAATAATCTTACCTTTTCCCATAGATTTCATGAGATAAAATGAGAAGATGAATATATATTGGCAGAGTACATAGAACTTTAGGGAACACCCAATAAATACTGATTATTTTACATATACAGATTGTATATCATATGAAATTAAGGATAGGGCTGCTCACACATACATCTATGCACAAATATACACAAAAGCAGAAGTAAATTACATTAAGATTTAATGCACTACCGGAAAGGGGATACTTTACTCTAAAGTTTCTTTTGAAATCTGCTCTTGAAAGATGAGCAGAGCAAGCTCAAACATATGTTAGAAATTAAGTAAGAATCCAAAAAGAAAGATCTGTAAAAGGAGGCACGGTTATATATAGGAGGACTTCAGGTTTGACAAACAACCAAAAGGTAAATCTAATTTATTTATTTAGGAGATGAAGGTTCAGAAGCTGAGGAGGTCAACTTCTGTACCCCCAAGCATAAGGAGGAAAGCAAGCCCTCAGACTGTGTCTCACAGGCCAAAGCAGCGCTATTCGGGGAGCCACCAGGCAGCAGTGGAGACAGAAGGGAAGCACAATCTCTCCTCTCTGGTTTATAACTGCAGATCTCTGGATTGTCCATTCCTGCAGGGCATGGACTGTACCTACTTCATCCCTTGAGCTAGATCCTTACCCACCACCATGTGCAGATTAGCATTTAATAAGTATTCCCAAAGATGATGGATGATCTGGCCAGTGCACTTGGTCATTTGGAGCAGGTTGTGTCCGTAGTAAAGGGTTTTCCTTTCTTTCCTGTGAGAACCCCTTCTCCGATTGACTTTTCTTGTTGATTGGAAGCTCCCTTGGGCAGGAGACTTGTTTGTCTGTTTATTAAGGAGCATCCAGCAAATTGCAACAAACTACACAGTGATAAAAGTGAGTAAAAATTTCATGAGATGCTATCAAATGATTCATTAAAAGAAAGATCCAGGATATTACCACCAACTGCTACGTTAACTAGTCATGTCATAACACTATCAAAATGCTAATTAGGTTGTCTGGCATGATCTGTTATTAAAAGAATAAACCCAAGTTTTTGTAGTTCTTGAATTTGGATAGTTTTCCCTTTCCTAATATTTACTGCAGGGTTTATTGGATACCATTCAGTTTCTATCCTTTGGAGATAAACAAAGCTTTTGTGAGTTCCTCTTGCTACCCCCTGCCCCCCGCCCAGCCCCCTGAGCCCTCTAAACTTTCAGATAAGATTCCAAGTCTACAGAATAGTGAATTCAGGTGCCACTAAAAGAGGATAAGCCATGGCATTAGAAAAGTGCCAAGGGTAGAGACTGTTTGTGTTGTCCCATCTTGGGATCTAGCCAGAGCTGACTGATGGCTTGCTTGCAGCTGGACAGAGCAGGTGGGGAAGACTAAGACCTGGAGTTCAAACTACCCGCTGACACTGCCCACAAGCTGGCAGGGGAATTTCAGTGGCAGAGTGACACAGAAGAGGTTCTGTTCAGCAGTCCAACTCTGGTTACTAGGGGCCTGAAGTTTCAGAAAACATTAATGGCGGACAAAAATTCAACCTGAAGAATGAGTGTGCCCTCATAAATAAGGGTCACTCCGCAGCGGGGAATCTGGAGAAAATGCTATGCCCATGTTTCAAGGAGAAATGGATGAGTCTCAGTGAACCCTATCAACAGCTTGCAATGCTTTTTGGGTTGAGATTTGGTGATAGGGCTCCAGTTCTCCAGAGAAGGAATAACAGAAGCAAGGCAGAATTTCTGTCTTGGAGGGGGCAGATGCACTCATCACTTTACCTACGTGGCCACTCAAAAGAGCAGTCAGGGCCACAGTCCAGCTATCAAGGTACTGGAGCCCAGAGAGTGTGGATGATGGAAAAGAAAATGAGAGACCACTTCTCACACACCAAGGCATGGCTTAATTGATTGCAGAATGACATTCTGAACCATAAAACATTGCCACCAGCCAGGCCAAAGTCACTGTTTTAGTCTAGGACCTGGGAGCAAGGCTGAGCCAACAGGTAGACCAACTCGTCCTCTTGCAGGGAAGGAAGAGAAAGAGAGGGCAGTAACCAAAGCTCTTTAAGGGCAGGACCCAGCAAAAGTCTTTAAATCGTCGGCCTTGACTCTGGTCCCCAAATCTCCAGAACCAGTGGGATTGGCCATGACTCCTGGAGGCAGAGACAGTAGATCTTGGTATTAGGAGCACGTGTTCTAAATTCAGGCTAGTTTCCTTTGGTCCTGACTATGATTCCTAAATCCGATTAACTTTTATTCACTAAATACAAGCATAGGTATAAAACAGTATAAACCCAGTTGAATTTAAGTTTCAGAGAAATAATGAAGATTTTTTTTTAGTACAACTATGTATTACATGGGATATACTTATGCCAAAAAGATTATCCTATGTGATAGGAGATAGCTATATTAGAATTATTGTTTATATGAAAATCACATTTTACTGGTGTTCTATGTTTTTTTTCTGACACCACTACTTGGCTGTTTTCTACCCATAAGAACTTGGGAAAGTCATTTAATACCTCTACTTTCTTATTACCGGAATAGGGATGATTTAATCCTTAGCATTGTTTTGAGCATTGAGTGACTTAATAGATACAAACTATCGGAACAGTGTCTGGCATAGCAGAAGTGCTAAAACATCAATACATTTGCTCATTATTATGGTTATAATTAGCAGCAGCACCACTACTATTCTATCTGAGAGCCAGTCTTAGTTACTGGTGATTGACATGATTTTTTTAATGAGATAATGCAGGACAAAGCTTCCACACAAAATTGTGAAGTGTATTGTTTATGTATTTATTTCACATTGTCTTCAAAAAAATGTGTACAGTTCTTCCAATAAAAGAACAAATAAAATAAACTCAAAAGCAATCCATATAAGAAAAACAGATGATCATCAAGAAATTTATAAAGAGACAAAGAAGAGGCTATCAAGAGATTCTGGTCAAGGACACAGCTCTGGCAAATTGAGGACCAAGTTGAGTTCTGAGTTTGCTGTCAGATCTGGAGAGACAAAGAGGCGACAGGAAATTGGGAAGTAGATTCTATGCATTTGCTGTTCCCAATCTCCCTTCATTACGTGGTTGTGCCTCGTAATTGTCTCATTGTATTTTCTCTGCCAACTTGTGGGCAGTGCCAGAGGGTAGTTTGAAATCCAGGTCTTAGTCCCCCCCACCTGCCCCGTCCAGCTGCAAGCAAGCCATCAGTCAGCTCTGGCTAGATCCCAAGATGGGACAACATGAACAGTCTCTACCCTTGGCACCTTTCTAATGCCATGTCTTATCCTCTTTTAGTGGCACCTGAATTCACGATTCTGATCTAGAGAAAGACTTTCAAATCATCATGTGGACTTAGGTTAGTGAGTAAATACCGAGTGGATTTCCACTTAAACTGATTGCACAACAAAAGGGCAAAGTTTCCATTAGAAATATCTTCCTGTGCTAGTGCTTATTGGGGAAGAAGAGAGATTTGTGTCTGATGCCAGTGTTTGGGAGTTGAGGTCCCCATGGAGCTCAGTGATCCTTGACCTTGGCTGCTGATCATAAGCGTCTGGGGAATCTCAGGCTGCAACTCAGACCAAATTCTTTAGAATCTTTAAGGGCAGGACCCAGCAAAAGTCTTTAAATTTATTCAATGGCAAGATTTAGGAGACAACCAAACAAATCCAGGAAAACACAATAACTCTAATTTTTGAATTCTCCTTGTGTACCTGCCACGTATACATTCTTTTAGTTTTTTCAATGCTGATGTATAGGTATTTTTTTATCCAGATTTTACAGAAGAGGAAATGAAAAATTATAAATAACATAGTAAGTAAATGAACCCTTCATCAATTGAATGTCTGACTCCTAAACCAGAGCCCTTCCCAGTAGTACACATTGTTGAAAAAGGTAGAATCAGCGCTTCTGGGGAACAGGCTGAGCACCTCTCCCTTGGGTCTTCCTTTCATTGATGCCTGGCCATTCTACTAATACATCAGTGCCTGACTGTCAGGTCCCATGTGGTCATTTGAGTCAGGCGGGCGAATGGAGATTTGTTGGGAGACAGCTTCGTAGCTGGCCTTCACACTAACATTTTCAGTTCCTCTGGGGCCTCCGCCCCTCCCTTCCCCCCACTGCAGACCAATCAGCTGCAGTTAAACAGTAGACATGCATATTTGGGCCTTGTTGGGCAAACCTGTCTGAAGACAAACTTGCAGATGGTGAGCCAGAGTTCTCTGCCTGTAATTAAGTAGGGCTTCGCCTGACAGGTTCAGCCAGTCATGCAGGACTTGCTTGTGACTGTGCCAATGACCAAGCTTGAAGAAAAAAAGCAAAATCAAGGGTTCACGGTCCATTTCAGCCTTTCTCATCAAGCATCAATTTTTTTTTTCTAGGAAAATCCTCTTTGCTAAAACAATGCAACATCATCATAGTTTATTATTAGTTCATGCATGGAAAAAATTTAGTTCTCATGTAAAAACCCTGTCTTTCCAGTCTGCACATATATATTTGTGTATGCGTTCATACCTTCATTTATTCATCGTCCGTTTATTCATTCATTCACCTACTTAGTAATTTGATGACATTACTTATTGAGTGCTTGCTATGTAGAAGCTTCTGGGCTACATTCTGGGTATTCAGTAGCAAGCAAGACAAAAATGGCCTCACGGTCATGGGACTTATAGAGACAGTGCGGAGAGCTAGGTAGTAAACATATAAATTATATGTTTTACCCATATAATTACCCATTGTGATAGAGGAGATTAAATTTTTGATAGAGGGAGGGGAAATAGGTGTGGCCATCTCTGAAAAGACTTCTCTGAGAAAGTTACATTTGAACTAGGATATAATTTTCCAATTACAAATAATTTTGTAACATATTTCCTTGAATCTTTTTTCTAAAATCTTTTTTTCCCTTTTTGTCAGGAATGCCAAATGTACACACATTTTCCTTGTTCTTCCTACTTACTTTTTCTATGTGCATAATTGAGCTGAGCATCATAGATGGCTGTATTCAGAAAAATACAAACCGGCGTCCAGCTGAGAATCATTGTAGATTTAATCTACTTGTTTGTGCATATCACCCTTTCATCATCGTTAGTTTCTTATTTTAGGATGCACTTTATTGTTTGCAGAGCGCTTTCACCCGTATTACCCAATTGATCTTCACCAACAGCCCTGCAGGGTGCAAAGAGCATGAACTCCCTCTTCTAAAGTGGGAAACAGCAATTCTGGTACATCAGTATCTTGTCCAAGGTCATAAGTCATATATTAGTAAGTATCAAAGACAAGAGAAGAACTGAGGGGTTATCTGCTCAAAGGCCAGGAACATTTTATGCCTACTTTTGTCCCAACCTCCCTTCCCCAACATGCACACATTTCTCTCTCCAATTTAGAGCATTTAGGTAAAGATTAACTTACAAGACTCAGTTTCTCTTGTGCATGATCATGGATCCAGAAGAATTTCCCTGGCCCCTGCCAAGCCCCAGATCTACAACCTATTATTAATAAATAGGGGAACAAGTAAATCATTAAAGGCAACAATTACATGTTGGTGGCTACTGTATTTCAGACGCTGTTGATACATTACTAAACAACCAAGTAAGAATCCCTGCCTTCATTGAGTTTACATTCTCCCAGGGGATGCAAATCAATAAACCAATCAATACGGAAATATATAATGTGTCAGATGGTGTGCCAGGGAAAAAGGAATAAAGCAGGGAAGAGAATGAGGGAGTGCTGTGGGGACAGGGTGCTGAAATTTTAGATTAGAGTGTCCGGAATGACCTCCCTGAGAAAGTGCTGTTTGTGTCAAGTTCTGAGGTCATCTGGGGAAAGAGCATTCTAGGCAGAGGGTGTTACCGCTGTTGACCCGTGACAAGTCCTTGCTTCCCCAATGTTGAAGTATAACACCAGAGAAGCACGCCGAGGCAAGTCTAGAGTGGAAAATAGAAGTTTATTAAAGGACAGCAGAAAAGACTTCTCCCGGAGGAAGAAGGGGACCTAAGAGATGGAATCTGTGGAATTGCGGTTGTCTCTCCATTTTGTAGTTTTCAGTGATGGAATGTAGGTGGGAAGGCTGGAAGGGTTGGGACACTGGTGGTCCAAAGAAGTAATCTAGGCACTTCCCAGTCAGCATCTTCAAGTTCATTAACATTTCTTTGGGATGGGCTACCTTTAAATCTGCTGGGGCTGTTCATTAACATTTCTTTGGGATGGACTTTGGCCTTGGGCTTTTTCCTGGACTTCATTAACATTCCAGGAGAGTTGCTCAACTTTTCCGGGAATTCATTCTCAACATGGCCTCCATTTAGACTGCACTCGATATTAGACCCGATTTACCTAACTACACTGACTACCTAATTTTAAATCTGGCTTCAAGGGGACACAGCTAAGTTGCTGGCCCCGGGCCTGGGACCAGTGGATGCATCCCACCATTGAACTTGAACTCTGTTTTTCCAAAGACACAATATTAAAAATGCTGGTTAGACACCGTTGAAATCATATTTTTAAGGATTAGCTTGTATATTCAATTTCTTTTTAGGTTAAATATCCTATTGTGGGTTGTCTAGAAAGCCAAACCACCATGAATAATGTTTCCACGGGAAAAAAAAAAAAATGTTTTCTGAGTTGAACTTGCTGACTTACAAATGAACTTGAAAAGGAGAGCTGGGGAGTGAGTTGAGAGGGGGCTGCATTCATTAAAGGACATGTCTACCAAGTCTTCCTCTTCCTGCTGGGACAGAACATTATTGTGTTGAGCCTTCCTGGCCCGGAGTATGCAACCTGACATGCTGTTTCTGTCCTTATTCTCTCCTTTAGCCTTCTTGGTTCCAACCTGTATTTTCCAATTCCCCTCCAGGGCTTCTCTTTGTGCCCTTAGATCTTTGAATAATCCTTCAGGAAGCCACATTGAAAGCCCTTGATTCCCTATTTTTCTGTTCCAGGAGAGCTTCTGTCTATCTCGCCCTAATTGCAGTGTCTCACAGATATCCCAAGGCTTTTTTTCCCCTGTACCATAGATTTGTTTGTATTATTTCACTGTCTGCTGCTGGCAATGGCAGTGCATTGCACCTGGAAATTTCTTTTGACCTTGAAAATAGATTAACGAATGTACATCCCACGTTGTTTATGAAATTAATGACTACCATCTCTTGATGAGTGGTAAGTTCTTTAATATTCTTTACTCTGTGCCTGTATGAAATTGGTTCTATGTGTCCATGAAAATAACTGGGGAAGCTTCTTTTTCTCTTTCAGCTCTGCCTCTTGTTCCTTAGAGGTGGATATGAAGCCAGATTTAAAGTTAGGTAGTCAGTGTAGTTAGATAAATCGGGTCTAATATCGAGTGAAATCTAAAATGGAGACCATGCGGAGAATGACTCAGGGAAAACACAGGACAACTCATGGAATGTTAATGAAGTCCTGAAAAGGCCCTAGGCCAAAGTCCATCCCAAAGAAGTGTTAATGAAGTCCTTCCTGCTCAGACTACTTCTTTGGCCCACCTGTGTCCCACCCCTCGGGCCTTCCCACCTACATTCCATCACTGAAAGAAACTATAAAATGGAGAGACAACCCCACTTCCACGGATTCCACCTCTTGGGTCCCCTTCTTCCTCCGGGAGAAGTCTTTTCTGCTGTCCTTTAATGAACTTCTAATTTCTACTCTGACCTTGCCTCGGCGTGCTTCTCTGGTGTTATTCTTCAACATTGGGGAAGCAAGAACTCGTCACCGGTCAACAGCGGTAACAGATAGATCAGTTTCCATCTATAGAGCCCCAGGACAGGAGTCACAAATCTATAACACCAGAGTGACAAATAAAAGAGAGAGAAGACTTAAGCTACTTGTGCCCTGGGGATAGCATTTGAAATTATTCTGTAAATTTGTCTTTGGGGTTTGCTTGGGTCTGCATGGAAGAACCATATGCCTGTGTACCCTGAGAACAATGTACATTATTATTATTATTATTATTATTGTTATTATTATTATTTTGTTTTCATTTTATTTACAAAGTGAGATAACTGGTACTACCAAGAGCTGTCCAGAAAGCTGATCCTGGAGAACAGCAATAGCTAACATGGTTCAGACACTTCCTATGGCGCAGGTACTGTGTTTCATCTGAACTGTTTTCCATGACAAGATCCAGACAAGGAGGTCTGGTTACTCTCTCAAAATCACCAGGCTTGTAATGCCAAGATTTGACCTTTAACCACAGCCCACCATCACTGTGGAGGATAAAGAAGGAAGAACTTTTTCATTCTCTCTCTCCCTTCCTGATTTATATCCCCTTTCATGATTCTTTTTTTTTTAAGAGAGAGAGAGAGAGAGAGAATTTTTAATATTTATTTTTTTTAGTTTTCGGCGGACACAACATCTTTGTATGTGGTGATGAGGATCAAACCTGGGCCACACGCATGCCAGGCAAGTGCGCTACCGCTTGAGCTACATCCCCAGCCCACATGATTCTTAAAAGAGAATCTAAGCCTAAATTGCTTTGGTAGGTCACAGATTGTGCTAGGTCACAGGTAGTCCAAGGGTACGATGTGTTGGAATTACCTGGAGGACTTGTTAAAACAGAGAGTTTGGGGTCTACTCCAGAGTTTTGGGTTCAGAAAGAACTATTGAGATTCTATGCAAAACTGATGCTGCTAATGCAGGGCGCACACTCTGGGGACTGCTGGCCCCGGCACTCCCTCCAGACCTTGGTAGATTGGTAATATTTGTGTCTGTGCACTGTAACTGCTGCTTTCAGAGCACCAAGTCTATGTCACCTCACTTCTTTACGCCAGCACTGGCTTCCTTTTGTCCCCATCTTATGTGAATGAGAGAATGAGTTTCTATGACTGTAAGTGACACACTGCTTCTTGGTGCATATGGCAAGAAGTAGAATTTAGGCATCTCATTTTTCATTCTATTCTGCAGATGCTAAAGAGAGTCCAATCACTGTCCCTCTCTAGCTCAGGGCTCACAAACTGGTTTGTTCACTTTCCAACTCAAGCTTCTAGGAATGAATGAGTTCCAGGGGATCATCTTTTGCTTAAAAGGAGAAACTGTGTCCCAGGAGAGGCATGTAACTGAACACCAAGGAGGGCGGGCCTGTTTGTCTCTGAAAACAAGATCCCGACACTTACATCCAAATTAAAGATCTCTGAACTTGAATGGGGCTGGCTAATATTTCTCTTCCTTTCCAGGTTGGCTGAGCTTATAAATATCAATTATAAGGCTGAGTAAATTACAGGGATGCTGAACTTTGAATTGTCATAGCCCTTTAAAGTGTCTATAGAGGGATAATAAGGAGATTGTGAAAATCTGCTGAAAGAAATCCTCCACATATTTATAGATAATTAATACAGAGAGCGGAAACTGGAAATCAGCACTGAATTTTTTAAAGCAGTAATTTAAAAATGCATTATGGCAACACATTAAGTTAGCAGTTATTCAACAAGAAAATGTGAAGATTATTAAGCTAATTAAAGGTAATAAAAACAAGTTAAGGTAGTCTGCATATAACTCTGAAATTAAAAAGAAGAAAAAAAATCCTTCCTTTAGTCTTACTCCTTCAAGGCCAGCCAAGTCACAGATGGCAATTAATACATCGATAAGTCACTGGATTTTTATGTAATAAGAAGAGATTTCTGTATAAAAATATATTCCCTGGAGAAGCACAAAAAACATATCAGGAAATGTTTCCACGTAACCCTAGACCCTTTAGCAGGCCCTGGTGGGCGCACGTGCGCCTCTCTCCCTCACCGCAGGATGAGTGATTGCCAGTTTGGGAACTTGATCTTGGAAAACTTTCTCCATTATATCTGATCCCACTCAGCCTCAGATCCAGTGGCCTCTTTCCTCGTCTTTGGACTCCCTTGCACTTCACATTCTGTGACAGCGACTTGAGGGATGTCTTCTTATGCTTCTCTCCCCTTGCTTTTAGATCTTGCTCTCTGCATGGAGCCACCATTGATGTTGGATGGGGCTGCACACTGCAAGTGGGAGGCTGACATTGCTGGTGAGAACGGAAATAGACACTGTTTTGTGGTAGACATTTCAGTTAAGTATGCTCAGCTCTGCAGGGTTTGCGAGTTTCTTTAGGGAGAGAAAACGGAGAAGGGGAGGAAGATGTTGAAGGTGATCATTCAAGAATAAAAAATAACATTTATCATCTGCAACAGGACAATATATTTATGGCCAAATTTGTGTTTGTTTTGTTTTGTTTTGATTTTTTTTGCCAATTATTGGGAGCTTGAAGGTGGCAACAGGAGGGAATAACCAGACCCCCAAATTAACTATATCCATGTCTGCCAGCACAATTAAAGAGATTACTAAATGCTTTGGGAGGAAATCTTGGGGGTGTTTATTGTAGCAAAGGACTTTGCAATTCCAAATTAAAGCAAGCTCAAGATTATTAATTCTGCTACAGGAGCCTTGTAAAATTTATCGTTGAACAAACTGAAGTGTGCACAGCTAAATGGGGTCAGAGGGCAAAGCTTATCATAGGTAGAGTTCTCCAACTTACTGGAAAAATGGAGCTTAACAAGAAAAAACACTAATAAGAAATCAGAAATAAAGTATCAAAAAGAACTCCCATTTGCCTCCAATTCTGCACAATTACAAAGAGCATATTTTATAGGTATAGAAGTAAACATTGGACCGTTTAGTCCTAAATAGTGTATTTTCGTTCACTAGATTCAATAAAACTCTTTATGAACTTAGCCTTTCCTAAAAATAGGGGAAAAATCATCCTTGAGAGCAATTTGGTTCAATACTTAAGAGATCATTTTAATATTACAAGTTCTTTAGTTGATGGTTATGCAAACTGTACCTAAGTTTTTTTGTAACCTTCATTCTAAGATTCAACATAGGGAACATTTCTTGGGAGAGCTAGTACATTTCCATCAGCGAGGTCACACTAGGAATTTTAGGAGGACAAGTAAAAAATGACTTTCTTAAACAAAGGGGATCCTTCTTGGTCATCAGAATGAATGGTTGGAAAGCCAGAAGGCGGCCGTGGTTCTCATTACAGAGCCTGCCTTTACAAGCAATACCTTTTTCCAATTATTTCCACTTTTCATTAGAAGTCTTTGCAGTTGTTGCGCACCTCATTAAGTTCACTAAGATGCTCTGCGCTTAATTTCCATGCTGTAATTTGTGGTAAATTGTTTGACATTAAACCTAGCTTTCTGAGGATGAGATTCCTGAAGGTTTTCGCTGCCCTTCCCCTATTTCAACCAGTTACCTTTTAGAAGACTGAACAAATTAATGTAATTAATGTAATTTGTAACTTAACTAGTCTCGATTATTGGAACTTTGCTCGGGGATGTTGGTCAGGCCGTGGTGCCTTCTGAGTGCCTGAGCATCATGACCTTCTGGAAACCTATTGGACTGCTTGAACAATGCCCCTCCCCATCTGGCCTCCACTTTCATTCCTGGGTAACCAGTTGGCTAATTGAATACTTTCTCTCATAAGAGGTTTCCACTTCTCAGTCAAAACTTTCCTCTGCTGATTTATAACAAAGAGTATTTTCTCCACTGGGTGTTTGCACATTGCAGGTATTTGTAGCTTTTATCATTTGCCCCTCAGCTATTGCTCAGCCAGTTTCCTTGATTTGCCTCCTTTAATCTTTTATCATCAGCCAGTCACTTCCAATTTCCCCTTCCTTTAATCACCTTCTTTGAACTCCGTCCTGGTTTGGGGTCTTCAGGTACCCAGGACACAACACAGTGGTCTAGATGTGGGCCTGATCCCATCATGTGGGCGAGGAGGGGGAAAGAGCAAAAGAATCTTGGATGCATCTTAAACTCGTTCTGATTTTTATTTGAAAAGCAAATCTTCCTGGCTCTTCTCCTTCAATGGGAAGCTAGGATGGGTCTTCTGTCACCCCTTGTCACATCACAGCCGATGATCCCCACTTTTCAAAACTGGTGAAAGCCTAAGACTAAGAAGCAGGCTCACCTTCTGGAAAAGCAGCCCATGAATGTACCCACCATGAGCCCATTCTGACCCTGAATTTTCCAAGGGATTTTACTTTACATTTCCTGCCTCCCCATCAGCTCACAGAGCCTGGGAGGGTCCGAGTGCTGTGCTGATCACCAGCAGTCTGGCAAGCATCAGAACGCTGTCGAAACTTGTTGCTAGATCACAGCATTTCCTGAGATGCATTAGTGCATGTTCCAAATACAATCTCAGTGTCAGGCTGAAGTAAACTCCAGGGCATTCTGCAGAGTTCAGCAGCACAGCTATGGGAAAGGGGGTCTGGTCTTGCTGGTTGGGAGGAGAGGGAAGCGGGGCACTCTCCTGTCACCTTTAATCCCCATATCAGCAATGAACCTGATGAGGTTCTACATGAGGTTAGAGAATGTAGAATATGTCATTCCAGTGAATGACAAGGCTTCATACCCCTGCCACTTAGGTTGAGGTATGAGGACCTTGCCACTCATTAGAATTGAAAATTGGGCTAGTGCTACAGACAGGAGCAGACGGTTTCTCAGGGAAGGAATGCTATAGCTTTAGACCCTTCATCTGCTCAGGGACTGAGTTTTTCATTTCACAGCTCACCCTCTTCCCTAGGCATAAATTGACCTGAATTGGAGTCCTATGACTATCAATTTGCACTTTCCCTTTGTACTCTCTCTTCTCTCCTGCTACAAATGTGAAGACCCATGACAGGAGATTAATATTGAAAGAGAACTTTCCCCCCTGTTCCTTCGCTTCTGCCCACTTCTGCCTTTCATTTCTTTCTCCAAGACTTATTTTAGTTCAGCAAAAGCCTGCAAGTCCATTTAACAAAGGATTCTTCCCCGAGCTTCCCTGAGTTTCCTGCCCATGGGTGACCTGTTCTTCTAGCACTTGATATTTGTCACTAAGTGATTCTGAATGTTGATCTTGCTTCTTTGAGTCAAGAGGGAACAGTGTGCCTTCAGGTCAATATCCCTCCTAACCACAACAGAATGTAGGGTCTCATTCTCAG
The DNA here is from genome assembly GCF_047511675.1 of Marmota flaviventris. Taxonomy (NCBI): domain Eukaryota; kingdom Metazoa; phylum Chordata; class Mammalia; order Rodentia; family Sciuridae; genus Marmota; species Marmota flaviventris. Next base: position 16,080,366 of record NC_092508.1, read on the forward strand.
ACAGAAAGCAATGCATTTGTTCAAAGACGAAGAAAACATAAAAGGGGATGAGGCTAAGGCTGGAGACGGTTTCTGGGCGTTCACAGGTAAGCCGATACTTTGAGATGCTTGGAGATTAGTGTACTATCAAACAGCAGAACATCTTTGGCAAGAAGAAACCTAAGGGATTAATGGTGGGGCGGGGGAAGCTAACTGCAGAAGTATGGGGGACAGATGTGTACAAAGGGTGTAAAAGTCATTCTTTTTAGAGCTGGGAAAAGTTTAGACATTCTGGGGATTGAGCCAGATAAACTTTAGCTTGAGCCTTTCAGATCACAGATTACAACAAGCACGGACAAGTTTAATCGTTGTGGATGGGAGGTTAAGGCACACACCCATGTATACCCAAGTTTGTTTGTGCTTGTGAGTGTGTATGCTCAAAAACATACACACACAAGCACACACGAACACAGCAGCACTGTTTTGTGTCTTGTTTTTCTGGTAAGTTCATGTCATTGGTAATTGCATAGGGATAAAGATCCATTGAAGCAATAGCAGAAATCACAGGCATGTGCTATAAACTATTTGAAAATAATCAAAAGAGAAGTTAACTTTGAAACTTAGCTGACACTTTGAAGACAGCATATAAGAGAATAAAAACAACACCAGAGGGCAAAATGTAGCTCTTCGCACAGTCTAAACATTACTGCTGAGGGGGGTGGGGGAGATGAATTGAGAAATTCAATCATGAGGTTAAAAAATAAATGAAGTTTCAACAAAATGCATTTGTCTGGGTACAACAGGCTGGTTTTAAGTGTTAGAGAGAAACAAAAAACCAAAACGTAAGTTGCAAGGTTGATATCAGGGGATGTTTTTCATTTCCTTTAGAGTAACAGGAATGCTGCCATCACTGATTTATTTCCCACCATTCTGGTAGGTCTGGGGCAGTGGGGCTCCTCTGTGCCTCATGGCATCTCCTGATACTCACTTGGTCTCATTTGCCCATGGTCCTGGGATGTCCAGGAAAACTCACTTGAGTGCCGGGGACTCAGATTGGGGACTGCTGTAAACTGGGACCTCCCTTCCTAAACCAGTTTTCCAGCACAGATCTAGGAATAGATTTTTAAACGGTGACCCATGGAAAAGGATAACAGACAACTCAGATGAGAAGAGATAACTGCATTGTAAAATGTAAGAAATTAAAGACAGACCAAAAAAGGAAAGTATTAAAATAAAACGTGATGATGTCACTGTCAATGTTTTTCTCTCCTATCAGTGATGTCTTTGGGCTTCACATAGCCAGTGTTGCATTAGACCTTACTCATTCTATTTTAGAATTCACTTTTCTGATTTCAGATTGAGGGGACTAGTTCTCAGCATCAGTCCCTAGGAGAGAGAGGGAGAACCAGATAGCAAGAGCTGATGGAATGAACTGTAAGATTATGCAATTAATTTAGGAGGAAAGTGGAGAATCATTTGCTCACTTTAAGTTATAAAAGGATTTCGGTGGTCAGAGTTGCACCACTAGAGCAAAAGCAAGGCCCCAGGTTAACCACTTGGTCTTTTGACAAAGGTTATGAGACCTCAGATGAGGACAAACGGCCATAAACCTCTACTTAATATCCTTTTCAACTTATGGAAAGGGCTAGAAAATCTATCTTGGCCTGGGATTTCCTCATCCTGATGCATATACATTTTTGTTTATTACACTCCTCCTATTATCATTACACAAGGACCAAAGTGAGGAGAAGAGTAGGCCATTAGCCATCGCTACCTGTTTTGTCTTTTAAGAGGGTGATGTTTTCCAAGTATCATGAAAGATCTGATAGTCAGTAATTACCAAACAGTTAATGTCCATGACCCTTTATTTTAATAGCACCATCAATTTTATAGATGAAAGTCTGAATGAAAACCTCAGGAAACTTTGCTTGTAGGCACTGAGCCAAAGTAGAATCACTATGCTGGGGAGCTTCATAGGGTGTGAATTCATTGGAACTCATGTGTATCTCAGTTTGTCGATACTCACATATTTGATTTCTATACTGATTGTTTTTTTTTTTTTAATAGCCATTGATATTAGAGGTAAATGGCATCAAAAATATTTATAGATAGATAATGCTTGGCTTCTATATCTAAAAAAACATATGTGGGCCAAATGTGGAAACCAAACTCAAAATTGGAACAGAGAGAACAACAATCCATAGGAAAGGAGGAAAGTAAATCAGGAATCAGAATCCCTGGCCCTGAGTTCTGGCCTCACCCGTTTCTTTGTAACCTTGGGTAACAGTGTTTAACCTTCCTACACCCTGTTTTATATCGCTGTACAATATAGGGGCTATTGCCTCCATCTATGACTATTTGCCTCCATCCCTCTCTCCCAACAATTATACAGTAGAACATTCTGTGTTAGCTTCTGCTTTATTTGGGTAGTTCCCAAATTACTTCAGTTTTTTAAATTGGAAAGCTTTACCATTTCTATGATCTTTTGTTATCCCCAGAAGTCTCAGAATTCTATAGATTTTTAGGTTGGAAAACACCTGAGATTATCTGGCTCAGTGGTTCTCAGATTAATGCATGCTCAAAATGCATTGGAACTTGTTACAATCATGAGTCTTTTATCCCACTTTTAGAGTGAGTTTTTTTCTCTTATACTGTAGGTCTGGGGTATTTCCCCTGATATGCATTTTTACCAAGTTTCCCAGTGAAGTTGATCTACTGGTCCTGTAAACTCATTTTGAGAACCATACCCTTCTAACTATTTAGTTACCAGATTGGGGAAGGGCCTAGCAAAATTAATTGAGTTACCCATGCTTACTCATCAATTTAGCAGCTGAACCAAGACCAGCAAAGCCCTGGTCTTCTAGATGCTGAGGTCAGAGCCTTTTCCAGGATACCACAATCCTCTCTTTTGAATTTAGGTTATATGATACGGACTGCAAAATCCAAATGAATTTATTCCAATCCACACTGCTGCTCAGATTAGCTTTACTCTTCTGTTGAGAGAAAAAAAAATTTTTAAAGTCAGCAACAAAGAGTCCAAATATCAAATAATTCTTGTTTTCTTTTTCATGGCTTTTTCTTGTTTTCTTCCCCAATGCCCTCTGATTTGTGGGCTACACCATGATGGAGAAATAAACCTGAAATCAATCAAGGACAGCAATACTCAGGAGTGAAGGACTCCATCACAGCAAAGACAGATAGAACATAACAGCCCAGCTTGCTTCTATTAAATGCACTTTAAAAAATATTTCCATGATTAAGTTTTATTTTTTTATTAACACAAAAATGTATACTGAACAGGTTTACATCTCATGAAAGCTTTTGGTCAATTGAAAATCTTATTTATCTGAAAACAAACAAACAAAAAACCTCTAGATCCTGATAGTGCAGAAATGAGAAGGTTCTATTCTCATGTTTTCAGAAATAAGCATAAACAATGTGCTTTTGAATATAGCTGAGATATCAAAGAGACAAAGGTTTCCCTGGATGGACAGAATTCACTCCACACTCAGAGTGTGCTATGGTGCTTTCCTTGTTTTCTGGAATAGTCCTGGGACTCTCTTTCCTTCCAGGTTGGTCACTCATGCTTCTAGTCTGAGCACAGACCTGGGTACTCCCTAGGATGGCTCTCAGCAGGAAGTCCCCACCTCTTGCTGTTCTTGCCTTCCTGGATCCCTCCCCTTGAGTGTGGGCTAGACCTGATCACTTACTTCTCATTACAGGCTGAGCATCACCAGACTGAAAATATGACATCCAAACTGATCCAAAACTTCTTGAGCAGTGACGTGATACTACAAGGGGAAAATTCCACACCTGACCCAATGTGTCATAGTCAAATTGCAGGAGCTCTAAAAATGTATAAAGTCACCTGTGGGTTATGTGCATAAGCTGAATAGGAAACATAAATGAACCTTGTGTTTAGACTAAAATCTTATCCCTATAACATCACATAAGTATTTACAAATATTTTAAAGTCTGAAAAAAAAATCAAAATCTCAAATACTTGTGGTCCAAAACACCTGGGATAAAAGACACTCAAACTGTAATGGAATACAACAGATGCTATGGGATGACACTTTCAACAGTGGGTCTCTCAGGTCCTGATCTTCTTGCCTCTCTTGTTCATAGTGGCCATGTTGTAAGCTGCCCTATGGAGAGGTCTGATGGCAGGAAATAGGGCCACCAAGGACAGAGACCCTGCCTCTCTGCTCACAAGGAGCTGAATTCTCTAATAACCATGTGAATGAGTTTGCAAGCTGGTTTTTCTGTCAAAACTTTCAGGTTTCATTCTCAGTAGATTTTGAGATACCTTGAGGCAAAGGCATCCAGGTAGGCTGTGCCCAGATTCTGGACCCAGAGAAACTGTGAGTTAAGAGATATGTATTGTTTTAACGCTAAATTTGAGGGTAATTTGTTACATGACAGTAGGTAATATTTGTCAGGATTCATCACATTTATTGAATCTCCCTATAGGCTAGTAGAGCACAAGTTGTAGATGAGCTCTTAAAAATTAGATAGTCTGATTTAGTAGGTCTGGAATATAGTCCAGAAATCTGTGTTTTTAAGCAAGCATTCCAGGCAGGTTCTATGCTTTTAATCTCAGCACCCTTTTTGGAAAACACTCTTTAGTTTAGAAGCTACAAGCAAATATTTGTGTTTTATTCATGGCTATCCACTCACCTGAAACATGGTGGGTTCTCACTAAATATAATTATGTGTGTTAATTAATGAAATCATAATAATACCCAATTTAGGAAAAATTTGGATGGCTTTACAAAAACTTACATGTAAGCATAATATGGATAAGACAATTGATTTCTAAGTTCCCTGAACTCTTTTGTGGTTACCACATCTATATTTCTTTTCTGTAACTGTATATACATTTGCACCTTCAAATTCCTCTTCTCCTTAAGAACAAGAACTATGACTTGTCCTCTTTACCCATCCCCCATGTCCCCATCACACCTAGCAAAATGTCTTGGCATATCCTGGATTCTTGGCCATGTTTACTTAGTCCTCTCTTTTATTTAATGCAAAATAACATTATAATGATATTCTTTAAAATCATTAATATAATGATATTCTTTAAACTATCGTAACTTATCATGGACCATCAATATGAGTCAAATTAGCATGGTGGAAAGAATGTGAATTTTCAAAATATACATACCTAGTTTAAAACCCATTTCCTATATTTAATAACTGTGAGTCCTTTGCCAAATTACTTCATTCTTTAAGTCTCCATTTTCTTCGCTTTATTTTTACCCACAATTCTTACCAGTGCATGATAGTGGCACCTACTGATTTGTCATTGAGTATTTGTACATGTTCACAATATACAATATAACAATAGAATTTGGTCAATATCACTCTCCTGAATGTTTTCTTCCTTTTTAAATGGTGGCCAGTGCCCTCATGGATTTAAATGGGCTAATAAATAAGAATCTTATTCCTAGTAGATGCACAAGCCCACATTGTCATTGCCACCTATTTTGGTATACTTTTTTTTTCTTTTTGCTAATATTATGATATGGATTTTACTCTTCTACCCCAAAATGTTCATCTGTAGAAGCCCCAACTTCTAGTACTTCAGAATGTGACTATATGTGGAAATAGAGCCTTTCAAGAGGTAATTTAGTTAAAGTGAGTCTATGATGGAGGGCACAATCTGATGGGTGTCCTTATAAGGAGAAGTTTTGACATATGAACACAAGGGATGTTCCCCACAGAGGAATGCTTTCCAGAAGGCATAAAGAGAAGATGGTATCTACAAACCAAGAAAGAGATCTCAGAAGAAAACAACCTATTGCTACCTTGATCTCAGACTTCTGCCCTAAAGAATTGTGAGAAGATGAATTTCTGTTGTTTAAGCCACTCAGTCTGTGGTATTTTGTTATAGCCTCCTTAACAAAGGGAAATAAAATCATGTATTTTTATATACTTAATATCACATATATCCATAGTTTTGATTTAGAATGACTACATAGTATTCCACACAGTTGCCATTTCTAAAGCAATCCCACTGGTCATATTTATTTAGTCCTCTCTTTTATTTATTGTAAAATAACACTAAAGAATAATGATATTCTTTAAAATCAGAAAATTAATTTTTTTTTACTGTTTTTGTTACTTAATAAATGGAGATAGCCCTTCCGGTCTGGTTTGTTTCTAAACTTGGTCTTTGTGATGCTCCATCTTGGTTGTCAACATGACTGGATTGACAGATCATGGAAAATTGACAAAGTAAACTTCTGGATGTGTCTTTGAGGGTGTTTCCAGAGACAAGTGACATGTGGGTCAGTGAACTGAGTGGGAAAGACACATGTTGAATGTGGGTGGCCCCATTCATGGACTGGGGACCAGTATGGGAGGAGAAGCAGAGGGGAGGTTGCACATAGGTACACTCAGTCTTCTTTTAAAATTTTTTTATGATTTGTATAATTTTTAAAAATTTATTGGTTCTTTTTAGTTATACATGACAGCAGAATTCATTTTTATATAATTATGCAGGCATTGAATGTGCCTCATTCTAATTAGGACCCCATTCTTACGGATATACATGATGGGGGGGATTCACTGTGTTGTTTTCATATATGTACATGGGAAAATTATGTCAGACTCATTCTACTGTCTTTTCTTTTACCATCCCCCCTTCCTTCCCTCCATTGCCTATTGTCCAATCTACTGACCTTCTATTTTCCCTCACCCACCCTCTCGACATACCAGAGAAAATATTCGATCTTTGGCTTTTTGGGACTGGATTATTTCACTGGGCATGATAGTCTCCTGATCCATTCACTTGCTGGCAAATGTCATAAAGTCATTCCTATTTAAAGCTGAGTAATATTCCATCATGTATATATACCACATTTTCTTTATCTGTTCAACTATTGAAGAGCATCTAAGTTGGTTCCATAGCTTAAACATTGATGTGGTTGCATCACTATAGTATGCTGATTTTAAGTCCTTTGTGTATAAACCAAGGAGTGGGATAGCTGGGTCAAATGGTGGTTCCATTCCAAGTTTTCTGAGGAATTCTCCATACTGCTTTCCAGAGTGGTTGCACCAATTTGTAGTCCCGCCAGCAACTTATGCCACTCACTCATCTTAACAGGGTGGTTTTTGCTGCTTCCCTCACCCATGAACATCAGACACGGTTGCTTTCAGCCTTTGGATGTGGTATCAGCCAAGCAGCTCTCCAGGGAGCTTTCAGGCCTTAGTCCTCAGACTGGGGCTGCATGGTTACCCCTTATTGTTCTGAGCCTACAGCTTCTTGGACTGAGCAGCTACTGGTTTTCCCAGTCCTTCAGCCCAGAGATGGCCATTGGGGTACATGGAGCCTCTTACAGTGATACATACAGCCCATTGACTCAATTCCTCTGGGGAACACTGAGCGGTACAGTGCTCCTCTCCTTTTCCATAGCTCACAGTCGTGTTCAGACCAACACACTTACTCACTTTATACTAAGCAAATGCCTTCACCTGAGGTGGATCACAGCATTTCAGCAGCTGAAGTGCTTCTGCTTTAGGGCCAGGTCTAGATCCACCCTAGGAGGGGTCTAAGAGACAGCATGATCCACATAACTCTATATTAACTTTCTTTACTCATCTTTTTTCCCCTAAATTAGGAATCAGAGGAAGTTTTTAATTATGTTTCATGAATAAAGGGCTCGATGTACCCCAATGGCCATCTCTGGGCTGAAGGACTGGGAAATCATGTAGGCACACCCAGAAAGAGGCAAAAAAATAAGTGACTTCTCTCATTTGTGAGCTGTGGGGAAAGCAGAGAGGTTGTGACAGTGAACAGAAAAATCAGTACTGCCCCTTCTGGACCTGATTTTCTCTGCTTTAGAGATTGGAGTTCCAGGACATGAAAAAACAAAGCCAGAAATTATTCCACTTCTTCAAAAAGCTGAAAAATCACAGACTCAAATTTTAACTGGAGCTGTAGGGTTTGGGAACAAAAAAATAAAGAAAAATATTCTGCAAGGAAGGATGGTGAAACATTGTAGCGTGTTCTTAAAAGGAGTTGTTCAATTACTGTAAAGGTTGGATTTTAAAATACAGAACATCTCCTCTACTTAGGCTCTTTTAAGTGAAGTCAACTTTGGCCCTAAGTAGGAAAAAAATGGGAGGGCTTATTAAGAGCACATTCACCCTTATAATTCTATGGTATTCATGAATCAGCAGCCTGTTCTCAGCAGGTTTACCAATTATTAATATTTGATATTATTTTAGACTTACTAGTAGCTGATTCTTAAACATGCTTCAGGCTTCAAAACTGTACATACCAAGATTTCTGGTAACAGCTGGAAATCCGTAATTATAGTTCACAGGGTACATGTTCATCTGGCAAAATCTGTAAATAAAGCTTGAAAAGCAAATATTCCATTTATATAAACAGCTTCTTAATACTAGGAGATCAATTGCCAAGGGAATGGAAAGCTAGCTTTTCTCAATTATTTCTTTTCCTATATCAGAGGGTAATAATTTATTACTTCCTAGAAGAGCAAAGAAAAGAAGAATTTTATTATTTAAAGACTTGGATGTAAAGAATGAAATTTATGTAAAAATGTTATCTCTTTTTTTGTTCCTAACGTGAAATATTGTTTCACTGTACATTGTTGAAACATCAGAAAGAAAATTATTAAAGGCAATTTTCCTACTGGAATCTATCCCCTGCAGGTTTGTTTAAAGGAAGCTTTTGGATTAACTGCCAAAGACTGTGAGGTCTTTCTGTCTTAATGTCTTTTTAAAAAATTTGTTTGAAATACCATGAACCACCAGGAATTAATTGGTATGGGACCAAGAAATAATTTTGTGTTCATAAATGGAAAACAATCTACTATGCAAGTTGCATTTGAAATAGGCACAATTTGGAATTTAGGGTACGAAAGAGTTAAGGATTCCTTTCGCAAAACCATGCTTTCAAAACTCTCACTACTTCCCATTTTATTCCAAGTATTTATTTGAGAATTGCTTTCGATGGAAAATATTTTAAACCGAATAAACTCATAAGCAATTAATGATCACAATTCTCGTACAAGTGACATGATATAAACCCACAAATATACCACAAGAGACATTCCAGTGACTGCTTAGTATTTGTGGTGGCAGAGGAATGAGAATATGGTTCTCACTCATTCCAGAAAAAGCAATTACAATGGTCAATCATGCTAACTTGCATGAAGTATACCACCGGCTTAAGAATAAAGGCAAACATATTTTCTCTATCCCTTTGCGATATTTTTAAAAATTTTTGTTTGGCTTTGAACATGTTTAAACTAATTATTTAAGTACTTAACACAATTTAAACAAAATAAACAAACCAGAAAAAATGCAATTTGCCTATATTCATCACACATTACCCATACTGGCATCAGTCACTGTCTAAATGTCCTGGGGCATAGGCAGATGGAAACTCTGATTTGAAAAGATCCCAAACTAGATGACTGTATATTTTAGCATACATAAGGTCTGATAATTGTGTATCATTTCTTTTATGGAGTAACTGAAATAAGTACGCAAGCCACCCTAAGTATACATTTATGGTTATCTTCTGTCTCCTGATGTCCTTGGCCACTGAACTCCACTGTTTATTACATCACTAACTTGACTCCACTCTGGTATGTACAGCTCAATACATCTTAGCTGGAAGTTAAAACAAATAAACCTATGAATCAGTCAAAGAAGCAACATACTTATATGCAATAAAGAATGAAGCCAAAGTAATCCAAGTGATAAATTTTTGCGATCACCTGTGTACTCACCATTCATATCAAAATATACAACATGTCCACCAGTCTAGAAGCTTCTCCAGATTGATAAACTTCTCCTTCTCTAGGGGGAAGCCACTATTCAGGTTCCATTGCCATCAGTTAGTTTCACATGTTTCTAAAATGAATATAATTTGAATTTTATACAAACATATACTAAATGTATCTGGGTTCACTTATACATTCTTAAGTTATTAATATGTTAGTCCCAAGCTAATGGTTAGGGAGAATGGCAAGCAAAGTATTCTTCCCATGTTTGTTATTGAGGGATTCTATAATGTGCTAGAAATATTATTTTTTTAAAAAAGATTTTATTCTAAATACACCATACCAGAAAAGAGGCACAGATATTTTACAAGTTCAAAATTAGTGGACTTATTTCACTGTTTTTGAGTCCAGATTGCTTTTATCAGAGTAAGAGATGAGATGGGCTAGAAACCAAATATCTATTAGTTTGCAAGTTGCTTTTAGTGTAAAGATCCTAAGCAGTTGTTCTATAATCCATGGAGAAAGAGAGGAGAAATAGGATAATTAAAATGGAAAAAAAATAAGTTTGGGCCCAAGAATATAATGTATTGTCCCTAGGAAGCATTATCAGGGACTCAGCTATTAGTTTGGGGTCTGTCACCATCTATAGCTTAAATAACAAGTGACTTCATGGGTCTGGCTCTCCGTTTGCTTTTTTTTTTTTCTTTTTTCTTTTTACCTCACTTGCCAAAATGACAGTTTTGTTTTATATATTTTTTTTAATTGGTGCAATACAATTATACATAAGAGTGGGATTCCTCACACCTTATATGTACATGCAGATAACATGATCAATCTCATTCTCTGGTACCTTCTCTTACCTTTTCCTTCTTTGTTCCCCTGACCTGCTTGATCTACTCTACTAATACCCCTCCTATTATTATTTGAATAAGTGCACTGTAATCATTTATCAAAGCAGGATTCATTGTAGTGTATTTGTACATGCACATAGCGTGATTTGGTAGATTACATTCCCCAGTATGTTCCTTGACATCCTCCCTCCCTCTCAGTCCCCTTCCACTTCTCCAATGGTCTCCCTTCTATTTTCATAAGATCCCCTTTTCATTTTTTTCTCTCTCTAGTATCTACATATGAGAGATAATATTTGACGCTTGAGTTTCTGAGTCTGGCTTATTTCACTTTGCATGATGTTCACCAGTTTCATCCACTTAATAGCCATTTACATGATTTCATTCTTCTTTTTGGCTGAATAATATGCCATTGTGTGTGTGTGTGTGTGTGTGTGTGTGTGTGTGTGTAGAGAGGAAGTTCTTAGACATATGTGTATATGTGTGTGTGTGTGTGTGTGTGTGTGTGTGTATATATATATATATATCCCACATGTTTTTATCCATTCTTCTGTTGACAGACATCATCATTCTAGGCTTGTTCCATGACTTGGGTATGGTGAATTGCCCTGCTATAAACACTGGTATGCATATATTACTACAGTATGCTGATTTTGGTTCTTTGTGATAAATACCAAGGGGTGGGTTAGACGGTTTTAAGGAATCTCCATACTGCTTTTCAAAGTGGTAATATTAATTCGCAGTCCCACCAACAATGTATAAGTGTAACTTACCACTGTTCACATTCTCCCCAGCAATTATTGTTAGTTGCATTCTTAAAGATTGCCATTGTAAATGGGGTGAGATGAAATCTCAGTTTTCTTATCTGTAAGAAGTAGAGATTGACCTCGATTTGAAGTTGCAATTTCAAATCATTATGGAGGCCAGGCAGGTGACATCCATGTGTAAAATGGCCTGGAAATGAGTATGACCAACTGGGGAGAAACAGCCACTGCTGCGCTCTAGCCAATCATGTGCTGCCAAATGGAGAATGTTGTCAAATCGCCCAATTTTGAAAGACATTTAGAAAGTGGAATTCTTTAAATGATGTCTCTTATTTTAATTTTTTTTCTCTACAGAACAAATCAGAATTACCCTCTCAAATAAGCAAACAAATAAAAAATGCCTTCTAGAGATAATCCCCCCACATTTTAAGATCTCTGATTAG